>NC_064638.1:480098474-480732581 GCF_023864345.2 Schistocerca serialis cubense
TGTTACGAAACTGAAGTGGGCCGGGCATTCAGCGAGACAAAATGATATGAGATGTATCTCGTGTTAGGAAAAGACCTAGAGAACGAGGTAACGGAGGATGAATTGAAGATGTAATGAAATATCAGCAGGATGCTATGAGGTGTTAGAAAAGAGAAAATAGCCTCACAACATCGCCTAGTTACTTTCGGCGAAGCCTATCTTTTTACTAAAATGTCATTATAAGGGCCGGTTTACATAATAAGGGGCTCATGATACTACTCCATAGCTGTGTAATGTCAGGCTGTCTTAACTGTGATCGTTATTTTTTGTAAACAGACGCCATTGTCTGGGGGGGAGGAGTGGAGGAGGGTGATGTAAACTACTTCATGGAGAAATCTGAAGCAGCAACATTACCGTGGAGGAACGTTGACGACACTTTTATTGGATGCTCACATGACGAAGTAACTGCTGTTTTCGAACAAATGCTCACCATTAACTGGAGCAGCATTCACAATGGAGAAAAAAGCGTAATCTTGCCTTCCTGCACGCGTCGGTGAGATTAATCGCCAGCATACGGATTACAACAAAACTGTTCACACACAGGATGTTGCTTTCGTGAGGATTCAAACTATCGGCATTATCAGAAATAACCATCTGTCCACGTCATAGATGACAATGGTCCAGAGGCTAGCGAACATGCTTTGACACCAAACGCTCATTTCCATTTCGTAATAAATACGTCTGGAAACTCTTCGTGGATATCATCAGAAGAAGTGGAGGAGCAATAGGTAGCCGAGAGCTACGGAGTGTCTGCCACAGGTAAAAACAGTGATGGACCACAATGGAAATTTCCTGGATATACGAGATTTGTTCATAAATTCCGAAACTTCGTCCACAAAATTTTTCTACTCTTACTTTTTACTTATTATGCACGGTCTGCTTCGAAATACTCTCCTCCACAATTGATACACCGCTCTCAACACCGTTTTCACTTCCTGAAGCAGTCTGGGTAGCGCACTTTCTGGATCGTGCGAAGCGCAGTCTGCGAATTTTCTTTTATCTAGTCTACCGTTGCACGTCTTCGTCCTTTCAACGCGATTTTAACTAGACAGTACGGAGGTTGAGGCAGCCCGGTGATTTCGTTTTTTGTGCAGTAGTCGCGTACCAACATGGATGAATGTGCTGGTGCATTACCGTTATGCAAGAGCCATGAATGATCTCGCCATATTTCAGGCCGTTTTTCGCCCAATGTGGCGTCGACTGAAATAAGGCCTGCACTTGGTGGCTGAACTTTCCCGGATGGGGCCTGCCGGCCAACGATGCCACGCGCTCATTTCCATTCTTCACAGATTTCGAGGCCAACGTCTTTCTGGTCATGACTCATGACCTGTTTGAAGAACTTGGAGGCAACGCGATGCATTCCAAGATGCTGAGTCAGGATTCCGTGTCATGATCGAAGTGAAATGTTACATTCTTCTGCAATCTCTTGGAAAGTTGTCTTCCACTGGCACCCACAATTCCGTTGACGTTACTGACATGAGTGTCGTCGGTAGACATCGAAGGGCGTTCTGAAAGAGGGTCATCTTTAACTTCCGTCCTGCCCTCTTTAAGCCGTGCGAACCATTCGCAACACTCATGAACGTAGGCGTCCTGCAGCATTTAGTGAGCGTCTGTTTTTCACGCGTGCCACGCAAAATTTAATGTAGACGCGTTGCTCCTCTAATTCTGTCACCTCGAATGTCGCAAACAGTGCGACACAACGTTCTACTCAACACAGCATTGAACAATAACTAACAGACAAACAACAATGAGCTTTTTGGCAGCTACACATTAAACACAGGTGTGTACAGAGATGCCAACCGCATTTCGCTCCAACGTATCATTGGCGCGAAATTACAAGTGTTCTGGAATTTTTTGAACAGACCTTGTGAATAGCATATGAACTGCACGCAAATAAACAACTAAAATAAAACGGTTACTTCCGGCTGCGAAAGTTAAACAGAGCTAGCGTCGACAGAGTTCCTGTAGTTGCTTGGAATTGTGAAGAGAAGCGTCAACACACCGCTCCGTGATTGTAGAAACGAACTTAGACTAGCCTGTAATGAGAGCATTGTCACTTTCGCCACAACTTTGCACCATTTAAGGACACGCTGTGCTCAGTACTGCCCCACGTTATTACCGACAGCTGTACCGCCAATTTCTGCTGAAAAAATGCGGAATCTCTTGTGGGATATCGTAGAATATTCTAGCTACAGCCCCTGCAGAGTCATGAAGTGCCGATAGGTGGTGATGCTAAACGTAGCCTTCAAAATGCTATTTGTACCGAAGATGCTTTTCTAGCAGAGAGCAGTCAGTGACTTTCTTTTGGTGGAAAAGCAGAACATCGCAAATAGTCGTAAGCACTTGCAGGATGTCTACGGAGACCTGCCATGAACGAAAGCACGGTGAGTCGTTGGGCGAGGCGTCTGTTATCAGCACACTAAGGTCGCGCGAACCTGCCCGATCACTCACGTGCCGGTCGGGTAAACTATTGGAACGTGCGGACACTCTCATTCGAGGTGATTGATGGATCACAATCAAACACCTTGCTGCTCAACTGCACGTCTCGGTTGGTAGTGCTGACACACTCGTCTAGCAGTTGACGCACTCGAAAGTGTGTGTCCGCTGTTTTCATCGCTGCCTGACAGGAGGCCATAAACGGTAACGGAGGACCATCTTTTTGCGGAATTACTTGCACTTTACGAGGCTGCTCATGACAGTTTTTTGTCTCAGGTGATGAAATGTGGATTCATCACTTCGAATCGTAAACAAAACGGCAATCCATGAAGTGGCGCCACACCATCTCTCCTCTGGAGAAAAAGTTCAAAGCCACACCCTCAGCAAGTAAAATTTGCCGACGGTCTTCTGGGCCCATGAAAGGATTATTCTGATGTCCTACCTCATGGCGCAACGTAAGAGGTTTATTGTACTACCCTCAGGAAATTGAAGAAATGACTTCAGCGTGCTCATCGCCCACAAAAATGAAATTAACTTTTCCTTCTTCATGTATGGCCTCGCCAATTCTGCACACCCAGAACTCACAAAACTTCATTGAGCTGTTCTTCTTCATCCACCCCACAACCCGGAACTCGCACGTTACGACTGCCATTGGGCTGACCCAATGAAGGATACCCTCCGTAGGAAGAAGCACGTGAATAAGCGGGAGGTTACTGATGCAGGAAGACGAGTGCAGTGGTACCATGCAGACAGACAGGCCCTCCAAAAAGGTGACGTAAGGCCGTCGCATTAAACGGAGATTATGTTGAAAAATAGGGTTTTGTAGCTAAAATAGAGGAGAATAATATAGCGTTTTGAAATCCTGAATAAAATCAAGCTGCTTTCAGACAAGATGCGTTGCATTTCTTATTGAACGACGTTAGTATTTTCTAGTTTTATTGTATACTACGAATGAGTTGTCGTTACGTTTTTTATTTTCCACTTCGACCATAATTTCCCTCCTCTTTTATTATTTAATAGAAATGGCAGAAAACTATTTAATCTTTTAAAGCAAATGATTGATTGTAATTTATTACTGCTTCGTTCGTAAAAGTATTTCCAGACTAGGGTTGGTGTCATTTTGCGATATAACGGATGTCCGGCGACGACAGCTACAAACGACCGTATAGACCAGGTGGAGGCAAGTGTTGCACACTGTACATACACGTGTAATTTAAGCCACCACACACGGCAACAGGTACATTCTGGTCTCAGCACTGCTGTACCAGTTCTTATGCCATGTGTCTGTAGCCCCTTTCTGTCGATATTGCTATTAAAATAGAATTGATTGCGTTTCCCATTTTCTGTAATAACGCAGTACTTCAAACCAATGCAGATTTTACAATAAAAATTACTCCTTTTTAAAAAAAAGGTTTACTTGAAAACGATAAATTTTGGCATTGCTACTATAGCTAACTGAAATTTCGGTTATTTTACTTAGTTACCAATAAAAAATAAAAAGCACCTATTATACCCGAGACCAAAAAATACCGGTTATTCAGAACTAAAATACTGGTACTAGTTTTCATCGTCCGTTTTTCCCACGTCTAGCGCGCACAACACGTCGCAAACATACTGACAAAAACCCGAACATTGTTGAGGCATGCTTTTTTTCATTGTTTCTGTAACAGAGTTCTGACCTGTTTTGTATGCCGCGGAGGATCAGCTCCGTCGTTTGTTAATTTATTTGGTATAAATCTCTCAGTTGCTGTTGATACTATTTCTTTGAATTCAAGGCACGTCTGGTCCACACTTACATTGTCAATTTGAAAGGAGCTGACATTGTCTCTCAGGAAGGTGTCAAATAAATTTTTATTTGCTTTTGTGGATAAATATATTTTTAGTTCATTTTTGGAGGATTTGCGGGCTTCGGTATTCAGTCTCGCTGCGACAACCATATGTTCACTAGTCCTTGTATCCGGATGATGGTCATTATTAGCTCAGGATTATTTGTTGCCAAGAGGTCAAGAGTGTTTTTACAGATGTTTACCATTCGAGTGGGCTCAAGAGCTAATTGCTCCAGATAATTTTTAGAGAATGCGTTTAGCACAATATCGTATGATGTTTTATGCGCAATTCCGTATTTGAACATGTATTTTCGCCAAAGTATCGAGGGTATATTGTAGTCACCGCCAGCTATAACTCTATGAGTCAGGTATTTGTTTAAGGTTAGGCTCAAGTTTCCTTTGAACCTTTCAGCAATTGTATCATCTGAGTTGGGAGGTCTGTAAAAGATCCAATTATTATGTTATTCCTGCGCCGAGAATGATCTCCACCCTAATAACTCACAGGAATATCTACTTCAGTTTCGCTACAAGTTAAACTAGTTGTAACACAAACAAATACGCCACCGCCAACTGTTTTTAGCCTCGCCTTCCTGAATACCGTTAGGTCCCTCGCAAAAATTTCGGCTGAACTCATCCCCAGCTTTAGCCTGTTTTCAGTGCCTATAACGATTTGAGCATCAGTGTTTTCTATTAGTGCTTGGAGCATTGATGCTTTCCCAAGACAGCTACGACAACTTTCAATTGTTTTATTGGTGGTTTCAGGATCTACATTCTTACTGTGTTCGACATGCAGCCTTTGAGACTGAAGCCCTTTTTGTGTTCCTTCGCCGGCCGGAGTGGCCGTGCGGTTCTACGCGCTACAGTCTGGAACCGCGAGACCGCTACGGTCGCAGGTTCGAATCCTGCCTCGGGCATGGATGTGTGTGGTGTCCTTAGGTTAGTTAGGTTTAAATAGTTCTAAGTTCTAGGGGACTGATGTCCTCAGATGTTGAGTCCCATAGTGCTCAGAGCCATTTGAACCATTTGTGTTCCTTCGAGACCCTCTAACCTTAAAAACTACCAAGTTCACGCCACACAGGCCCTGCTACCCATGTAGCCACCGACGGCGTGTAATGGACTCCCATTTAGCAGAACCCGAAACCCCGTCACCCTACGGCGCAAGTAGAGGAATCTGCACCCTACACGGTCGCAGAACCGTCTGAGTCTCTGATTCAGACCTACCACTCGGCTCTGCACGTGAGGTCCGCAGTCAGTTCTTTCCACTATGCTGCAACTGGCGAGCTCTGCTGTCATCTCGCAAGCAAGACTGGCCTCCTGTGCCACTTCTGGCAGCCGCTTGAGACCAGAGAGAATTTCTTCCTATCCAAGTCGACACACATCATTGGTACCGACGTGAGCCACCACCTGCAGCTGGCTGCACCCTATGCTTCTCATGGTATCTGGAAGGACCCGTTCCATGTCTGGAATGGCTCCATTTGGTATGCACTTGGAGTGCACACTGGCTTTCTTCCCTTCTTAGCAGCCATACTCCTAGCGGGCCCCATTACGTGCCTAACATTGGATCTTCCAACTATCAATAATTCCACCCTCTGTGACAGACCAGAGAGGTTTCCTCTGAAACAGGACAAGTGACTGCATCTGGCTGAGGGACAAAAAAAAATGGCTCTGAGCACTATGGGACTCAACATCTTAGGTCATAAGTCCCCTAGAACTTAGAACTACTTAAACCTAACTAATCTAAGGACATCACACACACCCATGCCCGAGGCAGGATTCGAACCTGCGACCGTAGCAGTCCCGCGGTTCCGGACTGCAGCGCCAGAACCGCACGGCCACCGCGGCCGGCGGCTGAGGGACAGTTTCAGTCATAGACAGCACCTGCAATCTGTTTGTCAGACTAACTGGGGCGGCCTTATGTTCAGCACCGTGGGAAGTTATTCGCCACTTGCCACCCCCTGAAGCGACCTCTCGGGTGAGGGTTCAACCACAATGTGAACATTAACTAGGCTGGTCACCGGTGTGGAAAGATGGTGCTGTACGTCCGTTGTACCCACATTGTCGGTCCACAACAGTGATGCCCACCCACTGCAGTGTCGCCGCGCGGGATTACCCAAGCGGTCGGGCGCTGCAGTCATGGACTGTGCGGCTGGTCCCGGCGGAGGTTCGAGTCCTTCCTCGGGCATGGTTGTGTGTGTTTGTCCTTAGGATAATTTAGTTTAAGTAGTGTGTAAGCTTAGGGCCTGATAACCTTAGCAGTTAAGTCCCATAAGATTTCACACACATTTGAACATCTGAACTGCAGTGTCAAGCTGTATAAGCTGACCCAACGCAGCCTGGAGCTGACAGAAAAACACCACTAAATTGTTCGCATCTGCCCACAGCAGTCCCTATCTATACTAAAGATCTGGAAAACTACACTACACACACAAACAAACGACTATCGACACACACTATGAAACTCTACTGTACACACTGATGGGAAAGCAAGAACTGTGTCTAATAAATTAGATAAACGCGCAGAGATTCAAAAACTAAACTACCAAAGCACACTGCACAACAATGAGATTAAATAATTCGATCCTGGTAAGGAACTTGTAAAATGTTACGAAATCAGTTTATTTCCGACACAAACGAAAACGCGAGTACTGTGTGTAGTAAATATTAAATTAACACCCAGGGATCAAAAAACTAAACTACCAAAGCACACAGGTGAAACTCTATAATTCGCTTCTGGTTAGGAACTCGTAAAATGACACAAAATCAGCTACTTCCCTTTTGCTTCTCTGTCTTGGCCGGCGCCTGCTGCCTGTGTTATGTCCTGATCGAAATCCTCAGTGTTCTCTGAACCTTGTCGTCCAATGATGATTTATAATACAAACTGTCACATATAAATTGATATAAGATCGTGAATGAACAATATTCAACCCTTGCAAACTTCAAAGTTGTTTATGAAATAAGTTCTGGGTACTGTACTTTATTGCTTTAATTTCATAGCTAGAAAATCCCATGCCATAGTAAACAGATAGAGAGACTTCAAAGAGATGCCACTCGGGATACAGTGCTTAGGACCCCATGCACCAGACTGTGTTACCCAAAATCTGTTCCGGAGCTTCACTAGTTAGTACTGAACTCTGAGGAGGGAACTGCCACTGGAATAAGACTGGTCAGATAAGACAGTAGAAGCACACTACTGTCGATTTTTAGATCTAAATGGGACTCAGAGAGTAAATGAATGTACTTTATAAAATACGAGTTGAACAACAATTATGAAAGAAGTTGAAAACGAAGTGTATGATCATATTCTTTCATTTTAAGAGATGATGTTCGGTTTAAGCATGTAAGACGTAAGATAACTTGCGTCCAACATCACAGATGAAACGGGTTGACACATTGCCCAATAATTATATGCAGAAGAAGCCATAGCAGGCAGAACGTTGGCTGAAGGTGTCCATACAAGAAATATCTCCGAATCTGAGGGGAGTAATGAAAGTTCCAAACAAAACTTTCAAGGCCTAGTCAAGGAGCCTGTGACCTATGGAATTAAGAATAAATAAAAAAAGAAAAAGAAAAAAAGAAGCTTCTGTGAAGGACATCTAAGTGAGCCTTTTCATGAGATTTTGATTAACGTAATCCCATCTTAAAATATTTTGCACCTCAATTTACAATGCAGTTCGTGAACTTCCTTTGCTATAAAATTAGTGAGTGTCATGGTACGTTCGTGTCAGCCACAGTTCAAGTATTTTCCATATTTTATGCTAAACTGGTCTGCTAGTTGTCGAATTCAGATGCACTTGTGCAAAGTACATTAAGTTTTGCTGCTTCTCTCAGTCCCACTCTCATGTTTAAAATGTCACAATGGCATATGCCACTGTGCCTTTCCCTCCTGCAATAATAAAATGAATGAAACGTGTGTATGCAGTTGCGAATTCTTTTTGCCTAACGGTGGAAGTTAGAATGGTCTGGTACCGTGACAGAAAGGCTAACTTTATTAGATGCTTGGTGGGTAGCAAAGAGGATTCGATTTGCCTTGGTCGAACCTTTTGTGTAGGTTGGGAAAATACAGTCCGCTGGCAGTTTGTTAAGTTCGGTTGCGCTTACGATCTTCTCCTCGATAGTTTAGCCAATATTTGAACTGTGTAAATTTTGTGTAACTCAAGCCCGAATGCTTTTCTCCCTTAGCTTCATAGTCTATTAGTTCGTGTGACGTATTTTATTTTAATATCGCGAGTCCTTAACACTTTGAAATTTAGGTGATTTCGTTGTTTGATTGAGCTAGTCATTTGAACACGTAATGTTGTGTTGAATGGATAACGATTCAGTACGATCAGCTTCTCATCTTTCTAGCCGCAAGTACGTGTGCATTATATCATACCACTGTAATTTTGACACCGATTTTTCAATCCGTTTCATTCTGTAGCTTCCATTGTTCGGTATTTGCTTCGTTCGTTACTACCACATGTCAGTGGTCATGTTTAAGAGCCTTCAGCTTTCACATTCTGTTACCTTTGCGATAAATTCGGAGCATTTAGAGCAATTCCTAATTCATTTATCCTGAAATTCCTACTTGTCCCGTACTTACTAATTCGTTACCAGCACGTGCTCGTGTTCTGGTTTAAGAGCCTTTTGTGCTGTAGCTTCCGCAGTCTTTCTCTTACGTTGTGCATTTAAATTCATTTTTATCCATGTCTACATTCAGGCTTTCCATTACTGATATTCATTCCACATCTCCTTCAACTGTGACCCAGAACGCATCCTACAGCATTTCATTGCGCAATAATTGAGTACGGGCCATTGTTTCTCATGATCAATTATTCAAATTAGTCCGTAGTTAGATAGGTTGCGTCTTACATTCTTAAATGTAAAGCCTTAACGACCAAACCTGAGCAAGACTATTCATGCTGCAGACGCTATCTTTAAGTGAGCGAATTCCGGAGAAGTACGCGAGCTAGCGGTAGTAGAAGCGGTCACTCTGTTTCTGTGTTTAATATTACAGCCCTTTATACAACTAACGTAGCAACCTTTTGCCGAAGCGGAGGGGAAGAATCTATGACCTGTGGAATCGAAGTTTTTTGGAAACACTCGGGGATGCCACCACAGAAACTCTTTCATAATATGGATAAATGTTGTAATGTGTTGTGCGAGGCAGATCGAATGGAACAGCTGCATGAAATGCTGAATGTGGATTCATGCAAACAGTTCATGAGGGGGAAAGGAGGGAAGAAGTTACATTGAAATGCTTGCAAATTGTAATGTAAGTGGTAAAATATGGAACATTTCCAAAACCATAGACCCGTAGATACGTTTAAGCTCAAGGATATTGTTTATAAAGGCTGTGGTATGGTTTATTCACCCACTTGTACAAATTAGCAATTTAGCAAATTGTATCACTTGTGTGTGTTTAGAAAATTAAGTACAATGTGTTCATTCCTCTCAGAATTTTCAGTCTTTAAATCAGATACCAGCTGCAGTTGACGACAGCATTAACAGGGCGATGTCGTAAATGTTTTGGATCACGAACAAGATGCGGCAGTTACGTTTCTCAGTGTCTAGAAGTAGCTGCAAGCCGTCCAACGAACTTGTAGATGACATGATGTATGCCGATAAAAGCAGCAACAAAAGAATGCAGAAAATATGCCGGAAACAGCGCCAACGTAAAATATTGCTGGACCTTTAATAAATAAGAATCAAAGAACCCACTGATAATGGAGATATTTGTCGCTGAAACTAGTTTGGGAGAACAAATAATAACAAAAGTTTTTTGCATCAAGATGGACCCACAACCCTATATTGTTGTTTTTGTATGCAAAATCTGACCAACTGAAGAGTTTCAAGATAGAGTTTTTGACGATGACATTCTTTATTAAATCTGTAATTTACTGTTTAGACTATAACAAATAAAATCTCGTAAGAGGTACAATTTAGGCAACTCTCCCTTATGCCCTTGAATTTGTTTCTCTGATTTAGGCTCTCTCTGTCATAGGAGTGGCACCTGGTACTGTTAAGAAATCTCACGGTTGTAGAACACAACTCTTATTGACAAATTATGTGTTGGTTTCTGTCTCGGGTTCTTCGGCCGACGTTTGTTTGATGTTTTTTCTGACGTTTCGTCAGCACGAGTGACTGACATTGTCGTAGCTTCACTCTCCATTGTTGGTGGTGGACTGGAATGTTGCTCACGGCCGCGGACTATATGAATCTACCGCACCAAAGTCCAAGGGACTTTCCGTTGTCATCACCGCTGTGGTTCTCCCTTAGTTACGTGCACCGGTTGTTGGCTGTAGCACAGGAATCCAGGATCCGTTCACCATGAGGCTTTCTTCTTTCGTGCTGAAGATTTTGTTCTGTCGTGTCTTTCTGCAGCTTCCCTGAACAAGGCGGTGTGATAACTCTTCTCTACAGCAAGAACTTCCTTGTCAGCGAATTTTACTATGTGATCAGTCTCACACAGCGTGTGCCCCGCTACAGTCGATAAACAACCACGGAAAAGCCTTCGACGTTGGCGAGCCAGGTTCGTATACTCTGCAACCGTGAGTTAGAGTCCGGACTACGATAAGTAATGGAGGTTGAAGCTTTGACAGCGCCAGCCACTCGTGCTGGCGAAACGTCAGAAAAATCACCAAACAAACGTCGGCCGGAGAACCCGAGAGAGAAGCGAGAGGAGTTCATTAAAAAGTGGATACGAAAGGCTTATCAATTTTCTAAAATCGTTGTTGTTGTGATCTTCCGTCCGAATTAGTTTGAAGTAACTTTGCACACTAGTCTCTCTTGTGCAAACCTATTCATACACTATGTGCTCAAAAGTGTCCGTACACCCCCAAAACTTACGTTTTTCATATTAGGTGCGTTGTGCTGCAACGTACATCCAGGTACTCCATATCAGCGACCTCAGTAGTCATTAGACCTCATAAGAGAGGAGAATGGGGCGCTCCGCAGAACTTGGGGGTCACTTGTGTCATACGTCTACACGCGAGATTTCCATACTCCTAAACATCCCTATGTCCACTTTTTCCAATGTGAATAGTGAAATGGAAATGTGAAGGCTCACCTACTACACAAAAGCGTACAGGCCAACATCGTCTGTTGACTGACAGAGACCGCCGACTGCTGAAGAGGGTCGTAATGTGCAACAGGCAGACATCTATCGAGACCATCACACAAGAAATCCAAACTGCATCGGGATCCACTGCAAGTACCATGACAGTTAGGCAGGAGGTTAGAAAACTTCAATTGAGGGGATGCTCATAAGCCACACATCATGCCAGTAAATGCCAAACGACGCCTCGCTTGGTGTAAGGACGATTGAACAGTGGAAAAACGTTGTGTGGAGTGACGAATCACGGTACACAGTTGTCGGGGTGTGGGTATGGCGAATGCCCGGTGAACATCATCTGCCGGCTTGTGTAGTGCCAACAGTAAAATTCAGAGGCGGTGGTGTTGCGGTGTGGTCGTGTTTATCATGGAGGGGGCTTGCACTCCTTGTTGTTTAGCGTGGCACTATCACAGCACAGACGTATACTGATGTTTTAAGCACCTTCTTTCTTCCCACTGCTGAAAAGCAATTCGGGGATTGCGATTGCATCTTTCAACACTATCGAGCGCCTGTTCATAATGCACGGCCTGTGCCGGAGTGGTTACACGTCAATAACATCCCTGTAATGGACTGGCCTGCACAGAGTCCTGACCTCAATCCTATAGAACACCTTCGGGATGTTTTGGAACGCCGACCTCGTGCCAGGCCTCACCGACCGACACCGATACCTCTTCGGAGTGCAGCAGTCCTTGAAGAATGGACTGCCATTCCCCAAGAAACCTTCCAGCACCTGATTGAGCGTATGCCTGAGTGGAAGCTGTCATCAAGGCTAAGGGTGGGCCAACACCATACTGAATTCGAGCATTATCAATGGAGGGCGCCACGGACTTGTCAGTCATTTTCAGCCAGGTGTCCGGATACTTTTTATCACATGGTGTATATGCATAGCTACTGCAGTCTACATCCATCTGAACCTTCCTCTCTCTAGTTAAACTATTCCTTCCTCCGCACACTTTCCCCCATAGCAAATTGACTGGTCCTTGATATGTCACATTGTCTCCTATCAACCGATCCCTTATTTTAGTGAAATTGTGCCATATATATCTTTTCTCCTCAGTTTGATTCAGTACCTCTGCACTAATGGTTCTAGCTATCCACCTACTCTTGAGCATCCCTTTGTAGCTCGGCACCTGAGAAGCAATTCACCTCATATCTGTCCTGTTTACTATCCACATTTGACTTGTTTGAAAGCCTACACCCAAGGGAAATGCATTCATAAAAGACTTCCTGAAATATAAAATCAAAGTGCGAAAGCAACTTTCGCATGAGGTGTCACCTCCAAGTGACATAGCTCGATGAAATTTAGACCACACGTAGAACTGGCACAGCATAATACATAAGTAACTGAAAGAAACGCGCAATGATACGAACAGAAATGACACCTTTATTCAAAGGCAATACTTACACTGCAGTCATCACGATTCCTGACAGTGCCAGAAATGGCCCTTAGTAGGGTTTTCGATGATCATGGACGACAATTCATTCTCTGCAGCGTGCACTCATACTGGCCACAAGGTTGGTAAGGAGTTCTTGTGTTAGGGAGGCCCAAGTTCCATTCCTCCACGAGCGCGGCTCAGAACTGCTGAAAGGTCGTTCGTTGGTGCAATCAATGTGCCCACCACGCAGCATTATAAGTCCCAACGCCGTAGCACCTGGACCAGCAAAAGAACCATGTTCGGCAGTGCTGGGCGTACTGTTTTGTGTCGAGAGGTGAGAAGATGTAACGTGTCCAGGAACATAACATGGTCGTTTTGGTTGTTCAGGTAGATGGGAAGGCATAATGTTTCATGACCCCCGAATATCTGAACAGATACACTGATCGCGCAGAGTTTTTGTAACACTGTACTCCTTCTCCATATGCGTTTTTTCAAGCGTGCATTTGGCCTGAATTCTTTTTTATGGAAGACACTGCACGCCTGCATAGAAAAGCGGAGATGGAGGAGCTCTTGGAACGACAGTACCTTCGGCGAATGAAATGGCCTACCGGTTCTCCTGACTTAAATTCCTCGGAGCACGTGTGGGGTGCGTTTGGAAGACGTATTGCAGTGCCAACGACCATTCAACAGCTCTCAGCCGCGCTCATAGAGAAATGGAACGCCTTACCACAAGAACTCCTTACCAACCTTGTGCCAGAATGGAAGCACGTTGTATTGCGTCTACTGCTGCCCGTGGTGATCACACACCCCGTTAAGGGCAGTGTCCCACCTTTTGTAATGTCGAGGGAAGCACCAAGAATCGCGATGACTTTTGTATAATTATTGTCTTTGAATAAAAGTGTCATTTTTGTTAGTCTCATGACGTATTTCTTTCACTTAGCTACTCTACCGTACTGTACTGTAGCAATTATTTCTAGGTATAGTTCAAGAATCTTAACTGGCAGTGACATATCATAGCAAAGTTACTTTCGTCCCTAAGTTTTGCATACCAGTTTATATAAGATTTTACGGAGATTCAGTATGCGAGACAGAGCTCGGATATCTCCCCGGCTACCTGCCGAAGGCCACAGCCTAACGGCATGAATGGTGAACTGGGGAAGTTCTGTAATCCGTTTAGAGAGTCCACAGCGGCCGCCAGCCTCTGAGTGACACGCGGCTGCAGGTGTTCAAGTGTTTACCAAAACAGAGGTGAAGAGCGATCTTGCTTGACCCTCTGTAGAGGTCTTCAGTTCTGGGCTCTCGTACTGAGAGGACGTTAGCTAAGTCATCTCCCACATTGGTCTTTCGTTCTGAGAGAACGTTAGCGAGTTGGACCCGTGGTCTAGGGGTAGCGTCTTTGATTCATAATCTAAACGTCCCCGATCCCGGGTTCGATCCCCGCCACTGCCTAAATTTTGATAAATAATCAGCATTGGCAGGCGAAGACTTCCGGCATAAGAAGTCAGCCTCATTCTGCCAACGGCCACGTCAAAGAGGGCGGAGGAGCGGATAGAGGTTCAGGGCACTCTCTTGTCCGAGGGGAGGGAAACTGCCCCTAAAGGCGGAAGAATCAGCAATGATCAACGACATGAGGATGCAGAAGGCAATGGAAACCACTGCATTAAAGACACGTAACGTGTATCCACAGGACATGTGGCCTGTAATTGAAGTAGTGTTATGATGATCTCTCCATTGGCAAAAGATTCCAGAATAGTCCCCCATTCGGATCTCCGGGAGGGGACTGCCAAGGGGGAGGTTACCATGAGAAAAAGATTGAATAATCAACGAAAGGATAACGTTCTACGAGTCGGGGCGTGGAATGTCAGAAGTTTGAACGTGGTAGGGAAACTAGAAAATCTGGAAAGGGAAATGCAAAGGCTCAATCTAGATATAGTAGGGGTCAGTGAAGTGAAGTGGAAGGAAGACAAGGATTTCTGGTCAGATGAGTATCGGGTAATATCAACAGCAGCAGAAAATGGTATAACAGGTGTAGGATTCGTTATGAATAGGAAGGTAGGGCAGAGGGTGTGTTACTGTGAACAGTTCAGTGACCGGGTTGTTCTAATCAGAATCGACAGCAGACCAACACCGACAACGATAGTTCAGGTATACATACCGACGTCGCAAGCTGAAGATGAACAGATAGAGAAAGTGTATGAGGATATTGAAAGGGTAATGCAGTATGTGAATGGGGACGAAAATCTAATAGTCATGGGCGACTGGAATATACACTCCTGGAAATTGAAATAAGAACACCGTGAATTCATTGTCCCAGGAAGGGGAAACTTTATTGACACATTCCTGGGGTCAGATACATCACATGATCACACTGACAGAACCACAGGCACATAGACACAGGCAACAGAGCATGCACAATGTCGGCACTAGTATAGTGTATATCCACCTTTCGCAGCAATGCAGGCTGCTATTCTCCCATGGAGACGATCGTAGAGATGCTGGATGTAGTCCTGTGGAACGGCTTGCCATGCCATTTCCACCTGGCGCCTCAGTTGGACCAGCGTTCGTGCTGGACGTGCAGACCGCGTGAGACGACGCTTCATCCAGTCCCAAACATGCTCAATGGGGGACAGATCCGGAGATCTTGCTGGTCGGGGTAGTTGACTTACACCTTCTAGAGCACGTTGGGTGGCACGGTATACATGCGGACGTGCATTGTCCTGTTGGAACAGCAAGTTCCCTTGCCGGTCTAGGAATGGTAGAACGATGGGTTCGATGACGGTTTGGGTGTACCGTGCACTATTCAGTGTCCCCTCGACGATCACCAGTGGTGTACGGCCAGTGTAGGAGATCGCTCCCCACACCATGATGCCGGGTGTTGGCCCTGTGTGCCTCGGTCGTATGCAGTCCTGATTGTGGCGCTCACCTGCACGGCGCCAAACACGCATACGACCATCATTGGCACCAAGGCAGAAGCGACTCTCATCGCTGAAGACGACACGTCTCCATTCGTCCCTCCATTCACGCCTGTCGCGACACCACTGGAGGCGGGCTGCACGATGTTGGGGCGTGAGCGGAAGACGGCCTAACGGTGTGCGGGACCGTAGCCCAGCTTCATGGAGACGGTTACGAATGGTCCTCGCCGATACCCCAGGAGCAACAGTGTCCCTAATTTGCTGGGAAGTGGCGGTGCGGTCCCCTACGGCACTGCATAGGATCCTACGGTCTTGGCGTGCATCCGTGCGTCGCTGCGGTCCGGACCCAGGTCGACGGGCACGTGCACCTTCTGCCGACCACTGGCGACAAAATCGATGTACTGTGGAGACCTCACGCCCCACGTGTTGAGTAATTCGGCGGTACGTCCACCCGGCCTCCCGCATGCCCACTATACGCCCTCGCTCAAAGTCCGTCAACTGCACATACGGTTCACGTCCACGCTGTCGCGGCATGCTACCAGTGTTAAAGACTGCGATGGAGCTCCGTATGCCACGGCAAACTGGCTGACACTGACGGCGGCGGTGCACAAATGCTGCGCAGCTAGCGCCATTCGACGGCCGACACCGCGGTTCCTGGTGTGTCCGCTGTGCCGTGCGTGTGATCATTGCTTGTACAGCCCTCTCGCAGTGTCCGGAGCAAGTATGGTGGGTCTGACACACCGGTGTCAATGTGTTCTTTTTTCCATTTCCAGGAGTGTAATTGTAGGGGAAAGAGTAGAAGGAAAGGTTACAGGAGAATATGGGCTTGGGACAAGGAATGAAAGAGGAGAAAGACTAATTGAGTTCTGTAACAAGTTACAGCTAGTAATAGCGAATACCCTTTTCAAGAATCACAAGAGGAGAAGGTATACTTGGAAAAGGCCAGGAGATACGGGAAAATTTCAATTAGATTACATCATGGTCAGACAGAGATTCCGAAATCAGATACTGGATTGTAAGGCGTACCCAGGAGCAGATATACACTCAGATCACAATATCGCAGTGATGAAGAGTAGGCTGAAGTTCAAGACATTAGTCAGGAAGAATCAATACGCAAAGAAGTGGGATACGGAAGTACTAAGGAATGACGAGATACGTTTGAAGTTCTCTAACGCTATAGATACAGCAATAAGGAATAGCGTAGTAGGCAGTACAGTTGAAGAGGAATGGACATCTCTAAAAAGGGCCATCACAGAAGTTGGGAAGGAAAACATAGGTACGAAGAAGGAAGCTGCGAAGAAACCATGGGTAACAGAAGAAATACTTCAGTTGATTGATGAAAGGAGGAAGTACAAACACGTTCCGGGAAAATCAGGAATACAGAAATACAAGTCGCTGAGGAATGAAATAAATAGGAAGTGCACAGAAGCTAAGACGAAATGGCTGCAGGAAAAATGTGAAGATATAGAAAAAAGATATGATTGTCGGAAGAACAGACTCAGCATACAGGAAAGTCAAAACAACCTTTGGTGACATTAAAAGCAACGGTGGTAACATTAAGAGTGCAACGGGAATTCCACTGTTAAATGCAGAGGAGAGAGCAAATAGATGGAAAGAATACATTGAAAGCCTCTATGAGGGTGAAGATTTGTCTGATGTGATAGAAGAAGAAACAGGAGTCGATTTAGAAGAGATAGGGGATCCAGTATTAGAATCGGAATTTAAAAGAGCTTTGGAGGACTTACGGTCAAATAAGGCAGAAGGGATAGATAACATTCCATCAGAATTTCTAAAATCATTGGGGGAAGTGGCAACAAAACGACTATTCACGTTGGTGTGTAGAATATACGAGTCTGGCGACATACCATCTGACTTTCGGAAAAGCATCACCCACACAATTCCGAAGACGGCAAGAGCTGGCAAGTGCGAGAATTATCGCACAATCAGCTTAACAGCTTATGCATCGAAGCTGCTTACAAGAATAATATACAGAAGAATGGAAAAGAAAATTGAGAATGCGCTAGGTGACGATCAGCTTTGCTTTAGGAAAAGTAAAGGGACGAGAGAGGCAATTCTGACGTTACGGCTAATAATGGAAGCAAGGCTAAAGAAAAATCAAGACACTTTCATAGGATTTGTCGGCCTGGAAAAAGCGTTCGACAATATAAAATGGTGCAAGCTGTTCGAGATTCTGAAAAAAGTAGGGGTAAGCTATAGGGAGAGACGGGTCATATACAATATGTACAACAACCAAGAGGGAATAATAAGAGTGGACGATCAAGAACGAAGTGCTTGGATTAAGAAGGGTGTAAGACGAGGCTGTAGCCTTTCGCCCCTACTCTTCAATCTGTACATCGAGGAAGCAATGATGGAAATAAAAGAAAGGTTCAGGAGTGGAATTAAAATACAAGGTGAAAGGATATCAATGATACGATTCGCTGATGACATTGCTATCCTGAGTGAAAGTGAAGAAGAATTAAATGATCTGCTGAACGGAATGAACAGTCTAATGAGTACACAGTATGGTTTGAGAGTAAATCGGAGAAAGACAAAGGTAATGAGAAGTGGTAGAAATGAGAACAGCGAGAAGCTTAACATCAGGATTGATGGTCACGAAGTCAATGAAGTTAAGGAATTCTGCTAACTAGGCAGTAAAATAACCAATGACGGACGGAGCAAGGAGGACATCAAAAGCAGACTCGCTATGGCAAAAAAGGTATTTCTGCCCAAGAGAAGTCTACTAATATCAAATACCGGCCTTAATTTGAGGAAGAAATTTCTGAGGATGTACGTCTGGAGTACAGCATTGTATGGTAGTGAAACATGGACTGTGGGAAAACGGGAACATAAGAGAATCGAAGCATTTGAGATGTGGTGCTACAGACGTATGTTGAAAATTAGGTGGACGGATAAGGTAAGGAATGAGGAGGTTCTACGCAGAATCGGAGAGGAGAGGAATATGTGGAAAACACTGATAAGGAGAAGGGACAGGATGATAGGACATCTGCTATGACATGAGGGAATGACTTCCATGGTACTAGAGGGAGCTGTAGAGGGCAAAAACTGTAGAGGAAGACAGAGATTGGAATACGTCAAGCAAATAATTGAGGACGTAGGTTGCAAGTGCAACTCTGAGATGAAGAGGTTAGCACAGGAAAGGAATTCGTGGCGGGCCCCATCAAACCAGTCAGTAGACTGATGACAAAAAAAAAAAAAAAGGACGTTAGCCGCGCTAGCTCGTTGCTGCTGGGAAGACTGTTGCGAGAAGTTTACGGACAGCGGTCTGTTGTCCGAGTATTGTAGGAGTGTACTTCCCGAGACGCCACCGGCCGACCGCACAGCCGCGCCGTCGCCGTCGGAGACCGCCGCTGTAACAGGAATATTATGCTTCGGCCTGTGTTAGGAGTGACGGTAAATAGTTGGATCACGTGCAATTGCTGTTTCCACAGAGGCTTCACGATACTTTGGGGTGTAGTGGTTTTTCGTATGTTACGTTTTGTGTCGATGTCAGTCGGTCAGGCAAGTTATAAGAGATCGCGTTTTGGACCGATTTTAAAACAGTTCACTGCCAATGCCACTAGGAGGGTAGTTTGTAAATTGCTCATTGTGTTTTATTCTTCATTGATATGAAGGTTATAATAAAACTAACATGATGCAGTAGAGCCTTTACTTTCAGTAGTTGATCCTGAATCCACCCTTATACTTATCTTTTATTTTTGTGTATGTGTTTGATGTGATTGAAGACCCTAAGTGTTCGTGATCGTTCATGTTTGTAAGCAAAAATAGGTGTGATTTATCGTCAACACTACCACCGCAGATGAATTAGGGGAGGGGTGACAGGGACACATTTAAATCTAGCGTTATCCATTTCTGCGTACAGTCCCACTCTCCATTCCTCTGTAAGTTGTTTGTCAGGGGCGATCACACTAAAAATGTAGACAAGCAACGGGTGGGGTGTTACACTTTCACTTAGCTTCTGTACTGTACTGCACTGTACTGTATTGTAGCAACTATTTCTAGGTATAGTTCAAGAATCTTAACTGGCAGTGACATATCATAACAAAGTTACTTTCGTCCTTAAGTTTTGCATACCAATTTATATAAGACACTTCCTGGCAGATTAAAACTGTGTGTCCGACCGAGGCTCGAACTCGGGACCTTTGCCTTTCGCGGGCAAGTGCTCTACCATCTTTTTTTTTTTTTTTTTTTTTTTTTTACTCTCATTTTGTTCGCTTTTGTTCGTTGCATCTGCTCGGGGCGGACGTCGTAAGACGTCAATTGAAGTTCGTTGTTGATCGATTAACTCAGTTTTTTATTACAGAGGGCAGCTAACCCTCTGGCCGAACACGCTGAGCTACCGTGCCGGCTCCATCTGAGCCACCGAAGCACGACTCACGGCCGGTCCTCACAGCTTTACTTCTGCCAGCGAAAGGCAAAGGTCCCGAGTTCGAGTCCCGGTCGGACACACAGTTTTAATCTGCCAGGAAGTTTCATATCAGCGCACACTCCGCTGCAGAGTGAAAATCTCATTCTGGCAATTTATATAAGACGTTAATGTATTTCTTTTTTGCCGAAATGCTTTGTTTGTTATTTATAGCCTCAATTTTATATCGTCTCTGTTTCAGCTGTCGTCACACATTTTGTCGGCCTGATACAAAAATTCAGTTACTACGTTCATCCTAACATCTTTTTGATTGATGGACAAACACCCATCGGTCGCAGGAACCATGGACATCGTAGGTCTAGCGGCTCTGCCACAAGCAGCGTTACTACGCCTCATTACCGTCAGCAAGAAACTACGGAACCGGCCGCAGAGCAGGTGGGAATCAATTGTCTTTGGTTCGGTTCCTGTGGCAGGTCACTGCCTGCTACACCCAGCCGCCCTTTTCTCACCGCCACTGCCTCTGGACTCTTGAGTACGTCATCACTCCACTCGGCTGGACTGTGCAGAATTCATCATCATACCCTGCTCGACACTCTGATTTTGTCAGTGGTGCTCGAGTTCATGTGATGGACAGGGAAGCGTTTCCTCTGGGTATCTGTGCTACGATGGCCTCCCGATATGACAAAGCAGGTTGACTCCCACCATCCTACTTTATATGGACTAATGTTTCATGTATTATAAGGTCTGTATAAAATTTTCGCTAATTTTCTTTTCAAAATTCCTGTGTTCATATTTCTAATTGAATCAAATATTATGCAAATTATCAGAAGTGTAGAAACAATTTTCCCCACAAAATTTTACAATTCAGCTCATTCAGTTTGTTGTCCTGCTTGCAGTGAGTTAATTAGTTTCGTCAGAAATTATGCCAGTCAAGTTACAGAAATTATAAAATTTCGTATCTCTAGCCAAAGGAAAAATTTTATAACCCAATAGAAAAATTTGGAAGAAAAGGCTACTTTTAAATTGAAGGGCTATCTTTCCTCCTTTCAGCAATGTGTCCTACATAAGCTCAAACTTAATTAGTTTAACATATATTGCTAATTAAGTGTAATTAAATTGTTCACCTGATCCAAACTTTCAGTGCCAATTACAATACAAATTTCCGGTATATGTCGAGATACTTTTGATAGCCTGATTTTTAGGAATCCAGTGACATACACATGAAAGAGCAAAAGTCCCAAGTTAAAAATTACTAAATTTTCAGTAACTAAATTTTAATATCCAATATGGACATTGTCATAAACCGGGATCCCCAACTGTGTAAGCATAAATTAGTACTGTATGTTTTAATAATTGTTGCTCATGGTAAATAATATAGAAACAAAATCAATAGCCAATGAAAGAGGAACTTTCTGGACTATGGAAAACTGTAAACTAGTATAAGTTAATGAATTTCAGTAATATGCTGGAGCGAGCTTTTATACGGCCAAAATTCGGACCATTTTCAGTTAACCTGCTCTGTTGTTCATTCTAATCAGTGTGTCTCTTCTCGTTCGGTTCATTCTGCTCTTAGTCTTCGTATGGTCTAGCTTCAGATGAGCTAGTCTGTATTGTAGACCACCGTCGGGTTAGTGTTGCCTCTACTTTCGTTTCGTGCAAGTTGACAAAACATCTTTAATAATTGTGAGCAATAGACATCTTTTGTTATGGGTAATTTGAATAATATTTTTCACTATAGTAAGAGTTCTGTGACTTTTCTACTTAATGGCGAATGAAGCAACTTTTTATCAGTTCATCTGTTGTGTTATATTTTAGTTTCTGACGCGTTAAGAACAACTAAGCTCCGCATACGTTGGCGCACTAACTACTCCATAGGATCTTAGAGACGTGATTAAATTTAGAACTCAAAAAAGCTGATTATGACTATCCATTTTAAGGATGAGTCCTACAACAGCACTTCCAGGGATTGTCCAGTGGAATTGCATAGATAAGAAGGCTTATTCCTTAATAGGTGCAAGTAATTAAGTGACACCGACGCTGCACTTCTGGACCTTCAAGTGTTAGTTGTTAGTTCCTTCTACTATTTTATTTTCGTCACAATACGTGACTTGCGATTCCAAAATGAACACAAGCTAAAAACATTTCCGAAGTCTGAATACTACGCACCCGAATGTTCTACTGCACGGCGGGAAATAATACTATATTTGAAACGAAATATGAACTACAGTTTTTCGAAACTGAACTGATGATAGTTTCGAAGAAAATTGCTTCACACTAGATGATCTGAACTGATTGTTATGTTACTGGACGTAACAAATTTGATGGCTTATTTGTGGCAACGGAAAGTCGATACTCTTCGAAGTGATGAACGTAAAATATGCAGCGCAGTAGTAAGCAACCTAAAAGGAAAGAATAAGATTTGCGCAGCAACTATTCTAAACAGATCATGCTTCACATTTTAAACAACTGCGTTCCGCTCCGTGAATTGCAGCACACACACATTTAGAAAAGTTATTCTTTCGTGAGGAGACGGTGGTGAAATTTGCATTTGCAAAATGATTGAAGGTAATTTATTCTTTAAGAAAGTGTAGCACGAAAACTTACACGCACTCCTCAACAGCTACCATGATCGTTACGAGAATGACCCTTTAACAAAAATTTCTCTACCATGAAATTAAATACTGAAAATGGTAAATGAATGGTACAACTAACTTCTGAGTGCAAGCCATGTGACCTGTTAACTTTACTTATTGTCATTGTAGCAATGAACAAACTAACCAAAACCAATAAAGATAAATTTCATTAAAACCTTCCGTTATTCAAACACATCATAACAACGTGCAAGTAAGCGGTGTAGCAACAACATTACGTCATATTTTCATTTGTCAGATTAATTTTTGCCAAATTATACTGCAAAATTCATCGCTCGATGTATCTTCATCTCTGTACTCTGCAAGCTCGTATTTCAGACCACTCAGTAGGATAGTCAACACCACAAGTCCCTCACCAGTTTCTCTTAGAATGCTACCACAGCGAAAATACTAATAGCAACTAAAGATCAAACGCTTGTACTCAGAATCTCTGAGGCATAACATGTCGACTATCGAACACTACTGTTTAGTGTACAATTATAAATATGACACATCCAATGAAAATATAGAGCTCACATCAGTTTCCTTGAATACCAAAAATAAACAAGAAACCTTACAGAGTATACCCTATAAGTTAATAAAAACTACATGCCTTACCATTGAAACAGTCCTCAGACCACCAGTTTCATCTCTTTCATACTCAGTCGCAGATTACTGTTGTTCCACGAGACTAAACAGTGCACACACAGTGATACAAAGTTCTATCAAGTAATATATGTAATATAAGTGCAGTATGTAAGGGTTTTCGGCAGACAAACAGAACACGGGTACCGGTTCCTATAATTATCCCTCTACCACGAATAAGATCACATTCAGTTTTGAACGTGTGGATTAGAAAAAAAAGACCCAGAATTACCAACTCATTCAGAATTTCCATCGCCACAAACCCAGCGACTGAGGTCTAGAAAACCATCATGTTGCACAGGAATCAACTTACAGAACAGTCGTTCACGACAGGAGGTGCTAACTTCCTCGATGCATCACCAATTACTTAAAACTCCCTGGGAAACGAGCTGGTTTTCATCCACACTGGTGACACTGGTCCACACTTCATCGGATCAGAACTGACCGGGGCCGATGAGGCGATCCATGCAACAGTGAGGATTGAAGGCCTCTCCTCAATTTGACTACGGCGAAGAGCAGCAAACTGTACGTCATGCAACATTCTAATGATCCCTCAAACAATTCAAAAAGACTATGGAACACATTTTATCTGTTTATCTTATATATTAGGGGGACCGGAAAGCAATGTCGTCTCTACGCATGTCGATATTCGTTTGCTATTTATCAGATCACTGTGTTCTCCAAAGTCGTGCAAAACACATTTTAAAGTTAGAGTGACTTTTTTACACGTGAATAATGAAGTCTTCAACTTTCTGTGCAATTTATCGTGAAATGTCCAACCAAATACTAGAAGAGGTACATATCCGGCGTTCCATCCTTTGCAAGGGTAATAAAGCGATAGTTGCCACCAATGCGACGTTTAACCAAGTGTATTAGACATTCGAAAATAGAAAAGATTGTCTTCGAAGCTCAGATACGGTAATCTGACCTTTCCAGCTCGTAGCGATCAAGAAGAGAAACACCTCTAAGCAAAGACTTGCTAAAGGGTGGAAGTGAAATTCATTCCGTGCCATACAATCGAGAAACTGTCAAACACTCTTAACCAACGGCAGATTAAAACTGTGTGCCCGACCGAGACTCGAACTCGGGACCTTTGCCTTTCGCGGGCAAGTGCTCTACCAACTAGAGCACTTGCCCGCGAAAGGCAAAGGTCCCGAGTTCGAGTCTCGGTCGGGCACACAGTTTTAATCTGCCAGGAAGTTTCATATCAGCGCACACTCCGCTGCAGAGTGAAAATCTCATTCTGGAAACATCCCCCAGGCTGTGGCTAAGCCATGTCTCCGCAATATCCTTTCTTTCAGGAGTGCTAGTTCTGCAAGGCTCGCAGGAGAGCTTCTGTAAAGTTTGGAAGGTAGGAGACGAGGTACTGGCAGAAGTAAAGCTGTGAGTACCGGGCGTGAGTCGTGCTTCGGTAGCTCTGTTGGTAGAGCACTTGCCCGCGAAAGGCAAAGGTCCCGAGTTCGAGTCTCGGTCGGGCACACAGTTTTAATCTGCCAGGAAGTTTCATATCAGCGCACACTCCGCTGCAGAGTGAAAATCTCATTCTGGAAACTCTTAACCAACCTTCATCGGCCATCTGTGAATTTTGCAGCAGATTGATAAATACAATCAAAGGTAGCCGAATCACCACATGCAACATACGCTACTGGCCATTAAAATTGCTACACCACGAAGATGACGTGCTACAGACGCGAAATTTAACCAACAGCAAGAAGATGCTGTGATATGCAAATGATTAGCTTTTCAGAGCATTCACACAAGGTTGGCGCCGGTGGCGATACCTACAACGTGCTGACATGAGGAAAGTTTCCAAACGATTTCTAACACACAAACAGCAGTTGACCGGCGTGTAAGGAGGAGAAATGCGTACCATCATGTTTCCGACTTTGATAAAGGTCGGATTGTAGCCTATCGCGATTGCGGTTTATCGTATCGCGACATTGCTGCTCGCGTTGGTCGAGATCCAATGACTGTTAGCAGAATATGGAATCGGTGGGTTCAGGAGGGTAATACGCAGCGCCATGCTGGATCCCAACGCCCTCGTATCACTAGCAGTCGAGACGACAGGCATCTTATTTGCATGGCTGTAACGGATCGTGCAGCCAAGTCTCGATCCCTGAGTCAACAGATGGGAACGTTTGCAAGACAATAACCATCTGCACGAACAGTTCGACGACGTTTGCAGCAGCATGGACTATCAGCTCGGAGTCCATGGCTGTGGTTACCCTTGACGCTGCATCACAGACAGGAGCGCCTGCGATGGTGTACTCGCCGACGAACCTGGGTGCGCTAATGGCAAAACGTCATTTTTTCGTATTAATCCAGGTTCTGTTTACAGCATCATGATGGTCGCATCCGTGTTTGGCAACATCGCGGTGAGCGCACATAGGAAGCGTGTATTCGTCATCGCCATAGTGGCGTATCACCTGGCGTGATGGTATGGGGTGCCATTGGTTACACGTCTCGGCCACCTCTTGTTCGCAGTGACGTCACTTCGAACAGTGGACGTTACATTTCAGGTGTGTTACGACCCGTGGCTCTACCCTTCATTCATTAGATTGAAATCAGCTGATAGGTATTCCCGCTTAAGGGAAGTCTCTCTAACAAGGGAATCACTTTTGACAAAGCTTAGGTATCCGAGTAATGAGGGAATTAGTATATTTCATCAAAATATACAAGGTATTAGAGATAAAGTTAGTGAACTGCTTATAGATGTTGACTCTGAAATTATTGGTATATCTGAACACTTCTATAATAAGGAGATAATTCAGAGGCTTCCTTTACCAGGATACAGGTTGGCTGGCAGCCTTTCGAGGAGCTCTTTGCGGTGTGGGGGAGTAGCCATGCATGTGAAAAACGGCATCCCATTTGAGTCAATTGATGTTTCAAAGTACTGCACTGAAAAGGTGTTTGAATGTTGCGCAGGTGTGGTTAAATTTAACGGAGCTAAACTTCTAACTGTTGTTATTTGTAGATCCCCAGACTCCGATTTCACAACATTTTTGCTAAAGCTAGAGGAGGTTCTTGGTTCACTTTATAGGAAATACAAAAAGTTAGTTATATGTGGTGACTTCAGTATTAATTGTATAAGTGATTGCGCAAGGAAGAGGATGCTGGTAGACCTCTTTAATTCCTATAATCTTATGGAAACCGTATTCTTTCCAACGAGAGGGCAAGGGAACAGTAGAACAACCATAGGCAACATTTTTGTTCATTCCTCATTACTAGAAGGGCATTCTGTTAGCAAAAAGGTGAACGGCCTTTCAGATCATGATGCACAAATTTTAACTTTAAAAGATTTTTGTGCTGCAACACGTGTTAAATATAGTCATCAGCTGTTCAGGAAAGCTGATCCAGTTGCTGTAGAGACCTTTGTAAACCTTATACAGGAACAAGAGTGGCAAGATATTTATAGCGCTGATATAGTAGACGATAAATATAATGCTTTTCTCAAGACTTTTCTCATGCTCTTTGAAAGTTGCTTTCCGTTAGAACGTTTAAAACAGGGTACTAGCACAAACAGGCAGCCTGGGTGGCTGACTAGAGGGATAAGAATATCTTGTAGAACAAAGTGGCAATTATATCAAAACGTTAGAAACAGTCAAAATCTAAATGCAGCAGCCCATTACAGACAGTATTGTAAGGTGCTTAAAAATGTTATTAGGGAGACAAAAAGTATGTGGTATGCAGATAGAATAGCTAAGTCTCAGGATAAAATTAAAACCATATGGTCAGTCGTAAAGGAAGTTGCTGGTCTGCAGAGACAGGTCGAGGATATAGAATCATTCTTCAATAAAATTCTTCAGGGTATCAGACCGCATCGTCATAATTTAAAATGCGCCAACGTTTCGGCCAGCGTTGCAGCTAGCCTTCATCAGGGCCTTACGTTAACTGCTAAATGAACACACTTGGTTCCTTAAATAGCTGCACGAGAAAACCGTGTCGTTACTTGATTGGCTGTAAAAGGAGGAGGAGGAGGGGTGAAAGGTATGCTTTATTGGTGTTTCCTTTATTATCTGTCATTGGCTGAAGTAGCTGTTTTCTATTGGTCTTTATATTAATCCACCCCATTGGAGGAGACGGACGAATAGCGAACAGGTGATGGCTGTGACGTCACACTGTTTCCATGCTGTCCAGAAGCTGGCTGCGGCGTGCCATTGCTTTGTGTGCTCGCGACCACTACTGCGGCTCTCCGCGTGTCTGCATGGGCCGCCACGGCTCTGCCGCCGCTCCGTAGCCCTGCTATTGCAGGCAGCCAAGACCTCGGAAGCTTGTACCCGTCCTCTCTATTCATGTTGGCGGGTCTTTTGGCTGTTTCTATCGCCTCTCTAATCTTTCTTTTGAAAGTGAGAGGCTGTTTCGCCAGGACGCGGGCTTCTTGAAAAAAATATTGGTTTCCTGCACTCGTCTCGGTGTTCCGCCACTGCTGACTTAGTGTGTTGTTTCAGGCGGATATATCTTTCATGTTCCGAGAGCCTTGTGCTAATCGGACGTCCCGTCTCACCTATGTAGACTAATTCACACGCACAACCAATTTCATACACGCCAGCTGTGTGTAGTTTGTCAACTGCATCCTTGGTAGAACCGAGCATGTCTGATATTTTGTTGCTGCTTCGGAAAATTGGTTTTATGTCGGCTTTTCGTAGAATTTTGCCAATACGTTCGGTGACCCCTTGTACATATGGTAACACAGCAATGCTCTGTGCCTCCTTCTCCTCTTCCCTATTAGTCTTCTCCCTTGTCGACATGGTGCTGTCTATCATCTGCTTCCCATAGCCATTAGTTCCGAAGATGGACCTGAGGCGTTCAAGTTCTGTCTTCAGATGTTCTTCGTCGCTTATCCTGTACGCTCTCTTCGTTAGCGTGTGCAGGGCGGACTTCTTCCGCGTGAGGTGATGGTGGGAGGACGCGTGAAGGTACCTGTCCGTATTGGTTGGTTTCCTGTACACTTTGTGGCCAAGTTTACCATCAGGTTTTCGATAAACTTCCACGTCGAGAAAAGGCAGCATCCCATTCTTCTCTGTTTCCATTGTAAACTGCATTTTCCTATGCTGTTGGTTAAGGTGCTTGTGGAAGTTCTGTAACTCCTCTTCTCCGTGGGGCCAGATGACGAAAGTATCATCGACATAGCGAAGCCAACAATTTGGACGTAATGGTGCGGACTGGAGGGCTGTTTCCTCAAATGCCTCCATGAAAATTTCTGTTGCGATAGGCGATGGGGGTGAGCCCATAGCTACACCGTCAGTTTGTTCATAAAATTGACCTCTCCACTTGAAATAGGTGGTCGTCAGACAGTGGCGCACAAGCTCATATATATCAGGTGCCACGCGTTCTTCTAGGATGTTCACAGTATCTGACACTGGGACATTCGTGAATAGGGATTTTACGTCGAAACTAACCATCAGATCTTGGTCCGTAACACGCATTTCCTTTAGGAGAGACACGAAGTGAGTGGAATCCTTAACGTAGGTTCAAATGGTTCAAATGGCTCTGAGCACTATGGGACTCAACTGCTGAGGTCATTAGTCCCCTAGAACTTAGAACTAGTTAAACCTAACTAACCTAAGGACATCACAAACATCCATGCCCGAGGCAGGATTCGAACCTGCGACCGTAGCGGTCTTGCGGTTCCAGACTGCAGCGCCTTTAACCGCACGGCCACTTCGGCCGGCCCTTAACGTAGGACTCGGTTTGATGCACTAGGTGTCGGAGCCTAGGTGCCAGTTCTTTCGCTAGGTAGTAGGTCGGCGAATTTATACTGTTTACTATGGGCCTTAAGGGGAGGTCGGTTTTGTGTACCTTCGGTACACCATATATCCTTGGTGCCTGTGTCACTTGCGGGATGAATCTTCTGGCCTTGTCGAAGTTGATTCTAGAGTGCTTGAGCAGTGCCTGCGTCGTTTTGATTACCTTGGCCGTCGGATCTCCCTGAAGTTTCTTGTAGATAGGTTCTGCGAGAATATCTTCCATTCGTTTGTTGTAATCAGTTGTGTCCAAGACTACAGGGCGTTGCCCTTATCTGCCTGTACCACTACTAAGTGGGGGTTGTTCCTGAGTTCCTTGATGGCATGGTATTCCTCAGCGTTGATGTTTTGCTTCGGTGGCTTTGCTTTATTCAGAACTCTGACCGTTTCCTGCCGGATCTTCTCCGCCTCGGCCTGTGGCAGATGACGTACCGAAGCCTCTACGGATTCTATGATATCTTCTTTTGGAACTCGCTTAGGTGCGACTGCGAAATTCATCCTCTTGGCCAGAATTGCTGTGGTTGCTTCGCTCAAGGTGTGGCTGGAGAGGTTGACCTCTGTCCGTCGCCTGTCCAGCGTCAATGTTTCGTCCGTGGCTTTCTGTTGTAGTTTGTCGTACTTTCTCATCTGGCGGTTAGTAATACTATTGCTGGTCCTTGAAGCTTGTTGAAAGGTTAACCTGTCGACTTTATCCCAGTCTTCCATCTGAAGTTTTCCGGCCAGAAATAGGTGCAGATCACACAAATTCCTGTTGTGAGCATCGAGACTTATGCGGATGTGGCGGATCCTTTCCCGTAGCAATGCTTTACTGGCTTTAACACAGATATTCCTCGCCTTGTTCGTTTTTATGTGAGACGTCAACCGCAAAGAATACGGCACAACACTCGTGTCTCTGCATCTCTTCAAAAAAAAGCAAGGTCATTTAGCAGTTTACATCTTTTTAAACGCAGTGCTTCTAACTTCTTGATGTTTCCGTGGATTTCCTGCCCATACAGGTTGGTTAAATGTAAGCGTAGGCTTCTGCGGCCGTTGTCTTCTTCAATAAAATTCTTCAGGGTATCAGACCGCATCGTCATAATTTAAAATGCGCCAAAGTTTCGGCCAGCGTTGCAGCTAGCCTTCATCAGGGCCTTACGTTAACTGCTAAATCAGTGCATAGTGGGAATGTCCGTGTTACTGATAAGTCGCATGTATGTACAGTATTTAATAATCACTTTCTGAATATAGCAGGTGAACTAAATAGAAACCTAGTCCCAGCAGATAATCATACAGCGCTCTTAGAAAAAAGTGTTCCGAGACTGTTACCTGAAATGCTCCTCCATGATACTGACAAGAGGGAGATTGAGTTAATAATTAAATCACTAAAGACCAAGAACTCTCATGGATATGACGGGGTATCTAGCAGAATACTGAAGTATTGTTCTATGTATGTTAGCCCAGTTCTCAGCCATATCTGTAACTTTTCCTTTAGGAGTGGTCGGTTTCCTGACCGATTAAAGTACTCGGTAGTGAAGCCACTTTATAAAAAGGGAGACATTGATAATGTTGACAATTTTAGACCTATTTCTATACCATCGGTGTTTGCTAAAGTTATCGAGAAGGTTGTATATACAAGGTTACTGGAGCATTTAAATTCACATAATTTGCTGTCAAATGTTCAGTTTGGTTTTAGAAATGGTTTAACAACTGAAAATGCTATATTCTCTTTTCTCTGTGAGGTTTTGGACGGATTAAATAAAAGGTTGCGAACGCTAGGTGTTTTCTTTGATTTAACGAGGGCTTTTGACTGTGTTGACCAGAAAATATTACTGCAGAAGTTGGACCATTATGGAGTAAGGGGAGTAGCTTACAATTGGTTCGCCTCTTACTTTAAGAACAGAAAGCAGAGGGTAATTCTCCGCAATATTGAGAGTGGTAGTGATGTTCAGTCCCATTGGGGCACTGTTAAGTGGGGCGTTACCCAAGGGTCAGTGCTGGGGCCACTGCTGTTTCCTATTTATATAAATGATATGCCTTCTAGTATTACAGGTGATTCAAAAATATTTCTGTTTGCTGATGACACCAGCTTGATAGTGAAGAATTTTGTGTGTAATATCGAAACAGTAACAAATAATGTAGTTCATGAAATAAGTTCGTGGCTTGTGGAAAATAATTTGATGCTAAATCACAGTAAGACTCAGTTTTTACAGTTTCTAACTCACAATTCATCAAGAACCGATATTTTGATCAGACAGAATAGGCATATTATAAGCGAGACGGAACAGTTCAAGTTCCTAGGCGCTCGGATAGATAGTAAGCTGTTGTGGAAAGCCCATGTCCAGGATCTTGTTCAGAAGCTAAATGCTGCTTTATTTACCATTAGAACAGTATCTGAAATAAGTGACACTTCAACACGAAAAGTAGTCTACTTCGCATATTTTCATACGCTTATGTCGTATGGTATTATATTTTGGCTCAAAAACGGGCTGTTCGAGCTATATGTGGTGTAAGTTCGAGAACCTCTTGTCGACCCCTATTCAAAAATCTGGGAATTCTGACATTGCCCTCACAGCATATATTTTCTTTAATGTCGTTTGTTGTTAGCAATATTAGCCTATTCCCAAGAGTTAGCATCTTTCACTCAGTTAATACTAGGCAGAAATCAAATCTACATGTAGAATGCACTTCCTTGACTCTTGTGCAGAAAGGAGTGCAGTATTCTGCTGCATCCATTTTCAATAAGCTACCACAAGAGCTCAAAAATCTTAGCAGTAGCCCAAACTCTTTTAAGTCTAAACTGAAGAGTTTCCTCATGGCTCACTCCTTCTATTCTATCGAGGAGCTCCTGGAAGAGCTAAAAAATTAAGCAAATTCCAGTGTTACATTGTTGATTTTCTTCATTTAAACTTACGACTTGTCACCTGAATATGTTTTTTTATATTTCATTTTATCTGTTTCTAATATCGTGTTATAATTTCATGTATTGACTCGTTCCATGACCATGGAGACTTCTCCTTAATTTGGTCCCACGGAACAATAAATAAATAAATAAAAAATCCCTGCGAAACCCTACATTTGAGCAGGATAATGCACGACCGCATGTTGCAGGTCCTGTACGGGCCTTTCTGGATACAGAAAATTTTCGACTGCTGCCCTGGCCAGCACATTCTCCAGATGTCTCACCAACTGAAATCCTCTGGTCTATGGTGGCCGAGCAACTGGCTCGTCACAATACGCCAGTCACTACTCTTGATGAACTGTGGTATCGTGCTGAAGCTGCATGCACACGCCATCCAAGCTCTGTTTGACTCAATGCCCAGAGGTATCAAGGCAGTTATTACGGCGAGAGGGCCGGCCGCGGTGGTCTAGCGGTTCTAGGCGCTCAGTCCGGAACCGCGCGACTGCTACGGTCGCAGGTTCGAATCCTGCCTCGGGCATGGATGTATGTGATGTCCTTAGGTTAGTTCTAAGTTCTAGGGGACTGGCGACCTCAGAAGTTGAGTCCCATAGTGCTCAGAGCCATTTGAACCATTTGAACGGCGAGAGGTGGTTGTCCTGGGTACTGATTTCTCAGGGTCTATGCACCCAAACTGCGTGAAAATGTAATCACATGTCAGTTCTAGTATAATATATTTGTCCAATGAATACCCGTTTATCATCTGCATTTCTTTTTGGTGTAGCAATTTTAATGGCCAGTAGTGTATTACTTCAGCGGCAAAATTCAGAAGGGTTATTTGATAGTTTGACAAATGGAGATAAAAAATGGGTCTTCTCCGATAATCCAAAACTCAGAAGGCATTGTCTTTTTCCAAATGAATCGCTACCAAGTACAGCTAAGCCAGGTTTACACTCCAGAGAGGCGGTGTGTGTGTTTGATAGTTTATTTAGGGTTCGTTTACTTTCAAGTGCTGTAACCTGGACAGACTATGAATGCAGATCTTTACTCTGAACAACCGGATCAAGTAAATCAATCTTTAGAAAGTTCCCAGTGATTGCCAACAGAAAATATTTTAGTTTGCAACATCATAAAGCAAGACGAACCCTGGAAAAAGTTAATGAATTGGGGTGGGAGATATTGCCCTCCTACCCTGTTAGAACGATACTGGGTCATTGGATTTCCATTTATTCCGATGGTGGCATTTTCTGTCAACAAACTGAAAATGTGGTTGATGTCCAAAATGTCATCTCCCAGTATATTTCTCAAAAACGAAATGGTTTTTCTCGATCCAACACTGAAAATTTGCACACTGCCTTATAGTGACAAAAGTCATTGGACAGCTATATGCACCTATGCAGGTGACGGCAGTATCGCATACACAAAGTATAAAAGACCAGTGCATTGGCAGAGCTCTCATTTTACTCAGGTGATTAATGTGAAATGGTTTCCGAAGCGATTATGTCGCACGATGGGAATTAACAGACTCTGAACGCTGAATGGTAGTTGAAGCTAGACGCATGGGACATATGTGTCGGAAACCGTTAGTGAATTCAATATTCCGAGATCCACAGCGTCAAGAATGTGCTGAGAATAGCAAATTTTGAGTTTACCTCTCGCCACGGACAGACAGTGGCTGACGGCATTCACTCAACGACCGAGAGCAGCAACGATTAGGTGGAGATGTCAGCCCTAACAGACAAACAACACTACGTGAAATAACCGCAGAAATCAATGTGGTATGCACGACTAACGTAGCCGTTAGGATTTGTCGTTAATGGGCTATGGTAGCAGGCGACCGACGCGAGTGCCTTTGCTAACAGCACGACATCGCCTGCAGCGCCTCTCCTGAGCTCATTATCATACCAACTGGAACGTAGACGACTGGAAAACCGTGGCCTGGTCAGACGACACCCGATTTGAATTGGTAATAGGTAATGGCAGAGTTCGAGAGTGGTGCAGCGCACAGGAAGCCATGGATCCAAGTTGTCAACAAGGCACTGTGCACGCAAATGGTGACTCTATAATGGTGTGAGCTCTGTTTAAGCGGAATGGACAAAGTCTTCTGGTGCAACTGAACTGATCATTGACTGGAAATGGTTATGACCCGCTACTTGGAGACTACACTACTGGCCATTAAAATTGCTACACCAAGAAGAAATACAGACGATAAAAGGGTATTCATTAGACAAACATATTATACTAGAACTGCCATGTGATTACATTTTCACGCAATTTGGGTGCATAGATCCTGAGAAATCAGTACCCAGAACAACCACCTCTGGTCGTAATAACAGCCTTGATAGGCTTGGGCATTGAGCCAAACAGAGCTTCAATGGAGTGTACAGGTATAGCTACCCATGCAGCTTCAACACGATACCACAGTACATCAAGAGTAGTGACTGGCGTATTGTGACAAGCCAGTTGCTCGGCCACCATTGACCAGAGGTTTTCAATTGGTGAGAGATCTGGAGAATGTGCTGGCCAGGGCAGCAGTCGAACATTTTCTGTATACAGAATGGCCCGTACAGGACCTTCAACATGCGGTCGTGCATTATCCTGCTGAAATGCAGGGTTTCGCAGGGATGGAATGAAGGGTAGAGCCACGGGTCGTAACACATCTGAAATGTAACGTACACTGTTCAGAGTAACGTCACTGCGAACAAGAGGTGACCGAGACGTGTAACCAATGGCACCCCATGCCATTACGCCTGGTGATACGCCAGTATGGCGATGACGAATACACGCTTCCAATGTGCGTTCACTGCGATGTTGCCAAACACGGATGCGACCATCATGATGCTGTAAACAGAACCTGGATTCATCCGAAAAAATGACGCTTTGCCATTCGTGCACCCAGGTTCGTCGGTGAGTACATCATCGCAGGCGCTCCTGTCTGTGATGCAGCGTCAAGGGTAACCGCAGCCATGGTCTCCGAGTTGATAGTCCTTGTTGCTGCAAACGTCGTCGAACTGTTCGTGCAGATGGTTGTTGTCTTGCAAACGTCCCCATCTGTTGGCTCAGGGATCGAGACGTGGCTGCACGATCAGTTACAGCCATGCGGATAAGATGCCTGTCATCTCGAATGCCAGTGATACGAGGCCATTGGGATCCAGCACGGTGTTCCGTAATACCCTCCCGAACCCACCGATTCCATATTCTGCGAACAGTCATTGGATCTCGACCAACGCGAGCAGCAATGTCGCGATACGATAAACCGCAATCGCGATAGGCTACAATCCGACCTTTATCAAAGTCGGAAACGTGATGGTACGCATTTCTCCTCCTTACACGAGGCATCACAACAACTTTTCACCAGGTAACGCCGGTCAACTGCTGTTTGTGTATGAGAAATGGGTTGGAAACTTTCCTCATGTCAGCAAGTTGTAGGTGTTGCTACCGGCGCCAACCTTGTGTGAATGCTCTGAAAAGCTAATCATTTGCATATCACAGCATCTTCTTCTTGTCGGTTAAATTTCGCGTCTGTAGCACGTCATCTTCGTGGTCTAACAATTTTAATGGCCAGTAGTGTATTTGCAGCCATTCATTGGTTTTATTCTTTTGGATGACACTGCACAATCTCACAATGGTTCGTAGTTGGTTTAAAGAACATTCTGTGTAATTCGAGGGAATGATTTTGCTACCCAGATCGCCTTAAATGCAGCCCTTCGAACATTTATGGGGCATAATCTAGAGGTCAGCCCGTGCACAAAATCTTGCACCGACTACAGTTGCGCACTTATGGATGGCTATAGAGACAGCATGGCTCAATATTTCTTCAAGGAGACTTCTGACGACTTGTTTTTGTGTCCATGCCACGTCGAGTTGCTGCACTACGCCTGGAAAAAGAAGGTCTTTGATTATATTACGAGGTACTGCATGACTTTTGTCACCTCGTTCTAGATGGCAAAATTTACCCATAACAACGGTGGTAACATCATTGATTAAAAATAGAAACTTGTGAACAATTTATCCGTTTGAATTTAACTTAAGAAAACGAAATTACTTTCCGTTTCCTGTAACCTTTTATGATAAATATTTGTCCAGTATTTTATAGTGGCATCAGACGACATGTAAATAATAATACTTTGCGAACAAGGAAAAAATGGGCGAAGCCCAGCAGAGGGGGCGTTGGACGTCAAAACGCGTCGGCGGCCGCCTCGACGCCGCACTTGTGAGAAGAAAAGCGAATATCGGCAGCGGGTGGTGGTGGCTCTTTGTGTGTCGAAGTGGCGGCCGGTCGGCCGGCCCCGGCCTGGCCGAGCCGCGCACAATGGCGGACAGGTGGCCCAGCGGCGCACAATGGCGCCTTTTGTAATTCCCCGCGAGTGCAATCTGCCGGCCGCCACCCGTAATTGAGCCGGCTCGGGTATCGCCGCGAGATACAACCGCACGCAGATCGCCGGTCGCCGGGGTCGGACAATAAATATTGGCTGGCCGCCTCGTCTTAGGAGGACGCCCTCTACCAGCGGCGAAAGTGGCCATCGTGGAGAGAGGGTACCGCAGAGGCGGCGTCTAGCTGCCGCTGTGGTCGGCCACCCAAGCGCCTCTTCCGAACAGATAGTCTGCGTCAAAGAAGGGATGTGGAATCTCCGCATTCACACCGGGCATGGCTCTGAGCACTATGGGACTTAGCTTCTGAGGTCATCAGTCCCCTAGAACTTAGAACTACTTAAACTTAACCAACCCAAGGACATCACACACATCCATGCCCGAGGCAGAATTCGAACCTGCGACCGTAGCGGTTGTGCGGTTCCAGACTGTAGCGCCTAGAACCGCTCGGTCACACAGGGTATGTTTTACCACAATGTGTGATCACGAAAGTGTTACAGTTAGCATTGGCGTCAACATTTCCGTATTGTTACCGTCGAAATTATTCCCTAATGTGTCAACAGAACGTCCTATCATCCAGTCTCTTCTTCTTGTCAGTGTTTCCCATACACTGGTTACGTTATAAGGCCATATCAGTCAATCACCCAGACGGGATTCCCCTCAAACTACTGAAAAGCCTGGTGGTCCTCTCCAGGAATTATATGTTAGTCTGGCCTCTCCACAGATACCCTTCCGAAGTGGTTGCACCTACAGATTGGCCATCTGTACCGGTGAGGCGCCAAAGCCCGTGTTTGTGGAAGATTAACTGTGATGTCACAAGCTGCGAATTGAACAAAAAAATGGCTCTGAGCACTATGGGACTTAACTTCTGATGTTATCAGTTTCCTAGAACTTGGAACTACTTAAACCTAACTAACCGAAGAACATCACACACATCCATGCCCGAGGCAGGATTCGAACCTGCGACCGTAGCGGTCGAGTGGTTCCAGACAGCGCCTAGAACCGCTCGGCCACCCCGGGCGGCGCGAATTGAACAGTGACCCGAATATGGAATAAATTTCTTTTACTTCACGTCTGTGATCATAATTTTTTTGTCATCAGACTACCGGTTTCGGTCTACACTGACCATTTTCAGATTTGTTTTATAAAGATTTGTTATATAAACAAATCTGAAGATGGAAACCGGTAGTCTGGTGACAAAAAAAAAAAAAAAAAAAAAATTGCGACCATAGACGTGAAGTACAGGAAATTTAACTGTGATGAGTTACTTAATTCTGAAGAATCATAATTATTATGACCATTATTGAAAAGACAGTCATTTCATTTCCCACCGGCCGCGGTGGCGGAGCGGTTCTAGGCGCTTCAGTCCGGAACCGCGCGACTACTACGGTCGCAGGTTCGAATCCTACCTGGGGCATGGATGTGTGTGATGTACTTAGGTTACTTAGGTTTAAGTAGTTCTAAGTTCTAGGGGACTGATGACCGCAGATGTTAAGTCCCATAGTACTCAGGGCCATTTGAACCATTTCATTTCCGAGTAGCGATGTGTGGCTGTAAATTATGATTTTATAGTCCCCGCAGAAAGCTTGATAAAGATTAAATCCCTTTGTCAGACAAGAGAACGATGAAAAACGCAACCTGCAGCTATGCTGTGGTAGGGTGGCAGAAAACGTAGCATCTGACTCAATCTCTGCACCACCATTAGGCACCAGGTATCAAATGACATAAGTGCGATTCTACCATACGCGAATATCACAGCGCGTATTTCTACACTCTCAGTGTAGGTAATGAAAAATGCGCTATTCTCTGCACTTCAACATTTTATTTGGCGCATTTTTGTTGGTTGTTTGTTGCTCAGTTCAGGTAGCCAGTCATACCTTTGAAGTTTTCCGTAACATATTTGATATGTCTTAAAGTTAGCTGTACGTAAGGCGACGTAGTCCCCGCTGCGAAAGCAAGACCGAATACAATTTCACTGCTTGAGAAACCCACCCAAAGTACTTAGGGCAGTTTTATTTGCAAAGAACCTGACAATAGAATATCACATCCCTCACACACCCCAATACTGGTAGCTGTAGAAACCAAAGAGGACTACATTAGATATAAAGGCAGCTATACTACAGCAACGAAAAAGTAATCTGAAAATTCGTCCCGTTGCGAAAAAGTCGGAATTAACTCGAGACTGACCAGGAGAACACGGCAAGTGCCTTATCCCGATGTTCCAGGAACTTCGTTCAGTAGAAGAAGGTTCAAAATAAGAGAAACATGTCTCAGCTTGTCCGTAGGTACACGACCGTTTCTGAAAAGACGACAGGGAAAGTTGTCGAGGTGTTTTCCAGGCACTTTATGTGCCACTTTCGGCGCGAAATCATCAGATGAAATAGTGGCACAGTGGTGATCGTCGAGGTTTTCTTTCCTTGTTTTTTTTTATTTTTATTTTTTTTTAAATTTTGCGCCACGTGCTGGAAATCCGAAAACTACTTTTATTTTTGTTTTCCATTATAGACCCCTGTCTGCAAGTGATTACTGCACGGATGTTTTCCAGCGTATATTTATATAACGTTGTCCTTCTTCGTCTGCCAGTTGTATGTCACACAAGTGAAGTAAACAAAAAGAAAGAGAAAATTATTTGAAATTGTTTTCGGTGAAGTTCCTGTAGTGTACCTTGACTTATAATCAATTGCAAGCGATAGTGTTTAGAAAGGTTATCTGTTATGCAAGGCTTGTCGCAAAATTAATGCCAACGTGCGAAATCTTCACCAAAGCAATGACGTTTCTTCCAGCAGTGAGATTAATACAAAGAAATGTCACTGTGGCAGACCTGCATTCGTCTGATGCTCGTGGTGTTCGTAATATCTGTGTTCCTAATGTTTCTATAATCAATGTCATGCAAGGGACTGCATGAAATCTTCCTGAAGAGTAAACATGTCAGTAAAATATAAGAATTAATATCAGAATTGATTTGACAATAAAATATCAGAATGAGAGAATTTAAAAGGATTGTAACCCTTCAATGTATCATACGCACATATATAATAAGTGTGTGGCACTTAATGTGAAATCCAGTTGTAATTTTACGAATAATATGACGCCATTGTATCCTCAAATTTGATAAGAAACATTCGTGCATTAACGTTGTACGGACGGGGAGGTAAACGAAGAGAATCAAAATAAAATAAATCTAAACAATAATCAGGCTGTGAACACGGGGCGCAAGATTAATAAGCCGCTACGGTAACCACAGAGCCACTATTTCGTTGACGATATCCCCCGGTAAAGGTTGACTGTCGGTTTTTCAGGAACGGTCGAGTATCTACAGATAAGCCAAGGCACATGTTCGCTTATTTTGACTCCTATTCCAGTGAGCGAAGTTCCTGGGAAATCGTGTGATGGCACTTGCCGTGTTCACGTCGCGAGTGTACACACGAACTAGAGTGCCGACAGTGCCCAGCTAAGAGACACGTGTGTTAGCGGCTCCAGACACATCTAATGAAACTACACGCGTGGCGCGCGGGATGTCGCGATACGGGAGCATCTCGCGCGGAAGCTGTTGCGCATTTAGTTGCTCGGTCATAAACAGTAGTTAGGTTTCACGACTGCCAGAGTGCGGAGTCCTCAGGCGAGGCGAGCAAATTAGCCACGTTACGGTACCCATTTGGCAGAAAGCACGCAGGGCGAGCGCCACGTGTCACAGATGTTTCGGCAACACGTGCCGTTGCACAACAGTTAGCATCGTATAAGACGAAACGGTCCACTAAAACGGGGACTCTAATGGTAGATTGCAGGAATACGCGTGGAAAAATTTACGACTGTCAAGAAAAAACAGTAAACACTGGATTCCGAAAAAATGAGTTGTAGACACCGAAGTTAATTTCAATCAACAAATGAGAGTATTATTCCTAAACAGAACGTTAGACAGATTACAGAAGAAGTAAATATTGCTTACATGGGATATTATATACAAACATCAAAAAAAGTTTCGCATCGCCCCAGTTCCCAGGACTCCCGAAGATAGACGTTGACTGTGAATATTGTATCACAGACACAATCCCTTTGACTACTCAGAGATGCCACTAAACCCGCCCAAAGATGTAAACAACCATGCATGAGCAACGCCTATTAGACGGAGGGGGTCCGACGGTCGATCAGTTCCAGTCATTCCACCAGGAAGGACGTACACGGCTCGTGTTGTCTGTAGTTCAACCATGCCTAGACGGTCAATAGCGCGGTTCGATCGCGTCCGCATCTTTACTTTGTGCCAGGCAGGGTGTCTCGGGGTGAACCAAAGCGATGTTTTTCCGACATGGAGGAGGTATAGAGAAACAGGAACTGTCGATAACATGCCTCGCTCAGGTCGCCCAAGGGCCACAACTGCAGTGGATGACCGCTACCTACGGATCATGGCTTGGAGGAAGCCTGACAGCGAAGCCACCATGTTGAATAACGCTTTTCGTGCAGCCACAGGACGTCGTGTTACGACTCAAACTGTGCGCAATAGGCTGCACGATGTGCAACTCCACTCCCGACGTCCATGGCGAGGTCCATCTTTGCAACCGCACACCATGTAGCGCGGTGCAGATGGGCCCAACAACATGCCGAATGGGCCTCTCAGGACTGGCATCACGTTCTCTTCACCGATGAGTGTGGCATGTGCATTCAACCAGACAATCTTCGGAGACGTGTTTGGTGGCAAACCGGTCAGGCTGAACGCCTTAGACACACTGTCCAGCGAGTGTAGCAAGGTGGAGGTTCCCTGGTGTTTAGGGGTGGCGTTAGCTCGGGCTGACGTACGCCGCTGGTGGTCATGGAAGATGCCGTAACGGCTGTACGATACGTGAATGCCATCCTTCGACCGATAGTGCAACCATATCGGCAGCATATTGGCGAGTCATTCGTCTTCATGGACGACAATTCGCACCTCCATCGTGCACATCTTGTGAATTACTTCCTTGAGGACAACGACATAGCTTGACTAGAGCGGCCAGCATGATCCCGCTGTTTCTGGGATTCGGGGATTGCGTCAGAGCCGTATGAGAGCTGATGTGACAGCCAACCTCGATTTGGTTTCACGAGGTTCCTCACACACGACTAGGTGAATACTGGACTGGTTCCCACGTACCAACTGATACACGATTCGCAAATGTTTCGAAAACTGTAACACTTTCAGATCAGATAGCCTTACAGAATCTGTCGAATGGAATGAGCAGTCTCAAGAGCACAGATTAAGGATTGATAGTAAAGTGGAGACAGACGAAAGTAATGAGAAGCAAAATAAATGGGAGCAGTGAGAAACTTAACATCACAATTGGGGATCACGAAGTAAAAATAGGGAATTCTGCTACCTACGCAAGAAAATAACGTATGATTGTGGAGAAAGGAGGATATAAAACGCAGCCTGTTAAACCGTCTTAGTTTCTTGCGCGGGCCGCTTCTACTCTTTCCAGCACTGGGCTGCCCAGCTTTCACACCGATGCAGACAGATCTTAAAACAGTGGTCTATAACTACATGATCCAACATCCAGCAGTTTTTTATGAAATTTATGGATCACATCTTTGTCACACTTAGTTCGCCAATGTAGCGTAGACAATATTCACTGTATAATATATCTTGACTAGAAGCTATGGGTATTCCTATGACCTTCCAACACTGTGGCACCTGATGTTGCTTTAGATCACGAAACCGGTTATGTATTAATAAAACAACAATTTTACCAGCTGTCGGCGGAATTCTTCTTCACATCATACAGCCGCTATATTTACCGGGACATGAAGCTATATTATATTTTCTAAAGAGGATGAGATTCTCTTGGGTAAATATTTTGGAGGTAAAATAGTCCCACGTTCGTACCTCTGGACGAGGCATACTCATGACGAACTTGTCCTTACGAAAAGCAAGCCTGGCGGTCTAGTGGAGGAACGTGGGATGTTGGTTCCCTTACCTGAGTAGGAACATTAGAGTTTAAGAAGAAAAGTGTAAAGCTGAAGTTAGACGTAGTGCTCTTCCTGGCACCACATTTAGATGTGGTGCCAGGAAGAGCAGGAATTCTGATCATGTTATCAACACAAAGGCAAATGGGGGTAAATGCAACATGACAAAACATAAATGTAGAGGAGGAACGCAAAGCTGTAGAAGCTTTCATAACTAAGGGAAGAACATATTCAGCTTATAGAAAAAAGAGGAATATCTATATGAACAGCCGAAGCTGAGATGGTAAGCCGGTTCTATGCAAAGAAGGGAAGACTGAAAGGTAGGAGGAATGTATGCAGCGGCTATAGAAAGAAAACGAACTTGAAGACAGAATTATGGAAAGAGAAATAAAGTAATGGAGATGAGAGATGAGGGAATGCGAGAAGAACTGGATTCAACTCTGAAAGACCCTGATCGAAACAAAGCACCTGGGGTAGATAACACTCTCACAGAGTTATTGAGATGCTTTGGAGAACATGCCATGACAAAAGTATTCCATGACAAAAGTATTCCTCCTGTTACGCAAGATACATGAGACACACGAAATACCCTCAGGCTTCAAGAGCAATATAGTAATTACAATTCCAAGGAAGGCAGCTGTTGACTGGTGTGAATATTACCAAAACATCGGTTTTATAAGCAATGGTTGCAAAATATAGACACGAATTACACTCCTGGAAATGGAAAAAAGAACACATTGACACCGGTGTGTCAGACCCACCATACTTGCTCCGGACACTGCGAGAGGGCTGTACAAGCAATGATCACACGCACGGCACAGCGGACACACCAGGAACCGCGGTGTCGGCCGTCGAATGGCGCTAGCTGCGCAGCATTTGTGCACCGCCGCCGTCAGTGTCAGCCAGTTTGCCGTGGCATACGGAGCTCCATCGCAGTCTTTAACACTGGTAGCATGCCGCGACAGCGTGGACGTGAACCGTATGTGCAGTTGACGGACTTTGAGCGAGGGCGTATAGTGGGCATGCGGGAGGCCGGGTGGACGTACCGCCGAATTGCTCAACACGTGGGGCGTGAGGTCTCCACAGTACATCGATGTTGTCGCCAGTGGTCGGAGGAAGGTGCACGTGCCCGTCGACCTGGGACCGGACCGCAGCGACGCACGGATGTACGCCAAGACCGTAGGATCCTACGCAGTGCCGTAGGGGACCGCACCGCCACTTCCCAGCAAATTAGGGACACTGTTGCTCCTGGGGTATCGGCGAGGACCATTCGCAACCGTCTCCATGAAGCTGGGCTACGGTCCCGCACACCGTTAGGCCGTCTTCCGCTCACGCCCCAACATCGTGCAGCCCGCCTCCAGTGGTGTCGCGACAGGCGTGAATGGAGGGACGAATGGAGACGTGTCGTCTTCAGCGATGAGAGTCGCTTCTGCTTTGGTGCCAATGATGGTCGTATGCGTGTTTGGCGCCGTGCAGGTGAGCGCCACAATCAGGACTGCATACGACCGAGGCACACAGGGCCAACACCCGGCATCATGGTGTGGGGAGCGATCTCCTACACTGGCCGTACACCACAGGTGATCGTCGAGGGGACACTGAATAGTGCACGGTACATCCAAACCGTCATCGAACTCATCGTTCTACCATTCCTAGACCGGCAAGGGAACTTGCTGTTCCAACAGGACAATGCACGTCCGCATGTATCCCGTGCCACCCAACGTGCTCTAGAAGTTGTAAGTCAACTACCCTGGCCAGCAAGATCTTCGGATCTGTCCCCCATTGAGCATGTTTGGGACTGGATGAAGCGTCGTCTCACGCGGTCTGCACGTCCAGCACGAACGCTGGTCCAACTGAGGCGCCAGGTGGAAATGGCATGGCAAGCCGTTCCACAGGACTACATCCAGCATCTCTACGATCGTCTCCATGGGAGAATAGCAGCCTGCATTGCTGCGAAAGGTGGATATACACTGTACTAGTGCCGACATTGTGCATGCTCTGTTGCCTGTGTCTATGTTCCTGTGGTTCTGTCAGTGTGATCATGTGATGTATCTGACCCCAGGAATGTGTCAATAAAGTTTCCCCTTCCTGGGACAATGAATTCACGGTGTTCTTATTTCAATTTCCAGGAGTGTATTTACAGAAGAAAGAAAAGACTGGTTGAAGCTGCCCTCGGGCACGATCAGTTTGAGTTCTGAAGAAGTGTAGGTACTGATGACGCAATACTGAATGAAGCGCGAGCAGGATCAGTGATCTAGAACTTATTGAAAACCGAGCTGCAGTTTTATAAAAAGTCGAGGAACATAAAAGGAAAGCAATAGCTGAGAAGAGAGTGATAAAGAGTTTTATTTTATTACCTACATTATCCACCCTGTAAGCAGTAAGAGAAGCCAAGGAGAAGTTTGGAAAGAATATTATAGCTTGTGGTCACCGGATGAGATAGCAGTTGTGTCAGAGACGGCAAAGGAGCTGGAAAAGCAGCTGAACAAACTGTTTACTCTCTTGAAAAGACATGGTTTTGCACATAATATAATTCCAGCTGACTCATGCCACTCACGAACCCATCAAACCGCTTTTTTCTACTCTGCAGTTCACCGCGTAGTCCGCACCCCTATAGAACCGCGTTGTTTCCAAAGTGAAGTATTCGTAATTGAACCCATTGCAGTTAACAATGTACATGGCCCTAGGTTGTTTGATCGTAACGTAAAGAAAGAAAAAAAAAACAGCTGTTAAAATGTTCAGCTTTGGGCAACAGTAGCTTGAAGACAGAAAGTTACAGTAACAAGTTTATTTCTATACCTTTTCTAGGAAATGTATCGATCAGGGTAAGTAGGCTGTTAAGTAAGAAATAAGGCTATGAAGTTGCTTTGTTCGTAAGCAACAGCCTTACAGAAAAATTAGCCCACTCTATCAGAACACAAGAACGTCGTTTCACAAACTCTGGTGTTTATAAAATTACATTTACTGTCTGCCGTAACTATTACACAGGACGGACAGGAAGCCCGTTTGAAGTAAGATATAAACTAATACGTGAAGAGCGCTAGTTTGCTTTTGTTCTATAGTATTACTTTTATTATTTCAAAATTTATAGAAAACTACAACTATAGACACAGTAATATCATCTTGCTTACAACACCCAATGGGTCACAGACATGCCCCTTCCCCTTCAATGGTACACCGTCTCGTACCTGTCCCCCTGTCCACAGACGATTTTATAGCAGTGTTAGATACAATGAAATTTGTTGCCTCAACTAGTACTGGCTACAATCGACCACAGCTTGGATAGGAAAAAAAAAAAAATGAAAATCATACTCCTCCTCTATGCCCCATCTTCTGCCCCTTCCACTGTCTGCAAGAAGTGGTGTACGTTACCATATCTAGGAGGTGTCACAGACTGTAGCAAAAACACTGAAATCATGCAAGTGTAGGCTTTCCTCCTATGTTAAGAACAAAACAGCCCATTGTATTTTCTATAACAAAGATAAGATCCAGTTATTAGCAAACAGTGGGTTATAAAAAATTACCTGTTCTGATTGTGACAAGTTTTGCGTTGGTCAGTCTGGAAGAGACATAGCAACTAGGCTGGCCGAATTTGAACGCATCTGGAGGCAGCAGAATTTGCTGAGCATGTCCCGAGTGAGGGCCACAACTACCAGCCACAGTCCCCTGTTCTTCACTTAGCAAACAAAGGCCGAAAAGTCAGCTTGCTGGAAACCCTGGAAATTAACATCTACCTCACATTCCAGATTTAAAGTTAAATGACCAGACACAGCTCAATACTTAACCTATCCAAAACTTCACATAATCCTCTCCGTTTCTCATTACTTCCCACACTCTCTGTTCCTATATACTCCCCCATTTTCCTGTGTTCATTGAGGTCTTTTATTTTACTGAAATTGCCTATGTCGTCCACATAGACTGTAGTTACAATTGTTACCTCTTTCTTTAAATTGTGCTTGCATTACTTTTCATGTTTTATATCTCTTGAAATTGTCTTATCAAGTACTGTTTTTATTTTACTTGTTACATTTGAAACGTCCCCTTAAAAAAGTTTATGATTGACTGTGCTGATAAACCTCTTACATTATTTGCTTTTCAAACAGCTGAGAAAAATTGAACGTACTCAGACATTACTCTCTTTACTTACTCTGATCAACACTAAACTGACACAGAATATTTTTAGCGCAACGCAAATTGACTTTTAATAATCCCTACAAAAGAATGGCCCTGACTAACAATAACCTATACCTTTCATAAATCACTTACCTCACAAAAATCTTCGTTACCCAAATTACTGCAATACAGCGAGCGCCAATACTGCCAGCTAAATAAAAGATTCTAACTACTGAAGTACTAACTACTGATAGGCATAGTTGGCAAATGAAAGATTTTGATAAAGAACAAACAATGTATTTACCTTAATAGTGTTGGAGGAGGAGGAGGAGATTAGTGTTTAACGTCCCGTCGACAACGAGGTCGTTAGAGACGGAGCGCAAGCTCGGGTTAGGGAAGGACGGGGAAGGAAATCGGCCGTGCCCTTTCAAAAGTCATAATATATATATCAGTTCATGACATCCAGTCTTACAAAGTTACTGTCTCTGATGGACACACGTCCAGATCATCCGCTCTCAAAACTCCGCCATCCCTCTCCCCACATCCACCACTGCTGGTGGCTCACCTCCAACTGCGCAACGCTACTCGCTGTTCACATCCGACTGCCCAACACTACAATAGCCAACAACAATGCAAACCAGCCACAGACTGCACACAGCACAGTCAGTGATTTTCATACAGAGCGCTACGTGGCGTTACCAACATAAAAACCTTAACAGCCTACTTACACATTTATTTAATGCAAACTGTTACATAGGCACAATTTTGAGTGCAGTGTTTGTGTTTTTCCTGTTGCTCCGTTCGTATTTGTATATTGGTTCAAATGGGTCTGAGCACTATGGAACTTAACATCTATGGTCATCAGTCCCCTAGAACTTAGAACTACTTAAACCTAACTAACCTAAGGACACCACACAACACCCAGTCATCACGAGGCAGAGAAATATTTGTATATTGTTCAACTTTTTATTTTTAAATGTACAGTACCACCATACACTTGTAACATGGCATTTACTGTATGTGCCCTCACACTCCTCTGTTTTCCTGCATTTATTCATTCCTCTTTATCTTATTGAATTTCTAAAGTTCCTCATATATTCTGTAGTTACAATGAATTCTTTGTTTTAAATGGTTTATGTGTTACTCTCTGTGTTTCATACCTCCTGAAGTAGCCTCGTCAAATACTAATTTTATTTTATTTTATTGGATTTGTTTATTAATATAAACTTTAAGCAAGCTTGCTGTTCCAGTTTTGTGTTAAAGTTTTTCCTGTTTGTACCCTTCACACATATTTACTGTGCAACTTGTTACTTCTTACACTGCATTAGCCACACTCTCAAAGATGTTTACTGTATGTTTCTGCTTCAATATAGATGCGTAACTTCTTGGTGACAATAATCAGTAAATGTCTGAAGATGGCCTTGTAAGCCGAAAACCGGTTAACACAATAAAGGTAATACTGTAGAAGAAAAGCTAAGTAGCGCTTTTCATTTATTATAATGTAGTTCTACCAAGGACCGACGAAAAATTCAGTTAAGATGAGATATAAAGAGCACTAAGTAAAGGTGGGGGAAATGTGTGCCATTCCACGTTTGCCGAACATCTGCTTCTTTACCAACACACACCACAGAGACTAGAACACACAGAACTTTTGCATAAAGAAAGTAGGTCACAGGCTTGACCTGCTAGAGGAATCAGAAATTTTTAAATATTTTACTCGCAAAGATGGATCCATTTTAAATGAACAGGTGCATCTCAAAAATAGAAATTTTCTAGATAGGTCCAGACCTCTGTTTCCGTTAAAGGTGCAGAGAAATAGCTGGATTATCCATATTAATGCCTATTAATGCTGGTGGTACTTGTGTTTCTTCTCTGTTATGATGTAACATATATTTCTAGAGGTTGATGTTCACAGTTTTTCAAATATGCTGCATTTGAGAGTCATATACGTTTTACCATTTTTTTTCCTCCTACACGACCATCTCTCTCCACCACCCCTTGCCTTCCCTCGCCATAAACTCATTCCTCTCCTCATTCACCTTCTTTCCACTCTCCCCCACACCCCCTTCCCTGCCCTGGTTCCTTTTGCTATTATTTATATTCGCGATATTCAGTTGTAAGTAATTCTACGGCTTTACTTAGATGGCAATTTACTGTTTGTTGAAATGTTATTAATTTTAAAAACGTAAACAGGTAAATGTGATCTAGTTTGATTGCCGTAATATTAATTTTAACCTTTGAAGCAACCTTACCACGATACAGATTCAATCACTATCGCGCACCCTTCTTGCGTTTACTATCGATGGTCTCTCTAGCGAGAAGCTTCCCTTAGCGTAAGCACTTGTCGAGGCTAGTGCACTAGCTGGATATTGATGGGGAAATACCCTATAAAAAATGTAGTGCATGTTTAAATTTAATATGGGGGTGAAATTTTATATTTTATGACGCCTTTCGGCTGTATTTTAACGTAGCTCTGCCACAGCATGGAATCCAGTAAGTCTGAATATGTATTTGTATTTGCAACGATTATATATATATATATAGTATCTTCTTGCAGAAATAGTAAGCATTCAATCAGTAGCAAATTGGTAAGTTTATTAAAACCCCTTTACCGTGGTTTCAGCGCTTATAAAAGGTCTTCTTCAGAAGGTCAATATGGACAACCTAAGCAAGTTAACATATATATATATAAGTTAACATATATATATATATATATGTTAACTTGCTTAGGTTGTCCTTATTGACCTTCTGAAGAAGACCTTTTATAAGCGTTGAAACCACGGTAAAGGGGTTTTAATAAACTTACCAATTTGCTACTGATTGAATGCTTACTATTTCTGCAAGAAGGTAGAAAATTCACTAGTTCGAATTTGGTCGCCGAATATAAATCACAGCACGCAGTATATTCCTTTATTAGCGTAGATTTCGCGCAATCAAAGGCCGGAACGTCTAACAGAACAATGAATTAATAAACTTATCGCGAGATGAAGTGACGAGTTAATACCTTGCAAGAAAACTCTTCTGAAGTTTGAAAAAAAAGTGTGAACCCCATTACTTTAGCTTACCTTGCGGGAGAAAACCAAACAGTAAACGTTTTATACTTGGTCACGAGGAGTTTGGAATAGTTGTCACACAATACGTCGAATTTATAAAAGACATATGAGATTTTAACTTAAATATGTGTACTGAGTGTCTCACTTGACGTTACGAAGGGGATATTATACCACACTAGCTGACGACAAAGTTGAAAGTTAACGGGGTCGCTGTACATTTTTATTTACCCATCAATAGTTAGAATTTTTTGCTGTTCCACGAAAGCGATACCAATCCACATTCATATCATTATCTGTTCAGCACTCTTTTTAAGGGAAATTTATTAACACTCTACACATTTGGTTGATGTAACACAATAATAATCTAAGGATTATAGTATCTACTACATGAACGAAGATAGAAACTAGAGGTAACATGTAACTCATATATAAATTAAAGGCTTACGTGCCCAACTTTATTGGCCGGGCTGTACGGCCAGCTAGTGTAAGTCTTTCTACTTGACATCATTTCGGTGACGTGCACGTGGATCATGATGATGATGATGAAATGATGATAATGACAACACGCAGTCCACGAGGAAATAAAATCTCTGACCCGGCCGGAATTCGAAGACAGTACATAAAGATCTAGAGTTTTCAGCATTAAGTACTAGACCGCGAGCTGAGATGGCGATAGAATGGAATGAAATGGTGTTTTGCGTTCTCTGTTTCAACAGCGTCAATTCAGTTACAACTGAGCAGCATTTTCTCTTCGAGAGTACGGGTCAGAGTATTCGACGATATCACCAGCGGTTTCAAGACGCTAGTTGTTTACGTAATGGGTAAACGACAGACCGTCTCCATCTGCTCGTTACGGACTTGGAGCGCATCCAACAATTTTGCACTAAGTCCAGAGAAGGCTGCTCTCCGTGTCGGCCGAGAGCCAGCTACCCCTCAAATATCCAAATCACGTATTTTGAGGCGATGCGCGTCTTTCAAACCGCAAAACCCTTCAGGATAGTGATGAACAATAACGTACTGGGCTTTAAAAACCCATTCCGGGCGAGGACCTGGCAGACAACAATTTCCTTTCAAGTTTCCGTCTGAGAGAGAATGTAAACCGTCCACAACGTATGAACTTGGGATTAGATCGGCCACCTACCATACTCGAGAACGAGAGAGACTCTTCAAAGCTTTGTGTCTTTTCCGTTTTCCGAGAACAGATTTAAGATCCGTTCTTTATTGCGAAAAAGACTGTTACGTGAATCAAGTACCTGGATATGTCGGACAGCTGGCTTATTACATTACTGTGAAACATGCTGAAAATTGGCATCTACATTTTAAGTGCCTTTCTCAACAGCGAGCTTCCTTGGCGATAAATCGGTCGTAAGGGTCACAAGTATATCGCGTTACACCCTACCCTCCACCGTCGCCTGGTCTCGCACTACATGATAGCTTTTTACAAGGACCACTATCACCGTGGATTTATTTGTTGGTTACTGCACATGGGCCACGGCATATACACATCCCTGTGTCACCAATGTAAATCCAGCACTGAGTGCGACGTAGTAGAGGATGCACGATTAAGTTGTGAGACACTGTTGTTCAATTAACTTGACAGCAATGTTATAGAAGGGTCACTATGACCCAGGAGTACACATTGTGTAACTGCTTTGTTGTTGAGCGTGAAGTCCATTTAAGTGAAAGTGGCATATAGGAATGGCATTTTACTTAACGGAAGATGCTATACTAGAAGTATTGTTAGAAGAACTCAATCGTGAAAGTGACGTAAGTGACCCTCGAGAAGAAAGTGATTTTAAAACAGATGCTCCTGTAGCAGTTCGGACAATGACAAAACTCAACAGCCTGGCGAATCTTCAGCCAACGATGAGGAAAATACAGCCGTCATTATTGGAACACAGGTGTCCCTAATAGAACAGGCCTGTCAGGTACCGATAACATTATAGTACATATTCCAAAAGAGTGGAAATAATGAACAGATTTATGAATAACTGAGAACACCTCGAAATATTCATGCAATATGTGCATTTCATGAAATGCGTAGAATCTTCATCTAAACAAACTACAAATAAATTTTTTAGATCTATCACTTTGAAGTTTCTTCTTTGAAAAGTTTGCAAGGCAGTTTCTACTTAGTCCTGAATTTTGAATGCATTAATACTAACATTGACTGAAAAAGTACGTGAGAGAGGTGAAGTACAATGAGTTTAGTACATGAGAGTACGATTTTATTATAAGATAATTTAATTTCAGACCATTTCTCCAGCAAATAATTAACGGTCACTATGTCCCCGCAGTACACTTCGTGTGACGATTTCAGAGGTGTGTACTACTGCAGTTAGTATGTATGAGAGGCTCCTGTGCCGGCTGCGGTAGCCGAGCGGTTCTAGGCGCTTCAGTCCGGAACCACGCGGCTGCTACGGTCGCAGGTTCGAATCCTGCCTCGGGCATGGATGTGTGTGATGTCCTTAGGGGTAAGTTAGGTTTAAGTAGTTCTAAGTTCTAGGGGACTGATGACCTCAGAAGTTAAGTCCCATAGTGCTCAGAGACATTTGAACCATTTTTTTGAAGACGCTCCTGTCAGTGAGCTTCTTCTTCACTGCATCAACTGCGGCAACGCATAGCAACAGCAGGGAAAGCAATTACCCACACCATCGCAAAAGTATGGGAGCAGTCGTACTACCGTCTGGGTGTTTGTTGTGTACATGCTGCAGGGCGCCTTCAGTATTTGTGAAATGATAAATGAAAACATTGATGCTCTACGTAATCGTAAAAAGTTCAAAATGGTTCAAATGGTTCTGAGCACTGTGGGACTTAACATCTGAGGTCATCAGTCCCATAGAACTTAGAACTACTTAAACCTACCTAACCTAAGGACATCACACACATCCATGCCCCGGGCAGGATTCGAACCTACGACCATAGCGGTCGCGCGTTTCCAGACTGAAGCGCCTAGAACCGCTCGGCAACAGTGGCCGGCTGTAAAAAGTATCCCAAGGTTCTACATGCATGCTTGTAAGATATATACCCATGTAAAACGTGACCGTTCTTTAGAAAATAAAATCTTTGTTGTCGCTATGCGTAAGTCGAAAGTCGTCCCAGGTCTCTATTTTCTTTAACGTAAACAATATAATTTTGTCAAGACGTACATCAACAGTCTTTTTGAAAGATCCTGAGATGTAATCAAGTACAGGTATGAATAGATATTGTATCCTTCTCCATTATTCATAACTCTTTTTGCATCAATGCACGTTTTATGTCAATAATGAAAACGAATCGACTGAACACTTTGCAACTGAACGTGACAACAGTCAGTGTCCAGTGCGACATGCACTCTGCGTATTCATTCCCTCCTCTAGTTACCACAGACGGCTTACAACAGCTGTTCCCATTTGTGTTGGGAATGCAGGACATGTGAGGGGGCCTATGATGATGGTGATGATTCCTGGGCGAGGGGGCTAAACAGCAAGGTCATCAGCATCCTTGCACGAATGATATACAGATGATCGTGGTGGAAGTTTATTAAAAATAATAATAAATCGATAAACAGAGTTGCATTCTCCCACATGAATCGAAAGGTAAGCCCGATAAGATTAACACCAGAGGAGCCCTCAATAAAGTTCTGACGGAACACAGCAGGATAACTATATAAAACCAAGGCTAAAGTACCAGTACAGATACGGTTAAAAAGGGGACAGTTGACTTTGACTCGATGACTGCTTAGATATAATCGGCAACCGACACATCCTGTGACACATTAAAATCTCACGCCCAATAGTTTGGGAACAAAAGCTTAAAACACGAATCATGCTCGCCTCATTTCTCGTTAAAATAGAAAGCAGGTCTTGTGGGAGACCCACATCAACCTTCAGGTCGTCATGCGAAACACACTCAATTAAAATGCTTCGTATTGACAGCAGTGTCCCACATCTGTGACACACTGGGGGCTCCTCGCGACGTAAGAGAAAGCCATATGTCAAAAGGAAATGTCCCACTCCAAGCCGTGTAAGGGCTGCTTCTTCAGCACGTTGCGGTCAGAAAGAGGTAAGCTAAGATCGCACCGAAGGTTTTACGGGACGTCGTTTATTATTCCTCACTTACAGCCACTGAACCTCCCACCAACACATACATGGTCTTCTTGGTCACGAAAGAGGTGACAGCGTGCAGGAGGAATGAATAGTGAGCTAGAGTTGGAAGGGAGCAAGCCTCCTTAGCAGCAGCATCACCGAGTTCGTTTCCTCGAATACCTATGTCGCCTGAAAGCCAATAGAAATTTTTTTCTTTGTCCTGCCTTTGCAAAAGAAGGAGAGAGTCCTGCACTTTTTGTACCATCCTATCTATTGGGTACATCTGAACAATAACGAGAAGAGCACTTTGAGAATCTAACCAGATCCGGACTTTCTTGTCATGACGCCGTCTCATCTGCTCCACTGCCCTTATGATAGCAAACAGTTTCACGTAATAAACTGGAAACTGCTCTGGGAGCTTCATCCTGAGGACAATATCGGAGAACACGAGAGACCCCGCTTAGACCCATCCGTATAAACAGTAACAAAAATTTCGTTTAATTTAAGTTTTAAAACATATTCTGTGGTACAAGTCTTCCTGTGATCACTCAATTCTAAAAGTAATTTCGACTTCTTTAGTAACAGGAAGGATCCCCCACTTCATCCCTGGATTTGGACCCTAATGACCTCGACCTGCTATAACTCGAAGCTGTCCCTCACATGGATCCCGAAAGCCCTTGTTGCCCATGGACAGTGACTGGCAAGCCGTTCCAGTGCCGGATTCACAGCGTAGCTGGATGCTAACAATTTAGGGTCGGAAAAGTCCTTTACGCTTGTTGTATCATCAGGAGAAGATTCCGAATGGACAGCGGAGACTAACCAGCCTCTGCAGTCAGGCTAACAACTGGACTTGTGCGATAAGCCCCTGTTGACAGCCCAGCACCTTTGTGATGATCCAGATCCAGCGTTTTAAGTTACGAAGGCCTTGCTGATTCATAAACCTGGCAACAGTATTCGAGCCAGGGACGCGCAAAGGCCTTGTACAGCTGGAGCGGATTTGTTCTGTAAGCTGCTCTAGGCCTAACACTGACGCTTTTAAGGACGTTCAAAACTTGAGACACCTCAGTTCCAGTTCTTTAAGGTGTGGCAGGCAGTGTTATCTTCTCATCAAAAGTAAGGCCGACTGTTGCGCTGTTGCTACAGTACAAGTCCCACACAACACACCAGAATTTATATAGTGATGTTGTTGATGTTGTATATGCCCGACTTTTAGTTATAACTACATATCAGATGGAGCAACCACAAACATCTTCACTGTAACGGCGACTAAATTTCGGGTTTTCACAATAATAATTAATGCTGACTTTTTGCACAGTCGATTACCCTTCATTTGTTGCTGCGTTACTGAAGACAAGATAGTTACTAACGTTTTTGGATGTTAGTTACTGCTTCAACTTCCTATTTCCGACTTTACTACTGATCCACACTATTTCTGATTTTGTATTATATCTGTCCGATTGAAAATGAAACGTTAAATAGCTTTTAACTCACTTGCGCACAAACAAAAATTACGCGAAGCGAAATGTAGTGTGAGGAGGGCTATGCGAGAGGCGTTCAATGTATTCGAAAGTAAAGTTCTATGTACTGACTTGGCAGAAAATCCTAAGAAATTTTGGTCTTATGTCAAAGCGGTAGGTGGATCAAAACAAAATGTTCAGACAATCTGTGACCAAAATGGTACTGAAACAGAGGATGACAGACTAAAGGCCGAAATACTAAATGTCTTTTTCCAAAGCTGTTTCACAGAGGAAGACTGCACTGTAGTTCCTTCTCTAGATTGTCGCACAGATGACAAAATGGTAAATACCGAAATAAACGACAGAGGGATAGAGAAACAATTAAAATCGCTCAAAAGAGGAAAGGCCGCTGTACCTGATGGGGTACCAGTTCGATTTTGCACAGAGTACGTGAATTAACTTGCCCCCCTTCTTGCAGCGGTGTACCGTAGGTCTCTAGAAGAGCGTAGCGTTCCAAAGGATTGGAAGTGGGCACAGGTCATCCCCGTTTTCAAGAAGGGACGTCGAACAGATGTGCAGAACTATAGACCTATATCTCTAACGTCTATCAGTTGTAGAATTTTGGAACACGTATTATGTTCGAGTATAATGACTTTTCTGGAGACTTGAAATCTACTCTGTAGGAATCAGCATGGGTTTCGAAAAAGACGATCGTGTGAAACCCAGCTCGCGCTATTCGTCCACGTGACTCAGAGGGCCATAGACACGGGTTCCCAGGTAGATGCCGTGTTTCTTGACTTCCGTAAGGCGTTCGATACAGTTCCCTACAGTCGTTTAATGAACAAAGTAAGAGCATATGGACTATCAGACCAATTGTCTGATTGGATTGAAGAGTTCCTAGATAACAGAACGCAGCATGTCATTCTCAATGGAGAGAAGTCTTCCGAAGTAAGAGTGATTTCAGGTGTGCCGCAGGGGAGTGTCATAGGACCGTTGCTATTCACAATATACAAAAATGACCTTGTGGATAACATCGGAAGCTCACTGAGGCTTTTTGCGGATGATGCTGTGGCATATTGAGAAGTTGTAACAATGGAAAATTGTACTGAAATGCAGGAGGATCTGCAGCAAATTGATGCATGGTGCAGGGAATCGCAATTGAATCTCAATGTAGACAAGTATAATTTGCTGCGAATACATAGAAAGAAAGATTCCTTACCATTTAGCTACAATATAGCAGGTCAGCAACTGGAAGCAGTTAATTCCATAAATTATCTGGGAGTACGCATTAGGAGTGACTTAAAATGGGATGATCATATAAAGTTGATCGTCGGTAAAGCAGATGCCAGACTGAGATTCATTAGAAGAATCCTAAGGAAATGCAATCCGAAAACAAAGGAAGTAGGTTACAGTACGCTTGTTCGCCCACTGCTTGAATACTGCTGAGCGGTGTGGGATCCGTACCAGATAGGGTTGATAGAATAGATAGAGAAGATCCAACGGAGAGCAGCGCGCTTCGTTACAGAATCATTTAGTAATCGCGAAAGCGTTACGGAGATGATAGATAAACTCCAGTGGAAGACTCTGCAGGAGAGACGCTCAGTAGCTCGGTACGGGCTTTTGTTGAAGTTTCGAGAACATACCTTCACCGAGGAGTCAAGCAGTATATTGCTCCCTCCTACGTATATCTCGCGAAGAGACCATGAGGATAAAATCAGAGAGATTCGAGCCCACACAGAGGCATACCGACAATCCCTCTTTCCACGAACAATACGAGACTGCAATAGAAGGGAGAACCGATATAGGTACTCAAGGTACCCTCCGCCACACACCCCGTCAGGTGGCTTGCGGAGTATGGATGTAGATGTAGAATTTACGCTTCGTAATATTTCGTAATCAAAACTTCCGTCATCCAGTGATACAGTTTGCAGCTTGCCTATGATTATCGTTGACTAATACACACGCTATTGTGTAAATCTCTTTAGCTTTTTATTAACAACATTGAATAATAATTAAATGATCACGAATGATTACGTTAGGTATATAGGGAAAAGGAGGGTTGATCCTACATTACTTTCAGCAATTACGGCAACTAAAATGTCCGTTATTTTTATAGTTAGCCACTCAAAGATACTATAGCAAGGACTATGGTCCATTACTATACTTCGACTCAGGCATTCAAACGTCGTACGCTTTCACTCTCACAAAGCTAAGTGATACGTAGATGTGTCTTATATTAAATTATCCATACATTCATGCCAGACTACTAGCGTAATACAAAACACTATCGGTCAGTACACCAGTAGGTTTGCCAACATTTGGATTGTAGTCATTTACCAGTTTACTTAACATAAGTTTGGAGTTAGTAGATCGTAAAGGATACATTTGTAGAAACTGCGAAAAAAATCATAAATTGCTATTACATATTTAAATCTTCCTTTCGACGTTGGTAATGGCCTTATGACGTCACAGACACAAATTCAAGAGGTTTTGGCGGTAGTATAGACTGTAGCCATAGTTTATTACAGTAGTTTATAGGTTTAACCTACTGACATTGTTTACATTTAAGTAAGATTTCAAATACTTTCCTCTTTATGTTGAGAACAAAACAATTTTGTTTCAGTTTTTCCGAACACTTATTAGCACTAATGTACCCACAAATAATGGGTATACCACACAAACTATGGAAACGTTACCATTGGAATACACACTCTCCGTCTTTCTTCCCCATCCATAATCTTACGAAATAGGATGTTGTGATGTAACTTATACTTTAGCATGTGTCAATTACTAATGTTATTCCGTAGATTACGGATAATCTTATCCCAGTACGAGTCTTAAAAGGTACTCTTTGTATAACCATTATTTTGAAATTCTGATTCTGTTCGATTAGTTTATAACGCAAATGCATGTCGTGTATAACCTTTAAGCTCCCTGTTATCCAAACTTCTAGTCCTGTCACAGGGAAACTAAGTACAACGCATGTGCTACAATTCCGCGTTAAGTATAACACTTCATTGCAACTAGCGTTACGCTCTGCGAGGAATTTTGCATAGTTTGATCGTGTTGACCTAGTGGACAGAGCGTATCGAACTATGATTTCGTACAAATTGCAATCAGTTGAAAACGACTTTATTTTTGGAAGTTAAGAAAGTAATTAAATGCACGTAAAAGAATGAATATACGGTCGCCAGCCTAATTAGGCACAATAATTTAGAATATTAAGTTCAAAGACTTTAACTATAATTTTAAGACAGGAAACTTTCGATACTTCTTTCTTTGTAAAGTGCAATGAAGACGAACTAAACAGTAGCTAGCAGTAGTTATCAATCAGCTAATTAGCAATCACAGAAAGACAAATGACCCTATACATCTATTAATAATAATTATCATCTCACCCATTAACCGATTCAGTACCAAATGTTATCAAAGGCATCACAAGACCAGTTCTGAGCATGAACAGAGTCCTGATTTAACTAACACCCAAACATCACAAATGCAATTAAATGACACTGTACATACACTTTTTATTTTCACTATACTGTGGAAATATTTCATATTTCATTATCAAAACTACTATTTAGGTTAACTTTCTCATACCAGAAAAGATTAAAGTGGGGAACCATAAACAGTCACTTCCTTTATAAGCAAACTAAGCACACATTTCATAAACAATTTGCATCACACTACTACTGATTTCCATTTCCACTTGAGCTTACTCATCTTTCAGTGCTTTATAGCAATTTACAGTAACAATATTCTTAATAAACTTCACAAATAAGTTGAAGGTAAAGTTAAGTTTCAAGTAGGTTCAAAATTGTGTGCCTCTTTCATTAGTTGTGAAGCAAGTGATTTTAATTAACAACATTTATGCCCTTCAGCACTGAAACTTTGGCACAATCAAAGTAGAAACGGTTCAAAGCAAAATAACGTTTTGTTCTAAGTCTCAAGCTATCTGACTCTCTCTTTACCTGTGAAATATGTAATTTAACTAGCACATTTATATGCTTTAACACTGAAACTTAGGCACATTCAAATAGAAACAAGTTAGTGTTTCTTCATAAACAGGATAGTCGGTCTTTAGCACGTTTAGGATAGGACCCTGCTTGGTTTCATGAACAGGACAGTTTTAAAGTTCAAACACGAATTTTAATCACTGAAATTATTATTGAAAAACACTCACACAAGCATACTGATTTATACAGCTATACATACCTGATTTCCAAAGTTGATGAAGCAGTGGCGTAATAGTGGTGGCAAGCACGTGGCGGCTACCTGGTCTCACCTCTGGTGGTTTAATGCTCTGTTCAAATCTTCTTGGCGATGTATTATTTTAGAACCATTCCAAACTGGGAGTGCACCATTTTAGAGCCGAAACCACATCCGAGGCCATTCCATCATAAATCAGTTCCTGAATACCTCACTTGGCATCCACGGTGTTGACTGTACAACTGCTGGCCACTGACTGCGTATTGTGCTCTCTCTCCTGCCGCCCAGATTGAACGCCAGATCCACCTTTCCCACGAGCTAAGCCTCTTCGGTAGCTGAGGGATTCCCTACGTCTTTTAAGTTACATCATACAATTTCCCTAAGTATGAACCAGTATTCAAATTACAAATTCTCTTTTAGAAACAGGCATAATTTATAAAATAATTGAAAAGCCACGATCGCTTGAATATCGTTTACTAGACGACCGGTTTCAGCACTTTGAAGGTGCCATCATCGGATCTGAAACGTGGATTAACATTTATAAAACCGTACCGACATCATGGCACATGAGGCAGACCATCTGATAAAAATCATTTTCACAACCAATAAAAAATAATAAGAAACTGCTCTCATGGTCGTTCTTTCCATAGAATATATTACTGAAGTCACCAGATGAAACTACCACTGTTCGCCTAACACCGGTCGGCATCATGATCCGATGATGGCACCTTCAGAGTGCTGAAACCGGTCATGTAGTAAACGATTTTCAAGCGATCGTGGCTTTTCAATTATTTTAAAAACAGAGTGATCGCCCCACGACGCACCATGTGTTCACTGCAAAATAATTTATAAAGTTTCATTATTTAAACACACTGTTAAATTTATTCAAATATCCATTACAAACTTCCGCCTGTAGTGCCCCGTGGCTATCCGAACCTCGATTTTCTTGTGACTGTTCATTCTCGTGACCGTCGCTGTCAGCAGTCGTGGTTACATTCCTGCCAGTCGTTCTGCAGTACCACAGCAGGAAAATCCACCGTCTCGTCGCCCTATTACGCGACCTCCTTCAAAAAATGGTTCAAATGGCTCTGAGCACTATGGGACTTAACATCTGAGGTCATCAGTCCCTTCGACTTAGAACCGTAGCGGTCGCGCGGTTCCAGACTGTAGCGCCTAGAACCGCTCGGCCACCCTGGCCGGCTACTTCAAACTAGATGAAGTGCTGATAATGGCGTCTTTGTTACCTTAAAGGCATTCATGACTAACATCAACTCACTACGTCCAGTCTCGAAGGTAACTAACGCTCAAGACCGTTACAGCGTGTATTTGAAGATAACTTGATTTGCATCCTAATAGTGGTGCTACTATTGCCACTCTTATGCGACTGACGCGAAATTTGAGTATACATCATCTTTCATTTATGTCGCATAACTCCTTCTTGGTGTCGAGATTTTTTCTCTCAGTGTAATTCATGAGGTACGATGTCATAAACATTAAGATGCGTGAAAAACTTGCTTTTTCTTAAAATGGAGTGCAAATTACCCACATTATATTCATCCATTGTTTCATAAAAGGAGTATTTTAAGCATAATTTCAAACCTTTTCTAAACTTGTGCTCGCTTACACTCTTAAAGTCAAATATTTAACCCATTAACTCATTTGTGAGGTAGTCAGAGGTCTGAAGCTGTTACATACCGGGTGATCAAAAAGTCAGTATAAATTTGGAAACTGAATAAATCACGGAATAATGTAGAGAGAGAGGTACAAATTGACACACATGCTTGGAATGACATGGGGTTTTATTAGAACGAAAAAAATACAAAAGTTCACAAAATGTCCGACAGATGGCGCTTCATCTGATCAGAATAGCAATAATTAGCATAACAAAGTAAGACAAAGCAAAGATGATGTTCTTTACAGGAAATGCTCAATATGTCCACCATCATTCCTCAACAATAGCTGTAGTCGAGGAATAATCTTGTGAACAGCACTGTAAAGCATGTCCGCAGTTATGGTGAGGCACTGGCGTCGGGTGTTGTCTTTCAGCATCCCTAGAGACGTCGGCCGATCACGATACACTTGCGACTTCAGGTAACTCCAAAGCCAATAATCGCACGGACTGAGGTCTGGGGACGTGGGAGGCCAAGCATGAGGAAAGTGTCGGCTGAGCACACGATCATCACCAAACGACGCACGCAAGAGATCTTTCACGCGTCTAGCAATTATTTTTGGTTCTAATAAAACCCCATGTCATTCCAAGCATGTGTGTCAATTTTTACCTCTCTATTTACATTATTCCGTGGTTTATTAAGCTTTCAAATTTATACTGACTTTTTAGTCACCCGGTACATGAGAATTCGACGCTTTAAAGAATCTTGGTTGCCATTTGCGTGTCTCCTCTGATCGTCGACAGCTCGGATTGTTAGGACGTTGCTAGTCTTCCTTCTGCAGACACCACTTCAGAGCGAAGTTCGCACCGAAAACCGTCGGTGCCCTCAAATCTTCGGCAAAATACAACAGGTGAAACACGTCACACACGCTGCGGGCGTGACAGCTGGGACGTGGTCATAACAGACTGTATCTCTGCGAAGAAGCCCCTCGGCATAGGTGCGGCAGCAGACCGACGGACAGACGAGCGCGTGTGGGGGGGGGGGGGGGGGGGTGACAGCCGGCGGAGACGTCAGCGCGGCCGTTAAGGCGCTGAGAAATCGCGCTGGAAATGTCAGCCGTGGCTCCCCAGGGGCCTCGTTTGGCGAGCGGTCGCCGCCGCCGCCCCGCCACTATTTCACGGCTCTGCCAGACACGCCGGAGACTGCCCCCTGGGGACACAACTCGACTCTTCCCAGCTACTCACAGCCGCTGATATGCACTCCGCAGGGAGCGTCTTCTAGCTCTGTGTATCCCTCAGCACTGCCTTAAGCCCAAAGTTCGGGACCCTTAGTAGAGTACTCTGTCGGGAAAAAGTCCCCAAGGACAACTTTATTTTATTGACGAGTGAGGTGACAAGTAGTCCATCATTGTAAGAGTATATGATAACAAATTTACAATAAAGAGTGCCCAAACAGGCGGATTATTACGCAGTGTAACCCACTCTGGCTGCACGGCACACATGTATTCCCGCATGCAAACGGTCATGCACTGATGTGACCATGTACCTCCTAATATCGTGTATCTCCTTTCGCCCCGTGGACTAAGCACGTCGTTTGAAGTCCCCTTGCAGGAACCCTGAGCAATGCTGCCTCCATAGTCGTCCATGACTGCGAAACTGTTGCCTGTGCAGGATTCTGTGCATGAAATGACCTTTCGATTACGTCGTGTAGATGTTCGATGGGTGGATGGCCAAATTATTCCCTTGAACTGTCCAGAATGTTCTCCAAACCAGTCACGAACAATTCTGGCCCTGTGACATGGCACATTATCTTCCATAAAAACTTCATCATTGTTTGTTGCAAATCGTCTCCAAGTAGACAAAATAAATATCATGCTGGAAACCAATGTACCATAAGGCTGTTTAGCCAACAGTCCTGTAGTCTCAGCAATACCCCAAGTCTTCCAAGCGATAATATTGGCATCTGGAAATGGTTCAAGGCCACAATAATCTGCGTGGTTGCCCCATACAACGGCCAAGGTCAGCCATGTACTGCCTCCAAACACTGCTTGTACATCACAAGTGAAATTAAGCCGCAGTCCACGAAACACATTTCGACCTCCAAATAATTGCATGTAATATCTCTGACTTGGAGTATTTTATCTGTGGTGCTCAAGCTCTTTGGCCAACATGGCGGCGCCCTGGGCGCACGGGCCTTAGTTTTACTTACATTCAATTATCGGTTCAGCTGGGCCAGAGAACCGAGTCCATTCCGTATAAACACAGCCCACACCGTTGTGGGGTCGCCACCAGCTTCCACAGTACCTTGATAAATTGGGACCTGGGGTCTGCCCCACACTCGAACCGTAAAATCAGCACTTAACAACTTAAATTATCTGGCCAGTCTACGGTTTTCTAGTCGTCCAGGGTTCAATGAATATGGTCATGAGCCCAGGAGAGGCGCTGAACGCGTTGCCGTGCTGTTAGCAAAACCACTCGCGTCGATCATCTGCTGCCATAACGTATTAACGCCAAATTTCGCCACATTGTCGTAATGGATACGTTCGTCGTACGTCCCACATTGATTTATGTCGTTATTTCACACAGTGTTGCTTGTCGGTTAACACTGACAACTCTACTTAAACGCCGCTGGTCTCTGTCGTTAAGTGCAGGCCGTCGACCACCGTCTTGTGCGTGGTGAGAGGTAATGCCTGAAATTTTATACTCTCGGCACACCCTTGACACTGTGGATCTCGGAATATTGAATTTCCTAACAATTTCCGAAACGTAATGTCCCATGCGTGTAGCCCCAACTACCGTCCGCCCTCGAAATCTGTTAATTCCCGATATGCGACATAATCACGTTGGAAACCTTTTCACGTGAATCAGCTGAGTTTAAATGACAGCTCCGCCAATGCGCTGCCCCTTTACACCGTGTGTATCGCCCTTGTATATGTGTCTTTCATTATCTAAGTGAAAATGCAGGGAATGGCATTCCACGACAGGCTGTCCCAAGAAACTGGCACCTTTTGTTCCAATTCGGCAACGTTCCTTGATCCCAGTTCACCACGTCCCATACGTATTCAACCAGCAAGAGATCCGTTGACCCAAGTGACTATTGCAGCTGTCATATACCACGAACAGGACATTTCGTTGTTGCAGGCGTATGTGGATGTGTCTTGTCCTGCTGAAAAAGCACATCACATTCCTGCCGAAGAAATGGCAGCACAGGGATGACAGCCTATGAAATGCAGCGGCGTTTGTTTAAACACCAAACGTGACCGCGAGTTGTAACCGCGACTGTCCCTGCACTCTGAAATCTAAGATGGGACCTCTGTATTGCTGGTAAGTGCAGTCCCAAATAGATCACTCATCAGGCAAACATTTTACGGGTTTACCTCAATCACTCCCATACAGACAGAATTTAGACTCATCGCTAAGAACAACAGAGTGCCATTCCACTGTGCCACCCAACTCGTTCACGACGCCAGATTAGCCATGCTTAGTGTTTTGGTGTCAGTGGTAGCGTAGCCAGAGGCACATGTGACCTTAGTCTTGCTGTACTCGCAGTCGAGCAGCCGCCCCGAGCGGAACGCTGCTCTCTGCATCTGGCGTTGCTGCCCGCTTCATAGCTTTTCGGAGTGGCCTCAAATAAGCTACAACTGGCGTAGCTGCTGGTGAGGCTCATCTGAGCCACAAACCAGCGCAAGCCGCTTAACCCTTCCGGGCGCTAAGGGGCAAGAGCTTCGGCTCAACTCCCCGTTGCAAAACCACCAGCGGGACTCTCCCGTTCTTTGGTAGGGTGATCTCAGTGTCAGGGGCCCGTTCACGTCGGATAATCCCGCGCACTGTGGGCATTTCTCTTCGTCCCGCACCTCCTTCAGGTGCCGCACATTGCACTACGCCCAATTAGGTCGTAGGGTCCCCCAACTTCTGTAGGGCAAACTATTCTTCGCTTTTCTTTCTTTTCACAATAAAAAGCAGGAGTGTCGTGACCCCTCCTACCTACAATAAATAATCCTTTACACTGGGAAGATGTCTGATCGTCCTTTCCGCTCCCATCGTTTCACTCGCCTCAGGGCGGCAGCTCACGCGGCGGACGAGGCGGCTGCTCCCACCGAACTCTCCGTCCCACTCGACACCTTCCTGGAAGAGGTTGAAATACGTGATCGGCGAATAGCCGAACAGCAGGAAATCATCGACCTGATGGTGGCGACTGACATATCCCACACAGACATGAACACGTCGCACACAGTGCAACCTGCCAATACTAGCTTACCCTCGCTCTCGTCTCTGAGGTCTCCCGCTCTCGTAGTAGCACCGGAACCGGACATCCCAGAAGCCACACAAAACACAGAAGACGAACCATGGCAGCAGGTCGGTCCACCCCGCAAACAGGCCACTTTTACACCAACAAGTGAGGCACACTCACGCGGCAAGCGCCCAGCGCTGTTGCCTACTCCACATATACCAAACGAAACACGGCACACAGGGACCAACACGAACAGCCCTGCGGCCGCCATCACACAGGCACCAAACACGGCAGCTGCGCAGAACCAAACAACACGGGCCGGATTCCCACAGGTCATCATACGAAACTACGGTCGTCTATGCGACTTAAACACGCAGTTCATGAAGACACACAACCCCGAAACCTACCACTCAAAACTTTCTGCGGACCACGGCGCACTGTACGTGGCAAACAAAACAGACTACACAAACCTCGTTAGCTTCCTCAAAGCTAACGGAATCGAGCCATCACGTACAGCACCCCAGACGAGAAGACACAACAGTACGCGATAAAAGGCGTTGACATTACAACACCAAACGACACCGCCAAAGACGAGCTTTGTGCACTTAGCTGGAACTGCTTGAGCGTCAGCCGAATGCACGGGTTCCGAACACGTCAACCACAGCCAAACTGCATGGTCGAGCTGGCCGACACGGCCACCTCACGCGACATTCTGAAGCTGAAACTGCTGCTTCATATCGTCGTGGCGGTTGAATTATACGAACCACCGCGCGCCCCCGAACAATGTCACCACTGCCAGCGCTTTTCGCACGCGGGCTGACGCTGCGGCATGGCGTCGCGCTGCAGAAAATGCGGTGGCAGCCACACGGCACAACACGGCAAACTCAGACACACAGACCCACGAAAGTGCGCCAACTGTGGCGAAGCCCATGTGGCCAGCTACAGGGGGTGCACAGCATACCTCGAGGCTCTGTGGCGGAAAAACAACAGAAACACCACTGCTATCACCTGCACAGCCCTGAGCCCCCCCCCCCCCCCCCCCCCCCCGGCGACCGTTAAGGAGCGGAGTCTCCTTTGCTGGCGTAGTTAGTGGAAAGGGACGGGCCGAGGACTCGCAGAGCCCGACAAACACAGCCAACACATCCGCAACAGCAGAAACACGGACGATGCAGACAACACAAGAAACCGCACCCGCGCCGGAAACCACCACACCACCAACCCTAAACAACACAGTGCCAACACCTGATACCACTGACGCTGACACACACGAGAACACAGAAAACGCACCTATACAGGGAAACCCGAGACCCCAGTGTAGGAGAAGAAACAAAAATACCAGGAATAACACCGGCTCACCAGAACAACTACACCAGCAACAGAACACCAACACAAGGAAACACAACCCGGACAGACAGACCTGTACACCCACGACACACCCACTCACCACAAATGCAACACAGGCGCCATTTACAGCTACAGAAACAAGCAACACCCAAGCCAGCCCATCCCCAGCACCAAGACATTTACCAGCGGCCACCAACACAGCGCCAAACTCACAGGCCGGCACATACAGTACCTTCACCAACATTGGGAGAATGTTGGAAACAGCACTCCCCCAAAACCCGATCGTCGGCTACCTCGTAAGAGCGATCCCGATCATCAGTACACTCATCTCACAGCTTATGTCAGCCCAACTGGGCCAGCATATGACTCACATATTAAACGCTGGAACAACGCTCTTTACTACCTACAATGGCGAACACACCACCACCGCCCCCTCACGCTAACAATCAAATACTATCACAGATCCTGTTCTGGAACGCAGACGGGATCGAAAACAAAAGAGCCGAAATGGCGGCGCTAATGGAGAGGAGGGGTATCCCCATCGCTCTCATAAGCGAAGCTAAACTCAAACCGCACAACAACTTAAACTTCACCGGCCATTGCGTCTATCGTATCGACCGAATGGACGGCAGCGGTGATGGCGGAACGGCCATCATTGTATACAGAAACATAGAGCACACGAACATCGAGCTTCCTGTACTTGAAAAACTAGAGGCTACGGCCATCAGAGTCGAGTTCAACGGAGCTTACACAGTGCTGATATCGGTCTACAACACACCCAGGAACACCGGCACACGATATATCAGCTCACTACTCAACATAGCACCGCGAGTAATCGCTGCTGGTGATCTAAACGCCAAACACCCCGACTGGAATTCGCGTATACGAAACGCAAAAAACTAAACGAACACGCACTAGATAGAAACCGTTTGAACCGCCTCATATTCCTTACCAAAGGAATCATAGGGCAGACGTGCTAGACATGGCCCTCATCAAGGCCATAACAGTAACTCTCAACCTTGAGATTGTAAACGATCTGCCCTCAGACCACACGCCTGTAATACTGCACACGGAAGAAACACTGCAAAACAACGAACCACGCAGGATACTGAACTACAAGCGCGCGAATTGGACTCTGTTCAAGGAAACGCTTGATAGTCGTATTCCTGAAACTCACGAGATTACACAAAAAGAACAAATCGATGCGGCTGTTGTAGCTCTTACCACTGCTGTCCAAGACGCAATGGCTGACGCCATACCAATTCGACCACCACAACATCGCTCAGCGGCGCTGCCTCAGGAGATACTGAACACTATCTCATTGAGAAACTGTCTCAGGAGATCTTGGCAGAGGACCCGGCACCCGCTGTATAAACGGTATGTTAACAGGCTCCAGGGAATCATACGGGAAAAAATACGTACATTCAAGAACACACAGTGGGATCAAAAACTCGCTGGGGTAGATACCACACGTTCTGGAGTGTGGCAGCTAGCCCGACACTTCACCAGGGAAAAACACTACACCCCAACGCTACAGGAACCGGACGGCCCCGCCTACTCCGCGGAGGAGAAGGCGGAGCTCATGGCCACCACACTAGCAGCATCTTTCACACCGAACCTGGCTCCTTCCGACCCAGCGTTCACACTTGAAACTGACAAGGTGGTTACACAGCTTGTAGCCCAGTCAGCGCGCACCGAAATCAGACGCACAACAACAAATGAAATCACACGGGCTATTATGAACTCCACCCCCAGGAAAGCCCCTGGTCACGATGGCACTCAGAACCGCGTTCTCCAGGAGCTCACGGTCAAAGCCATAGAATGTCTCACCTACATTACCAATGCCGTCGTCAAACACTAACACTTCCTTGCTTGTTGGAAGGTGGCCAAAGTCCTGATGTTCAGGAAGCCAGGGAAAGACCACTCCCTCCCACAAAATTACCGACTTATCAGCCTGATGAGCGCGCTCAGTAAGGTCGTTGAGAAGGTGATTCTAAAACGATTCACTCGGTTTTGCATTAACAATGACACCCTGCGCCCGGAGCAGTTCGGATTCAGGAACCACCACTCGACAACACAACAACTACTGAGAGTTGTAGAGTACATAACACACGGGTACAACACGAATAAAGCAACTGGGTCAGTGTTCCTTGACATCGAGAAAGCTTTCGATCGTCTCTGGCACAATGACCTCATCCGCAAACTCACGGACGCTGGATTCCCCGACGGACTCGTATGTCTCGCACACTCATACCTCACCAACAGAAGTTTCAACACTGACATTCAGGGTAAACAATCGACACAACATATTATCCAAGCAGGGGTACCCCAAGGTAGCATCCTAGGGCCCCTCTTGTTTAATCTCTGCATTAATGATATTTCAACGACACAAAACACGACGGTTGCCATCTACGCGGATGACACAGCCATCCTTGCGCAAGACTGGAAACCGTCAAACATTAATAACAGACTACACACAGCACTCAGAACTGTCGAGGCTTGGAAAAGTGGCGTATTAAAATAAACGTCGAGAAGTGCGAGGCAGTTCTGTTCACTCGCAGGCCCAAATTACTGCGCAAACACCAAAATTGCAGACCAATAACACTACGTGCAAGCCCAATACGCTTCACTGCGAAAGTCAGACACCTCGGTGTTTGGCTAGACCGGAAGCTTACGTGGGGGGGACCACATACAATACATGACCAACAGGGAAAACGCGAGGCTCAGACAACTCTATCCTATGCACAACAGGAATAGTGCACTAAATAGGAGGGTGTCTAGGACATTATACGTGACACTGATTAGACCGCTGATGACATACGCAGCACCTGTCTGGGGATACACAGCGTCCACACACCTGGACCGCCTTCAGAAAATACAGACCAAGGTATTACGTATCATGAGCAATGTTCCCCGATGCACACGGACAGCGGACCTTCACCGAGAATACCGACTGGAGACTATCCAGGAGGTAGTCAAAAAACTCGCCACACGACTGTACAAGAAATCAAGTCACTCGAACAATCCTCACATTCTACACCTGGGCAACTACGACCACAACCATAGATGGAAACACAAGCGCCCAGAGACACTCCTTGGGGACTAACCATCTATGGTAACTTCGTAACTACGCAAACGACACAATGAGGCGAGCCCCTGCACGTCAGCCACTGACTAGCTTGCTAGCTGAGCTTCTGCTATGAGAACTGGCAATCGCAGGGAAGCCATACACGACTCACAAACAAACCCCCAACACATATGACACTGCCAGTTCCTCAAGGACCATCGAACTGACAAACATAAAACGACATGGCTATGTTACAGGAGCGGCAGTATCAGCAGCTCAGCAGCTGGCCCAGGAGACATCGTCGGCCCAGCAGCAGCAGCGCTCACCTCCTCGATAGGAGTGATCATTCCCTGAAATCTGGCATTGCTTCTATGGTAGTGATGCATGATACCCAACCGCTAACATAACCTTACCTTGCACGATCTGTCGCGGATAGCAAGAAACCGCTACTGCCCTTAATACCCAACATGACACTGTCGCAGAGGTTTTTTTTTTCCCCTGGCACTTGCCTTGGTACTTTTTTCCCTCTGCCCATCAAACCGCTCTTCTTTCAAGCTTGATTATGCCGAGCTTTTTCGACCACTTCTATCACCCAGATGCACCCGTATTAATGGGTAACACTACCCAGACGTACGGATAACATCGCAATCCTCGCTCCTGCGATCTCCTCGATTCTAAACACTAACAATGCAGAGGTGACAATAGACCTTTTCGGTTGGTCACTATGCTTCTGCGAGCGTGGAGGGGCTCACACCTATATAAAAAAAATAGTCTTGCTGCACGCAGACGGTTCCCAAATGGATCTTGATGACACGGCTGGTGCAACAGGTGCCTAGATTTCGTCCTACACAAAAACAAAAGCTCGCATGAAAAGAGGGTGTCTAGGACATTATACGTGACACTGATTAGACCTCTGATGACATACGCAGCTCCTGTCTAGGGACACGCAGCGTCCACACACCTGGACCGCCTCCCCCCATGAACCATGGACCTTGCTGTTGGTGGGGAGGCTTGCGTGCCTCAACGATAAGATAGCCGTACCGTAGGTGCAAACACAATGGAGGGGTATCTGTTGAGAGGCCAGACAAACGTGTGGTTCGTGAAGAGGGGCAACAGCCTTTTCAGTACTTGCAGTCGGGATGATTGACTGATCTGGCCTTGTAACACTAACCAAAACGGCCTTGCTGTGCTGGTACTGCGAACGGCTGAAAGGAAGGGGAAACTACAGCCGTAATTTTTCTCGAGGGCATGCAGCTTTACTGTATGGTTAAATGATGATGGCGTCCTCTTGGGTAAAATATTCCGGAGGTAAAATAGTCCCCCATTCGGATCTCCGGGCGGGGACTACTGAAGAGGACGCCGTTATCAGGAGAAAGGAAACTGGCTTTCTACGGATCGGAGCATGGAATGTCAGATCCTTTAATCGGGCAGGTAGGTTAGAAAATTTAAAAAGGGACATGGGAAGGTTAAAGTTAGATATAGTAGGAATTAGTGAAGTTCGGTGGCAGGAGGAACAAGACTTCTCGTCAGGTGAATACAGAAACATAAATACAAAATCAAATAGGGGTAATGCAGGAGTAGGTTTAATAATAAATAAAAAAATAGGAGTGCGGGTAAGCTACTACAAACAGCACAGTGAACGCGTTGTTGTGGCCAAGATAGAGACGAAGCCCATGCCTACTACAGTAGTACAAGTTTATATGCCAACTAGCTCTGCAGATGACGAAGAAATTGAAGAAATGTATGATGAGACAAAAGAAATTATTCAGGTAGTGAAGGGAGACGAAAATTTAATAGTCATGGGTGACTGGAATTCGAGAGTAGGAAAAGGGAGACAAGGAAACATAGTAGGTGAATATGGATTGGGGGTAAGAAACGATAGAGGAAGCCGTCTGGTAGAATTTTGCAAAGAGCATAAATTAATCGTAGCTAGCACTTGGTTCAAGAATCATGAAAGAAGGTTGTATACATGGAGGAACCCTGGAGATACTAAACGTTTCAGATAGATTATATACTGGTAAGACAGAGATTTAGGAAACAGGGGCAGATGTGGACTCTGACCACAATATATTGGTTATGAACTGTAGATTAAAACTGAAGAAACTGCAAAAAGGTGGGAATTTAAGGAGAAGGGACCTTGATAAACTGACTAAACCAGAGGTTGTACAGAATTTCAGGGAGAGCATAAGGGAACAATCGATTCGAATGGGGGAAAGAAATACAGTAGAAGAAGAATGGGTAGCTCTGCGGGATGAAGTAGTGAAGGCAGCAGACGATCAAGTAGGTAAAAAGACGAGGGCTGGTAGAAATTCTTGGGTAACAGAAGAAATATTGAATTTAATTGATGAAAGGAGAAAATATAAAAATGCAGCAAATGAAGCAGGCAAAAAGGAATACAAACGTCTCAAAAATGAGATCAACAGGAAGTGCAAAACTGCTAAGCATGGATGGCTAGAGGACTAATGTAAGGATGTAGAGGCTTATCTCACTAGGGGTAAGATAGATACTGCCTACAGGAAAATTAAAGAGACCTTTAGAGAAAAGAGAACCACTCGTATGAATATCAAGAGCTCAGATGGAAACCCAGTTCTAAGCAACGAAGGGAAAGCTGAAAGGTGGAAGGAGTATATAGAGGGTCTATACAAGGGCGATGTACTTGAGGACAATATGATGGAAATGGAAGAGGATGTAGATGAAGATGAAATGGGAGGTACGATACTGCATGAAGAGTTTGACAGAGCACTGAAAGACCTGAGTCGAAACAAGCCCCCGGGAGTAGGCAACATTCCATTACAACTACTGACGGCTTTGGGAGAGCCAGTCATGACAAAACTCTACCATCTGGTGAGCAAGATGTATGAGACACGCGAAATACCCTCAGACTTCAAGAAGAATATAATAATTCCAATCCCAAAGAAAGCAGGTGTTGATAGACGTGAAAACTACCGAACTATCAGTTTAATAAGTCACAGCTGCAAAATACTAACGCGAATTCTTTACAGACGAATGGAAAAACTGGTAGAGGTCGACCTTGGGGAAGATCAGTTTGAATTCCGTAGAAATGTTGGAACACGTGACCTTTCGCCTTATCTTAGAAGAAAGAATAAGGAAAGACAAACCTACGTTCCTAGCGTTTGTAGACTTAGAGAAAGCTTTTGACAATGTTGACTGGAATACTCTCTTTCAAATTCTGAAGGTGGCAGGGGTAAAATACAAGGAGCGAAAGGCTATTTACAATTTGTACAGAAATCAGATGGCAGTTATAAGAGTCGAAGGGCATGAAAGGGAAGCAGTGGTTGGGAAGGGAGTGAGACAGGGTTGTAGCCTATCCCCGATGTTATTCAATCTGTATATTGAGCAAGCAGTAAAGGAAACAAAACAAAAATTCGGAGTAGGTATTAAAATCCATGGAGAAGAAACAAAAACTTTGAGGTTCGCCGATGACATAGTAATTCTGTCAGAGACAGCAGAGGACTTGGAAGAGTAGTTGAACGGAATGGACAGTATCTTGAAAGGAGGGTATAAGATAAACATCAACAAAAGCAAAACAAGAATCATGGAATGAAGTCGAATTAAGTCGGGTGATGCTGAAGGAATTACATTAGGAAAAGAGACACTTAAAGTAGTAAAGGAGTTTTGCTATTTGGGAAGCAAAATAACCGATGATGGTCGAAGTAGAGAGGATATAAAATGTAGACTGGCAATGGCAAGGAAAGCGTTTCTAAAGAAGAGGAATTTGTTAACATCGAGTATAGATTTGTCAGGAAGTCGTTTCTGAAAATATTTGTATGGAGTGTAGCCATGTATGGAAGTGAAACATGGAATATAAATAGTTTGGACAAGAAGAGAATAGAAGCTTTCGAAAAGTGGTGCTACAGAAGAATGCTGAAGATTAGATGGGTAGATCATGTAACTAACGAGGAGGTATTGAATAGAATAGGGAAGAAGTAGGGACCGGTTGGTAGGGCGTGTTCTGAGGCATGAAGGGATTACAAATTTAGCATTGGAGGGCAGCGTAGAGGGTAAAAATCGTAGAGGGAGACCAAGAGATGAATACACTAAGCAGATTCAGAAGGATGTAGGCTGCAGTAAGTACTGGGAGATGAAGAAACTTGCACAGGATAGAGTAGCATGGAGAGCTGTATCAAACCAGTCTCAGGACTGCAGACCACAACAACAAGAAAAGAAACATATTTAAGTTAAATAAGGAAAAATAATCATCCAAACAGCTAAAGAAATTATTAAATTGAAAATAGGAGAAAAATAATACAGGAAATAATTTGGTTTCTTCTTCTTATTTTCCTACCGTCCGCTGAACTCAAGATTTGGCAAATATATTTAATTTAACTTTGCGGCAGAATGCACAGAACTTTATTATGTGTATGTTATCGTATTTTAACTACTTGTGAACCGTATTTCATGAAGCGGAAACTGGAGACCACCCCAGCATCTACCTAAACAAGCGTGGAAAACCGGCTAAAAGCCACACTCAGGATGGTCAGTTCACCAGACACGGTCTGACTCACTTTTCTGCGTCGCAAGCTAGCTCACCGAGCGTTACTCTACGTGAACAAGTCACCTTCAAGTCACTTAAATATTAACAGAAATGTATAGAAAATATTACTTTGCGAGGACGTAACGAAGGTGGAAACTGAAACTAAACACCAAAGAAAAGAAAATGGGAGCTAAATAGATTTCTCAGTGGACAGAATATGCACTACAATGAAATTACAAAAGCAGAAAATTCTCCGGGGCAGATGGCACAATGCATTAATACTGTGTGTGTGTGTGGGGGGGGGGGGGGGGGGAGCAAGTGTAATAACAAGAGCTTAGTACTTTATTTAGTAGTATTACGAAGGAAGGTAAAATATCAAGAGGATGAAAAGAAAGTACTAACATTCCAGTACATGAAAAAGAGATAAACAAGTATTAGATAATTACCAGAGTGTTGTCATGATCGATACCACCTTAAAATGCTAAAATCAGTAATTAGGGACAGAATGATACAAAAATAGCAGAAGAACGGCAAAATTCAGGAATAACACGAGCACAAGAGATGCTATTTTCACTCTAAGACAGATCATGGAGGTCTCCATAGAGTTTAATAAACGAGCCTACCCGTGTTTTATTGACTTTTCAAAAGACTATGACGACAATAGAAACAAGGAGCTTGTTCAAATAATAGGCAATATAGTACCAATTGGTATATTAAAAAGGTAATTCACTTACAACTTGCACCGCAAATATTGTGGAAATGGAAAGTTCTATTGATGTGCAGTTTTCGCAGCACGGATTGATAGTCAGGGGCTCGTATTATTAACCAATAAACGGATCCTAATCATACGCACATCAAAAAAAGTTTTGCATCACTCCTGTTCCCAGAACTCCTTAAGATAGGCGTTGACTGTGGATATTGTACCACAGACACAGTCCCACGGAGATGTCACTAAATCCGCCCACAGATGAAAACAACCATGCATTAGCAGCGCCTATTAGACGGAGGGCGCTCGACAGCCAATCAGTTCCAGTCATTCCACCAGGAAAGAGATACGCTGCTCCTGTTGCCAGTAGTTCAACCATGCCTAGACGGTCAATACCGCGGTTCGATCGCGTCCGCATTGTTACTTTGTGACAGGAAGGGATCTCAACAAGGGAAGTGTCCAGGCGTCTCGGAGAGAACCAAAGCGATGTTCTTTGGATATGGAGGAGATACAGAGAGACATGCCTCGCTCAGGCCGCCCAAGGGCTACTACTGCAGTGAATGAGCGCTACCTACGGATTATGTCTCGGAGGAACCCTGACAGCAATGTTGAATATTGCTTTTCGTGCAGCCACGAGCTGTCGTTTTGCGACTCAAACTGTGCGCAATAGGCTGTACGTTGCGCAGCTTCAATTCCGACGTCCATGGCGAGGTAAATCTTTGCAAGCACGACACCATGCAGCGCGGTACAGATGGGCCCAACCTCGTGCCGAATGGACCGCTCAGGATTGGTATCACGTTCTCTTCACCGATGGGTGTGGCATATGCCTTCAACCAGACAGTCGTCGGACGTGTGTTTGGAGGCAACCCGCTCAGGCTGAACGCCTTAGACGCACTGTCCAGCGAGTGCAACAAGGTGGAGGATCCCTGATGTATTGGGGTGGCTTTACATGGGGTCGACGTACGCCGCTGGTGGTCATGGAAGGCGCCGTAACGGCTGTACGATACGTGAATGCCATCCTCCGATCGATAGTGCAACCATAATGACAGCATATTGGCGAGGCATTCGTCTTCATGGACGACAATTCGCGCCTCCATCATGCACGTGTTCTGAATGACTTCCTTCAGGATAACGACATCGCTCGACTAGAGTGGCCATCATGTTCTCCAGACATGAGCCCTATCGAACATGCCTGGGATGGATTGAAAAGGGCTGTTAATGGACGACGTGATCCACCAACCACTACGCCGAATCGCCTTTCGGGAATGGGACAATTTGGACCAACAGTGCCTTAGTGAAATTGTGGGTGGTATGCCACGACGAATACAGGCATGGATCGATGCAAGAGGACGTGCTGCTGGATATTAGAGGTACCAGTGTGTACTGTAATCTGGACCACAACCTCGGAAGATCTCGCTGTATGGTGGTACAACACGCAATGTGTGGTTTCCCTGAGCAGTAAAAAGGGCGGAAATGATGTTTATGTTGATCTCAATTCCGATTTTCTGTATACGTTCCGAAACTCTCAGAACCGAGGTAATGCAAAACTTTTTTGGATGTTTGTATTTCCGCATGCAGAGGAGAAAGCTGGGGATTTAAAGTTCGTGAAGAGATCTCGCCGCAACGAAAAATGCCTTTCAGTTCCTGCATCCCGGGTTGGGATTTTCTCTGCACAGGTACTGGGTGTTTGTGTTATCCTCAACATTTAATCATCATCATCATGTGAAAGTGGCTAAATTGGACTGTTTAAGTATTTGGGCTTTGTACGGGCGTTGATGACCGAGCAGTTGAGCGCCCCACAAACCAAACCTTTCAGTGTCATAACCCCCTTTCCCCTCAATCAGTCAATGAATCAATCAAAGCGCCTTTTTTTAATGTTTCCACCCCAACTCGCTAATTATATCCGTGACACTATATACCGTATTTCGCAATAATAGAAAACGAAATAACCTCCTTGGAAGTTTTTCAGTTCCCTCTGCCAATCTAATCTGATGCAGATCGAATACCTCGCAACAGTATTCTAGAAGAGGACGGACAATTGTAGGCGCAGTCAATCACTTTAGCAGATCTGTTGCATCTTCTAAGTGTTCACCAATAAATAGCTGTCTTTGCTTCGCCTTCCACACTTCCAGCCAACACCATTATGTAACCACCAACCGCTTGCATGGGACTTTTTTGACAACTTGGGTGCATGACTTCTTGGGCTCTGCGCCACATCCAAACTCTATCATCAACTCTTACTGTGGTGTGCGTACTGTAAGACCTTCAGTACACACACCATCAGATTATTTGACTTGTCGCTCTAACGAAGTAGGCGAGTGTCAGCAATATGTCTCATGGTCTTATCGTGGCGTGTTTATCTTCTGCCGTTAGGTCAGACGATAGAAATGCCACTTGCACGCTTAGAGTAGCAGATTGACAGTGACCAACTTTAAACAGAACTCGATTAATTTTCACACACATTTATTAAAATAATAAAAAGGCATAGATATTACGTAACTTGATTCTGGATGCTGTTTACAGTTGACAATCTGAAGTTCCTTTGGTCTTGGTACGTTAATCTTATTCTCACATATTTCTGATACTTGACAAAGTGTCTATACATTTCTCTTCATGGCTATGTACAGGAATATGATAATCTTATTAGGCGCAGACTGAAACTTGACTATAGACTAATGCAGACTGATGCAGAATGATGCAGAGTGACTGATCGGAGGTCTGTACACTCGTTATAATACCTCAAGCGTTCAGGTATCACTGTGTGAGTGTGATCCGCGAGCAATCTCATTGGCTGCGCTACATATTAATACGCGGATCGGCGGAAGCAGAATTTGGTCCGTCTCTAAGACAGCGCCATCTCGTAGTGCGGAGACGGACGAGCGCTGCGCCTGCGCTGTTATGCTTAGCGGGGCGCGCTCAAGTGGGAAAGTTGTGTACGCACTGACTACGCGGAACTATGTACACAACACTTACCAACTGAAATCGGGAGTCATGATACCAGACCTCGATTTTCTAGTCGCTAGGGTACAACGGATGAGGTCACGAGCCCAGGAGAGGCGCTGAATGCGTTGTCGTGCTGGTAGGAAATGCACTCGCTTCGGTCCTCCTCTGCCATAGCCCATTAACGCCAGATTTCGTCTCACTGTCCTAACAGATGCCTTTGAGGTGCGTTCCAACACTCAGTGTTGCTTGTCTGATAGCACTGACAAGTCTTTGCAAACGCCGCCGGTCTCGGTCGTTAGGTGAAGGCCATCGGCCACTGCGTTGTCCGGGGTGAGAGGTAATGCCTGAAATTTAGTATTCTCGGCACGCTGTTGACGTTTTGGGTCTCGGAATATTGAATTGCCTAACGATTTCAGAAATGAAGTGTGTGCGGCTCCAACTACCATTCCTCGTTGAAAGTCTGTTAATTCTCGTCGTGCGGTCATAATCATGTCGGAAACCTTTTCACTCGAATCATCGGAGTACAAATTACAGCTCCGAAACGCTCAGCCCTTTTATACTTACCGCCATCTGTATATGGGCATACCGCCGTCTCATGATTTTTGTAGTCTCGGTGTATTATATCAGCATACTCTGAAAGGAGCGGAACTGGTACACAATCTGGTTCAAATGGTTCTGAGCACTATGGGACTTAACATCTCAGGTCACCAGTCCACTAGAACTTAGAACTACTTAAACCTAACCAACCTAAGGACATCACACACATCCAAGCCCGAGGCAGGATTCGAACCTACGACCGTAGCGGTCGCGCTGTTCCAGACTGACGCGCCTAGAACCGCTCGGCCACCAGCGGCCGGCACACAATCTGGAGCAGAAGACTTGCCTGTATTAAGTGATTAAGCTGCTTCACTACTCTGATGATATATACTTCTAAATTACTCATGCTGGCAGTTATCGTTGATACGAATTCTGGAATATTTACTTCTGTCTTATTTTTTGAAGGAATTTCGGAAATCCGTTATTCGTTACTCCGCTTCAGCGGCACTGTGATCCGTGAAATAGCAATAAATAATAATTATGATCTCTAATGACCTCGTAACCGACAAAAGACTAACGTTCCGTCTTCCTGATAACTCTGAGAAAACAGTTCCTCACTGAGATTACCTGAATATCAAGATACGTTCTACACGGGAACCACAGGCCAGTAGCTTAAATCTTGGATGCCATCTGCAAGTTACGGCCATTAATAACCACACTTGTGACGCGTAAACTTCCGATCATTAAAGAGGGAAATGTCTCTGGGGCGCACTTGAGCTCGGGCACCAACTTCGGGCGCGTGCAGATGGCGAACGGCCGCTTCCCAACTTAGGAATAGGCGGCATCGCTCAATAGCTGCCGCGGCACCTCTGTCATAGCTGCACACCCACTTCAACTCGACCGAAAATCAGCTTTCTATTCTCTGTCGCGATCCTCTTTCAGCGCACCTTTTATTGTACAACTTCTTTAGGTGACCAGGAAGGCAATCGCTCCTCTTCCATCGATAAGCGTGGAAGTGAGGAAGATCTTCACACCTAAGGCAAAGGCCTTAACGGAACCTGGTTATTCAGACAGAGAGACTAAAGGAAGCAACGAAGGCACTTATAGTTGGCGTGAAGTGTACAGCGTGTCTGACTATTACAGGTACTGTAACGATTCGTTATTACAAGTCAAAGATATCAGCGTCCGCCAGGTAGTACATGACTATAGTCCGATTAAAATTACTTGGTAGTTGACGTCTCTCACTTGCCGCTACACGGTCACCACATCCGCTGTTGGCTGCCGTTCAGTTACAGGCGACACGCAAACACGGCGGGTCACTGCTCAAACGCTGTAAATGTGTAACGTCGAGCAAAGGTGGAAGCGGCCACCGCGAAATAGTTAGATAGCTAGATGCTCTGTCGACAGCTAATTTTAAATGACCAGTGCCTGAATTGCGGCAGATGACGGATTTTGTTGCACTGAATTTAGAGTCATGGCCTAACCTAACCACAGCCTCTTGATGTGCAATGTATCCGAGGAAGCGGAAACGAACAGCCTGCTGCAGAACCAAAATCGCGAACGCTTTGTTCACGGCGTTTAAGGATAACCCTCCACGGGCAAACTCAAGACAGAAAATTTTTATAGTGTGTCTCTTTGCTTAGCCGTGTTCCACAGCAAAATTTCAGTTTTAGAGGTAAAAGCAAACTGTAATTCCTCACTCATTGGTTATCTTAAGCCGTCCTCACACGCGCTGCAAGAGATTACGCGTTACCCGCCAGTGAGCACTCGTGGTTGCCACTTGACTGCAGTTGTAGGCGACACAAGCAGATTTCAGACGAAAAAATAATGACAGGAAGAGAAATAAGAGCAAATAAAAATGTCAATACGATAATGAAAATGACTTGGCAAAGTATAAGAAACAAAAAAACCCATTAACTGAATAAAAATGGTACCTGAAGTCGTTGGATTAGATTTAGAAAAATAAACAATTCACTGCATTAGATGAAATTCGAATCTCCGTCCTTCACAGAGCAGATTTATATGCTGACAACTACGCTACGCTACTACATTGTACAGTTCTGTTGTATTTATGATGGCGATTTCCCAGTTGCAATGATTAATTGGCAGCTTTCAAAAACTAGGCTTCGTGTAATGTAGTGCAGAGTTTATCAAATGTAAGTCGATCTCTGTGATTATAATATCTGTATCAATTCTGCAGAATCGCATCTTGTGCGGAAGGATTAGTAGTGTTTGGTTAGAGCCGTGGATGAAAAGTGTATATTTAATTACATCGTTTTGTGTGTGTGTGTGTTCTTTTGTGGGGGTGGGGAGGGGGGTATTATGTGTGATGACATAAAAGGGCCAGACCCAGGATTCGGGATCCAAACACATCAAGAAAGAAAGCCGGACAAGGAAATGGGAGTGAAGTTATTTTCGTGGCAATTTGGCAATGGCGAACAATTTGGACGTGACATACAGCACTCTGACTGGAGGAAATGAACTACTACGCATGAAATGTCAACTATCAAGTAATTTTAATCGGACTTTAGCGTATATCATAAAATCAATGTAAAATACATGGATCATCCATTTAAAAAATGGTGTCTGATTTACTGTTATTTCAGCTTTTGTCTTTTGCTCCTTGTTCGCTCTCTCGAGTGGTTCAAGAGAAAGAGGTCCTGTACTTAATTTCGTAATACACTTAACAATTAGAAATGCATTTCATTTCATTCCTTTCTGTAATCAGGGGGTTCACTGAGCAATTCGCACTAATGCCGAGGCACTACGACAGCTCAGCCGCTGCTGTACAGTAAGGGGTCACCTGCAGTGCTGTGGCTGCCGGTCCACATACGCGGGTTCCTGACTGGTACGTGTCCCCTTTAATACGACCTTGCACAATCCATACCACCACTATTATCAGGACGGGAAACGGGATGGCGAATCATGGCTGGTAGTCATACTTTGATTTACACATACTTAATTTCTTAACATAAGGTACCTTCAGATAATTCCCCACAATCTTCAGTACAATGCAGCAGTTACTTAGTACAAGTTCTTATTGAAACAAGACAGTTATCAGAACCCAACAAGTAAAACCATAAAAATCCATATGAAATCAGTTAAGAAACAACTAGCAAACAATACTGCCGTGGCTTCGCCACACTTAAGAAAAGCTTACAACTGACAGTACAGTTCCAATCAGAGTGGGCCAGCCACTTTTTTAATTGCATTTGATCACTGACTACCGTCACTCTCAGTGGAGTGCTGACACCAGTGTACAAACAGTGATGGCCAACCAGTCCCGCTACTAACTGCAGTCTTCGATACTACGCTGTGTATGCCAGGGTGTGTGATTAACGTGACAGTATTCGTGTGACTGGAAACTCTGATGTGTTATACCTTGCCTAGGTTTCATCTTATTTACAGCTAGGTGCTGAAACAAAGGATGTTTGTCAGAACCTGCTGGGTACTGCAACACATTTTCACCCTATAGTGTGCTATTCACTCAGATGTGCTATTTAGGCAGTAACTGGCTATCTATATACACTTCTGGAAAGAAAATTAGTACACCCTTTCAATGTTTCCCATTCACTCATGATTTATTGTTGCAACAGTGCATATTGAGTATACGAATCGATTACATTTACAGGTCAATAGCAGAAGCGGTTCTGAAGCACGCAGTATTGACCCACATTAGTACTTTGTGTAACCCCCATGGGCGGCAATGCAGGCGCTGCCTCTGACATCAGTCTTCTGACTGGTTTGATGCAGCCCGCCACGAATTCCTCTCCTGTGCCAACGTCTTCATCTCAGAGTAGCACTTGCAACCCACGTCCTCAATTATCCGCTGGATGTATTCCAATCTCTACCATCCTCTACAGTTTTTGCCCTCTACAGCTTCCTCTGGTACCATGGAAGTCATTCCCTCATGTCCTAACAGATGTCCTATCATCCTGTACCCTCTCGTTATCAGGTTTTCCACATGTTCCTTTCCTCTCTGATTCTGCGAAGGACCTCCTCATTCCTTAACATCTCAAATTCTTCGATTCTCTTCTGTTCTGGTTTTCCCGCGTTCCATGTTTCACTTCCATACAATGCTGTACTTCAGACGTACATTCTCAGAAATTTCTTCCTCAAATTAAGGCCCCTATTTGATATTAGTAGACTTCTCTTGGCCAGGAATGCCCTTTTTTGCCAGTGCTAGTCTGCTTTTGATGTCCTCCTTGCTCCGTCCGTCACTGGTTATTTTACTGCCTAGGTAGCAGAATTTCTTGACTTCATCTACTTTGTAACTATCAATCCTGATGTTAAGTTTCTCGCTGTTCTCATTTCTGCTACTTCTCATTACCTTCTTCCTTCTTCGATATACTCTCACTCCATACTATGTACTTCATTCCGTTCAGCAGACCATGTAATTATTTTTCATTTCCACTCAGGATAGCAATGTCATCAGCGAATCGCATCACTGATATCCTTTCACCTTGAATTTTAATTACACTCCTGAACCTTTCTCTTATTTCCATCATTGCTTCCTCGATGTACAGATTGAAGAGTAGGGGCGAAAGGCTACAGCCTTGTCTTACACCCTTCTTAATACGAGCACTTCGTTCTTGATCGTCCACCTTTATTATTCCCTCTTGGTTGTTGTACGTATTGTATATGACCCGTCTCTCCCTGTAGCTTACCCCTACTTTTTTCAGAATTTCGAACGTCTTGCACCATTTTACATTGTTGAACGCTTTTTCCAGGTAGACAAATCCTATGAACTTGTCTTGATTTTTCTTTAGTCTGGCTTCCATTATTAACCGCAACGTCAGAATTGCCTCTCTCGTGCCTTTACCTTTCCTAAAGCCAAACTGATCGTCATCTAGCGCATCCTCAATTTCCTTTTCCATTCTTCTGTATATTATTCTTGTAAGCAACTTGGATGCATGAGCTGTTAAGCTGATAGTGCGATAATTCTCACACTTGTGAGCTCTTGCCGTCTTCGGAATTGTGTGGGTGATGCTTTTCCGAAAGTCAGATGGTATGTCGCCAGACTCATACATTCTACAAAAAATGGTTCAAATGGCTCTGAGCATTATGGGACTCAACATCTGTGGTCATCAGTCCCCTAGAACTACTTAAACCTAACTAACCTAAGGACTTCACACACATCCATGCCCGAGACAGGATTCGAACCTGCGACCGTAGCGGTCACCCGGTTCCAGACTGACGCGCCTAGAACCGCACGGCCACACTGGCCGGCATATACATTCTACACACCAACGTGAAAAATCGTTTTGTTGCCACTTCCCCCAATGATTTTAGAAATTCCGATGGAATATTATCTATCCCTTCCACCTTATTTGACCTTAAATCCTCCAAAGCTCTTTTAAATTCTTATTCTAATACTGGATTCCCTATCTCTTCTAAATCGACTCCTGTTTCTTCTTCTATTACACCAGACAAATCTTCCCCCTCATAGAGGCTTTCAATGTATTCTTTCCAGCTACCCGCTCTCTCCTCTGCATTGTACTCTTAATGTTATCATCGATGCTTTTAATGCCATCGAAGGTTTCCTGGATGCTGAATCTGTCCTTCCGACAATCATTTCTTTTTCGATCTCTTCACTTTTTTCCTGCAACTATTTCGTCTTAGCTTCCCTACATTTCCTGTTTATTTCATCCCTCAGCGACTTGTATTTCTGTATTCTTGAGATTCCCGGAACAGTTTTGTACTGCCTCCTTTCATCGATTAATTGAAGTACTTCTTCTGTTACCCATGGTTTCTTCGCAGTTGCCTACTTTGTACCTATGTTTTATTTCCCAACTTCTGTGATGGCCCTTCTTATAGATGTCCACTCCACTTCAACTGTACTGACTACTGAGCTACTCCTTATTGCTGTACTTATAGCCTTAGAGAACTTCAAGCGTATCTCGTCATTTCTTACTACTTCTGTATCCCACTTCTTTGCGTATTGATTCTTCCTGACTAACGTCTTAAACTCTTCATCACTACTATATTGTGATCTGAGTGTATATCTGCTCCTGGGTACACCTTAGAATCCAGTATCTGATTTCGGAACCTCTGTCTGACCACGACGTAATGTATTTGCAATCTTGCCGGCCTTTTCCAAGTATATTTCCTCCTCTTGTGAGTCTTGAACAAAATATTCGCTATTACTAGCTGGAACTTGTTACAGAACTCAGTTAGTCTTTCTCCTCTCTCATTCCTTGTCGCAAGCCCATATTCTCCTGTAACCTTTTCTTATACTCCTTCCCATACAACTGCATTCCAGTCCCCCATGACTATTAGATTGTCATTCCCCTTTACATACTGTATTAGTCTTTCAATATCCCCATACACTTCCTCTATCTCTTCATCTTCAGCTTACGACGTCGGCGTGTATACCTGAACTATCGTTGTCGGTGTTAGTTTGCCGTCGATTCTGATAAGAACAACCCTGTCGCTGAACAGTTCACAGTAACGCACTCGCTGTCCTACTCCCGTTATAACATTTACTGCTGGTGTTGATATTACCCTATACTCGTCTGACCAGAAATCCTTGTCTTCTTTTCACTTCATGTCACTAACCCCTACTATGTGTACACTGAGCCTTTCCATTTCCCTTTTCAGATTTTCTAGTTTCCCTACTGCGTTCAAGCTTCTGACGTTCCACTCCCCGACTCGTAGAACGTTATCCTTTCGTAGATTATTCAATCTTTTTCTCATGCTAATCTCCCCCTTGGCAGTCCCCTTCCGGAGATTCAAGTGGGGGACTAGTTCGGAATCTTTAGCCAATGGAGAGATAATCATGACACTTCTTCAATTACAGGCCACATGTCCTGTGGGTAAACATTACTTGTCTTTAATGCAGTGGTTTCCATTGCCTTCTGCATCCTCATGCCGCCGACCATTGCTGATTCTTCCGCCTTTAGGGGCAGTTTCCCATCCCCTGGACAAGGGAGTGCCCTGAACCTCTGTCCGCTCCTCTGCCCTCTTTGACGAGGCCGTTGGCAGAATGAGGCCGACTTCTTATGCCGGAAGTCTTCGGCCGCCAATGCCGATTATTAATCAAAATTTAAACAGCGGTGGGATTCGAACCCGGGACCGAAGACATTTTGTTTACGAATCAAAGACGCTATCCCGAGACCAAGGACGGTAGAGGAGCTAAATACCGCCCTGGGATATGTTATACCTCACCTGCTGCTTGACCTAGTCACACTGTGTTGTAACAGTAGTTGATTAGTTAGTCGTGTGAGTCACTTCTCGTCCCGTCCTATCCCATGTAGTGCACATTGAGTTTCGTGGGCAATGTGTGGACGAGTACTATTCTGTAGGAACAACACATCATCTTCCTGTTGCAAGAACAGCAAAACACCAGTAGTTCTAACAACATTCTGCACCCACTGAGTGCTAATTAATAGCCGCTCCAGTGACACGAAAGGAGTTGTATCTTTCCGCTCTCCTGACCACAAGGTCTAAGTTGGGGACAGCGTGTCTTGGGCGAACGCACTCTAAGGGACGGTATTCACCAGGCCTAAGTCGTACATGCAGCCAACCATCACTTGTACTCAGGCTGAATCTGCTTTCACTGCTGTGCCATTCTATCTTCCAAGTGATCCTCTGACGGCACCAGACGAGTCGTGCATGTCTCGATGCTGTGTCGTGAGTGGAAGACCATCTAGAGGTGTGCGTGCCCACAGTCTCAATGCTAATAACCGGTTGGCAACAGTTCGTGTTGACACGTCTGATCTCAGAGCCCTCTTATCCGTGCGATGGTAGCTCTACGATCTGTCACAGCTACCCTTACAATGGTCAGGCGAGAGTCTGTGCTCCGTGGACATTCGGAACCTCGTCTACAGGTGCGAGAATGTTCACCTAACCACTCATAACTGCACTGTTGCACAAACGATGCAGCTCGTCCAACTTGATGAACAATTCTCCGAAAGGAACATCTCGCAACTCCGAAGACCGCAATTTGATACCTTTCAACCTCGCACCGTTGGCTGCAGGAAGCACGAGTGCGAGATACAGATGGCGCTCTGATACGAGGCGTGTTTTTTTAAGTATGTACCGTTTTGCCACACTGCGGCCGCAGCACTACGGTCGGCGTTCTGCGCATGCGCACTGGATATCTACATCTGTTGTCTAGGCACTGACGCCATTACAGTCTGATTCTTCCTTGTTTACGTTGTGTACTGAGTGTTTAAGATGCCTGTGGTAATCGTGAGTCCCGCCGACTGTCAAGTACGGGCTGTTATAAGATTTCTTAGTGTTAAAGGCCTAAAAGCGATCGATATTCATCGTGAGATCTGTGCAGTTTACGGAGAAAACATTATAAGTGATGGAATGACAAGAAAGTGGGTGAGAGCATTTAAAGATGGCAGCACAAATGTGCATGATGAACAACGGAGTGGCCGTCCTTCGGTCGTTAATGAAAGTTTGGTGCAGAAAGTGGACAATAAGGAGAGAGAAAACAGACGCTTTACGATTTCCTCCTTGCGGGATGACTTTCCTAATGTTTCTCATAGTGTTTTGTATGGCATTGTGACCGAGCACATGAATTACCGAAAATTGTGCGGACGTTGGGTACCGGAAATGTTGACGGATGTGCAGAAAACCAAACGTTTAGACAGTGCATTGACTTTGGTTCAAATGGTTCAAATGGCTCTGAGCACTATGGGACTTAACATCTGAGGTCATCAGTCCCCTAGAACTCAGAACTACTTAAACCTAACTAACCTAAGGACATCACACACAACCATGACCGAGGCAGGATTCGAACCTGCGACCGTAGCAGTCGCGCGGTTCCGGACTGCAGCGCCTAAAACCGCGTGGCCACCGCGGTCGGCTCCATTGACTTTCCTTGAGCAGTACTACAACGATGGTGATGATTTCTTAAGCCAAATTGTTATGGGTGATGAAACAAGGGTGGCCTACCTCACACCAGAATCAAAGCAACAGTCCTTGGAATGGCAGCATTCAGATTCACCCAGAAAGGTGAAGTTTAAGCAAACAATTTCTGCCCGGAAAATCATGTGCACAGTTTCTTGGGACGGAAAAGGAATATTGCTCGTGGAATTTCTGCCTCGTAATGAGACAACCAATGCAGCAGCCTACTGTAAGACATTGCACAGTCTGCGCCGTTCAGTTCAGAACACAAGACGTGGCAAGTTGAGCAAGGGCATCGTTTTGCTGCAAGACAATGTCCGTCCGCATGTGGCGAATCAGACCAAAGATCTCATCATATCTTTTCGATGGGAAACTCTAGATCATCCTTCGTACAGCCCCTATCTTGCGCCCAGTGACTACCATCTTTTCCTGCACTTGAAGAAACACCTGGACGGTCAGCGTCTTCAAGACGATGACGAAGTCAAAACAGTGGTGATGCAGTGGTTAATAAGTCAGGGGGGAGACTTCTATGAGGAGGGTATTCAAAAACTGGTACAACGTTATGACAAGTGCCTCAGTATTGACGGAAATTATGTAGAAAAGTAGATTAAGGTACAGGCTTTCATGTAAAAATAAAATTATTGAGACATCTTAGCACGTATTTTTTTAATTTCAAAATGGTACTTATTTAAAAAACACGCCTCGTAGCTACACCACTACACCGTCTGTTGGCGGACAACGTAGAAGCTATTGTCAGTACATCTCCTGTCCCCCAGACAGCATATATCGTCATCGTATCAAAATCGACATCATCTTTCTACGTGCACTAATTTTTTTCCGGCAGTCTATATAGCTAACATGTTTTTCCCTTCCCTGTTGTTCATTCCACAGTAATTTCAGTTTTATTTGTAGCAGAATCACAAAAATTTCACTTCCTAGGAACCCAAACAAGTATTCCACATAGCTGACAAATTCTGGTGGCACCAGAGCAAGACAATTCGTTCCGAGCGTTCAGATGTGCTTATCAGAGAATACATTGGTACGAAGCTGGTAGAACCGAATCAGGGATTAAAGAAGGATGCACATGATAATCGCTCTTTGATAATGTTTCTGTTAGATCATCATACACCTAAAAAGTGATTTAAGTGATATGGTTCGTATAGTACAAGTGATTTAGTCGTAGATTCCACACAGGCTTGTGGTAAAATGTCCATTCGACACAATCACAATCTTCCATCCCAGTAAAGATTTTAGCACTAGGTTCGTCCATCACATACAGCTGAAATATATAGATTATATACTTTTTTCATGAAGCTACCAACGTTGCATTGCGAAATAAATATATACACGGTCGAGTAGAAAAGTATTTGTTTGCAATGTGCGATCGGTGAGGTAACATCACCAAAATGAAACGTCTGACTCTACGTGAATAGTCAACAACATGTAAGAATTATCAGTGTTTTTGTGTATATGTGTAGGGTTAGTAGACTGGGGATCTACGGTTTAACTCGTTTTATTTTCCTACTTACAAATGATGAACATCTCAGCAGGCGTACGTATCCGTTTTCAGTGCATCTCCGACTCTATATGCAAGAGGAGGGAAAGTGTTAGCCAAGGAATGTTCTGTGATCGTGAATTCAACTCAGAAGTGATTTTGAAAACCGACGTCATTACGGTACTAAGACCGCTACAGAGGGGCATAAGCTGTGTGACAACTCAATAGCGATGCAGTCATGTTTGATAGAAATACTCAAACAACACCGCAGTGGTACTATTCGATTGCAAGATCAGTGCAGGTGGCTTCCAGCGAAACGGAATCGACTTACATGTAGGAAGACACCTTCAAGAATTTAATGTACAAGAGTTTTGCCATACAGCACGAACTTTGCCAGAGACTGAGCTGGCAGTCTTATGTTTATAGCTCCTGTGGAACATTGTGGACCACTTCACAAGAACTTTCGCAACAATCTCCGAATTCCCTTTGAAGAAGATGTATTTCAGTATTTCAATGCACGCTAGTTCACGGAACAATGAATGACTTTACAACACTTGAATTAGGCATAGAATTGCATTCTTCTTTGACTATGTATACAGTATGTACCCAGCTATCTATAGAAATAAATGAAGTACGTGTAAGACATCTGTGTTCTTCTCTTATCCCATGAAACCTCTTGCATGCTAGTCCAGTAATATAGTCTTCGACATGAGTGGATGGATGAAGCATCCTCTTCACAAGGACTTCGTTGTAACTGATTGGTCTAAGAATACTTCGGGAAAACTGAATAACGAGAGTGGGGTACTACCGCCCAGTAGTATCAGATCTATTATTGTTGGTCCATCACCTTGTGGGAAAACGAATCTCCACATCAAGATGATGCTCACTCAGAGAATGTGCATATATTTTCAAAAACAATGTTTGAGACCAAGCACCAGCTATTTAAGGAAATATTTTCGGGTGTTGATGGTATTACAAATAAGACTTTCACCCAAAGTGATGAGGTCCCAGCGCCTGAAGGAGTAAAGTCTAATACGGTGTTCATATTCAGTGACATCATGGTGGAAAATCAGGATGAAATGCAAAAATATTTCTGTTTTGGCTGGCATAGAGGTCTTTGATATCCTTTACGTAAGCTTGATGTATTCAAGGATCACAAAGCAGCCGATAAGAGATAATGCAAACCTTAGTATGGCCTTTAGATAGGATAATGTGAAATTAAAACACATGTACTAGGCACATGTAGGAACTGACATGAAGAGATCATTCACAATATAGCTTCGTAGTTACCGGTAACATGAAACAGTTGAATGAAGGTCGATACTGCCGGAACTTTCAAGATGTTTTTAAAAGGTAGTGGCATGTGTGAGAGTACCTATATTTAGTGAAACAACAGAGTAGTTACTTCACTGAACTTTACGATATGGACAAGTTCATGAGGTCAGATGCTCAACGACAGTACTGAACACCATACTGTTAGAAGCACTCAAATAAAGTATCAAGGAATTAAATATTTGTTCTCAAACTATTCTGAGGTTAATCAATGAATGAAATGCAAGGGTTGATGTAAGTGGATAGAAAAAAAGCAAGTTAACTACACAGCTTGATGTAACTGCATAGGTGGCAGATGGGAATGTACATAATTTGTATACCATTCCAAAGTCTGTTTAATATGTGACAATACCTCGACAAAACATAAAATCGTTGAAGCACATAAGGCTATCCAAGAGGAAATGTGACTGCTGAATTTAGGGCATTTGGAAAGATACCAACCTCTCAGAGACACATATAGGCCTGTCACGGAATCTCTGAAATGGCTCTCGAAGGCTAAAGTCGCGTCTTGAGCCTGGAATCTCTTTCACTGGAGTAAAATTGATTTCAGTGATGAGTCCCGCTTCGCAATGAGCTCCGATGACTAGCGAAGATGTCTGGAGATACTCCGGACAGCGGAGGGGTACCAACCTAACTGACCTCCTGGCTTGGTGCGCCATTTAATTTCATATTAGGACACGTTTGGTTGTCATCTGCGGCGCCTATACATTGCAGCGGTGCGTTGACGATATTCTACCCCCTCGTTTCGTTGCCCTTAATGCCAGTGCCATCTTGGGCTTGCATTTCAGCAAGATAATGCCCGTCCGTACACGGCGAGAGTTTCTACTGATTGTCTTCATGCTTGAGAAATCCAGCCTTAATCAGCAAGGTGGCCGGATCTCTCCCCAGTTGTTTGGATCATTATGGGCAGGCCTCCAACCAGCTCTGAATTTTTACGATCTAACGCACCGATTAGACAGTGTGTGGTACTACATTACTCAGAAGGATATCCAACAAACTCTATCAATCAATGCCAAGCTGAATAACTGGACAGAGAGGCTACACATTACGCTAAACATACAACACAATCCTTTTTATTAAATATATTACATTACACCTTGCTAAAAACGTTAATTGTAGATAATTATGTTACTAATTGAAATTTAATTATAACAAATTGTATGAAGAACAATGCGCTTTGGATGGATCTTCAGTGAGTCGCTGCCTTCAAATGGCCTATTCTCATAATACGCTCGTTACAATAATTCTTTTGCCACGAATATGATGTTTCTCATTATGTTATTGGAACGAATCACACAGTTAACAACGGGGTTTCCAGTGATTCTCACTTCGCTGGTGCTCGGAAACGGCATATATACATATAAGCTTGAAATGAATGCCAATATGGCGCTTCTCAAATCTGTGCTGAAGGGAGATGGCGTGCGTGTGACGTAGGCGGCGTTGTGCCACCTCATTGGTCAACGTTCAGACGCACGCTCAGGATATCTGACATGCCAGATATTGCTCTGCACGTTCGGAAAGACTCCCGAGCGTGCTATTGTACGCTATGACGTCAGAAACTCGGCGCGCTCAACGCTCAACGTTCGGATGCACGGTCCGTGTGCCGACGGCTTAAGCGTTCAGCAGCACGTTGAACTTGGCACGCTCAACGTTAACGTTCGACAGCACGGTCCGTGAGCCGACGGCTTAAGGATCGTCATTTTGATAACCAGTGTTTGCTGTCTTCTTTGATGGAAAAGCCTCCTTATAGCACGTAAACTGGTGGTAATGGCTAGTGGATCCAAACATCACTTTGATCTTCTGCGGAGCCTTACATTTCATGCTCAGAAAAACCAGATATCGTATCTCATTATTAAGGCAGCTTTGAGAGAAGATGTGTAAACTTTTATCGTTAACGTCATTGAGAACTGACTAAGAGGTGAAAGTTTGTGTGTTGCAAGCTAATATTTCCGGGAAAAAGTTAACTTTTTCAGAAATTGCGATAAATTTTCTCTGAAATACAACAAACTGAGTCGACAGGCAACTGGTACAAAGAAAAAGCTTTCGTAATTGCAGTTGTTTCAAACACTTTATAGAAACAGCAAAATGATATGTAATCTTAAGAGAATGTTGATATTACTTTGGAGCATCTTTAATCAGAATACAGTGCTGTCTTACGTAAGGCAAGCACAATAGGGAGTACACACCGATACCCCTTTGTGCATCTGTCGGTCGCGATCTGCGGTAACCCAAGCGAACACAGGAGCCGTGAGCCGTGCTACTGACAGCACCGTGACGTAACTACGCTTCAGCCCGGAGCTGGCCACTGGCTTGACACGACTGCGGCGTAAGCGACTGCATTACCTGACACAGAAACAAGCGACAACTGCGTTGACGCAGAATGCACCAATGAGTAACGAGCACAGACCGACAAAAAGCGTTGTAATCGGTCTTCTTTTCTCACTGTTCCCCCCACACCTGCAGCGTCCCTCATCAATAGGTTAACTTCAAAGAATTTCCGCAAGTTAGGTTTTCATAAGCAAGTGTACATATTTTGCTTAAAATCAGTGCTAACTCAATATCTGTTCACTTACATTAATCGTTCCAGGGTCATATTTTAGTGAGCAAATGAAAGACGGCGTTCAGTCTCTTCTCCACTACTTTCAAGGGAGAATTCAGTTTGCAGGTGCATCATACTTCTTTTCTTTCTACGACGAAGTAGAGCTATTTGCTCGTAGATAACGTACAGAAGGTGGAAAAAAATATGGTAACACAAAAAACACGATACATCACTACGCATAATACGGCGTAGGAAAACCGTTGGCACTGAAAACAAATTCCAGTCGTCGTGCTATGGGTAAATACAGGCTCTGCATGGTTTTCAGGGGAATGTTATACCATTCTTCCTGGCAATCACACACCTTTCTCTCCAAAGTAATCCTCAAAGTCTCAATTACACTACTGGTCATTAAAATTGCTACACCAAGAAGAAACGCAGGTGATAAACGGGTATTCATTGGAAAAATATATTGTACTACAACTGACATGTGATTACATTTGCACGCAATTTGGGTGCATAGATCCTGAGAAATCAGTATCTGGAATAACCACCTCTGGCCGTATTAACGGCCTTGATACGCCTAGGCACTGAGTCAAACAGAGCTTGGATGTCGTGTACAGGTACAGCTGCCCATGCAGCTTCAACACGATACCACAATTCATCAAGAGTAGTGACTGGCGTTTGTGACGAGCCAGTTGCTTGGCCACCATTGACCAGACGTTTTCAGTTGGTGAGAGATCTGGAGAATGTGCTGGCCAGGACAGCAGTCGAACATTTTCTGTATCCTGAAAGGCCCGTACGGGACCTGCAACATGCGGCCTTGCATTATCCTGCTGAAATCTAGGGTTTCGCAGGGATCGAGGGGTAGAGCCACGGGTCGTAACACATCTGAAATGTAACGTCCACTGTTCAATGTGCCGTCAATGCGAACAAGAGGTGACTGAGACGTGTAACCAATGGCACCCCATACCATCACGCCGGGTGATACGTCAATATGGCGATGACGAATACACGCTTCCAATGTGCATTCACCGCGATGTCGCCAAACACGGATGCGACCATCATGATACTGTAAACAGAACCTAGGTTCATCCGAAAAAATGACGTTTTGCCATTCGTGCACCTACGTTCGTCGATGAGTACACCATCGCAGGCGCTCCTGTCTGTGATGCAGCGTCAAGGGTAACCGCAGCCATGGTCTCCGAGCTGATAGTCCATGCTGCTGCAAACGTCGTCGAACTGTTCGTGCAGATGGTTGTTGTCTTGCAGACGTCCCCATCTGTTGACTTAGGGATCGAGACGTGGCTGCACGATCCGTTACAGCCATGCAAATAAGATGCCTGTCATCTCGACTGCTAGTGATACGAGGCCATTGGGATCCAGCACGGCGTTCCGTATTATCCTCCTGAACCCACCAATTGCATATTCTGCTGATAGTCATTGGATCTCGACCAAGGCGAGCAGCAATGTCGCGATATCATAAACCGCAATCGCGATAGGCTACAACCCGACCTTTATCAAAGTCGGAAGCGTGATGGTACGCATTTCTCCTCCTTACACGAGGCATCACAACAACGTTTCACCAGGCAACGCTGGTCAACTGCTGTTTGTGTATGAGAAATCGGCTGGAAACTTTCCTCACGTCAGGACGTTGTAGGTTGTAAGTAGGCTGTTTATGTTTTCTCTATGTAAGTAGGCTGTTTATGTTTTCTTATTGGCAACGTTACGTAGCGCTCAATATGAAAATCACTGGCTGTGCTGTGTGCAGTCTGTGGCTGCTTTGCATTGTTGTAATACTCGCCATTGTAGTGTTAGGCAGCTGGCTGTGAACAGCGCGTAGCGTTGCGCAGTTGGAGGTCAGCCGCCAGCAGTGGTGGATGTGGAGAGAGAGATGGCGGAGTTTTGAAATTTGTCATGAACTGCTATATTTATATATGATGATATCAAGGTAAATACATTGTTTGTTCTCTATTAATATCTTTCATTTGCTAACTATCCCTATCAGTAGTTAGTGCCTTCCATAGTTTGAATCTTTTATTTAGCTGGCAGTAGTGGCGCTCGCTGTATTGCCGTAGCTTGAGCAGCGAAGATTTTTGTGAGGTAAGTGATTTGTGAAAGGTATAGTTTAATGTTAGTCAGGGCCATTCTTTTGTAGGGAATTTTGAAAGTCAGATTGCGTTGCGCTAACAAAATATTGTGTGTCAGTTTAAGCACAGTCATGTATAATTGTTCTAAGGGGACGTTTCATATGTCGACCCTTAGCCGAGGATACCTCACTGGAATCTTCCGATTTTTTTTCTTGTAGTTTGTGTAATTGGTGTAGCTATTGTTTATTGGTAGCGCGTAATCATAGAGAGAATTTCCTTTGTAGTTGTAGTTTTTCATTGTTGTACAGTAAAACAGTTGTGGCATGCATGTAGATTTGCACCAAGTATTTCGCAGCTGCGCTGGCAATTAAGTAGACATTATTTCCATTGCTATGTTATTTTATTTTGCTCTTCAAATTGTGCTTTTCTGTGTTATCGTGTGAAATATTGTGACAATTATGGCGTGTGAAAAACGTAATACTAGGCTCCAAAGTAAACTGAGAAATGACAGTGAAGACGAAAGCAGTGTGTTAGCGCCGCAGAGTAATGAATTAACTAATGTTCAAAGTAGTAATTTGGTAATTGCGCATAGGGAAATGGAGCGGGCGGCAAACAATGGTGTAGACAGTGAAACAGGTACTGAACAGGGAAGCGTTATCGATCGATTGGTCGGCAACAGCTCGCCTCAGGAATCGGGAATGACAGAACACAATATTGCAAATACTGCAGACTCAGGTTTTGGGTTCTCACCGTTTTCTCTAATGAGTCAAGACACATTTTCCGCTTGTCAAAATGTGAATGTTGCCGGTGCAACTTCACTGCCGAAAAGCACTGAGGAACATGTTTCAGACACCAGTGCATTGTTATTACAATTAATGCAACAAATGGGACAAAAGCTTGAAAAGTTAGACACAATGGAACAACACCAGAGACAAACACAGCAACAGTTAGACACAGTGGAACAAAATCTCAAAAAGTTAGACACAATGGAACAAAATCAGAGACAAACACAGCAACAGTTAGACACACTGGAACAAAATCAGAGACAAACACAGCAACAGCTTCAAAAGTTAGACTCATTGGAACAAACTCTTGAACAAACGCGTGAAGATTTAACTACTGAGTTACATAACATTGAATCGAAATGTCAAAAAGTCTGTAATGACGTAAAAACTCAAATTTGTGAGCATTTTCAACCTATTTTTTCGCGGCATGAAAAGGCATTACAGAATCACGAAGCAGCCATAAAAGAACTGCAAATTATTGTTCATGAAAATCATGAGACCTTGCAAGCTAAATTTGACTCAGTTGCATCTACCGATTCGGTTACGCGACTTGCAAAAACTCAGGAAAACTTAAAGAACACAGTAGATTCGATTTCAACACAAATGGACAGTCTGAAACTTGGTTCAGAAAAACACATTGAGGAAATGTGTTCACTATCGGAGAAAGTAGCCGAACTTTCGGATCAGTTCACTAACTTATCTACGAAGGTAGATGATAATCTGAACGACACAAAACCGGTAGTCTTTAATGACACAGAAGAGTGCGAACAAATTAGGAAATTCAAACAAAATCAGAATCAAATTAATACGCAACACCAAAGAGAAATCCGGGAAGTACAAGATCAGCTGACTCAGGTAATACAAGAATTACGTATTTCAGAGGCCACTCGCGCTCCAATACGGGAAGAGGGACTTAGAAATACGGAACAACCACAAAATAATAACACAGGACACTTCGGAAGTTATGAAAGAAATTGGCAAGGTGCACCGAATTTTGAAATGGAACCGCCGAAACGACGTAACAATGACCGATATGCGACTCGCCGACATGATGACTTTGACTATAAGCTGTTCATTACTACACGTAAATTCAAAACATTTAAGAATTCTGGCAACGACATTCATCCACAAGCATGGCTCCATCAATTCTCTCATTGTTTTCCTCCCAACTGGTCATTAGAGCACAGATTAGAATTTATGTGTGGCTACTTAGAGAATGAACCAGCTGTAAGAATGCGGTCGGTCATTCACGATTGCCACAGTGAAGGAGAGTTTTACCATGCCTTCCTCTCAGCATATTGTTCTCAGGCCACACAAGACCGAGTAAAACAAAGCATCATAATGATGAAACGTTTCGAACAATCTGAATTTTCCAGTCTTATGAAATATTTTGAAGACATGTTGCACAAGAATCAGTACCTGTCAAACCCATACAGCCCCTCAGAACTTATCCGCATTTGCTTAATCAAATTGCCTGAACATTTACGACACATTATTTTGGCAGGACGTTGCAAAGACGACATTGAAGCTTTTCAGGGACTGTTACAAGAATTGGAAATTGACACTGACAATCGCGGAATGCGGAAACAGGAACACAACAATTACAGGTCACATCCGTCACAATTCCTCGATAATAACTGGACGCGACAAGGCTATTCTCACAACACAAATCGTGACCAAAACAGACACCTCTCGTATGACAACCGTTGGCAGAGTAGTGATAATTACAGGGAAAGATCACCTCTCCGCGGTAATGACTATCACAGAGACAATCAGAGAAACAGACAATATGGGAACCAAAACAATTATTATTACGGGAGACAGAATAACTTGAGACGCAACGGTCCAGCGCGCAGTTACGATTCAGGGAGAAATTCTCCACCACTTAACCGACAAGAAAGAAACTACAGGAACTACCGACATGACGACAGACGATGTGATCGTAACGACAGACCTGAATTGCATCAGAACTGGCGGGATTCAAACAGAGCAGGGCCCTCTCGTCACGGTGAATTTGTAGAAGTTAGGTCTCCAAATCCCAATAACGACACTCGCCAACAAAGAGACAGACAATGACTCGCACAGCAGGCAACCGGGTGCGCCCGCTGGTTCCGAGAAAAATAAGACTCTAGCCTTGAGAAAAAATTTTAGCATTCTTTACCGATGTATACAACATGATAATTGCTTTGAAGTTGAAACTCTGCGTACTAGGAAGAGTAAAGGTTTACACCACATTTCACATGTAAAACCGTTTATTGAAAGATAATCTGCTTTTTAACTTAGTCTTTGTCATCAGACCTGAATTGCATCAGAACTGGCGGGATTCAAACAGAGCAGGGCCCTCTCGTCACGGTGAATTTGTAGAAGTTAGGTCTCCAAATCCCAATAACGACACTCGCCAACAAAGAGACAGACAATGACTCGCACAGCAGGCAACCGGGTGCGCCCGCTGGTTCCGAGAAAAATAAGACTCTAGCCTTGAGAAAAAATTTTAGCATTCTTTACCGATGTATACAACATGATAATTGCTTTGAAGTTGAAACTCTGCGTACTAGGAAGAGTAAAGGTTTACACCACATTTCACATGTAAAACCGTTTATTGAAAGATAATCTGCTTTTTAACTTAGTCTTTGTCATAAAATTTTTCGCTTCACATTACTAATATGCTTTGTCAGACTTAGAATCTGTTAACATACAACAATGTTTGAAGTTAAATATCCAATCAAGAACCAAGAGAACTTATTTAAACAGAAATGACGAATGCATTGTTATAGTGAACAGACGTCACAGTGTTATTGTGTGTGTACATTCTTGCTTGTTAGTTGCACGATTATGGAACGACTATAAGGCTTACATACTTAGGACACATACTGGTACTGCTAATGAGATTTTAATGCAACATTTTGGTTTACTTGAAAATACATTCTGGGTTTAATGTACTTTCTGTGAGATACCAGACGACACAGTGGTTAGTTTAAGTGACAACTACACGGTTTTATCACGACGCTTCTAATGAGTGACAATTTACAATGTTGCTTTTGTAGTGTTTCTGTTTTATATCTGCACAGTTTTTCTGAATTCTTCTGGAAAGTAAAACATGTTTAAGTAGTAACTTTTGTGGTACAGCAACAATGAGATTGTCTTTTCCGTAGCACAACAATATGTTACAGCACAGTACTTTCTTCATCACAGCAATAAGCGTAATAACTAAGATATCTATACATAAAGCATTTCACTTTTGTTTATCATGAGGTAAGTACATTGACTTCTGCAGAACTTGGCTTTCGGAGGACGATAAGTACGACACTTCCACAGAATTATCTTACAGCAAGACGCACATTTAGCGCTACAGGACACGCATTTGAGAGATTTTGTACTTAAGCCATTTATTTTTCAAGATTTTTGAATTACAAAGAAAGTTTTCCGTGATATATTTCATTCTATTGCTGTAATCTGTAACACCTGAGGGTATAATTACATTAATCCTCAGGGGGGTATACGCCTACTTTGTGTACCATGTGTTTGGCAACCACAAGGAACCCTAGCTAATATGGTATTTGCTTATACAACTTTACACATCGGTACCATATTTCTCTAACACACAAATTACACAGCTATCTGATCATGTAACTGAGAGATTAACTTTTTTATTACATCAGTGACAGATGTTTACGCAATTACACAGTTGGATAACTTCACACTTATGAAATTGTATTTTGTCTGTACTTTGTGAAATGCTCATATTTTTTCGGAACCATTGTGATACTATGAGAGCTTTGAATGATGTATTTGGTATGGATTCATGATTTTTAAAGTACGTTTGAGGCAGATGACACTTTTGACATGAGCAGAGAATTTTTTTAATTATTGGAGGAAGCTACGACGATTTTGAGATTTGACTGAGGTGTTATGATGTTATTTTTACGACGACGATGTGTATTATGCTGCTGAGGTATGTTTACGATTAATAGGCTGAGGCTATATGAGTTATTTGATTATGCTTCATATTTATAATGACGAAGTATTGACGAGTGTCGATGGATACGTATATGTGTAATAAGGTAAGGAGTAATGAATAGTGGGTAGGGACTCTTGACTTGTGAAAAAGGATGTTGGAAACCAAGAATCGTACTTTAAGAGTTATGAAATGTGTGTAAATGCATGAATGTATCACAATGCCGGCGAAAATTTTTTGGACAACATTATATTCATAGGATTTTCTTTCTACAGATTTGCAACGCTAATTCTTGACCTGTGAAATATTTTTATGTGAGACTGTCACTGTAGCGGAAACTGGTGTCGTAAATATTTCCGTAAGAAAGTTAAGTGACCACCTGCATGTAATGCGTCGTGGGCACGCAGCTGTGTCAAACACCTGGAGAACAAGCCATTAGGGTGTGCCTTTCCGGAAGCACAGGTAGAAAAGAAAAAGAAAAAAAAGGCAGGCCTTTATCCTCGGCATTGGCATTCCTTTAGAGAAAATATTGCAAATGCGACACCCTCATTACTTCCATTAACCTTGCTATTGACATTCCTTTGTAGAAAGCATCGCAAATATTACACGCTCATTACCTGAAAACATATGATTACTCGTACTTTGTGCTAATTACTGCAATGCTTATGAATTGATGGGAAATATTCGTACTTCTGCACACCTGATTATGACAAGTGTCTTTCTATGAGAGTTGAGAACTACTGACTTACGAAATGCCACATGACTATTAAATGATATTTTTATGCTTTGCTTTTCGTAGTTGCTAATTTCACTTGATATCTGGTTTCCAGCTGTGTTGCAGCATTGCTTCTATAAAATAAAATGCATTTGCTAATGTGAACACTTTCTGTCAACAGATCTATTAAATAATTATTTTATGATCCACATTCTTTAAAAAAGGAGCACTTGGAAAGGAAAGAACAATAAGAAGGAACTAGCAACAGTAACACATAATTTTCTTTTCAAGTACATGGTAATATTTCTTTTTACAATCAGTTGTTGTGGTGCACCACTTTAATTACATAGATATTAAGATGTGAATATACATTTCCCTTATCTGCATTGTTGTTTTTACTGTAATATTTTTTCTGCTTGAGCTTTGTCATGTATAGATATAAGTTTTATATTTTTTATATTTGCTGCTGCTGTTTGCCAGGCATAGTGCTACTGAATTTTAAATTGTGTTGCTCTGTTAAGCTAATTTTACTACTGACTTATTTTTCTTGCTACTGTGCATTGCCTCATATTAGTTGTAATGTTGAATTGCTTGGTAATTTATATTTACTGTAGCTTGCTTTGCAATTTTCCATTTTTTTTGCATTGCTGTTTGTGTTAATTTGTTATGTGTTGCTGGATTGCCTCGTCCCTTAGTTTAGTATCTGAGCTCAGTAGATTTAAGTTAGCTTGAGAGGAGACTATATAAGAAACTAACTATTATAAATTTATAAGAAATGCATTGAGAAGCTATCAGAAAATGGTCTGGCAAAATAAAAAGGATACTGTACAGTGGAGAAAAACTATTATTGACAGAGGATGTGAACAGAATACAGAAAGCAGAGAGAAAAACTATTTTTGACAGAGGATGTGAACGAAATACAGAAGGCAGGCTTAGATAGGACTTTTGGGAATAATGATGAATGAAGGGAGATCTCCAAGAAGTAAAGAAAGTTTTGTTTGCAAAATACTGCAGTACAACAAACCCTGTCCTTTCCTTTTGTGTTATCCCACTATATGTTTGTCTACCCTTGTGTATTTGTTTTCTTCCTGTCTCTGTGTAGTTTCATAGAATTTTTTCTTCTTTTAATACTAAGCTACATTCACTATGATGGGGAATACTGTTATCCTCAAATATAATTTGCATTAATAATATGTTATTTACCTTGTAAATATGCTTAGACATTATTTATTCTGGTTTGTTGCTCACATGTGAAGGTGATGTTTCAAAAGTTCTTGTGATCTTTATGTGTTTACTTATGTCATAATTCCTGTAACACTGATGTATATGTCTATTTCTATTCTTTTGTAAAGCCTGTACTACAAATGTTATCTGTATTATTATGTTCTTTAATGATGTATTTTGTACCTTTGTAATTGTATTTTCATGTTGTAAATTTATAAAATTGTAATTGACACCAGTTCATCTTATTATTAACTTGTAAGTTACATTTCACTGCACACGTTTCTGTTGGTCATAGTATATGGACAATATGTGAGAAGTAGGGACTGTTAGTGTTTGCACGTGTCTTAATAATTCAGCAAGGGACTGGATAACAGCATTGCTGGTTCTAAGGACAATTCCAAAAACTTTGTGAGTGCACAAGTGGTGGTTATGGACTTGCTATATTATCTGCAAGACTCTTCAATGGTGATTGTGCACCTGCACAGTCACAACAGATGGCTGCTGGCCATCTCTACAAGGATTACAGTGGGTCTGCATCTTTGATGACCCACCAATACCGTAATCTCTACCAGGACTACAGTGGGTCTGCTCTGTGATGACCTACCTACCAATACTCTTCAAAATTTCGACTGACTCTGCTGTGGGTTTGCTCTGTTGTGGCCCATTACCTGTCTGCATGTCGAGAGTCAGCACTGTCGTTCCGTTGGAAGGACAACACTACTTCTTCAAGACTGCATGGAAATCCACTACTTCCGTGTGCATTTTCTTCTACTGCTCAGACTTTGAGAAAAACACTACTATTTTACAGTGATGAATGATCAGGACTGTCTTTATAGACTGTGAGAAAATTTGAGCTTTTGACCAACATAATATCAATAAGTGTATGCATTTGATTTCTTTGTTATTGTAATTATGAAAAAATTTTTCAAATCTGTATTGGCCACTGCCCAAAAAAAATTTGTAAAATTTTTTGTGGGGAGCATGGGGGCTATGTAAGTAGGCTGTTTATGTTTTCTCTATGTAAGTAGGCTGTTTATGTTTTCTTATTGGCAACGTTACGTAGCGCTCAATATGAAAATCACTGGCTGTGCTGTGTGCAGTCTGTGGCTGCTTTGCATTGTTGTAATACTCGCCATTGTAGTGTTAGGCAGCTGGCTGTGAACAGCGCGTAGCGTTGCGCAGTTGGAGGTGAGCTGCCAGCAGTGGTGGATGTGGAGAGAGAGATGGCGGAGTTTTGAAATTTGTCATGAACTGCTATATTTATATATGATGATATCAAGGTAAATACATTGTTTGTTCTCTATTAATATCTTTCATTTGCTAACTATCCCTATCAGTAGTTAGTGCCTTCCATAGTTTGAATCTTTTATTTAGCTGGCAGTAGTGGCGCTCGCTGTATTGCAGTAGCTTGAGCAGCGAAGATTTTTGTGAGGTAAGTGATTTGTGAAAGGTATAGTTTAATGTTAGTCAGGGCCATTCTTTTGTAGGGAATTTTGAAAGTCAGATTGCGTTGCGCTAACAAAATATTGTGTGTCAGTTTAAGCACAGTCATGTATAATTGTTCTAAGGGGACGTTTCAAGGTGTTGCTACCGGCGCCAACCTTGTGTGAATGCTCTGAAAAGCTAATCATTTGCATATCACAGCATCTTTTTCCTGTCGATTAAATTTCGCGTCTGAAGCGCGTCATCTTCGTGGTGTAGCAAATTTGATGGCCAGTGGTGTATATTGAAATCTGATGACTGGTGAAATGCGAAAATTCATCTTCGTGCTCACAAAACCAGTTCTGGACGAAGTGAGCTGTGTGGACAGGAGCCCAGTCATCATCGGACACAGCATCACAATTGAGGGCAAGCATTGTAGGTATCACGGAATGGACATCATCAGCAAAAATGGTCTCAAAATCTTCGGTAGTAATGCGACCTCACCAACTAATCATGGTGTCGTGGAATACCACGGTATGGTTGTCCAAATCATTACCGAACCCTCACCATGTTTCACTCTTGGTAAGTAAACTCGGCCAGAAGATGGAAACAGTGTGAAAGAAGACTCATCCGACCAAATGACATTCTTCCATTGGTCCAAAGTCCAGGTTTGATGGCTCGACCTAACGTTTTTCAGTTGGAGTCATTTGCGTCACTGATGGATGATTTTGGAATGCCAGCTCGTCTTGCAGTTCCCTGCATATGGATGTCTCTTCGTGTTGTTTTGGTGCTGACAGTTTTCGCGAGTGAGACATTCATTTCCGAAGTGAGTTTCGTATCTGTCTTCCTCTAATTTTTCGTTAGTCGTTTTCAGTGGCCTTCCGTGATGATGACTCAACACACACTTTCGTCAGCGTTGTGACTTCACGGTCGACAGTTTTCCACTTTCGATGTATGCAGTATAAACTTTTGATGCCATGTCTCTTGAAACGCCAAACACTTCGGCTTCCTTGCTCACGAAAGCACCGTCACACGAGCGCCAACAATTAGCCCACGTTCGAAGTTATTCAGCTCGATGCAGCGCACTCATAACTACACAGAACACATTTGTGACTACAACTGGCACTTAGCACGTATTGAGGATATAGCACAGTTGTTGTTAGTGGTCAGATACGAGGGTTGACTGAAAAGTAACGCCCCCACCTTCGTAACTCTTCAACAGTTTGCAGCATTGGTATGCGGCAGGTACTGGCTTGTTCCGTAGCCTCTTCTCTACAACTTCCGTTGGCAGGAAGACTTAAGATTGAACGGTTGTGTTGTTACACTGTAATGCATGGAACCCTGCGCAGACGGTCGGTCTATGCGATTTAAGCAACGTGCAGTGGTTGTATTCTCGACAGCAGAAGGTGTCACCTCAAAGGAGGTTCATCAGAGAATGAAAGCAGTTTATGATAATTGTGTTGATGTGAGTGCTGTGCGTCGTTGGACGAGTAAGTTCAAAGATGTTGAGGCGGGAACATCTGACGTGCGTGACAAACAAAGAGTTGGACGTCGTATGACGGCAAGCACCGAGCTTAACAAGAAAAATGTTGACAGATTGACTCAGGACAGTCGTCGTATCCCTCAGAGAGGAACTGCAAGCACAATCGTCATTTCGCAAGAACGTGTGGGTCACATTATTGCTTTGCTTGGCTATCGGAAGATCTGTGCACGATGGGTATCCCGGACGCTGACTCCTGAAATGAAAGCGCACAGACTTGAAATTTGCCAGGAACTCCTCTCACGTTGCGAGAATGAAGGTGACGCCTTTCTCCATTCAGTTGTGACAGGAGTAGAAACGTGGGTGTTGTTTCGATAGCTACGATGCCACGGCGTAACTTAAGTTGGCACTATTACGAGACACCGACGACAGCGCCCTCTAGCAGGCGCTGTTGAGATCTAAGAGCTCCGCTGCAGATTCGCCCACTCGATCAGGAGCAGATGTCCGGGACACTTCGCTTTAGCTTGAGACTGTGCTCATCTGAACAAAGTTATGTATGCCTCTGTATTTATTCAGGCTCCAGTAAAACACTTTTACCTACGTGCAGTACCGACGTATTTCTCCTGCTCCTGGTCCTACCCACGCGCAGCCTTCCAGGCGGGATACAAAAGTGGGGACACCATTTCGATCCAGAGACGAAACGTCAGTCTATGGAATATCGACACAAAGACTCGCTCCAGAAAAAGAAATTCAAGATGCAGCCTCCAGCTGGAAAAATCATGACTACAGTGTTCTGGGGCGCAGATGGTGTTATCCATGTAGATTTCCTTGATCGTGGAACAACAATAAATTCAGAGCGTTACATCACAGCGTTGCTAATTCTGAAACTACCGCTAACAAGGGTCCGAAATGAAAAGGGAAGTGTTATCCTGCAGCATGACAATGCCAGACCACATACTTTATGTTCCACCTCAGCAGAACGTCAGAGACTGAATCTCACCACCGTACGGCATCCTCCATACAGTCCAGATTTAGCACCGTCTGACTTCCATCTGTTCTTGATAATGAAAGACAATCTGCGGGGACATCATTACGCTTCTGATGAAGAAGTTGAGAGAACTGTGAGACTGTGGTTGCGGAAACAGAGTGTCGATTACTTCTTGACGTCTTCAGAAAATTTGTTCATCGTTGCCAGAAATGTATCCAATTGGCTGGTGAGTATGGGGAAAAGTGAATATTGGTAGTTAAAGATTGTATTCTAAGCATTAGTTCTGCGTTTGATTTATTAAAATATTCCCATCCAAACCCAATTAACGAAGTTGGAGGCATTACTTTTCATTCAACCTTCGTACAACAGTGCAACCTGCAGTCTGGAGAATGGCATGTGCATTTATGTTCAAGTACAAATTTCTTGCCATGATTCGACATTTTTCACCGAATCTGCAGCTGTTTGTAATGCAAACTACGTTTTATGCGTTTTACGTATTGATATTCTGTTGTATACCACACAAATTAATGGCAGTGAAATGAGGTTGTAACGCAATTTCCAAAATTTTTATTTTTATGATGAGACCCACTCTTTACATATTGTTTTTATACAGTAGAACTTGAGAATAGGGCTGCGAGCCCGAAACTGGACACTGGGAAATGGAATGTAGTGTAATAAAATAAAATAAAGAAACAAGTGTTGCTGTGGAACTGCTAGAGGGTAACCCATGGGAAATAGCAGATTTTCAATTGTCCACCTTGCTAAGGTGTAGTTGTTCTCGCGTATCTACCGCTTCTAACCGGACCCACAATAGTATGCCAATCATTCATTCACTTCAGTATCATACGTTGGCCAGTGTAAGAGCATACCGAGAAAGTGGAAGATACCCGTGGTTTGCAGAGAACTGCGGCCGTGGAACGTGCATTGCTCAGTGAAATTGGTCATCATTTTCATGTTCCAGACAAAATTACAATATCCAGATGGATAAAACATTGGCATGAGATGGGACCTGCAGCCAGGGTGAAGCATAAGAGACCTAAAGTGACAGTTGTAACACCAGAAAATATCCAAGGAGAACGCGCTGATCTGCTACGAAGCGTATAGCAATCTGTCCACCACCATTCCAGACCATTAAAAATTCCGCCCACATCTTTTAAGAGGATAGTGGAACAGGAGTTAATGTTTGATTCTTTGTGACCGGATGATAAAGTGAGTAGTCGGAATTTCTGCATAGTAGTACTAGACATAATTGACCAGGATGGCCCATTTTTGACAAATCTTGTGATAATTGATGTGCCAAACTTTAATTTGAACGGGTATGCCAATAAACATAACCTCCAGTATTACTCGGAAAGGAACCCACAGTTCATTCATGCAGGGCAGCCCAAACGTTGACTTGTGATGTGGTGTTGGACACTCAGTTGGAATCGATGGTCCGTATTTTTTGAGGACAGCAACAGCCAGCCAGTGTGTGTCGCTTTCGACCGTCGGGCGGCCATGATCAACAATTTCTTCATTGCACGTTACGGAAATTGTCGTCCAAATGCGATATGGCTTCATTAAAATAGGAACTTTGCTACAGGTGTTAAAGTGTCTTCTGAAAGAAAAACAGCAAGAACTAGTAAAGGTCCAGAAGTAGATTTACACTAAAAAATTATACTAACATACTGAGAAACGTTGTTAGTAAATCAAGAAATATGTATGTTAGAGAAGAAATTAACAACTTCAGCAATAAAATCAAATCAATATGGAATGTTAGATGGGAGACAGGAAACGTAACCATTGGGGTAGGTAGTATTACTGTTAAAGAGAATGAGACCATCTAAATTAACAGTACACAGATAGCCAATGTATTTAACAATCACTTCTTAAGTGTAGGAGAAAAAATTGGTGAGAATAGTTCAAAAGAAAAAGCCAGGCAGTACATGGAAGAGCCAGTTTTGAAAAATTTTGAAAAATTTTAGACAGATTAAGTGTCATCTAACAACCTCTTGTGAAATAAGGAAAATTATTAAATATTTGAAAAATAAATGTTCTGTTGGAGTAGATGACGTCTCTAACGAGTTATTAAAACAATGTGGAGCAATTACAGCTGATGTTTTGAGTCGCATATGTAATGCATCACTGACTCAGGGTATTTTTCCAGACAGGTTAAAATATGCCATTGCCAGGTTTCTTTACAAAAAGGGGGAAACCACAGATGTCAATAATTACCGGCCAGTATCCTTGCTTACAGCATTTTCAAAAATCTTTGAGAAAGTAATGTAATCAAGAGTGGTTAGCCATCTCAACACTAATGGTATACTTAGTAAATCACAGTTCGGATTTCAGAAATGCTGTTCCACTGAGACAGCAATATACAATTTCACTGTCCACGTAATAGAGTCTTTAAATAGTAAAATGTCACCAGTAGGAATATTCTGTGACTTATCCAAAGCATTTGATTGTGTGAACCATGACATTATGTTAGAGAAATTACAATTCTATGGTATAAATGGAATGGCATATGAGTGGTTTAAGTCATATCTACAGAACAGGAAGCAAAAAATCTCTGTATTCAAAGGAGTTTGCCACTTCATCTAACTGGGGTGAAATTACATTAGGTGTTCTACAAGGTTCGATCATAGATCCCCTCCTGTTCTTGATATATTCGAATGACCTCCCTTCTTATGTGAAACAAGATGCTGAACTGATACTGTTTGCTGATGATACAAGCATAATTATTAATCCAGTAACAGAAAGTCCGATAGAAAATGATACAAATAACGTCTTTGGAAAAGTTGTTAATTGGTTTTCTGTGAATGGGCTTGCTCTGAACTTTGAAAAAACACAGTACATCCAATTTTCTGCTGCAAAAAGTATAATTTCTTCAGTAAACATGTGATACGGAATAATATTCTGACCGAGCGAGGTGGCGCAGTGGCTAGCACACTGGACTCGCATTCGGGAGGACGACGGTTCAATCCCGCGTCCGGCCATCCTGATTTAGGTTTTCCGTGATTTCCCTAAATCACTCCAGGCAAATGCCGGGATGGTTCCTTTGAAAGGGCACGGCCGACTTCCTTCTCCGTCCTTCCCTAACCCGATGAGACCGATGACCTCGCTGTTTGGTCTCTTCCCCCAAACCAACCAACCAATAATATTCTGAGGCAACTCAACACTTAGGCAAAAGGTATTCACTGCTCAAAAGAAAGTAGTTAGAATAATGTGTGGGGTTCATAGTCAGACATCTTGTAGTTATCTGTTTAAAAGGTTAGGAACTCTTACAACTGCTTCACGGTACATTTATTCAGTAATGAAATTTTTTCTCAACAACATGGACCAGTTTACAATCAACAGCGACATTCATGATTACAATACCAGAATAAAGAAAGACCTACACTATTCTTTACTTAACTTATCTTTGGCACAGAAGGGGGTAAAATATGCAGCTATAAAACTTTTTGATAAATTACTCGATGAAATAAAATGTCTGACAGACAGCAGTAATAGTTTCAAAAACAAGATGAAATCATACCTCCTTGACAGCTCCTTCTATATCAAGATGAATTCTTGAATATGAGTAAATAAATCTGGAGATATAATAAATGCATTTTATGCCGTTTAAGGGAATGGGATACATAATAGAAATATTCAGGAATAACACTATAGTGTAAACAAAAAAGAAAAAAAACTTGTTTTCTTTGCGCATTTCGTGTGCATTTGACACGTTCGACATCATAACGGTTCTTCCGTGCTATTGATGAATGAATGGCACACGTAACTAACTACCTAACTAACTAACTAACTAACTGAATATAGTACATATGACCCGATATTTAATGACTGCACTGAGGTGCCACTTTCCACCTCGATTATATTGGCGATTCGGTGATATTCCATAGCCACTGAGCTCACCTGATCTTTCACCCCTGATTTTTCTTCTGCAGAGCCATCTCAAAAACATTTTTCACGGCGACTGACCTGAAAAACGACGCTCCTCAGGAAGTGATTGAGAACGTATTAAGTAGGTTCCGCGAATGTCTTCAGGGATGCATCGTCAACGATGCAAGCTATTTGTGTGACGTATTTGTGTTTGACTCTTCAGTAATGATAAAGAGTGTAGAACAGTTGCCTATTATTTATACTGGCGCAAATATACGTTAAACCTCGTAATAAACAGATGGAAATGTACTTCTTCCCTGTATATCACATTGCATCGCTGTAGGCATTAAGCAGGTAGAAACTGCCTCACGGCACGGAAGTACATCGTAACTTTTGAGTTAAGTTCCTTTAGTCGATGAGGTGTGGTTAGAAAAGTTGATTCGCTGCTCTGACATAGGGACGAAAAGCAGCAGGAAGGACTTACTTCTTTCTATTCTAGGTAGTAAAACTTAGGTCACCCTGCTACTATTATTATACCACATTTTATTTTTGCTCGACTTACTCTTTATTCAACAGTCAATATTTTGAGCAAATTGGACGGTGTTTCCAGGGGCAGTCCTCTCTCCCCTCTGGTAACAAACTTTGTTATGGAAGACTTTGAGTAGATGGCACTTGATTCGGCACAACTTAAACCAAAATTCTTCTGACGATATGTGGACGATACTTTTGTAGTTTGCCCCCAACGTGAAGAAGAGCTGTCACGCTTTTGCAGCATCTGAATTCTAGCCAAAAGTATAAAATTTACGATGGAAGTGGGGAAGGGCGGCTGTCTGCCATTTTGGACGTCTTGGTCAGTCGGAAAGAGTATGGATCATTGGGGCATTCCGTTTACCGTAAGCCCACACATACAGACGTATAATTGCAGGCGTATAGCTGTCACCAACCTTCACAAACTACGGGCGTCCTTCGGCGTTGGTGCATTGGGCACATATCGTGTCTCATGGAGATAACCTTGAAAGGAGCTGGAACACCTACAATCTATGTTCAAAGATAATAGATATTGTAAGGAGCAGTGCATTTCATCCGTAAGCCGGCAGTATTTCGTCGAAATTAGGCAGAATATTAAGGAATAATTATGTCAAAGTAATATTCCGCTCACCTACAAAGACTTGTGCCCTTCTCGATTCGGCAAAGAACGATATGGGATTGCGAATGCCTGGAATCTACAGAATACCTCGCCAGCATGGGAGAATCTACAGTAGTCAGATGACGAGCACAGTGTGTGATGTATCGTTGGGCATGATCGCCACAATGTCGTTTCACAGCCCAGTAAGTCAGCCGTAGCTGAGCACTGTAAATGTACAGGAAATTCCATGGATTAGCCCGCCACGGAACTCATGGCCTCGACGAGATCCTTCTGGAATTCAGTTATTAAGGAATCGTTGGAAATACGTTGGGGGAAGATCTTATTAACCGTGATGATGGCTTTCAACTGGATAAGGCCTGAGAACCGGCGATTTCTTTAATTTTTTCAGATATAAAGCATTTTATGACTAATGACACGTCTTCCGACAGTTGAATATATTAATCTTCACATTTCAGTTTTAAACCGCATGTGCACATTTCGACAGAGAGTGCGCATGTATTATCACCATTACGTACCCGCCCGCATGCCGTAGAAATTTTTCGTATAAAGGTAGCGATGTGAACTACCGATCTCCGGTGCAAAACACTCAACTGAAGATGGCTGAATGGTGGTCAGCAGAAACATCGTGGCAAAAAGTCGCTGCAATCCCGAAACTTCTAGAGTTACCAGTTGTGTTGCCAAAGGGCTTTAGTTAAATTTTAATATAAAAAACTTTGGGACGAAAACGGAGGTGCTGAGGCAACGAGGGAGTGGGTACTACGAAATTCGGTACGTAAGCAAACACCAAAATTCGCGCAACCCTACTTCGTTATAGTATGACATTTCCTGTATGCCTCCTTCACGGTTCTGCTATTTCAATGTCCAGACGTGTGTTTATGTACAGTGTTGGTTAAAAGTATAGCTGCATGGCTGCATCGAGGCAAATTATAATCGGTTCATGGGATATCGGGAGCCTCTGGGCGAGTGTTCCAGTGAAGGAGGACGAGACGATAAACAGCGTAAAGTGCGGGGTTGGGCCGCGAGGAACGGCAGGCTTCCCGGCACGGCGACTGCTGGGCGGAACTGCGAGTTGTGGGCCACGCGTCAGCGGGTTTTTTACGCGGCCGTTCAGTAGCTCGTCCTGTTGGTCTTTTCTCCTCCCGTTTGCTGTTTCCGGAAATACAGTGTCAGGTATTTCTTTTACGTGGCATTAACAAAAAACGTGATGGAGCACCACCTGCTGAAAGCACCGGCGTTAGTTGGAGGCGGGCAGTGCGCGCTCTTCCCTTGCTCGTTTTTCTGGCAGACAATCTCTGGTTTAGTCGCTTTGCTTTTACTAGCTCGACAAACTCCCGAGTGCCTACGCAGGTGATCTGTGGAATGTTGTATCGTTGTATATTAGCTGGTAACAAAAGTAAACTAGTTGTAAATCTTGAAAGCAGTGTAACAAATAGATCGTGGGCTGATGTGAAAAAAAAGCAACCAAAATATCCATCCATTTATACGTAAAAAAAATCGATCAATAATCAATGAAATTCCGTAAATACGCACTAAATATGGGAAATAATCACTACAATAGGTCAACGGTGCAATTACAATCTGACATACCGAAAAAAATTGTAATCCCTTAAAAACTCAGAACACACTCCTTTAAGAATTTTTACCATCAGTGATAATTTCACCTTCTCAAAAACGGCTATGTCGGCTAAGATATGTTAGGGAAGAGTGTTGTACCCCGAGGACAGTGTATCTAGAAATACATTGTGTTTCTTGGTTGATACTCCATCTACTGAGCTATTTTAGTCACCTGAAGGTATGCACACTAGCGACCACCCCTTGCAGTTTCCAGCATTTTCTGCATCTATTGTTTTGTGGGAGTGCGCTAAAGCAGAACTAATTTAATAAATTATTCAATGCCACAATAAATAAATGATGTTACTTATCCGCAAAAAGTAAAAGATATTTACATACACTCATGCTCATAAGTTAAGGATAATTACAGAATGTGGTGACACACAACGTGGCACTACACAAAACTGGCGCTAATAGCATAGGCACATGGGGAACGCACACGACACAGATCTGTAAGTTTATAGTATTGGTGATAAGTTGAGAAAACCGTCTCGAAACACATGTGTTACAGAACGCCACTGATTCCTGCGCATGTTCCTCGACATAAACCCCATCGAGCACGTCTGGGATACTCTCGGTCGACGTATCGCTGCACGTCTTCAAACCCCTACGACACTTCAGGAGCTCCGACAGGCATTGGTGCAAGAATGGTAGGCTCACCCCCTCCCTGCTCGACTACCTGATCCAGAGTATGCCAATCCATTGTGCGGCCTTGTACGTGTGCATGGTGATCATATCCCATATTCTTGTGTTGTACACTGTGGACGTTCCGTACTTTAGCGCCTGGTCACGTTTCCTATTTGCTGGAATCGTTGCCATAATCTTGAGATCGTACTTTGTGGCACGTCATCAATATGTGTACTTTGAACCATTTATTTATTGTGGCATTGAATAATTTATTAAATTAGTTCTGCTTTAGCGTACTCTCACTGCCAGGTTTATATACTTTTGTAGCAGTCCCAAAATGCTTTTTGGGATGGACACAGCACTGCTCTAGACAGAGGCCATATCGAGATCAAAAGTGCGTAAGATCTTACTGACGAACCTTAAATGGTCGCAGTCATCACATTTGTCCATTACCGGTTACACTGTCGTGGACCATACTGGTAAGCATAAAGACATTCTTCATTACAGCCTGAATGGCGAGTAATTCGCGTCAAAATGATTAGACACAGAACTTTTCAACGTATTGTTTCATGTTCAAACACGCAGTAAGACGAATTCAATAGTTATCTTCTCTTCGTGGTCAGGAGGGTTCGATTCCTGGTCAGCACTGAACTTTTATAACGTTCGAACATACGAAAATCTCATTATTGGTGAAATGAACCAATATTTAAAGTCGTGGATGCCGGGTTCAAATTCCTGTAACATAAAACTTTTTCCTCTAGTCATTTCAGTTTCAATGATACTTCTAGTGGTGAAAAAAATCAATGTTGGTTTTGTATAGTTACCTATCCGACTACGAGCTGGGTGCTAGTTCCCGTACAACACAAAATCTTGCATCACGTCATTTCACGTTTAAACACGCGCACGCTGTGTTATTTGAGTATGAAACCATATTTAAGATTTTTCGTAATTGTTTAATAGGGACAATATTTTTAGGACTCCAGGGTTCGGTCCACTATAAAAATTTTCGTCGTGTAATTTCGAGTAGGGACTTGGTAACTGATACTGACTGAAAATTAAATATTTTGTGTCTCTTTAGGTCCACTCAGGATTGACGATTGGTGCTTTGTTCAAGTCTCGGTCAGGTATGAAACTCTAACTTTTCAGAGTTACAGCTGCCGCATTTCAGACGCATCCTGAATAAAACAGTTCAACATGTTATTTAAAGACTTAAATATGCACTACTAGTGCTTATTAATACCTTGGATATTTAATGTCACTTTGTGCTAGAAACAAGAGCAACAGGTGATTTTCGAACTGGAAACAGACACACGTGTCATTACGACTGCAGCGAAATTACTACCGATACGCTGTTTACGGTGAGGTTTCCACTGAGCGCTTGACGCTGTTAATCGTGGTTTTTCTAACTGATTAGTTCAAAACCAAGCTTTTAGAGAGCTAGACTACATCGATATATCACGAAACTTTTGGAGTCCTGCTGATAGTCTTGGAAAACCTGATTTTCACAAAAATCTTTTTCTATCTAAGGTTTAGCCTACTGAATGATTTATTTGATATGGTTACGGATGTTAGTTGTAAGAGATAGTAATGAGAGTGATAAAATTTTGAAATGTCTCTTATTGTAATAAATTTGAGTTTACAAGCATTAAAGATTTTCCATCTCTAATAACGTTACCAGACAACAGTAATATCATGATATTAATTTACATCTGGATTGATTACCATACAGAGCAGAGTTCTCTAGTGGTGACTGTGGTGAAAAGCGATTAGAGGACTTGCAAGAAAAGTGCGTTAGGTGGGTTGTAGGCGGAACGCACATCAGGTCTTTAGGATACTTATGAGCACGATGGTGCATAACGTAACGGTTAGTAAATGATTAAACGTTCAGTCCAATCGCAACCGATGTCCATAGTTGATCACAGTGTGAAGTATGACCTCCACGGGCACGTATACACTTTGTATTCGTTGTGGCGTATAAGCAAACAGCCTCTAAAAGTCATCTTGAGGAATGAGACACACGCTGTGTCAGTTCCTGAAGAATGGTGGTTGGAAACTCGTACGAAGTATACATCTTACCGTCACTTACCAGATATTCTCTTATGTGTGACAAATCAGGGGACAACGTAAGCCAGTCAAGGAAGTACGCATTCTCTAGCGCGTTTGTGGAGTGAATATCTGAAAGGGGTATTGCATTATCCTGCTGAAGTATGTTATTTTGTAGTCCATGGAGACTATGACAGCATACATCTTCCCTTTAATTACCAAATCAGACCCGTTGTCAAATCCAGCAGCGCCGCGGACCACAATTTCAGATGTTGGAGAGGACTGAGTGTCGAGAATCGCTGTTTCCTGTGACATTTCAGCAGGTCGTATAAGGACACATTGCCACAAACAGAAGGGAGGCTCATCGCTGAACACCACAGAATACCATCAGGATCCCAATTTACTTTGGCTCTACAATAAGAAAGCGCCCGTTGCCTGTGGAGTGGTGCTAGCGGTAAACGACGTATCACGAAAGGTAATTTCTAGTAATATGTTCCTGACAGTTAGACACGCCCCATCCTGGCGATTCTACGACCTTCTCACTGTATAGTCCATCTGAAAAGTCCCGTGCCTGCTTTTGTTGTCACACTCTTGTCCCGAGCACATCTCGTCACCACTCGTTCTGCAGTCAGTGGCCACTGCAGCGGACTCACTGTGCGCTCTATACGTATGATGCTTTCATGTTCCTCATACCAAAGGTTCGACCTTTCCAGAAACCCGAAAGATAGCCATAACCTGCATGTCCACGTCTTCTGACCACAGCTGAGTCGCGATATCCACCTGAAAAGTTGCATCAACGTTACACGCGCCCAGTAGCCACCTCACACTTACGCCAATCTTCGTGTGTAGGAATGGATTTCACCTATACTGAAAATGGGCTCATATAAAGATGAAATTTTAGTGGATACATTATACTGAATACTGGTATATCAGTTTGCTACAGCTCGGTCAGGGTACTCATGGTGTAACACTTCAAGTTTCAATGTATGAAATATACAGGGTGTTTCAGAAGTGATGGTCAATAATTCACACATGGCTAGTGGGGTAGCAAGCATAATTTTCATACCGTATTGATCTGCAAAGTAATTAAATTGATCAATTAATCACTCCTGCCCACACATGCCCACCTTCACCTCCGACCACGCCCACCCCCACACCCAGATCACATGTGTTTTTCTCAGCCTGCACGTGTGCTCCAGTCCCGTCCTCCCCCTCCACAGAACCTACCCTATTGGCAGAAATTTTGAATATTGGCGGGAATTACGAATTTTGACGGGATTGTAAATTTTGGTGGGAATTTCAAATTTTTGTGGGAATCAGTTGTGATATCGCGTTATGGAATCGGTTACCTGGGGTGTAGGTGGTTTTTGAGCAGGCGTCTGTAGTGAGCTCTGACGTCCAAAAACGACAGATACTGTATGGTTACAGGTAATGTACTTTTTAAACTCTTCTCTGTCCGACATCAGCTTCTCATTTGTTGAATATTGTTCCTGTCTAAAAGAATAAAGATAGCACCTTGCACCCCTGCCTTTCTCCCGCCAGCTTGTAGGTGTAGAGTAGAGTTTGAGTGTGTCTGCCGCTAGTTTCGAGTGTTATTGCGAAATTTTTTCCCAGCGGGATAACACCTGTTGTATGAGGTCGCCAATTTTTGAGTTGTATTGAGCTTTTGTGCCGCCCTTGTGTAGCGCTACGCATGTAGTTGTGTAATTAGGCCCAATCTTTGTGATTAATCACATAATTAGGCTCGATATTTGTGTCAGTTTTCTGACCAAAATAAATAAAGTACACTAACCTAGCCTGCCTCTCCCGCATCTGGACAGTTTCCATGTGTTAGGGGATGCACTGGGACAAAGACATTCCCGCCAAAGTTCGAAATTCCCACCATTATTCGAAATTCCCACTAAAATTTAAAATTTCTGGCAATAGGTAAGTTTGGAGAGAGGGGAGTAGTGGGGGAGGGGCTGGGGCACACATGCAGGCTGAGAAAAACACGTGACGTCATCCGGGGTCGGGGGCCGGTCGTGGGCGGGGTTATTAGTTGACCAATTCAATTAATTTGTATATCTATTTGATACCAAAATTACGCTCGTAGCCCCACTATACTACTACTTTCGATCACAAAATCTGTCTCCAATCGAGAACATGTAGGACATGGTCGGATGACAGCTCCATTGTCATCCACATAGAGCATTAACCGTCCCCGTACTGACTGACCAAGGGCAACAACACAAGATCTGGCACGTAGGACATCCGCAACTCCAAATTAATTATCAAGTGCAACAGGCGTGGAACTCGATCCCACAAACTGACATCCGGCACCTGTACAACACAATGTCTGCACTTTCGTATTCTTGCATTAAGCATTGTGGCGGTTACACTGGTTATTAATGTACCAGAATTTCACCTTTTTAATGGCTTACCTCGCGCTTACATTAACCTGTTACTTTGCAATGTTAATCACTTAAATATCTTACGTAGACAAATGTATTTCCGAAATGTCATTACCCTGTATTAATTATATTTTAGTGCTGCAATTTTTTTCCCATCTGTATTTTTGTGTCTGGTCTCCTTTCTTGTGGAGTAGAAAAATCACAGCTGTTTTTCAATTTTGGAAAACTGTCTTCCTCTGTAGACATCTTGTAAATATTTGTGCTAGTTCCGGTCGTATTAATTTGCCTCTAGCTTTAACTTTTCATTTTATAAAACAAATATGTTTTTTAAATGAAAGGAAACTAAAATATTATTGTAACCGTCATAATAGTGCTGTCGAACACCTGAAGCCGGCAGGGCAGCAGCGGTGTAACCATGGACAGCTGCTTTGACTTCGACGCGACCGCAAATGGCTGACGTCGCATCGAGGCTTAGATTTTAAGTTATGATCCAGCCGCCCCGACTGTGAGGTTAAGACATCGTATCACATACGTTCTGCAGGCAATGCACATCTACCTGTACGTTCGGAAAAGGGATACGTAGCATCGAAGATAACTGAATTCCAGCCGAACGACTACAAAATCAGATGAATTGTGATACGTCAATAGTAAGCTAACTGTTTGAGAAACGTGATTTCCTCGCTATCCTTTCACATGACTGGACTGGAGTATGCTGTTTAAGTGCAAGGCGTCATGTGCTCAGTTGAGTAATTCGTTTTCTGTTTCCCACCAGCAGTAGCCTTAAATGTATCACGTAGCTAAATTGCAGCATGGTTAATGATTTTGTCTAAGTTGGCTTAACTGGACTGATTTACTTTATAGCTGCTTTATTAACTGAACGCTGTGTACCAATGAAGCAGTTTTTTCCTGAAAAGCGTAAGTGTCTGTCTATATAGATGAAAGAGGCACCGTCACGATTCGTTGCTCCACCGAGTTGTGTTATGTATTTGAGATTGTTTATTGGTGTACTGACACGATTATGGGTACGCATGTGTCGTAAAAATTTCAGCTCCTTTTTACATTCGATTTGAGTGAGAGAATTTTATGGGGCGTGCGTCGCCATACAGATATGCTGTTGTCTTACAAGCAAATTAGCTAAATTCAATTTAATCTTTTTAGGAGAGAAATTTAGTGTTCTTCGTTTTGGGAAAATAATCTATGTTTTTTGGTTTGTAATTTGCAAAATTAGGCCAGGAAGTTGTGAATTACATTACGACGATGTTGAAAGTGGTCTCCCTACTGTCACGGTGATGCACTTTAGCTGAATTAAGTCCGGTGCTTGAAAGTCAGCTGTGAAACTACAATTTAACGTGGTGCCTTGCACCAAAACTCGGAAATATAGAACGTAATGTTAGTGGAGCAGGTTTTTTGTGGACCAAGTTAATTATCAAAGTGCTTTTACCTCTAGAAGTATGAGATGTTTAATTACACAAGGACTGTTGTATTTGCTGGGCCTATCTCCACAAAACTGATCTTAACCCTATCGAACATCTTTTGCCGGTGACTGTTTCAGCTCGCACACTCAACGACAATTATTCATCTCGCTTCAGGAAGTGTTGTGACAATGCGTAGTGGAATACATCGCAAAGATTAAACTTTGTAACAGCAGCCAGAGGAGATCATGCACTCTATTAACTGGCCTGATTATGTAATGTCCTTACATGCCAGTCTAAGGAGTATGTTATTTTATTAGGCTCCAGACGCGCATGGTCACTTGAGGTGACTAAAACCTGATTTCCGATGAAGTGGCAGCTTCTCTCTTACAAATAACGTATCATATATCTCAGTAAATCCTTTCAGTCTACGGTTCTATTATTCCCTTACTGAAAATAGGTTTACTTATAACTATTATATCGATTATTGACTACGTTTCGAAGAGTGCGACCGTTAATCCAGTTGCTGCCACTGTCATAAGAGCTTTGAATCACACTGCGCGTTGTCCGGTGGAAGGAACCTTTGACGTAACTGTTCTTCGTGCAAAGCACTAGATAGTCCTCTCAGCAACACAAGCGAGATGCTCCAAATGTGTCTTTCGCTATTAAATACCACATCAGGTACAGAACTTATGGATGTGACACAACATATAAATATGGAGTACTCGATTCGGATACTCGCATGGAATCTCCAACCCTTTGCTATAGCGAACGACTTCCACCTCTCGTTGATCGAGTGAAAATTGTAAGAATCTCATTTATACCTCACAAAACGTGTGCATATTCAGTTACCTCCGTTTTGTTTTGAAATATACTACAGCTTACTTGCTTCTGTGACAGTGACGCGGTTACGCTGTATTTCTTAAGTCCCATTTAATGAATGGAAATTGTAGCCTTCCATCACTGAAATACTGTTTTAAAAACATATTCTTCTTGATAACTCTCGAGGAAACAACGCTGTATGCTTCGTCTAGTAAATGGTCTAAGTTTCTCGACACATGCTGTCGCTTCGTAGCGGCGAAAATTAATGACCCCATCTGGAATCAAACTCCGAGCCGCTGTGTGTCAACCGCAAGCGAGGCCACAAAGCCACTGAGTGGCGCAGATTAATAGTATTAATCAATCACAAGCAGACAAGGCCGGCCAACACATCTGCTGTGGCACATGTTCGAACAGATATCTACAGTGCCAGATGCGTTTCGTAGTTGAAACGCACCAGGTTATAGGGTTTTCGAGGGTAGACCGATCAATCAGTATGCTACTTATGGAAACCAGTATACGAGGCTTATTCTGGTAGTAAAGTCACGAAACATAAAAAATATTTATAGTTTCGTATGTATTTCACAAATTGGGGAACGCCGGATATTCCCTACAAGGGAAGAGGTGAAGCAGGCAGATTCGGTTGTTTTATTGATAAGGGTAATGGGTGGCCTTGTCCCCTTCCGTTTAGCGGAACGCGTTTTACGAGGGAAAAAGTTTGCCGTAGACATACTGAAAAGTTGGAAGTAGCGAGACGACATTCCCACTGAGAGGTCCCGTTTTGGTGCGATCTGCAACACGTTATTGTTTTGCGCTGACATAGGCACATGTTACTGGAAGACTACGTTTATTAATGCTTCTACTTTAAGGTGTCATCTCTGGTATTTATTAGCCTTGGTTGCAAGACTTCTTCTTCTTCCTGGCTCTACAGCCCTTGATAGGCCTTGACATGCTTTAGGACACCATTCCATTCGTCCCCAACCATCGTCTTGCTTCACCATCCTCTGACACCAATAATTTTTAAATCTTCTCGTATGTCGTCAAGTATCGAGGTCTTGATCTTCCTCCACTACTTCGTCCTGCTGGGTTTTATTTGGGTTCTTATCTTCCATGCGAAAAACATGGTCGACCCATTTCAGGAGTCCCATTTTAATGAACTTTATGCTTTCACGATCTTTCTATAATATGTAAAGTTCAAAACTATATCTTCTGCGCCACGCTCCGTCTTCATTAGTCGGCTCATAGATTTTGTGTAACACCTTTCGGTCAAAACATCGTATAAGCTCTTCAGATTGTTGTGTCAGTGTCCAGGTTTCTGAGCCATACGTTAATACTGGATAGGCTTCTGGACATAAATTGTGGCACTAGCCAATAACAGCATTTATTAGCTAACTGGATGCCCCGTTTTATTTCCATACTAATCACAGAATGACATTAGTATGGTTTCAGGATTTACCAGACTAAATTATGGCCTTCCAACGATTGCATCATTTTGCTTCAAGCAGGTGTAATAAGGGCAGCCATTATAACTTTGTCATATCATTTTAACCAGAGACGTGAAGAACTAGCAGAAGTGCTTTTGGCATGTATCCACAATTGCACTGCTCATAACAAGGCAAGCTACAAACTGTTTATTTGTTATTCTTGAAAAAGTAGAGCCAGACTTAACATGTGTTTTTTGGTCATTTTAGAGACATTTGTTCTTAAAGCTTGTGACTGCTTAATGTTCAAGTACTCATTTTATTTTTCTTAAATCCTACATTATAATGTATCAACGATGAATGTAACAGCAGCAAAAGTAATTCAAACGTTACAACCAATTCAGTGAGACAGAATATTGCACAATTTGATGGGCTGCTTCGCTGCAGTACTTGAGTAAATTTTATATTCATACAGTCAGTTGCTTAATGTTTCAAGAGCATATTAACTTTATTCAAGTGAAAAATATTTAGATGTTTTTTAAAAAGACTTAAAGTAGCGAAAGAAATTCGATAACTATCTTATAAGTTCCATTCTGGTACTACATATCAAGTTTTAGTGTGTTTAAAACATAAATGAAATAACAGTTCGAAGTTGAATGGACAGATACAGTTTTCAAATTCCTTTCCTTCAGAACATGGCGACCATAAATATCACATAGATGAGTTGAATTTCATGAAGAATTGATTAAAGTGAGTTTATTAACGGTTCCTATTACAATGGTGAGAGCAGCCACTACGTTTAGTGGAAATCATAAATTATCAAAACGTAATTCAAGGCAACGAACACTTAGTTTTTACGAATACATTCAACGATCCAGTTGCATTTCTATTAAACGCTTCAGAAGAAGTTTGGTAGAAAGTAAATCTGTCAGGTAAATACATGGTCAAAATTGACGAAAAATGCGTTTTAGTTTAACATGGTGTTCAGTGTGTTATTGTTGTTGTCTGGATTCGCGAGTCTGAGTTTAGACGCTACGGAAGACAAAGTCGTAGCAAGGTCAAACTGCTTCATAGGCGCTTTCAGACTGTCGTGGAAAGAGACGTAAAGAGAACGCTGTATTTGACAACAAGAAAGAGAGCGACAGTATCATTACAACTGAAAGCGAAAAATAGGATTTGAGAAGAGACTTGCAAGAAAAGAGTTAATCATATTGTCAGGAAAAAAAAGAAAAAAAGAAACAGAATCATGGAGGATAGGCTTACTGAAAATTTTGAGGAAACATTCAAAGGGAAAATAAGTAATTACGTATATTAATATTCAATATTGGGAAAAAAGAATTGTTGACAGAAAATAGCGGAGAAATTTTGGATACAATTAATAATGAAACAAAGTAACAGGAATTAAAGAAGGTATTTCCCTGGCCACAGAAATAGTAAAAGATTCTGTGAAAACTTTAGAAAATGGAAGAGCTACAGGAATTAGAAGAAACCTAACTGAACGGTTGAAATGTGGTACAGAATAACTGTACGACCTTTTGAAAAACCTTGTAAAGTATGATCTACATCTACACAGATGCTCCGAAAGGCACCGTCCGGTGCGAGGCGGAGGGTACCTTCTACGACTACTAGTCATGTCTCCGCAATATTCTTTCTTTCAGGAGTGCTAGTTCTGCAAGGTTCGCAGGAGAGCTTCTGTAAAGCTTGGAAGATAGGAGACGAGGTACTGGCAGAAATAAAGCTGTGAGGACGGGGCGTGAGTCGTGCTTGGGTAGCTCAGATGGTAGAGCACTTGCCCGCGAAAGGCAAAGGTTCCGAGTTTGGGTCTCGGTCCGGCACTCAGTTTTACTCTGCCAGGAAGTTTTACTAGTCATTTCCTTTCCTGTTCCACTCGCAAATAGAGCGAGGGAAAAACGACTATCTATATGCTTCCCTATTAGCCATAATTTCTCGTATCTTCATTGTCCTTACGAGCCATATAGGTTTGGCAGCAGCAGAATCGTTTGGCACTCAGCTTCTAATGCTGGTTCTCTACATTTTCTCAATAGTGGTTCTCGAAAAGAACAATGCCTTCCGTCCAGGGATTCGCACTTGAGTTCCCGAAACATCTCCATGACAATTACGTACTGTTCGAACCTACCGTTAACAAATCTAGCAGTCCGCCTCTGAATTGCTTCTATGTCCTATATGGTGCAAATCCCAAACTCTCGAGCAGTACTCAAGAATAGGTCGCACCTGTGCCTCCTTTACACGTGAAACACTCTTTCCTAAAATTCTTCTAATAAACTGAAGTCAACCATTTGACTTCCCCGCCACAATTCTCTCATGCTCGTTGAATTTTATATCGCTTCGCAACATTACGCCCAGATATTTAAACGACTTCATTCTATGAACCAGGATACTAGTAATACGGTATCTGAACATTACAGATTTGTTCTTTCAATTTATCCGCCTTAACGTACATTTTTCCACATTTAGAGCTAGCTGCCTTTGATCTAACCAAATGAAAATCTTTTCTAAGTCGTATTTTCCTACAGTCACTCAACTTTGACACATTACCGTTCACCACTGCATGATCAGCAAACAACCTCAGAATACTGCCCACTCTGTCCTCCAAATCATTTATGTATATAGAGAACACATTTTCCTGGGGCACTCCTGACGATACTCTTGTCTCTGATGAACACTCATCGCTGAAGACAGCACGCTAGGCTCTATTACTTACGGAATCTTCGAGCTATAGATAGGTCTGTGAACTTATTGCATCCTGCAATGCCTTCCGGAAATCTAAAAATGTGGAATCTGCCAGTCGTTCTTCATCCATAGTTCGCTGTATATCATGTGAGAAAAGGGCAAGATGAGTCTCTCAGGAGCGATGCTTACTAAAACCATGCTGATTCGTGGACATAAGCTTCACAGCCTCGAGGAAGTTTATTAAATTCGAAGTGAGAATACGTTCAAGGATTCTGCAGCAAATCGAGTTTGGGGATATTGGTTTGTAATTTAGAGGGTGCATTCTTTTCCCTTCTTATACACTGGAGCCACCTGCGCTTACTTCCAGTCGCTTGGGACTTTGTGCTGGGCGAGAGGTTCACAATATACGCAGGCTAAGTGCGGGGACAAGTTCATAGAGTACTCTTCGTAAAACCGGATTCCATTCGGACCTCGTGATTTATCTGTTTTCTAATCTTTCACCTGTTTCTCTACATCATGGATGCTTATTACTTTGTCGTTCATAAGAGAGTCTATCCGATGGTCAAATGACGGTATGCTTGTACGATTCTCCTGCGTGAACGATTTCTTGAACGTGAAATTTAAAATTTCGGATTTCGTTTTACTATCTTTAACTGCCTCACCAGACTGATCAACAAGAGACTGAATGGAAACCTTAGACCTGCTTAGCGATTTTACATAGGACCAGAACTTTCTCCGGTTTTCTGCTTCGTCTTTTGCTATGGTGTGACGATGGTAGTTGTTGTAGGCTTTCCACTTAGATATTTTCACAGACGCACGAATCTCTACGAAACTTCGCTTGTTGTCGTTTGTGCGTCCCCTTCTGAACCTAGAGTGCAACAGCTTGTGCATCCTCTACATCTTCCGAATTTCGTTATTAAACGATGGTGGGTCTTTTCCATCCTTTATTCACTTACTAGGAACATAATTCTCCATATCACGATTTACAATCTGCTTAAACTTTGCCCATAATTCCTTTACATTCATCTTCCTGGAACTAAGTGATGTCAGTTCATTGAGATATTAACAACTGCTTATCTGGTCTATTTAGAAGAAACACTTTCCTAGGCTTCTCGACTGATTTAGTAACTTTCGTAATCATAGTTGCTATTATGACATCATGATCGCTAATTCTCCTTTCTATATAGAAATGATCTATAATGAAACTTCCTGGCAGATTAAAACTGTGTGCCCGACCGAGACTCGAACTCGGGACCTTTGCCTTTCGCGGGCAAGTGCTCTACCATCTGAGCCACCGAAGCACGACTCACGCCAGAATTCTGGAAACATCCCCCAGGCTGTGGCTAAGCCATGTCTCCGCAGAATCCTTTCGTTCAGGAGTGCTAGTTCTGCAAGGTTCGCATGAGAGCTTCTGTAAAATTTGGAAGGCAAGAGACGAGATACTAGCAAAAGTAAAGCTGTGAGGACCGGGCGTGAGTCGTGCTTCGGTAGCTCAGATGGTAGACCACTTGCCCGCGAAAGGCAAAGGTCCCGAGTTCGAGTCTCGGTCGGGCACACAGTTTTAATCTGCCAGGAAGTTTCATATCAGCGCACACTCCGCTGCAGAGTGAAAAATCTCATTTTGGAATGATCTATAATGTCCGGCCTATTTGTAGCCTAAAGGTCTAAGATATTTCCATTGCCTGTGGGCTGCGGAGCTAGCTGCTCAAGAAAGTTTTCAGAAAACGTCTTCAACAGTATTACGCATGACTGTCTGTCTGTACCCCTGTGCAACCTACACCCTTCTGAATCTGCTTAGTGCATTCATCTCTTGGTCTCCCTCTACAATTTTTACCCTCCACGCTGCCCTCTAATACTAAATTGTTGATCCCTTGATGCCCCAGAACATGTCATACTAACCCATCCCTTCTTCTAGTTAAGTTGTGCCACAAATTTCTCTTCTCCCCAATTCTGTTCAATACCTCCTCATTAGTTATGTGAACTACCCGTCTGATCTTCACCATTCTTCTGTATCACCGCATTTCGAAAGCTTCTATTCTCTTCTTGTCCAAACTATTTATCATCCACGTCTCACTTCCGTACATGGCTACACTCCATACTAATACTTTCAGAAACGACTTTCTGACATTTAAATCTACACTCGATGTTAACAAATTTCTCTTCTTCAGAAACGCTTTCCTTGCCATTGCGAGTCTACATTTTATATCCTCTCTACTTCGACCATCATCAGTTATTTTGCTCCCCAAATAGCAAAACACATTTACTACTTTAAGTGTCTCATTTCCTACTCTAATTCTCTCAGCATCACCCGAGTTAACTCGACTACATTCCATTATCCTCGTTATCCTTTTGTTGATGTTCATCTTATATCCTCCTTTCAAGACACTGTCCATTCCATTCAACCGCTCCTCCAAGCCCTTTGCTGTCTCTGACAGAATGACCATGTCATCGGCGAACCTCAAAGTTTTTATTTCTTCTCCATTAATTTTAATTCCTACTCCAAATTTTTCTTTTGTTTCCTTTACTGCTTGCTTAATATACAGATTGAATAACATCGGGGATAGGCTACATCTCTGTCTCACTCCCTTACCAATCACTGCTTCCCTTTCATGCCCCTCGACTCTTATAACTGTCATCTGCTTCCTGTACAAATTGTAAATAGCCTTTCGCTCCCTGAATTTTACCACTGCCACCTTCAGAATTGAAAAGAGCGTATCCCAGTCAACATTGTCAAAAGCTTTCTCTAAGTCTTCAAATGCTAGAAACGTTGGTTTGCCTTTCCATAATCTATGTTCTAAGATAAGTCGTAGGATTCGTATGTAAAGAATTTGTGTTAGTATTTTGCATCCGTGACTTATTAAAGTAATAATTAGGTAATTTCCACATCTGTCACCACCTGCTTTTTCTTTTAGATTGGAATTATTATATTCTTCTTTAAGTCTGAGGGTATTTCGCCTGTCTCATACATCTTGCTCACCAGATGGTAGATTTTTGTCAGCGCTGGCTCTCCCAACGCTGTCAGTAGTTCTAATGGAGTGTTGTCTACTCCCAGAGCTTTGTTTCGAGTTAGGTCTTTCAGTTCTCTGTCAAACTCTTCACGCAGTATCATATCTCCCATTTCATCTTCATCTACGTTCTCTTCCATTTCCATAATATTGTCCTCAAGTACATCGCCCTTGTATAGACGCTCTAGATATTCCTTCCACCTTTCTGCTTTCACTTTTTTGCTTAGAACTGGGTTTCCATCTGAGATCTTGATATTCATGCAAGTGGTTCTGTTTTCTCCAAAGGTCTCTTTAATTTTCCTGTAGGCAGTATCTATCTTACCCCTATTGAGATAACCCTCTACATCCTTACATTTGTCCTCTAGCCATCCCTGCTTACCCATTTTGCACTTCCTGTCAATCTCATTTTTGAGACGTTTGTATTCCTTTTTGTGTGCTTCATTTATTGCATTTTTATATTTTCTCCTTTCATCAATTAAATTCAGTATCTCTTCTGTTACCCAAGGATTTCTATTAGCCCTCGTCTTTTTACCTACGTGATCCTCTGCTGCCTTCACTATTTCATACCTCAAAGCTACCCATTCTTCTTCTACTGTATTTCTTTCCCCCGTTCCTGTCAATTGTTCCCTAATGTTCTCTCTGAAACTCTCTGCCACCTCTGGTTCTTTCAGTTTATCCAGGTCCCATCTCCTTAAATTCCTACCTTTTTGCTGTTTCTTCAGTTTTAATCTGCAGTTCATGAACAATAGATTGTGGTCAGAGTCCACATCTGCCCCTGGAAATGTCTTACAATTTAAAACCTGATTCCTAAATCTATGTCTTACAATTTAAAACCTGATTCCTAAATCTCTGTCTTACTATTATGTAATCTATCTGAAACCTTCTAGTATCTCCAGGCCTCTTCCATGTATACAACCTTCTTTCATGATTCTTCAACCAAGTGTTATCTATGATTAAGTTATGCTCTGTGCAAGATTCTACCAGGTGGCTTCCTCTTTCATTTCTTACCCCCATTCCATATTCGCCTACTATGTTTCCTTCTCTTCCTTTTCCTACTACCGAATTCCAGTCACGCACGACTATTAAATATTCGTCTCCTTTCACTATCTGAATGATTTCTTTTATCTCATCATACATTTCATCAATCTCTTCGTCATCTGCGGAGCTAGTTGGCATATAAACTTGTACTACTGTGGTAGGCGTGGGCTTCGTATCTATTTTGGCTACAATAATGCGTTCACTATGCTGTTTGTAGTAGCTTACCCGCGTTCCTATTTTTTTGTTTATTATTAAGGCTACTCCTGCATTACCCCTATTTGATTTTGTATTTATAAACCTGTATTCATCTGACCAAAAGTCTTGTTCCTCCTGCCACCAAACTTCACTAACTCCCACTATATCCAACTTTAACCTATCCATTTCCTTTTTTAAGTTTTCTAACCTACCTGCCCGATTAAGGGATCATACATTCCACGTTCCGATCCGTAGAACGCCAGTTTTCTTTCTCCTGATAACGTCGTCCTCCTGAGTAGTCCCCGCCCGGAGCTCCGAATGGGGGACTATTTTACCTCCGGAATATTTTAACCAAGAGGACGCCATCATCATTTAACCATACCCAGTAAAGCTGCATGCCCTCGAGAAAAATTACGGCTGTAGTTTCCCCTTGTTTTCAGCCGTTCGCAGTACGAGCAAAGCGACATCGTTTTGGTTAGTGTTACACGGCCAGATCAGTCAAGCATCCATACTTTTGCCCCTGCAACTACTGAAAAGGCTGCTGCCCCTCTCCAGGAACGACACGTTTGTCTGGCCTCTCAACAGATAGAACCCCTCCATTGTGGTTGCACCTACGGTGCGGCTATCTGTATCGTTGAGGCAAGCAAGCCTCCTCACCAACGGCAAGGTCTATGGTTCAAGGGGAGGGGGAGGGGGGGGGGAAGATGGTTAGTTGGTTGGTTGGTTTTGGGGAAGGAGACCAAACAGCGAGGTCATCGGTCTCATCGGATTAGGGAAGGACGGGGAAGGAAGTCGGCCGTGCCCTTTGAAAGGAACCATCCCGGCACATGCCTGGAGCGATTTAGGGAAATCACGGAAAACCTAAATCAGGTTGGCCGGACGCGGGATTGAACCGTCGTCCTCCCGAATGCGAGTCCAGTGTCTAACCACTGCGCACCTCGCTCGGTGGGAGGGGGGGGGGGGGGAGAGGTAAGGGTAATTAAATCCTAATGAATGAAAAGATTATTGACAAACGAGATTGATGTTATATTTACATGTGGTGATGGAGTGCAAGGATATGCAGATGGTAAAGGATCAGATATGAAGTCATTGGGAACAAAAGAATGTCACAAGTTCGAGTACTGACTCGAAGAAAACCAACTCATACTGGACATACAAAAAGGATGCCAGAGAAGAGATTTCCCCGACGGATCATAGAATGGGAAACATCAGGAAGGAAGAAAAGAGATATGTCACACGCCCCAAGGCTACAAGGAACTTAGAAATCAATTAAACGACGAAATTGAAAAAAAAAAATGTTGATAGATGGTGCCAAATACAGAATGAATATTAAATATGATGTACAATCTTGGATTGCCAGAAAATATAAATACAATGTGAAGCTTGGAATAATAATATGTTTACATATACTTAATCTGTAATCCACTTAATGGTTGGAGATGGAGTTTTCTTGATGTACGACGTCGAGTCCCACCATTTCCTGCTCCATTCACGAAAATACGAGGAAAAGAGAGAGTAGACTAGCCGCTATACAAGATCGAATTTATCTGATTGCACCACTGTGGTTATTTTGGAAAGTAAGTGTGTGTGTGTGTGTGTGTGTGTGTGTGTGTGTGTGTGCGTGTGTTTTCGGAGCAGGGACGAGGTTATATGTTACTAAACATTCCTTAGGATCTGTGTACCAAAACTGGAACAATCTCTCTTTTAGCGTCTGCCACTCTTACGCTTACTAAGCGTGAGGCACACTTCCTCTTTCTTGGGTATTCCGTTTCCTCTGTTAACCATAACTGGTAAGGATTTTAGACTGACGAGTGTCCTTGCGATTTGTTCATGTAATCCCAACGCGGCACATGCCTCGATATAACTATGTTTATGTGCTTGCACTCTCGTCGCACGCTCGTAGACATTAACGGTTGTTACTGTTTCTTTTTACCCCAGTTTCCAATTTACATACCAACTAGTTCCGCAGGTGATGAAAAAATATGTGATGAGCTAAAATGAGTTATTAATTGTGATGGATGACTGGAATTTGGTAACAGCAAAAGGAAGAAAGGGAAAAATATTAGCAGAACGTGCACTGGGGGAAAGGAATGAAAGAGGAAGCTGCCTGGTAAAATTTTGCGAAAAGTATAAGTTAATCACCGCTTTAAGAATAACAAAAATGTTTATGTGGGTGGTGAGACCTGGGGGTTTTGGAAGATTTCAGATTGATTTCATGGTAAGACAGATTTTGACACCAGATTTTAACCTGTAAGACATTTCCAAGAGCAAATGTGGACTCTAACCGTAATCTGTTGTTTATGAACAGCAGATTAAAACTGAACAAACTGCAGAAAATACTGAAACTTCAGGGAATGAGACATAGGTAAATTGAAGAAACCAGAGACTGATTAGGGTTTCAGAGGGACCATTATGCAACGTTACCTGAAAGCGGTTAAGGGAATACAATAGAGGGTGAATGGGTAACAGAGCTGAAATAGTACAGGCAGCAGAGGATCGTGTAGATTAGAAGACAGGGTACAAAACCTTGATAACGCAGGAGATAAGAAATTTAACTGAGGAAGAGAAAAGATACGAAAATACCCCTACTGAGCAGGCGAAAGGAAATACATAGGTTTTAAAAATGAGGTAGACAAAAGGTGCAAAATGGCTAAGCAGTAATGTATATAGAGTAAATGCGAAGTTGTAGAAGCATGCGTACCTAGGGGACAGGAAGATGCTACCTACAGGGAAATTAGAGGGCCTCGGAGAAAAGAAAAGCAGGTTTCTGAATATCAAGAGCTCAGATGGCAAGCCAGTACTATGCAAAGAAGAATGGCTGAAATGTGAAAGTAATATATGGTGGGTCTGTATAAGGAAAGTAAATTTGGGGACACTATAATAGAAATAGCAGAGGAATTTCTTGAAGGAGAAATGTGTCATTTGATACTGGGAGAAGAATTTGACAGAGCACTGATAGATGTAAGTAGATCTAGCTGGACTGTTCTTATTTTTGCTGTCTTCTGTTTGTATCTTGTTTTAAAGCTGTTGTGTACCTTGTGTGTTATCTTGATGTTGTATCCATTCTTTTGTGGTATGTTGATGATAATGTTTACCTCTGACTAATAGTTATTATGCTTGTAGTGGTTCTGCATTGATTGTTTGCCATGTGTCTGATGCCAACTATTTTTTTTTTTGAGCATGTAAGTGGTTTGATTTATTGTGTATTATCTTGGCTGTAACTGTTTCTTTTCTGAAAATGTTGAAGCTGCGTGCTTTAATGGATTTTGTGATTCTCATGTCATAGTAGTGAATTATTTCTTCTGTTCTTATTTCTATAGTGGACTGAAAGCTGTAGTATACTCTACATATCTGCATGTGTAAAGGGTTCATATACCATTGTGGCCTATGTATGAAGCATACGGTGTTATATATATATATATATATATATATATATATATATATATATATATAATGCCACGTCCGTTTGCAACAGCGAGGTCTAAGGAACGAACCTATAATGACAGTTAACTCTGAACGACTACTCTAAATTAGCAGCCGAAAGGAAGCGGCTTTCGAATGGGAACCGCAGACGTTTGATGACAATCAACCGAATCCTCCACAGGAAAACACTTCTGGTGTGTTATGCACTGCATTACTGACAGTACGTGTGTCATATGACAGGAATCTCTTACGGACGCATCTAATTTGTACGCATGGTAAATGAGTGAGATATGCCTCCTTGCCCGATTTAGGCGTTCGTGTGAATGTGAATGTGATCACTTCCAGTGAAACGTCGAAAACATAATAGTTTGTCACATAAGCTGCTTCAAATGAACGTAACAGTTTCATAATCACACAGTTTCCTCTGTGCTCGGTTGAAACGAATTTTGAACGTTTTTGATGTTGCGTTCCGTTTTGGAAGTTTTGACTCTTGAATTTCCTTGTCGTAACACAGTTCACACCCCTTAATTTCTTGTTTTCATTTCTGTGAGACGTCTACGTGGTATCTTGCCTGCTCTCACTACCCATTACGTTTACTTGCAGCAGTAACGGTTTCTTACCACATGACTCATAGTCTATAACCAATATATAGTAAGCCGAGCGGTCTAAGGCGCTGCAGTCATGGACTATGTGGCTGGTCCCGGCGGAGGTTCGAGTCCTCCCTCGGGCATGGGTGGGTGTGTTTGTCCCTAGGTTAATTTAGGTTAAGTAGTGTGTAAGCTTAGGGACTGATGACCTTAGCAGCTAAGTCCCATAAGATTTCACACACATCTGAACAATATATAGTATGACAACTGTCCAGGCTAAAAAAAAAATAAACATTTCAATGATCGAATTGACTGTTCATAATGTGAAAAAAGTAAATAAATAAATAAAAATAAATGGTTCGAGGAAGTTTCGAAGGACCAACACAGAAACCGCTTAACCACACCGCCACAACTGAATTATTACGCTAAATATTGCACTTGTTGACCTCGGACCGTTCGATGTTTACATTTTGCTTTTATTTTTCAACAGTTCAGTACACCATTTTCCTGTTTCATGTTTGATCTGTGTTTAGTTTTTGTCGGCTATCCACTGATCCATCTTACTACTAAATCTAAAGGGGGGGGAGGGGGGGGGGGTGCGATTTGGAGTTTCCCTTGTAAGATGAAACCTCGTTTCTTATACGACGTAGATACAGTGTCAGCTGTGGTTTTTGTAGACGGAAGTACGGCATATATTAGCTTCTGGTGCACCCTATACGGCTTAGAAAACTATTTCAAATGTTCGTAGGGTTTCTGGGCTTTGTAGAAACAGCTACAACTTCATCAGGCTGTTTCCATTACCATTTCGACAACATTTGTTTGACTTTTGCCGTGTAAAAGCAGGACGTCCAACTTCATCTTATTGGTGTACATGTTTGCATGCAAGAAATGTTGAAGCAGAATTGCCCTTTCGATAGATAATGCAGTTCTTGCTAGTCCTGCAGTGCAGACAAGTAAACAGTCGACAGGCTTAATACAACGACGTACGAGTATTAGCCGACCACAAAGTTATTCCACTTTGGAGTGTGAGTGCTTCGGTCGGCCCACAGTTGGTCAGAGCATAATGAGGTTGACAGTATAAGCACAGCTGACCTGAAATGGCTGAGTGTGCAACGTGTTTTCCTTGGTCACCACTGTACTTACGTGCCGTAACGTTACTGAATGTTTCCGACAAAAATCAAGTACAGTAATATCGTGGTTTAGTTAGAGCCTGGTATGAGCGTGCTTACAACGCAATGGCCGATCTCGGTCGGTCTGCTTATCAGATTTAGAATATTTCTCCGATTCATATGTAGAGAGTTTCATTCTCAGAATTAAGAAGTATTATATCACAGTACTCGTCTTTTAAAACGTTTTCGGATGCTATTAAAAGAGGATATCACTCTCATAATTGCTCCAATGTCTCGACAAATGAAAGAGCTAAGATTCTTTATTTCGTATTAAAGCTTGTGCCCCTTAGCGTAAAATCGTATGCCGAAAACCTCGTTTCGATATCTATACCTGACCGCGAAATAAAATGGGTGTTACTTACAACGTTACTCACCTTTTGTATCTGCTCCAGGTAACGATACGATTCCCATAGTGTAACAGCTGTCGTCAGGAGCTTGATGTTGTGGAATTGCAGTTCCATAGTGTGCACAATGTGGAATATAAGGCACTGATGTATTTGTGGACTATATTTGGCTGCACGGTATCGTACTCCGTGGTGTCCTCAAAACAGTTTAAGTTCAGTGAGTGAGGCACTCCCAAGAGCTACTGCTTTACAGCAGGCACAGCACTACACTGACAGCACAGCGGTGGAAGTCCATCAATTAAATGGTAAACATAAAACTTTGTGCGCTGTTTAAGTGAACTATATCATATGCCATTTTTCACTCTGACATAATTGTCCGTAGTTTTGTCTGTCAGTCTTCTCCTAATGGACTAGTCTCTTTACCCGCTTTCACAATCGCGGCCGTCACCATTAATGGTCTTTGTAGCATATGTCTGAAAACGGCATTCACTCGTCAAAAGACTGCCTAACGTACTGGCGTAACAGCGTCATTTACGTGAGTAATAAGCGAGCGGTGGAGCTGTCATTTGAAAGTCTGCCGACATAATGGTTCTCCTTTCTCTGTTAACTGAAGGGTTCCAGACCTAAGTCGGCGGACTTACATATCACCCTTTCCCGACACTTTATGAGAACGCAGTGTGCTGTGTGCAAATACGGTATCTTTCCATCTTACTTGACAGAATATCCTCTCAGAAATGTTGGAACTAGTATTCGTTATCAGATACTTCGAAATGTTTGCGAATAACTCTTTTAAGCGGAATGTAAATGTTTCTAGCAGAAACTGAGGAAGTACTAAGTTATTAATAACATAACAAACCATCGTTGATGAGTCTATAAGAAAGGAAGATGTCATTCTTTTGCAGGTCTCTACATATTCGTAGTAACTGTTGCAGTTTCCATTTATTTGAATCTGTTGCCAAGCCCTAGTGTCTCACTACTATTTAAACGTCCCTCCCCTATTACACTGTCTTCTACAAACAAATTCAGTATTCCCAGATGGCTTAGAACATGTGCTACCAATTCTTCTCTTCTTTTCATAACATTGTGCAATAAAGATCATTTCTCATGAACTCGATTCATTGGTGACCTGATCTAACAATCTAATCTCTCAATATTCATTCCAAGCACCACATTAAAGCTTCTATTTTCCTCTGTGATTATTATCGGGGATATGTCACTTCTGTAAAGGGCTGCAGTCCAGCCAAATATCTCCAGCACAGACTTCCTAACACTTAAATTTAAATTCATTGGTTATTAATTTCTCTTTCTCAGAAAGCTTTTATTGCTATTCCTAATCTATATTTTATATCGTCTTTCTTTTGCTGTCGCCAGTAATTCCGCTATCCAAGTAGCAAAACTCATCTATTACTTTTAGTGTTCCATTTTCCAATGTAACTCCATCCGTATTGCCTGATTTGATTCCATTAATTTTGCTTTAATTTTGTTGATATTCATCTTATAACCTATTTTCAAGACGCTATCCATTCCTTCTCCAAGTCCTTAGACGCCTTTGACAGAATTAAATTGTCATTGGCAAACTTTAAACTTTGAATTTCTTTTCTTTAAACTTCAATTCCCCTTCCAAATTTCTGCTTGGTGTCCTCTACTGCTTGTTCAGTGCACTGATCGAATAACAAACGTGATGGACTGCAACCCTGCCTCAGTCCTTTCTTGATTACTGACTCCCATTCATGTCCATCCATTCTTATAACTGCAGTCTGGCTTTCGTGCAAGGTAGAGATAGCCTTTAGTTCTATGCATTTTATCTCTGATTAGTCTACAATTTCAACCCTCCTGCTTGTTTAGACGCATGCTGCACTGGTCCCCAGTCTCCTCCTTGTTAGGACTATAAGCTTAGATAGTTTTATTGGTGACTGGGCACAGTGTATTGAACAACATTACATTAGTATTTACTTCAATTACACACTAACAATTGTAGCTGTTAGGAGTAGTGTGTGTTTAGGTTGGGTAGTACCTAAGAGTACATGTGGCCACAGCAGTCCATTAATGCTTGTTTTCCCTTGGCAGCAGGTCAGGTGTTGAAGTGGATGCAGTTGTAGTCCACTTAATGACACAGTTACAACCATGCAGAAAACAACAGGTAGTAAACCACATGACCTGCTTGTGGGAACACAGTTAGAGGTTGAGGAAAAACAACTAACACAATGAAGGATGCACGTATTAAGGTACCGTGATCACAATGTCTGCACTTATGTCAACCCATAACATCCTATGTTCTGCTATACCATGCGTGGCAAAAAGCGCGACGCGACGTCTCTGAGGAGAGTGGTCACATTAACGAACCCGACAGTCTCCTAGACTCATTAAGATATCGCGTAGCGTGGCGAAGCGGCAGAGACGTGTAGTGTCCTGTCCACGGTGTAACTCCTTTGATCTGTAGATCTAGCATAACAACTCTGGCTGTGTTCTTGTGTTACTGTTCAGTGTTTTATCTCTCCAAAGTTGCTATTCTGTTAGAATGGACATCTGTTTACGGTCTGGTTTTGGAATTTCGTTGTACTTTGGGCGATAGAAATGTTGTGTAATAATCTACAAAACTGAACTAAAATTTTAAAGATATAAGTTCATTAATGAAACATCGAGGTTTGACATCAGAACAAATTTTATTGACAGATAATGTCAGTTTTGACCCCAAATAAATAAATTTTATACTTTTGTCCATACGTAACACTTACAAACCTATAACATTAAAGAAAATATTTGAAAGTGAACTGAAAGTGAACTAGGGTTAATTTAAATGAGAAATATTATTACAGTTTCTAGTGCTTCTGGAGCTTTGCCTAGGCACACTAATCTTCTTCACACATTTGATTTGTTATCAGAATGTATTTCTGAGCCGGCCGGGGTGGCCGAGCGGTTCTAGGCGCTACAGTCTGGAACCGCGCGACCGCTACGGTCGCAGGTTCAAATCCTGTCTCTGGCATGGATGTTTGTGATGTCCTTAGGTTAGTTAGGTTTAAGTAGTTCTAAGTTCTAGGGGACTGATGACCTCAGAAGTTAAGTCCCATTGTGTTCAGAGCCATTTGAACCATTTTTTTGTATTTATGACTTCTGGTGGTATCAGTGACTGCCTAGAGCGATTGTTCCAAAAAATCTCTACAGCTACATCCACCTATGCAGTCTGCAGTTCCCTGTACAGTGTTAGTTTTCCATCAACGTAAGGTGTGAACGATAGACGAAAACGGATGTCAGCCGATAACGCTAAGATCGTCGTAATCAGTGAATCAATGACAAATTGAAATACTGAAGTACCTGCAAACACGGTGATATTTAAATCTGACAGAGAAGGAATTAAAATTATATTTCAATCTTCGAGAGCCATCAACTTTTTACTATGTAGACTTGAGAGTTTCATAAGACGACATCGGTAGGGGAAGCTGAATCACCGTCTACACAGAACATTCCTAGATGTTCCAGTAATGTTAACTGTGAGAAACAAACGTACGACGAACTGAGGATGAATCAGACATCTGCGGATATGTAATCTTTCACATGACTGTCTTGGCACTGAGCAGCGCTTATGTCTTGCCTCAGTATTCCGTGGAGGAAGATTTTAGAGCCCGGATTTGTGAAAAAGAAGAGAAACACATGACAACAACATACTTGAATCCTTTTCATTCTGGTGATGACGCTGAATGGCTTATTTCTAGTCTAAAATGCGAAAAACAAGTGATCGAAGAAGACAGTAGAGCAAGTTTGAAAGAAAACTGAAAACCTTTTACACTAAGATAATCTGTAATCAGTACAAGGCTAAAAGAGAATACCGAACGTATACAAAGAAGGGAGGCAGGTTATAGGTTTTTTGATTCACAGGAGAATGTCACGGAAGCGCCGGAAAACCTGAAATAGGAAATGTTCTAAGACATTAGGCGTTTCGCGTGGAACCAGTGCTAAGTGAAGAATCCAGAGATGTTCTGCAATTCTCCAACATGCCGCTCCCTCACGGGCTCTATGATAAGGCTAATTACAGCTCGCTCTGCGTCGATAGTTAAAAAGTCATTGTCTTTTGTGTTGGACTGGATTGGGACAGGAAGAAATCCAGACATCTGATACAATGGTAACTACCCCCTGCTATGCACTTCGAAGTAGCCTGCGGACTGTGTATGCAGATGTAGATTCAAGGGGAAATAAATGGTACAAATTAAAAATAATGTCATATAATAACTTGATTAAGTGTTATGTTTGGAACAATTGAAGATAACGAATCAATAGGCAGCAAAATAAATAAATAGAAGAGTCAAAATTACATGGAGTACCTTTGGATGACTAAACAGATATTTTAATTTGTGAATGGTTCCGGCATTATAAGACCATGTATCACTATATTACGTCAAGAACGGCAATACAAACTAGTTGCAAAATTTACGTTACATGCACACCGGGAGCTTATACGTCCTGAGCTATTTGCTGGATGTATTCCAGTCTCTATTTTCCTCTACAGTTTTCACCCTTTACAGATCCTTCAAGTACCATGGAAATTAGTCCCTAATGTGTTAACACACGTTCCACCGTTCAGTCGATTCTTGCTGTCAGTGTTTTCCATATAATGCTTTCCTCACCGATCCTACTGAGAATCTGGATTTGTTTCACATTAAAATTATATCCGTCTTCTCGGTGCAGAAATAATAATCGATACTGGAGGGCATCATGTAGTGTGTCTCTGTAGCGTGTTGTAACACTTCTCGTTGTACACTTGTGTTACGGCTTGTGTTTTCATTGTCCACAAATACGATGGCAACTTCATCTATCTGAGGTGCATTAAATCGACGTTGGTGTTCTCCAAGTGGTCTTTTGTAGGCTCGAATTATAACTTTATAGTCATCGGAAATCATTCGGTCTAGTGCTGTTTCGAATATGTGAATCATTTGATTGTATTCACGTAAGATCCCCCCCATCTCCGACTACTTCTTGTCTCAGTCCACTGATATTTGTGCCTCGTTGATCAGTTTTTTTTTTTTTCATTTTCGATGAAACATACTTGTAGAAATTTATGTTCTTCGTTCGATAGTTGTAGTAATGATCCCATGTTGTGACAGACTTGTTCTTGGATGGAAAAGACATAATCGATTTCATCATTGTGAGTGTTGATCGAGGTGATACCGAAAGAAGTCATTTGGAAGCAAGCGTTGTACGCTTTTATATTTTGGACAAAGTGTTTTGATTCTGGAGTTTCTCCCGTCATGTAATGTACAAATTCCTGTGGAAGTGCTTCCAGTGGTAGTAATGGAATTTTTCCATTCAGGCAACAGAGTCCTGGTGTTTCTCTAATGGGTTTTTTCGAGTTGCAAAATTCGCAAATTTTGTCCATTTTTCCGATTACTACGTATTTGTGCTTGTTATGTTCTTTCGATGGGACGAAGTGGAATGCTTAATTTGTTGGGTTGTACTATTTACTTGCCCTCTCCACGCTTCTCGTAGGGTGATATTTTCATTGCTGGCTTGGGTTCGCAGCTTTTTACTATAAGATTGTGTCGCAATTCTTGATTCTTCAATCCGTTCATTTTCTTTTTCTTCGCTTTCTCTACTTATCTCGGTATTCACTGTCGTTCGTTGGGAACTTAAACGTGCTTCGCGCTCTTCGTCTGTTTCGGTTTCTTTGCTGTTGTTTTTGTTTTCGCCGTTTTGTTTCAGAACTGGCAAAATCTTCTCTTCTTTTAGGTTTGGGTATTGTCTAAGGCATAAATCAAACTAACGAATACACTAAGTACACTTCAGACACTTTTCACACTTTATTTTCGGTTTAGATTCAGTCACTATATCGCTTTGACTACTCACACTTCACTATTTTTTTATTCAATCACTGCAAATCTTTTCCGATTTCTCCCTTTGTCACTGATAAGAAACCGACGTTCGAACCTACGGCGGGTGTTGTGTTGCCTACCCCAGCAAGTCGCGAATTTCAGAACATACCAAGGTTCTGGAATGTTGTGGAATGCTCTCGAATACCTCGAATGTTCTGGAATTTTCTCGAAAACTCTAGAACGTTCTAGAAATTTCTAAAGGGAGAAACTTGCCAGTTCTTGTATCTTCAAAAGCACACCCTTCAGGTAAAAACGGGCACTTTCGTGGACAGCGTTAGAGGGATACCACACCATATAATTCCTTTGAAGTACCGGGACTGAGTTTCAGCGGAACGCACTTTGTACACTTACATTTATGAAATGTATTTATCACGTAACTTTCAGCAATTTTAGGTAATCGTGCATAAGACTGAAGGTAATTACAGCCAGAATTCGATACAAATCTACTCTCACTAAGTGCTCATATAAAAGTTCTAATTGTGTTCATATGTCAGTGATTGTACTTAACTAATTTTCCGAAGTGTAAGAGATTAATTATCCAAAATTCACAAACATGTACATAGGTCGTCACCATTACACTGAAAGATTGCAATTTCTACTCTTCTTGGCTTACTTTTTTTGTTGAAAACTTGGCATTCATTATTATGAACAACCGTGTCCTTATGATACTCAAGAGGCTGTTTCCCGTTACGCTTTGTAAAATTAACTACTCTTGCCACATAAATAGTAATCCGAACTCCACTTCCTTGTAAAACAGCTGTGATCAGCTGTTGAAAATAGTTCAGGTTTTGGTTTAAATTGTTAAGTAATGAAGACGACAGTTAGCTTTCAACGTCTCCCAAGCCACGAGATGTTTATGTTGATACCCAGTAACAGCGGTGATGATCATTCTGCTTATTGCCGTAAGTCCATCTCATCGTTTGGTCTAAGCTAAGCACAAAACTTGGCGGCGGACCACGTGTTCTTCCGCCCTGAAGAACTGGAGCCCACCGGAAACGTAACTCCACAAAAATGGCTTGAAGCACGTATCTTGATTTGACATGAATCACATAACTTAATTAAGAGTAATCATGGACATAGATCTCTCCCTCTCTTGCTGTGTATGGCTCTGATCGCACCATACTTATTGAATATTAATATATAAAAAAAAGCCGGCCGCGGTGATCTAGCGGCTCTAGGCGCTCTGTCCGACTGCTACGGTCGCAGGTTCGAATCCTGCCTCGGGCATGGATGTGTGTGATGTCCTTAGGTTAGTTAGGTTTAAGTAGTTCTAAGTTCTAGGGGACTGATGACCACAGATGTTAAGTCCCATAGTGCTCAGAGCCATTTGAACCATTTTTATATAAAAAAAACGATTTTGTATAAATGTTACTGGCTTTTATGATCAAAAGGAAACAACTAAACAAACAATATAAATCAGTTTTTAGAGCGATACTTGCAACCATTCAATACTGTTTGTACGGCGATGTGAAATTAATGAAACCCCAGAGGATGAACGTAAATGATCAAGTACGGCGCTTAACCAATCACCCACGTCTGGAGACCGGTCGCCCAAGATTACTTGTGCGGCTGACGCCTCAAACCTGTTAGTATACCAGGGCGATTACCGGTATGTCTGATATATAACTCAGCGAGTACGAAACCCATTCAGTATCAGCAGCTATATATGCAAACTATTAAAATGTTCTACTCGTAGATGATGAAATAAGTCAAAAGTGGACTAGGTTCTTTGGAAAGTGTAGTCCTTAGAACGACGTATTTTTGAAAGATTTTCCGGAAGTGGAGAATAAAAGATGTCTTTTGTCATACTTTAAAAAACGGAATCATGGTGTCGTGGTTCCAATACCCGATATTTATGGATGATTGTAGAATGATACAAAATTATAATATTTTCACTTTTATCTTATTGAGGAAGTTGGAATGTGTCTGTGCAGCAGTTGTACTGAAATGTTAGGAAAGATTACTTTTTTCTTTCTGGAGGTTTGTGAAACGCGTTTCTATAGTTTGGTGTACTGCTCTTGGAGATGTAGACAGAGCGTTGCAATATTTTAAAACTTCATTTCTGCCTCAGTTTTATTTGTCTCTCTCGGAAAAAGAACTTCGAGAGCCATCAACTTTTTACCAACCGCTTGTCTTATTAAGATTACGGCCAGATGCTGCGAAAGTTCGTGTTTCATACCTCGTTAAGACTGCTGTAAACAGATGCCTCGTTTTTCTTTTATAAAGATGAAAGATAATGTACTATGGAAGAGCGCTGGGCTTGGTTCTGCGAGAAGCGTCTCATTACTGCGAGCAGACAATGCGGGCAGGGCCGCAGGAAGCGGTTGACAAAGTGACAGCTTGAATTACGGCCAACGGCACGCCCGTGCGAATGAGGAGCGTACCGGAAGTCATCTCTTTTTGCTTGACCTGACATCCGCAGTTCCGTCTTTGGAATACATGAGTTTGTACAGTTTATGGATTATTAAAGAGACAATAGAAAGGCTGTGACTGCATTTTCTCGAAGCTACCGCACATCGGGACGCACGAAAAGCATACTGCATGTTTTTTTTTTAAATCTGGCACAGCACAAGGGAGTACACTCTAAAAAAAGAAAAAAAAAGAGGCAACACGAAGGGGTTGTCGGTAGTGTACTTCAATAAATCCTTCTCGATTTACAAGCCGTGTCATTTCGAATAAAACACTCGACCTTTCGATAGCTGTCTCCGCCATCATCATCAGGAGTTGAAATCACTGTGCCAGCCATGTAGTGAGTGCTTCCAACTCCTGATGACGATGGTGCAGACAGCTATCAAAATCTCGAGTGTTTTATTTGATATGACGCTGATTGTAAACCGAGAAAATTTTATTGAAGTTATGAAAATTGTTCACAAACTGAAAGTCATACCGGTACGGACAGAAAATGCACAACTATTAACTTTGGCGGCCGATGGAAGAATGCGTGACGCTACATCGCAGTTTCACCACGCAACTGAGAAGGATAGCAACAGGGGACATGTCGACACCAGGGCATAAGGTTTTTACGAATTTTATTCTGCGTACACGCTCAGGTGGACAATAACTGTTATGAAACATCCCCTTAGAAAAAATTTATTAATGACAGTGCTGGAAAACCTCTACGTTATTTGATTTTCAAACAGCTGAGAAAAAGTGAACGTACTCAGTCATTTCTCTCTTTACTTATTCTGGTGAACACTAAACTGACACACAATATATTTAGCGCAACGCAATCTGACTTTCAATAATCCCTATACCTTTCATGTATCACTTACCTCACAAAAATCTTCGTTACTCGAACTACTGCAATACAGCGAGCGCCAATACTGCCACCTAAATAAAAGATTCTAACAACTGAAGGCACTAACTACTAATAGGCATAGTTGGCAAATGAAACATTTTGTTGGAGAACAAACAATGTATTTACCTTATTAGTGTTCAAAAGTCGTTATATATATATATATATATATATATATATATATATATATATAATGACTTTTGAACACTAATAACTATATATATATATATATCAGTTCTAGACATCCAGTCTTACAAATTTCCTTTTTGTGACGGACACACGTCCAGATCGTCCGCTCTCAAACCTCTGCCATCTCTCTCCCCATATCCACCACTGCTGGCGGCTCACCTCCAACTGTCCAACGCTATGCGCTGTTCGCATCCAACTGCCCAACACTACAATGGCGAATATTCCAATAATGCCAACCAGCCACAGACTGCACACAGCACAGTCAGTGATTTTCACATGTTCATGCAGAGCTCTACGTAGCGTTACCATCATAAAAACCTAAACAGCCTACTTACCTTGTGACTCGTAGACAGGCAGGTAAAGAATACATGCAGGTGTCAGCATCTGAGAGAGGACGTTTAGTTGGGCGCAAAGTAGCCGATTAGAGAAATCGGCGAATTCCTCGACATCTGAATAGCAGCGATGCCACTATTCGACGATGCTGCCAGGTATGGGTGGACCATTGACAAAACACAGCGTCACGAAGGAAGCGGTCAACCTAGTGAGACGAGTGTCCGACACGCACTTGGGTTCCTCAGTATCATCGATCCGACGTGCCATTGGTGCCTCAGTGACCACGAGGACTATTAATAGGCGGCTCGCAAAAAGGGGCTGAGCTCATAGCGCCCTTTGTGCCGCATGACATTGGCCTTTGTACACCAACAAGCCCGTTTGCAGTGGTATCGGCCATTTTCGGCTTGGAATCTCAGTGACTGGAGTAATCTTCAGCGATGAGACCCTCTGCGAATTGAGTCCAGATTACCAGCGAAGACGTGTTTGGAGACGACTCAGACAGTGGCGGGATACCAACATGACTGTCGCTCACCATGCTGCCCGCCAACCGGGAGTGATGGTCTGGGTTGCCATTTCTTTTTGTAGCGGGACCTCTTTGATCGTCATCCGCAGCACCCTTACAGCACACCGGTACGTCGACGAATATCGCCCCGTTTTGTTGCCCTTCAAAACAAGCCATCCTAGGCTTAACATTTAAGCAAAATAATGTTCACCCGCACACAACAGTTTCTACTGCTTGTCTTCGTTCTCGCCGATCTCTACCTCGGCCAGCTACTTCACCGGATCTCTCTCCAATTGAGAGCATTTGGAATATCATAGGCAGGGCCCTCCAACCAGCTTGGAATTTTGAGCATCTAACGCGCCAATTGGACAGAATTTCGCACGATACACCTCAGGAGGACATGTAACAAATCTATCGACCAATCCTAAGCGGAATAACTACCGGCATAAGAGCCAGAGATGGACAAAGCGTTACTGACTTTCTCAATTTGTGGAGCTCTTTTTCTTGAATAAATCATCCAATTTTTCTGAAATTGTAAACATTTGTTTGTCTCCAGATGTACATCACATCCACCGATTTCCGTCGCATTGGGGTAATCCTTTCCCGGTGCTTCGTTTTTTTTGTTACGCAGATGTCAGCATTTGAGAGAAGACGCGTAGTTGGGTTCAAGGAAGCCGATTAGAGTAATCGGCGAATACCTCAACATCCGAATAGCAGCGATGCCACTATTGGACACTGTTGCAGAAGAAAGGATAGGAATTAATTGCTCAAGTTGCTCGTTGAAATTATTTGCGCTTGCATCAAACACACGATGTAACAAACAATGACATTAATCAACGTCGCAATGCTCTAGTAACCGCAGAAACTTCTTACATGGACGCTATTTGTATAGAGAATATAAGTTTTTCCGAAAATAGAACGTATTCAGACAGGATCATTTCTGTCCAAAGTGGTATTTACTGCTAAATAAAATTTTATTACGTAGCTGAATGAGGCGCACAAGCTATGAATAAATTTTTATTTTGCCTGGTTCGAAGATATCGATTGATTCAGTAAATAGTTCTGTTGCCTTGGTACGCGTTGCGACAAAATATAAGAGACTTGCCAATTTTATCTGCTGAATAGTTTTTGCGTGGTTTTTTTATAGTGATCGTAAATATGTATTTCGTTCAAACGAAAAGTTGATAAATCATGCCTTCAAAAGTTTCTTCGCTTTGGACGGTTTATTGTCAACGGATATTCGTCTGAATATGGACAAGATTTCTCAGGAGATAGTTTCTTAATTTTCGTGTCACGATCTGACTGAAATATTAGTCTTTCGCCTCAGTCCATGAATTGAATCATCAGAAGGTAAAGGCAACTTCTAATAACGGTCAAGTTATTCCCTTCCGAAATGGTTTCGCGGTTTTTCAGAGACATTGGGATGTACGGTTACTCAGGTATTGTTGTCGTAGGATACATTATCGTCCCACTAAAGCTCATATTTTTCTCTTAATAAATGTTCATTTACAGGTTGACGTTAATTTGAATGTATTACTTGTGCTGTTGTGCTTTTTTGGTGGACAAATTGTTATAAAGTTTTAACTTTGTAGAGAATTCAGAATTGAAAAAAAAACTCTTGATATCGAATTTGGTGACCATAAGAGCAGAAAGACCAAATGAAAATATTTCGATTAAAATCAGGAATTGGTAAATACTATTAGTAGTACAGCAAAGAGAACTTTGTAGAAGTAGCACACCAATCTATTTTGTTTCTAAATAACGACTGGTACTACATGGAATAACTATATCACTCAGAAGTAGTTCTCTTTGACTAGAGGAAGATGTCATTGTCAAGAAAACTCGTAAATTCCCTATGATAGTCACATATTATTTAGTAATAACTATTACACATTGGTTGGGCAGCACGGAGGCATAGTAAGACGTCTCCGTCCGCATATTATATTATCTGAAACGCAAAAACAAAATTTATACGCTGTCAGCGTTTTATGCAATAAAGTACCATCATGTAGCGTTACGACGATTTAGCCTCTCTATTTTCAGTACAGCGCTCAAAATTTTCTTGTTTCCAGACGATTAAAAAACGTATCAGCTATCGTGCCTTACGGACGCCCCGTTGCTAGTAAATTTTTGCAAGCCGGTATTGGACCCTCTTTGTCATTTCTCTTCAGCCATGCATGACCCAAAAATGTCGCGTTGCATCCTAGAATTTCCGCGTGTGTCGTCATACTGCGCTCTTCCAACAAACCCTTTATTCTCCTTTCAATACTGGGATTACGAGGGCGATTCGGAAAGAAACCACCGGTCGCGCACTGCGTGCAAAATATGATAGCTCACATTCCGTAAGCGACTAGATATCTTTGACAAGTTTTAGGGTAGCTCGAGATAGATCACTTACGCCATATTTGAAGAAAGATTGTTTTGCTTGAGTTCAATGAATTATGCTGGTAACCGTATAGAAAGAATATACACTCCTGGAAATTGAAATAAGAACACCGTGAATTCATTGTCCCAGGAAGGGGAAACTTTACTGACACATTCCTGGGGTCAGATACATCACATGATCACACTGACAGAACCACAGGCACATAGACACAGGCAACAGAGCATGCACAATGTCGGCACTAGTACAGTGTATATCCACCTTTCGCAGCAATGCAGGCTGCTATTCTCCCATGGAGACGATCGTAGAGATGCTGGATGTAGTCCTGTGGAACGGCTTGCCATGCCATTTCCACCTGGCGCCTCAGTTGGACCAGCGTTCGTGCTGGACGTGCAGACCGCGTGAGACGACGCTTCATCCAGTCCCAAACATGCTCAATGGGGGACAGATCCGGAGATCTTGCTGGCCAGGGTAGTTGACTTACACCTTCTAGAGCACGTTGGGTGGCACGGGATACATGCGGACGTGCGTTGTCCTGTTGGAACAGCAAGTTCCCTTGCCGGTCTAGGAATGGTAGAACGATGGGTTCGATGACGGTTTGGATGTACCGTGCACTATTCAGTGTCCCCTCGACGATCACCAGTGGTGTACGGCCAGTGTAGGAGATCGCTCCCCACACCATGATGCCGGGTGTTGGCCCTGTGTGCCTCGGTCGTATGCAGTCCTGATTGTGGCGCTCACCTGCACGGCGCCAAACACGCATACGACCATTGGCACCAAGGCAGAAGCGACTCTCATCGCTGAAGACGACACGTCTCCATTCGTCCCTCCATTCACGCCTGTCGCGACACCACTGGAGGCGGGCTGCACGATGTTGGGGCGTGAGCGGAAGACGGCCTAACGGTGTGTGGGACCGTAGCCCAGCTTCATGGAGACGGTTGCGAGTGGTCCTCGCCGATACCCCAGGAGCAACAGTGTCCCTAATTTGCTGGGAAGTGGCGGTGCGGTCCCCTACGGCACTGCGTAGGATCCTACGGTCTTGGAGTGCATCCGTGCGTCGCTGCGGTCCGGTCCGAGGTCGACGGGCACGTGCACCTTCCGCCGACCACTGGCGACTACATCGATGTACTGTGGAGACCTCACGCCCCACGTGTTGAGCAATTCGGCGGTACGTCCACCCGGCCTCCCGCATGCCCACTATACGCCCTCGCTCAAAGTCCGTCAACTGCACATACGGTTCACGTCCACGCTGTCGCGGCATGCTACCAGTGTTAAAGACTGCGATGGAGCTCCGTATGCCACAGCAAACTGGCGACACTGACGGCGGCGGTGCACAAATGCTGCGCAGCTAGCGCCATTCGACGGCCAACACCGCGGTTCCTGGTGTGTCCGCTGTGCCGCGCGTGTGATCATTGCTTGTACAGCCCTCTCGTAGTGTCCGGAGCAAGTATGGTGGGTGTGACACACCGGCGTCAATGTGTTCTTTTTTCCATTTCCAGGAGTGTATAAAGAAAGGTCGAGAGGCACTGTCGGCTAGTAGATCCCAAGAGATAGGTTCATCTGCCCAATCGAAAAGGACTTCTCCACTCACAGAGGCTCGCTGTGTGCGAATTATGTCTCAAGCGTATCTGCTGAGTAAGTGTAAGTGTCATGGATACACCTATAGTAGGCGGCTAATGGTTCAAATGGCTCTGAGCACTATGGGACTTAACATCTGAGGTCATCAGTCCCCTAGAACTTAGAATTACTTAAACCTAACTAACCTAAGGACATCACACATATCCATGCCCAAGGCAGGAATCGAACCTGCAACCGCAGCAGCAGTGCGGTTCTGAACTGAAGCGCCGAGAACCGCTCGGACACGACGGACGGCTTGGGCGGCTAAGTTACTGTTGTTCGATGAGGAGAGCAGGGAGAGGGTTGGTGCTGGGGCATAAACTACTTTTGCCGGATAGTACCAAGAGAGCCGCCGAGACTATAACATTCTCATCCGATGGACGCATTACCATCACTTGTGTCACGTACTGCCGTATCACTACGGGAGACGCTGCGGAGAGGTTAGGAACATAGTACAGGACGTTTTTGCGAAGCTTGGTGTTCAGCAACCTTACATCACCGCCTCTCCTCTCATTTCGGGCCAAATAAATACTGGCGGTCCGACTATCTGCGACTCGAGAGCCACCGCACAGGAGTGCCTTACAAGCATCGGATAAACATACACGTATCCACATAGAAATAGCACGTGTCAACAGCAGTATTCTCGTATGATAGAACGAGTAAAGAAAGAGATAAGAAAAAAACAGAATCAACATGAAGCGATACGTAATTAAGACTTACTGATATTGCACTGAGTGTTCGACAGGTCGTTGGATGGGTGTAGGTCGTTAGGTCGTACGATGGCAAATGGAAGAGAGGTATGCGTTAGGGAGGGGGGAGGGGAGAAGTAAGAGGAGCATTTATTTGCGTCATCGATCTTAAGACTAGTTCTATGAGGTAAGGCATGACTTCCTCTCCTGTGCCAGCTCATTTATCTCATAGCGATACTCGGGTCCAATGTTCTCAAGTCCTTTTTCCGTGTCTTCAAATCTTTGTTATTCCCTGTAGCTTTTGCCATGTAGAATCGTGAAAGTTATGGCCTCATGTCTTGCCACATGTGCTGTCATCTTGTAGTCAATGCCGGCCGCGGTGGTCTAGCGGTTCTAGGCGCGCATGGCATGGATGTGTGTGATGTCCTTAGGTTACTTAGGTTTAAGTAGTTCTAAGTTCTAGGGGACTGATGGCCACAGCTGTTAAGACCCATAGTGCTCAGAGCCATTTTGTAGTCAATGTTTTCCACATATTCCTTTCCTCGTCGATTCTGCAGATAACCTCCACGTATTCCGTATCGTACCTTGTCAGTCATTTTGATTTTAAGCATCATTCTGCAACACCAGATCTCAGGCATTTCGTTTCTCGCCTTAATAAAAATGGAAGCGTGGAAAGAAATACAGTAGCACTACACTGGGGTAATTGGTATCACAATAATGCAGCTGGTGAAAAACTCAACAACTTCAAACAACTTTAGACCTACTACTGGATATGTCTCTATCTGTCCAACGATTATCTCCGATAACGAAGTGCTACCTTCAGTCAGAAATATTAAAGAGGAAACTGAGCGGGGAATGCAGTGCTCCACCAAAGAATTAAAGAACTACAATTCTTTTGGTGAGGAACGGTCTTTCTGAGTGTGCTATTCTACTTCTTATGCCATTCTTAGTTTGACCGTCGTTCCTTATATTGGCTCCAAGGTAACAGATTTCCTCCATTTCATCTAGTACATAGTCCTCAATTTTGATGTTAAGACTGACGTTAAAATGTCAGATGTACGTAAAAAAATTACAGGTGTTGTTGATAAACTTGATGACTATTTTTCCACACCATCACCATCCCATTAACGCGTGTGGTGCGCTGAGGGTGGTGTGCCGCAGAACTTTCCCGCCAGCTCCTTTGCCCACTTCAGAACCTTCTTCTGACTGCTCGTTGCCTGATCATTTAATTACACTAATGGGCGCCTTCAGGGCTGTGACAAGGCGATCATCTGAAGGCGCTAAATCAAGGGGATATGGGCGGTGGTGCAAAACATACCAACCAACAAAATTAAAACTGCCTTGGTGGCTAACGCTGTGTGAGCACACTCCTCGTGTCAGCATTCTCCTTTTGTTCTACATGCTCCTTTCGAGTTTTGTTAGTTTCACTCTTCGTTGTGCATTGATAGTCTTCCTTTGAGACAGAAATTCGACAAAAATTATGCACTTACGCCATATTTGAAGAAAGATTGTTTTGCTTGAGTTCAATGAATTATGCTGGTAACCGTATAGAAAGAATATATAAAGAAAGGTCGAGAGGCATTGTCGGCTAGTAGATCCCGAGAGATAGGTTCATCTGCCCAAAAAAACACTAAGACCATGATCTTTTTTTTGTCGAAAATGGTTATTTTGAATTTTTGGCGGATGAGGAATTGGTCGTGATGCCATCTGTGACCCCTGTCTTTTTTGTCTCAAGCGTTTAATGATCCCCCACGTTTCGTCTCCAGTCACCTTACAATTCAAGTCGTTCAAGAGGGTCGTGGGCACTATTGACCCGATTTTTTTGTCTTGTCAGCTGTCTTATTCCAGTACCCCATCTTTTCTGTGAGTGTCTCGTATAAGAGAGTTCTGAAGAGTTGTGGAAACATCGCAGACACATCCACTGCACATGGCGGTTTTCACGAGGAGTTTCCTCGATTTTTTTTCAACTCATCAGCTAAAATGGAAGGTCTTCCACTCCCCTGTTCGCATGAACACTGTTTTCTGCCTCCATTAAACTCTCTAGACCACTTAACCACGCTAGTTATGTTCATGGCACCTTCACCGTAAACCGTTTTCATTGGAGAAAAAAAAATCGGTAGGTGTTATTGCTTCTTTTAGTAGAAAGCGGGACACAGCACGTGGCTTGCACTTGGGGCGGGCTCTCTTACCGACATCTTTAACGCAACTCGACACTACAACGTTCAAAAATGGTTCAAATGGCTCTGAGCACTATGGGACTTAACTGCTGAGGTCATCAGTCCCCTAGAACTTAGAACTACTTAAACCTATCTAGCCTAAGGACATCACACAGATCCATCCCCGAGGCAGGATTCGAACCTGTGACCGTAGCGGTTGCACGGTTCCAGACTGTAGCGCCTAGAACCGCTCGGCCACTCCGGCCGGCCACGACAACGTGAGTTGTACCGTGCTCAGCGATGTTGCTCTGGCTAGGGCCTCCTCCACTACCAATTAGGTTTTGGCAACACTCAAAAAACCACTACCGGCTATGGTCACTTTCTGAAAATGTATGAGACTATAAATGAATGGAATACAGTTTTTCTTGGGGGTCGTAACTGGGTTGGCAAAGTGAAACATTCAATAAGTAACGTTATGAAGTATGGCTATTTTTGTGATTTTTCCGTGGTTTATATAAATCGGGGAACAACGGAAGAACGCAAAACAGGACATCAACACAGGGACACACAAAACTGAGAAGCGGGTCGGTTTCTATATAATCTGAACTCAAGATCGTAATATTTCCAAAGCAGTTTGTACAAAAACCTTCGTACGCAACACTTCAGTTGCAGTAACGTGTTCGTACAGATGTGAATGTGCATTCGGAAAGGATTCGATTTGAACTTGGGAATCGTTGGTCCGCGTGCGTGAGATTTAACAGGTGTGGCCACGTGTAAAATCGTTTGAGCACCGGCAGCGTTCCGACAGCACGTGGCGCACCCACACCAGCCGTGTTTTATCAGATTAGCGCCGCATGCTGTCTGCCATCTACGTCACGCGCCCTGTAAAACCCTCCGCCGCGGCGCTCAGGCACGTCCTATCGAAAGCGACGAGTACCGGCGCACTCCAAACTCCTCATTAAGCCGCCTGTTCTCTCGTTTCATCGCTACACTCGGAAGATGCGGTTCGGGCCGTGCTTTCACCTGTCCAGATCGCTCCGTGATCCTCCCGCTAACGCCACCACAGTATGTCTCACACGGACGGCAGTGTACTTTACAACTAAATTAAGGATAGACCTATGCGTCTCATTGTTACTTATTACTGTACTGTTACTCACTCCAGGTATGCACTGAGGTGACAGATGTCATGGGATATCTCCTAATACCGTGTCGGAACTCATTTTGCCGGCGTGATGCAGATGGTCGACGTGGCATGGACTCAACTTTTTTTTTTTTTGTTACGCAACATTCCCTTCTACAAAAACCTATGAAACCTTTCCTTAGGATTTCTATCTCTTGCCTAATAATAACAAAAATTGAAATTTATTCTCTTTCTCAGTCTTCGCATACAAATATAATTGCTGCTTATTAAAAGTGATTTTCTGATTATTTCTACGAAACATAGAATGTGTCGTCGTGGCCCTCAGTCGATATCTGCAATAACCCAAAACTGTTCCTTACCTTTTTTACTGTTACTGGATCGCCATCTGACTGCTACATCGAACTGCGATATGAATATACTTACTCTGGTTTACTATACTCTATTAACTGCTGGTGGGCTGTCATAATAAGTGGCTGTATTTATTACGAAAGCTGACGTTATTCTTTAATAGCAAAGTTGACGTTATTCTTTAATTAAATGTATCAATGCGCGGTCTTTCCCGCTCTTTTCTCAAAATGTATCCGTACGCGGCTTCTCCCACCCTTCTTAAAGTTATATCAACAATACTTTGGTGTAGACATTCCCTGCTACCACAATTATTTCCAACATGACAAATATTAATTATTTCTGCTTAATCCTATTAATAAAATATAAACGTTTTTCATAAATTGTGGTTTGACAATAGACAATAGAAATATACACGTCTTACAAGCGGTCTATAATTACGAAAGTGTTACCGGTGCAGGATCTTGTGCACGAATTGATCTGTCGATCTTGTAAGATAAATGTTCGATGGGATTCATGGCGAACGGTCTGGGTGGCCCAGTCATTCGGTAGAATCGTCCAGAATATTCGTCAAACCAGTCGCGAACAACTGTGGCCCAGTGACATGGCGCATTGTCACCCATAAAAAATTCCATCGTTGTTTGTCTGCAAATGGTCTCCAGGTAGCCGAATGTAACAATTTCCACTTAATGAGCGCTTCAGATGGACTAAAAGACCCGGTCCATTCCATGTAAACACACCCCACACTATGGAGACCCACCAGCTCGCAGAGTGACTTGTTGACAAAGTCTGCGTCACACTCGAACACCAACGTCAGCTCTTATTAACTAAAATCGGGACTCATGTGGCTAGGCCAGGTTTTCCACTCGTGTTGGACCCAACCGATTTGGTCAGGAGGCCAGGAGAGGCGCTGCGGGGGATGTCGTGCTGTTAGCAAAGAAACTCGCGTTCGTCCTCTTCTTCCATAGCCCATTAATACGAAATTTCACCGCACTATCGTAACAGATATGTTCGTCGTACGTCCCATATTGGTTTCTGCGATTATTTCGGTGTTGCTTGTGTGTTAGCAGTGACAGTTCCATGCGAATGCCACTGCTCTGAATCGGTAAGTGAAGGCCCTCGGCCACTGCGTTGCCCGCGGTGAGAGGCGACGCCTGAGATTTAGTATTCCCGGCACGCTCTTGACACTGTGGCTCTCGGAATGTTAAATTTACTAATGATTTCCGAGACGTAATGTCCCATGCTTCTACCTCCAGTTACCATTCCGCATTCAAAATCTGTTAATCCCCGTTGTGCAGCTATAAACACGTTGGAAACCTTTTCGCATGAATCATCTGAGTACAAATGACAGTTTCGCCAATGCACTGCCCTATTATGTATGCCTTGTGTACGCGATACTACCGCCATCTGTATATGTACATATCGCTATCCTTTGTCACCTCAGTGAATAAAGTATTTATTGAAATTCGTATCTGTGTCTTTCTCGAGTGTAATTGTGCAGGAAGCAGCAACTTTCAGTTAATTTGATTCTCAACTACCCAATGTCTACGGAATATCCAAAATTTGTGTGCTGTAATTCCAAACGATCAGTCAACAAATCGATGTGCTCGATGTAGCAGAAATAGCACCCACTGTAAAAATCTGCCTTCTGTGGATTTCTCCATTCGCTGCCCGTATGGCCGCTAAAATGATTCCTCATTCGTCTCTACTCCCATTATTAATTTCTCTATCTCGTCACGTGCTAGCAGCGTCACCAAGCCGGATCAGTCATACGGCAGGAAATAGACATATTATTTAGGCTTATTGGTGTTATACACCGTCGGTTCAGAAACTTACGAGACTGATTTCGTTCCTTTCGTACGAACTACGCCAGTGCACAAACAAAGATGGCGCCTTAAGCTATATAATTGTAAACAACACTCGTGCATTCGAAAAATCCGTTGTGAGCGGGCAATATTATCCCTTACCGCTCGAGGGGCGTGGTAGCCTCGACCGAGTAAATATTGCAATAGATTCGCATGTTGAGCGTCGCCCGACACAAATTTCCATTCGCTATAACTCGTATGTCGGGACGCTCACCGCCGTATATTTTCTACTGAAGTACGACATATTTTAATTTTTATTAAAAATGAATTCCTCCAGGTGTTCTTAAGATTTTTTATTTACTTCACTATTAGTTTCGACGTTGCGTTAACGCCATCTTTAGGCCCGTACACTTTGATGAAATCAGTTGTGTGTGGCTCAGTCTAAAAGTCCGCGGTGCGACCAACTCGTTACTGCCCGCCGTCCACGTAGAGCATGTGTTGGTCTCACCGCATACTTCTATACTGAGCCACACACAACTGATTTCATCAAAGTGTACGGGCCTGAAGATGGCGTTGACGCAACGTCGAAATAGTAGCGAAGTAAATAAAAAATATTAAGTACAGCTGGAGGAATTTCATTTTTAATAAAAATTATACCAGCTATGTCCCACCTTCATCCAGTTTAAATATGGATGTACGAAGACATATTTTAAGTACAAGTTTATTGCTGCAGTATTTAGTAATCTACTCATAGTGATACAAGTTACACGAGCAGCTCGTTTCGGTGATTTGTCGTTATCAAGTACATGTATGAAAATGGTTTAATCGGTATAATATTGTTCCTTATGTCACTGTTAGTCTATGCCTACATGTGGCACCTTATTTGTACGTCTTAGCTGGTATGACATGGTCCATATGACATCTTAGAGCTTAAATGTCAGCTGTCTTTTTATAATGATACGATCACGTCATTTTTCTGTTGACTTTTCGTTTGCGTGATCTTGTGAAGTTATTTTTTGTCAGTTTTCCTGACATCTCAACGGCTCCAGCGATACTATATGTTTACAATGGAATTTCAATTTCGTAGAAAGTCAAAGATTACGTTTGATTTTTCAGAGGTACTATTATTGTGGTTTTTGCGTAAATGATAACCGTTCCTTTGCTTTGTGTTTATCGCGATTACTTACCCTATTTATTTGATAATGTCAATAGAATTACATATCTTGCACTATTTAACATAACAGAAAAGGGTTACCAATTGAACTGACCAAGAAGAAATTGAAATTCAGACAGCTGAAGTTACTGCCGCAGGTAAGGAAGAATATTATAACCGTTGTACCATTTTCACAGGTACACTTTGCTGTATCGTCCGAACAAGACACAGCCAGGGCAAAAGCACCACAGGCGCAAAGACGCCAGCTGTGCCGATACCACAGATACTCGCCACTTCCGCGAGTTCCACCAGCGGGGACAGCGCTGAGGATGAAGACATCGACTTCGCCTCGTCCAGTTGCCAGCCGAGACAACCCGCCAATTGCCGGACTACTACAATCCGGCCAATGACCGGACGACAACCGACAGAAGCCTACTCGGAAGACAGAAGAGCAGCTCCCGCCCACCTGGTTACAGATCATCGTCCATGGCTGACTCAGACAGGGAACATCGTTTACTGAACAGACAGTTGTTGTGAATTGCATATGCTATGTACTGTGAAGTTCTCCTACGGTTATTTGCACTGAGCCATTGAGGGCCTTATTGTGTTACATTCATGCAGTGTTGCAGACTTCATTATTCGACAAGTCACAAAGATAAGTAAACTTTTTTAACTCATTTGTGCGCTACTAATTTCTTGGAGTGTTGTAGAACCTTCGTTCTCCTATTCCATTACCTGACCCTGAGACATAGCTGTGTAATAGTGGCAGCGAGAAATTGTCTTAGTGGTGTACTGCACCAGAAGCCATTAGACGAACTCACAAACTCGCCCTACCGTAACAACAGTGGCAACTCGGCCTTCACAGAAGTAGCGACGAGGCCTTTACAAAACTGGCGACGAGGGTTTACAAAACATTTGATAATAGCAAATCGCCGAAACGAGCTCCTCGTGTAACTCGTATCACTACGAGTGAATAAATAAATAGTGGAGCAAAAAACTTGTACTTGAAATAAAATATATCATTCTTCGACCTTATACAAGCTGCAGGCCTACTGGAAAGAAAATTCTACTGAAATTTTCTGACATCAGACGGCAAGCGCTATATTTGACAAACGCATACCCTTCCATGCTAGACCAACTGCAAGACGACCTCCAGCTGGAATTGTCATAAAGCGATCTACAATGAAAAGCATAACGCAGTACCTTGGCAAGTTCAGCGAATTTTACATTCCAGAGAGGCACATAAGCACTGATGAGAGCAGGATGTGGTTCAAGGGGAGTGTCATTTTCAAGTGTTACGATCCGAACGAGCATGAGGTTTATGATTTGACTGACGGTCGAACGGCTTACGTCGGGGGATTTGAACCATACTTGGCAGCGACTATCATACAGACATTTCCGAGATCAGCAACACCATTTACGAGTAGGGTAGTTACGCATTTGTGTGACAAACTAACAAATGCTACTCGTAATGCCAGTGGTTACCATATCTATGTGGACAGATTCTACACTGGGTTTGATCTCAGTAGGCAGCTGCTGGACATAGGCTATAATATAAACCGATACGATTCAACAGAACAGGAAAGGACTATTAGTTGAATTGGTCTAGAAGAAATGGAAATAGCTTGAAACTGGTGACTGTAGGAAAGATGTCGAAGTAAAGGCACTGACGTGGGAAGACAAACGCCACTTTGTCATCTAAGTGCTTGCAGAAGACTGAAACTATGCCTGTGACAAGAAAGGTAGACCAGCTACTTTCGATAATGAGGAGATACTGTCAAACCAGCCACACTTCATTTACTCCAATGAAAAGAGTGACAGTAAGGATTACGTTGTTTGCAGTAACTTGAAGGTAAAAGGTGGTAGAAGGGAAACTGTTTAAAACTGGAGCACATGTTCGAAGACCAGGAGTTCATCCGGGTGAATGATTCGGAAAGTATTAAATCTTAAAGAAATATAGAGCATAAGTCATGAAAAACATGAAATGAAAGAGAAAAATTCACATGTTCACTGCTATAATGTATGTGTAATTTGTTTTACCGTTTAGTTTTTAGTTAGCCTTGTAGAAGTTATTATCAGTACAGGTGAAAAATAAAAACGACTACACAGGGCTAAGTAGTGGGCGTGCGGCAGCTGTGCGTCAACGTTGTGTCACAAATCAAAATGGACCAACATCCCTAGATCGGCCTCCAGAATGCTGTTACGTTGAGAAAAGTGTGAGTAAAGTTTGTCGCGCGGTCCTTGACTTCCGAACAAAAACAGCGGCGCGTGGACTCCTTTTGCGATTTGATTGAAATGCAAAATATGGACAGTTCTCATTTGGAGAAAATCATCCCGGGTGACGGACGACACTTGGTGGTATCAATATGGACCCATCACCAAACGACAAAGACTAGAAATTTATACGAAGGGTCAGTGCGTTGACAACATTGTCGACATTCATTCCAATGTCACGCGCGAATTGAACAACATTCGAAAGGAAGCCTTTTTTCACAGTTTAAAATAGTTGTATGAACGTTCAGTGCGTTGTATTCAAGAGGAAGGAGACTGTATTTTTTTATTAATCCAGTCTCGAAAGTTTTCGGATTGGTGAGCTATCGATACAGTTACTAAAACTGAAAAACATCTTGCGCCTTGCGCTGATTACTAAGAATCAAAACTGGTAGCAATAATAAAGACGTTCATAGCTGCTGATGATGGCTCAACTTGATTTTTGGCAAGTAAGGAGATGCTTAATACAAACGCCTGTCAATAAGACATTTCCTTTCAGGGGCACGGAACCACCATTAATGCTCCTACTGTTCTTCTGAGAACAGAAATGGAAAGAAAAGGCAAGAGAGAATGACAACTGTTGTTTCGAATTACCCTCCACCCGTCCAGGTTGATATATTGGATGAGTTTCCTGCAGACAAAGCAGTGACGGCAGTTCCAGCTTTGCTTTCAGCTGAAGCCCGTCATGTCGCACAGCAGAGTGGCACAGTATGGCGAGAACTATGCGACGCGCATGGAATCCACAGGGGTGGCTACAAGCTTTTATCTGGGGCTGAGAACGGGAGTGACGCAGAGCCAAACTGAAAAGAAGTAATATGGCTACACCCAAATATGTGTCTTTACTAAAATGGATGATAGTGAACTCCCCTTGGTATGCAGCAGTTTGTCAGAAAGCGAGAAGGACTTTCAGGTAGCCGAACTTATATCAACGCACTAAATTTAGACATAGATGTTATTTTAATTGTTATATTTCGTCGATCTGTATTTTGGACTGGGATAAATAACCCTCTTGCTACTGGCTACCCTCTATTACAGCAGCAAGTTTAAGGTTTCAGTGGCTCAGTTGGGAGCGCTCTGATCGAGTAACGCTGGCTAACTGGATCGAGTCGCAGTCCGACACACGGTTCTAACTTGTTACCGATGATCGACACGGTATAGCTTTTCCAAGAGTAAAACAGTTTCTTTCTAAATGTAAAATTCCGCAACGCCAGTAAAAAAGCACCAAGAGCGATAGGTCTGGAAGTTGGACGTACACATTTTTTGGGAAAGTTGGCTACTGATTCAGCTATTGCACGCATACACAAACTCTGAGTCTGACATATTATTATTTTGGTAATTTATCTTTTTTTCTGCACGTAGTTGTTGATTGTTTGCTCACTGTAGGGATTTTGTCAGGTTTGTGTACGCCTACATTGACAGTAATATTCGTGCCTGTGTTGTGACCAGATACGTCACTATTGATTATATACATTGTGGAATAATTAAAGTTTTGAAACTATTCAAGAAAAAGAAAGGTCTGAGTAAAGTTTGTTAATGTATGAAGTTTCATTTTGAGCAGGTTGCAAATAAGTTTTTATTGGTTCCTTTCATTTTTTACGCCGCTTAAGGTTTGTTGACCAAAGCCCTCCTAATCATTCAATTCCTATATAAAAACATATGAGCAGTTGCATCAGTAGCTGTAACCATGCATTGCACTCTGCATGGATCACAGAATTTCTTTTGACTTATTTTAGCTTGTTGCTGGTCACGCAGTTGCAGCGGAAAGACGAAAAAGTTGTCTGTTGCGTACAGGAGCACTGCAGTTTAATTGCTAGGGGACAGTTAGAGTATTTTAAAATTCCGTCAGATACTGGAGAATTGACTTTTTCATGATTAATTTCTGTTTTTGTTTTTTTTATCAGAATACTGACCGATAGTAGGAGGTTGCAGAAAATGTTTGAATAGTAGATACGTCGCAAAAAGGGTTTCCATAACTCAAGTTGTACGGCTACATATCAGATTCTATGATAACGATAATAAAGTTTCAGTAAATTGCCTTGCAATATTTAGAGAAAATTAATTTTGAGAGCACTTCGCTTGCAGAACAGCGTCTTTTTATTAGTTAAAATTGAACGTGAACAGTCACAACCGTAACAATTATTTTTTAGTGGTTACCGGTTTCGGTCTGTGTTACACCATCTTCAGACCTATCAACTTGATGGCAATCGGTGTTAGCTTTCGTGGAGTCGTAGCGCCTGCTCCCTTCACTGCCACCGTCTACCATCATACTGGTAGGTCTGAAGATGGTCTGAAACAGACCGAAACAAGTAACCTCATAAAAAAATTTCTTGCGGTTGCAACTGTTCATGTCCATATTTAAATTTAGAGAAAGGCACAGATAACGAGAATATTGTCAGAGATGGAGCGTTACACATTTCTGCACTTCTTTCACCAGGCTAATAATAATTATTTCACTTTAAACTAACAACTTTCACCTGTCCACCTCGATGATAGGGTTTCGTCTCGTTGGATGATTTCGCAGTTATAGCTGCTTCGTCTTCCTAATCCATTTGCAAAATTTTATGTAATAGTAGTTGGTCAGTAGCCGTTACACAGCATTATTGTTGCTTGCGCGCTGCTCCACATTAATTCAAAATTTTTATTTCAGCAGTTTTCTGTTTCAAAATTTGGTTATGTATTTTGTAACAGTGAAGTTAACAGTTTTGTGTTAAGAAATTTGTTTTGCATTTTTGTGTCTACAACGACAATGAAAACTAGAGTGCAGGCAGGAATGGAAAAGACTGCAAAAGTAGCTCCAAACGAACTTTAGGAAAATCTGAGATGTAGTTTAGAAAATTGTTCTCAGGTTGATGACGTCAGGGAACTTTTGAGCAATACGGTGATATAATCAGAGTATAGGCTATTATATGCCAGTCATGCGTGATGAATTGCAAGAACTGCAAGCAATTCAGGAGATCAAAATACTGTGACACAATCCGATTTTGATATGAGAGGTTCGGATATTACTTACACCTCCACAGAGAAAAGTAATTTTCTCTTCCCCTCTTATGGTAATTAAGTTACACAATTAATACTATCTCAACTTGATGGAATCATAAAATTAAATAATGAAATTACAGTATTTAATAACGAGACTAAAAAATCCAATTGCGAACTTCGTGGAGAGATAAAAGAATCAACGGATAAGATTAATGACAATTAAAACCGTAAATTCGAGGAAATGTCAGAACAGTTGAAAACTCAGTACGCGGGAAGCTCAAGTCTGATATTAATAATCTTGAGTCCAGACTTGACCATGTACAGTCTGTCGACATCGTTGAGTTGAGACAAAAAACGTCGCAACAAGAATTGTAAGTAGAGGAATTAGCACAAAAGTTCCAATCATTGCAGTTACAGACTGACACTGAAGATCCAAAGATGCAAAATCAGTTGTTATCTGTTGCAAAACGAGTCCAACAGTTATCCGACAGACTGATGCAAACGAACAATGATTCAGATGAAAGGTCAGACGATATTCAGCCGGTTCCGTTCTCTGATACCGAAGAATTTCAGTCTCTGCAATGTTTTAAAGAAGGACAGGCGGCGATCAACCAGCAAAATAAACGTGAGGTGAGAAAGATACAGGAACAGCTGGCTAGTATCGAAGAAAAGATCTGTCGCTACAACGATACCAATAGGTTCAAGAATTATTGCGTTGGAAATCACATGTACGCACTAATTTTGGAAATGCTCATCACTTCTCTTGTGAACGCGATATGTTCGCAGGACACAATGACTGGAATGCGAGTTATGGTATGAGAGAAAACTCACGTTCAGAAAAACCATGGTTTTGATTGTAAACAATTTCTCACAGTTAGAAAAAATTCAAAAATTTTCGTAGTCACCATTGAAATTCACCCAAGGGAGTGGTTACAACAATCTGGCTATTCTTGGTCACCGACATGGTCAATTGGCCACAAACTTGAATTCATTTTCAGCCATCTCGAAGAAGAACCTACGACAAGAATGAGATCGATAGCACGTGAATGCTACACGTACAGTGATTTTTGTCTGCCTTTCTTGTCCTCTTACTGGTCTGAAGCAACTCAAGATCGCCTGAAACGTAACAGTATAATGATGTAGAATTATTAACAATCCAATTTCTCAATTCCTATGCAGTACCATGGAAACATGATGCGCATGAACAGATATTTAACTAATTCATACAGTGCATTGGAATTTTTTTTTTTTTTGTTTGACTAAATTACCTGTCAGATTACGCCACATAATTTTGGCAGGACTTTGTAAGGATGCCTTGAAAGTTTCTCAAGGTCCTTTGCAAGAACTTGAATTTGACAATAATGATCACACACACAGAAACAATAATAATCAGTACTTGGAAAATTACTATCAGCGGCGTAACCGAAAACGTAGATGGAATTCACGTGAACGGTATGATGAGAGACGCGACGAGGGCGGGCGTGATATGAAACACCATCCCTACAACACAGATCACAGACGCTCGAGAAATGATTATCGTGACCACAGAAATTATCAGTAAAGCCTTAGAGACAGTGGATCGCGTGAACATAGACGTTATGGAAATGAATACAATTTTGGACGCAGTGGTAATGACAGAGTAAATCGAAATTGGCGTTACCGCACAAGTTTTGTTTCTGAAAGTGGTGCTCAGGTTGTAGAAGTCAGGCCAACGAGCCAACGGGACAGCAATACTGATAACAGTTATGTAAGACGTAATAATTATGATGAAAGATCAAATAAAAATTGGTGCGATCGTAGAAATTGCAACAACGTACGCAGTTCCGTGCAAGAACGGAGGTGCAGCCACACCAGCAAACGAACCATTTGCAGATGCCAACAGTCTACATATGAACAACATCAACTTTGTAGCTTTTGATGACATTAGAGACACATTACAAGAAAATGACGCTTGTACATCCAGTTGTAAAAATTTTCGTAGGAAACGTTTCGCTTTCTGCTCTACTAGATTCTGGTAGCTCGGTTAATGTGATTAGTGAGACAATGTTTAGCAAATGTGTTCAGTCATCTGTTTGTCCAAATTTGCCACTATTAAGAACTAAATTGAAAGTAGTGATTAATGGAAAGTGTGTAGATGTACATAACCAGGTTTCGTTAGTCTTCATGTATTTTGAACAAAAGTTTTCGTGGAATTTTCTGAACGTTCCTCTTTTGTCAACAGATGCAATTTTGGGTGAAGTGTTTCTATGTGAATATAAGGTGATGTTAAATTTTTTCAATGCTCAAGTAATGTTACAAGTAAATTTTAAGGACGATTGACAAAGGAAGATGAAGATGAGAACTGTTTGCGTTTTCTCTGTCCGCTCGAGGCACAACCATTTCTCTGTTTTGTAAACTGCTACCAATTACAAAATTACTGTTTGGTCTCAGTGTTTCATTATCTGGATTTATCCGAGAGATGAATACTATCTTACCAAAATATTTGAAAGACAGGATCACCAGTTACGTTAACGACATTTTGATCACTGAAAATTCTTGGGAAGATCACAACCAAGTACTAAACGAACTATTACAGACATTTCTTGAGCATGGCATTACTGTCAGCTTAGAAAAATCAGAATTTGGTATGACGCAAAATTAAATTTCTTGACCACATAGTCTATACGAAAGGGATCTCACTCGATGCAGAAAAACTGAAAGCAATTCAGGAAAAGAATGCAGCTGTAAACAAACGACAACAAGAAGGTTCTTAGGCCTTCTGAACTTTTATCGTCGTTTTATCAGCTTATAGAGTTTTTCCACACATAGACTATGTCAACTCATAGGTAAGAATGCAATTTGGGACTGGGATGGTGTTGCCGAGAGCGAATATGATGATCTGAATACTGCATTGCTTAATGCACCCATATTATCACATCCTGATTTATCTCTTGATTTTTACCTTTCGACGGATAGCTCAAAATCTGTCCTTGGTGTACGCTTGTTACAAGAAGTGACAGATAATGGAATTCTTACACAAAAAAGTATAGATGTTGCCAGCCGAGTCTTAACCAAAGCCGAACGTAACTGTTCTGCCACCAGGCTCGGAGCATTAGCCATAGTCTGGACATTTGATACCTTTCGCTACTAAGGTATATACCGAACATCGGGCACTTTAATTTCTCATGGCAGATGAACTAAGTCATGATCGGTTAAGACGATGGACTTCATTCCTTCAGGAATTCAGTTTCACTGTGATTTAAGTGATGGATTGAGAAAACGTTATTGGTGATGCACTTTGGCGTGCACTTGTTGGTTTACTCCAAAGATCCAAATTGGAAAGACATAAAACAACAATTGGAAAACAAATCAAATACTGCGATAAGACAGTTTTAACTTGTACGTAACAACATTTTATTCAGACGTAGATGTCCTGATAGTCTTATTTCGGTTTTGTGCATCCCAGACGAACATGTCAACAAACTCATTTGGTACACACATCTCAGTTAGACACTTTGGTGCTAAGAAATGTTTTGAGAAATTACTGGATACTTGTTACCTCAACAATATGGAAAAGCGAATTCGCACTGTCTTGGCAAAATGCAAATTCTGCCGAAAGGCAAAACCACCTACCTTAACGTATAGAACATCACTGTTCCGATAATTCCAGTGAAACTAAGAGAATTAGCTGTTGTTGACATTTTTGGTCTAAACTTGGTCATTCATTTGTTTTTCTAGCTGTTGAGCTTACCTCTAAATTTGTGTCATTCACACCTCTAGGAAACCAACTGCAAAATCTGTTTCTATAGCATTTGCAAAGAATATTCTTAAATATGTAGGGTATGTTGAAAAAGTAATTTCTGATAATGGCCTATAATTTCGTTCTAATACATGGTTAACAGATTCGTGACGTAGAAAAGTTAAACCAATATTTATATCACGTAAGATGCCATCATTTAACCCTTCGGAATGCATTATGAAAGAATTAGAATAACTTTGCAGATTGCTATCATCATCACAGAAATAAGGACTTGCATTTGGGAGATTTTCAAAATATCACCAAAGCAGTGCCAAATGATTCTACAACTTTGCTTCTACTACTTGTAAAAAGAATAAACTACCAGTGAAACTAGCAGAACTAGCAAACCTGGAAGAGAGGATACCGAGGAGACATGGCGTAGCCACGGCCTGGGGGATGTTTCCAGAATGAAATTTTCACTCTGCAGCGGAAGGTGCGCTGATGTGAAACTTCCTGGCAGAGCTTCTGTGAAGTTTGGAAGGTAGGAGACGAGGTACTGGCGCATGTAAAGCTATGAGGACAGGTCGTGAGTCGTGCTCGGGTAGCTCAGATGGTAGAGTCTCTGCCCACGAAAGACAAATGTCCCGATTTCGAGTCTCAGTTCGCCACTCAGTTTTAATCTGCCACGAAGTTTCATATAGGCGCACATTCCGCTGCAGATTGACAATTTCATTTAGGTTGGGAAGTATTGCTTAAATTGCAGGACAGTCTTTAAGTAGCAAGTTTTTCTTGGATGTATGAACATCCTTTTTGCATATACTGTGGAACTTGAAACTGTAAACACACACAAATCACGACGTCTTCATCATACATCAAACATCAAAGTACAGAAAGAATAATACCCTAGGGGGTTTACTATTCTTTGATAAACATGTGAGTGGCGAGCACAGGTGCCCCACCTATTGCAGCGCATTTTCTTACTATAGCTTTCAGCACTGTTTCATACTTTTCAACTAATATGTATATCTGTTAATGTATCTTTTACTGTCCATCTGCTTAATACGAAATTTTAACGAATAGTGACGAGCTATGGTTTGTGTTGTCTGAAGAAAAATACCTGGAATTTGCTAAGTGTAGTGTGACAAGGTGATAACAGAGTAGAAGTATGCCAATTTCTTTTGCATCTATATTTGCACTATGACAATATGGAATGTTGAGCCATCTGTGAACAGTTGGTATTCAGCTGGTATTATTCTGATTTACTGGTGAAGTAAGTTATCTGATTGAAATGTATCGCTGTTTTCTTGTTTCATGAGTTTGGAACTTTCCTTTTGAGATCTTGATATAGCAGAGTAGACTTGGTTTTCAGGTTCTAAGAGAATCATTTATTTTCTTCAAGAAGATAGCTTCCACATATAATGAAGTTTCTTGTGACATGTGGTAACTCGTGATGTGCATTTTCATTTACCATACCTACAGAGAACACAGTGTTATTTTTGTGGAAAGTGAACGAGATGACATTTTCTGTAGTTACATATTTTGTGAAGTAGCTCATGGGCCTAATAGATAAATGCTGACTTTATTTTGGATAAGAGATTGTGTATGCACGGTTGTGAATTGAGAAAGGTGTTCTTGATGGGCAGTAGTTTAACCAGGATGCTTGTTCTGCTATTTAGGAAGTATCTTCAAGAATGATAATTTCAGAGTTGTAAGCATACACATGAGGAATCTAGGGAATATTGTGCGATATGGATATGGTGCTCAGATTAGCTTAAAGGTTGCCACGTGAGCCTTATTAAATTATTGTGGTGCAACTGTGGAATATTATAGTGCAGTTATGCTATATTATGTCAGGTGGATAATGATTTGTAGGACATCATGCCGAAGATTAATCAAATATGTTGTTCTGAAGAAGACACTCGAGGCATTATATATGATATAGTGAGAAAGCATGTTTTTTTCAGCTATTAGTGGAAAAAGACAAGGTAAGGAATGTACACTCTTTAAACAATGAAACCCACATCTATAGTACATAAACAGAAATTCTATTTGTGCACACTTTTTTTGAAGGTAGAGTCACAGGTTCGTTGCTGCTTACGAAACGTATTATGACTTGTAAGAACCATCGACTATGGAAAGAACATGACTTACAGTTTGAGATAGCAATCATACACACAATATATATTGCAAACTCCAGGAAACTCAAAACTTTTACGTGTGTGAAGCACCAGTGCTGCATCATTTTGTGTGTCTGTCGAGTAATGAGAATGAACTTTTTTCAAGGATTTTTTTGATGCTCCTGAACTATGTGATGTATGTGTGGGATGAATTATCTAGCTTTGCGAAGTTGTGGAATGAAATTGTCTCAGTAAAAAATTGTGTTTCTCTATTTGATACTGTTTGCACTTACTGTACTTTATTTTTTTGTGTGTGCAACATGATCATAATCGAATTTTTCTCTATGGCAAAATAATAATAATAGTACAGAAACTGTGTGCTTTTGTATAAACTAAATGATATTTTCAGATCGGAGTGTAAAGCACGTAACGAGTGATTTACGTTCTAATAATCCGAAGGTTGCAGTGGTATGTTACAGAGAATTAGACATTCCAGAAGTACCCATCATGTTAAAAACCATTGCTCATCAATCTGACAACTTTTTTTTAGCTAATAGTATTTTTACGCCTTGATGGAAGTTAATCTGCTAGGTTTCTTATGCTTACCGTACATAATTGTGTGAAATAAGTTTAGTATTTTTCTATTTCATCAACTTTACTTTAGAATTTCTCTTATTGTGTTGAATGAAGATGTAGGTTCCGCTACACTAGTGATGCAGTGCCAACTCCAGCACGTTAAGTCAATGATTGTAAGATGATGATTTCTTTCTCTTCTCGTTAAGCAATAATGAAGCAAGAGAAGTTATTTGCTTCAGTTTGAGTTAATAAATCATTTCTTTCAGCTAATACGAACAGTTCCAGGGTAAATTTTTTGTTGTGTTACATCTTGGAGTAAGTTACATTTTTATTAGTTGCTTCATATGATATGTCTTTTGAAAGTTGTATTTATTTTACTGTTGAGATTAATTACATTTGGCCATATAAGTCTGACTTCTCACACTGACAAGTTGACATTTGGCAGCTGAAGTTATTGGGCTTGTGATGCTGTTTGCTGTTTTCTGTTTGATGATCATCGCGGGAACATTGGCATGATTTTTGAGAAATGAAATATTTCTACTGTAATAAAATGGAAGTACTTGTGATAACCACAAATTCAGTACTCAGTGACTGAAAGTACAATAAGTTATGAAAACTGAAGTGACTATGCAGTGGTAAGATATGACATTCTTTACTAACTCCAACTTAAGTCAACTGGAGTTCAAGTTCGTTGTAATGTATATGAAGGAATTGTATGTATACTCATATATACTTTTTCTTGAGTATTTACTATAAAATTGGATTATATGAACTTTTACTTTGTTTTCTGACCTGTAATTCTGACTGTGATAAATTGAATCACATTTGATTGCTTAGTATGTATCACCACTGGAATCTACAATTACTTGGAATGTTTTTTAAAAATATGTTACTGTTAATGTCTTTAGACAAATCTATATGTCATTTGGTGATGTTATATCACACATTTTGCATGTTATGGATCAAAATGTCTACTTCATTGTACACTGTATACTGTACCATCAGAAAATGAATTTGTATAGAACAAGTTTGCAACCATATGGTTGGCCTGGACTTAATATTTGCAACCTAACTTCAAGACAATTGCACACATACATAATTATCTGTGGCATACATGTTTTGAGTCATTTGCTTATCACTGAGCTTATGTACCTATTCACATGATGTAGATTGTTTATATTCAAGTATATTAAACTTACTATTATTCATTTATCGACTATAATTTGTATCTGTTATTATGTCATATATGAGACATTTGATCTTATATGTCAATTACGAGAACCTGTTTTCTCAAAGGATACAACTTCAATGCTTTTGGGATTTTATCGTGAATTTTTTACCATTCTAGAAGGTACATTTGTGCCTTATACTATCTGCACTGATTCTGCACAGCACCTTCATGAGAATATGAAAAAGAGCGAAAAACTAAAACATTTTGGGGTGGTTGTCAGTGGACATGGTGTATGTATTTAGTCCCTGAGTCTGCTTACATCTCAAGCTTGTGTCTCCTCAAGTGAATATATTAATATTTAGTTGTATTTGTCAATGGACGTAATGTGTGTAGCCAGTCCCCACGTCTACTTAACCTCAAACTTGTGTGTTTTCACGTGAATATATTAATATTTCGATGTGGTTGTCAGTGGACGTAGTGAAAGTTGTCCAGAGTCTGCTGCATCTAAAACATATGTTTTTTTTACCTTATTTTCTGTCGCCAGATGATTTTTACCCTCTTGAAGAACTGTAAACAACATTTTGTTATCTCGTCAAAGGAACTACTACCAATGTTATACAGATATGAGTGCTTAGCTGTGCAGTGATACTTATATATTTATTTTCTTTCTCTTTGTACTATTTGCGGTTCTATGTAATATTTGTGTCTAAGCAAATGAAAGACACTTTTACAATCTTGGAGAACTATAAATAACATTTTAGTACCCTGTCAGATGAAGTACTATCATGTCATATGAGTATGAATGCTTCATTGTACAAGATGATACTTGTGTATTATTTTCCTTGACTACATTGTACAGCGTATCAGTTTCGTATTTTGTACATAATTTATGTTACCTTATGCAGATATTTATGTATTTTACAACTTTTGTAAGACATCTGACGCTATTGTTTTGCAGTTTTGTTAGGCAACAATCATCCCACAAAATTCTTAAAAGTGGGGATGGGGGTTATAAAAGTTGGACGTTCACATATTTTGGAAAGTTAGCTGCTGATTCTGCTGATGCGTGCATACACCAACTCTGAGTCTGAAATATTATTATCAAGAGCGGTAGCGAGCGAACGGTTGTTGGGAGTAGTCGGACGCAGCCGCGTGTGGAGAGAAGCCACGTGTCAGGAGAGGTCGCAACCTGCCCTGACCGTGCTAGGACGTTTTGGTATTAATCGAGGATCTTGATAATCTCCCTGTTTTACTGCACGTAGTTTTTGCTTGCTTGCGTACTGGAGAGCTTTTGACAGATTTATACAGGGTGTTACAAAAAGGTACGGTCAAATTTTCAGGAAACATTCCTCACACACAAATAAAGAAAAGATGTTATGTGGACATGTGTCCGGAAACACTTGATTTCCATGTTAGAGCTCATATTAGTTTCTTCCACCTACGCTCAATGGAGCACGTTATCATGATTTCATACCGGATACTCTACCTGTGCTGCTAGAACATGTGCCTTTACAAGTACGACACAATGTGGTTCACGCACGATGGAGCTCCTGCACATTTCAGTCGAAGTGTTCGTACGCTTCTCAACAATAGATTCTGTGACCGATGGATTGGTAGAAGCCGACCAATTCCATGGCCTCCACGCTCTCCTGACCTCAACCCTCTTGACTTTCATTTATGGGGCATTTGAAAGCTCTTGTCTACGCAACCCCGGTACCAAATGTAGAAAGTCTTCGTGCTCGCATTGTGGACGGCTGTGATACAATACGCCATTCTCCAGGGCTACATCAGCGCATCAGGGATTCCATGCGACGGAGGATGGATGCATGTATCCTCGCTAACGGAGGACATTTTGAACTTTTCCTGTAACAAAGTGTTAGAAGTCACGCTGGTACGTTCTGTTGCTGTGTGTTTCCATTGCATGATTAATGCGATTTGAAGAGAAGTAATAAAATGAGCTCTAACATGGAAAGTAAGAGTTTCCGGACACATGTCCACATAACATATTTTCTTTCTTTATATGTGAGGAATGTTTCCTGAAAGTTTGGCCGTACCTTTTTGTAACACCCTGTATATGTATACATTGAGAGTAATATTCGTGTCTTTAATGTGACCAGATACATGATTATTGAGTGTGGAATAATTAAAGTTTTCAAACTGTTCAAGAAAAGGAATTGCTCAATATACACTCCTGGAAATGGAAAAAAGAACACATTGACACCGGTGTGTCAGACCCACCATACTTGCTCCGGACACTGCGAGAGGGCTGTACAAGCAATGATCACACGCACGGCACAGCGGACACACCAGGAAAAGCGGTGTTGGCCGTCGAATGGCGCTACCTGCGCAGCATTTGTGCACCGCCGCCGTCAGTGTCAGCCAGTTTGCCGTGGCATACGGAGCTCCATCGCAGTCTTTAACACTGGTAGCATGCCGCGACAGCGTGGACGTGAACGGTATGTGCAGTTGACGGACTTTGAGCGAGGGCGTATAGTGGACATGCGGGAGGCCGGCTGGACGTACCGCCGAATTGCTCAACACGTGGGGCGTGAGGTCTCCACAGTACATCGATGTTGTCGCCAGTGGTCGGTGGAAGGTGCACGTGCCCGTCGACCTGGGAGCGGACCGCAGCGACACACGGATGCACGCCAAGACCGTAGGATCCTACGCAGTGCCGTAGGGGACCGCACCGCCACTTCCCAGCAAATTAGGGACACTGTTGCTCCTGGGGTATCGGCGAGGACCATTCGCAACCGTCTCCATGAAGCTGGGCTACGGTCCCGCACACCGCTAGGCCGTCTTCCGCTCACGCCCCAACATCGTGCAGCCCGCCTCCAGTGGTGTCGCGACAGGCGTGAATGGAGGGACGAATGAAGACGTGTCGTCTTCAGCGATGAGAGTCGCTTCTGCCTTGGTGCCAATGATGGTCGTATGCGTGTTTGGCGCCGTGCAGGTGAGCGCCACAATCAGGACTGCATACGACCGAGGCACTCAGGGCCAACACCCGGCATCATGGTGTGGGGAGCGATCTCCTACACTGGCCGTACACCACTGGTGATCGTCGAGGGGACACTGAATAGTGCACGGTACATCCAAACCGTCATCGAACCCATCGTTCTACCATTCCTAGACCGGCAAGGGAACTTGCTGTTCCAACAGGACAATGCACGTCCGCATGTATCCCGTGCCACCCAACGTGCTCTAGAAGGTGTAAGTCAACTACCCTGGCCAGCAAGATCTCCGGATCTGTCCCCCATTGAGCATGTTTGGGAATGGATGAAGCATCGTCTCACGCGGTCTGCCTGTCCAGCACGAACGCTGGTCCAACTGAGGCGCCAGGTGGAAATGGCATGGCAAGCCGTTCCACAGGACTACATCCAGCATCTCTACGATCGTCTCCATGGGAGAATAGCAGCCTGCATTGCTGCGAAAGGTGGATATACACTGTACTAGTGCCGACATTGTGCATGCTCTGTTGCCTGTGTCTATGTGCCTGTGGTTCTGTCAGTGTGATCATGTGATGTATCTGACCCCAGGAATGTGTCAATAAAGTTTCCCCTTCCTGGGACAATGAATTCACGGTGTTCTTATTTCAATTTCCAGGAGTGTAGTTTGTCAATGTGCGAACCTCATTTTCAGCACATAGTAAATTAAACATTTTTATTGGTTCCTTTCTTTTTTACGACGCCTAAGGCTTGTTGAGAAAACCCGTCCTGATCACTCAGTCTCTATATAAAAAACATATGAGTAGTTGCATTAGTAGTTGTAACCATGCACTGCACTCTGCATGGATCGCAGTATTTCTTCTGAATTATTTTAGCAAGTTGTTAGTCACGCAGTTGCAGCGGCAAGCAAGACGAAGTAAGTTGTCCGTTGTGTACAGGACCGTTGCAGTATAATTGTCAGCCGTTAGAGAATATTTTAAAATTCTCAGTCAGTTACTAAAGAACTGACTTTTTCGTGGTTTGTAGGAAGAATAATTGATTTCTGTTTATGTTCTCTTTAAGAATACTGACATGTCCGATAGTAGGAGGTTCCAGAACATGTTTGAATAGTGACATGTAGGAATAAGGGTTTTCATTATTCAAGTTGTACGGCTACATATCAGATTTTGTAACAACGATTATAGAGTTTCTCTAAATTGCCTTGCGGTATTTAAAAGAAAGCATAGATAACGAGAATACCTTCAGAGACAGAGCACTACACATGTCCACACGTCTTTCACTTCTCTCATAATAATTACTAAAAGTTAAAAGTAACAACTTTCAAGTTCCTTATTTGTTGAGGTGGTAACTTGTACGTTAGTTACAAAGCCAGTGAAGAGAAAAATATGTAGCCAAAATTTGGCCGCTGCTGCGGGAGTTTCCATAGTCAGATCGTGAACGACTGCTGTGTAATATCAGAACTTTGTACGCTAATGTCCCATGGTAAGACACGCAACAGATGCAACGGTTTCAGAGAGTCTTTTCGACAGGAAAGAGTTGTCTACAACCGATATGATTATTATTTTCGTGAATCGTACGTTAGTTATGTCATTCGCAGGAGATGGTAATATTTTAACCTCCGAAGGACCGAAAATTATTTGGCCGTGCAAAGAAAAGATGAAAATACACCGACGGAAAAGAAATCGCAGTACCAAGACGAAGATATGCGACATAAACGAAAGTTGATAAGCGTGTTTCTACATCTGAAAGATGTGGTATACTCATATTTCGCGCCACTATGACAATGAAAATCAGGTTTGCTTTAAATGTACGCTGTTACGGTCGTGAGCGTTAGTAACCTTCGAGATTGGACGTGGTGAGTTCATGTTAGGTAAGAATGCCATAAAGACGACGAAGACGCCATTATCAACACATCACTGAGTTTGAGCGAAGTCATGTAATAGGACTACGAGAAGCTGGATATTACTTCCAAGATATTGCAGAAAGACTTGGTAGGAATGTAGCCACGGTGCATTATAGCTGACAGCGGTGATCACGAGAATGTACGGTCGCAAGAAAACCGCGCTCCAGACTGCCAAATGGCATTAGCGAGAGACGAAGCGACCATTTGGATGCACTTTATTAACTTTCTGATGTCTTGACCAGGCATTGTATTATTTCGAAAGTCGCCTTACGCGTTTCGACATTCCGTCAGTTTCAATGGCAGAGTTATGTCAGTCAATTAAAACGTTCATTAGATACACTGTGTCTCGTCAACACTCTCAATCACAAGACAGATGCAAGTCTTGTCTCTTGATGGAGACTTTTGACGAGGTACGATGTGTCTAACGAACAATTTTAAACGACTGATATAAAAACTGCCTTTGAAAATGACGGAATGTCGTAAGGCGATTTTCGAAATAATATAACGTGTGATAAAATTTTCATGCAGATTGCTAATGATGAGAGGGAAGATCGTCTTTTTCGGTGTGTGGCTCTGGCACATCCTGCTGTATCTGCAGCAGTTGCCGCCACAATGACACGACGAACTGTCATGAATCAAGGTCAGCTCCGTGCAAGACGCCCGGTGGCGTGCGTTCTATTGACCACTGCCCTTTGCGACTTCAGTGGCGTCAAGCGAGAGCTCACTGGAGTGCAGTGAGGAAGTCATATGTTTTATGATCAAAGCTGGTTGTGCTTCGGTGGCAGTCATGACCTTGCGTTGGTTAGAAGGAGGCTGGCTGAGGTCCTCCAGTCAACGTGTCTGCCTGCTAGACTTACTGGAGCCACACCTGGAATTGTTTCTTGTGACAGCAGTAGCACTCTCGTGGTTAATACATGCAGCCTGATTGCAGATTTGTACCTCAGTCTGGTTCTTCGACCTGTTGTGCTGCCATTCATGAACGGCATTCCAGGAGTTTACCTCTCTCCCACATACCGCTGCTGTAAACCAATGTGCTCTTCAGAGTGTTGGTATGCCCCTTTGCCTATTCGATCACCACATCTGTCTCCAATCGAGCACATATGGGGACATCATCAGGTGACAACTCCAGCTTCATCCACAAACATCATTAACCGCCCTTGTATTGACCGACCAAGTGGAACGGGCATGGAACTCCATCCTACAAAGTGATATCAGGCACCTCTACAACGCAATGCATGTCTGTGTGCCTGCATTCAACATACTGGCGGTTAAACCGGTTATTAGTGCACCAGTATTTCTTATTTGGAATGCTTCCGTCACCCTTACGTTTACTTGCGATGTTGTAATCATTTAAATGTGTTAGGTAGACAAATGCATTCCATAAACTTCATTACTCTACAGAAATTATTTCTTTGGTGTTGCGATCTTTCTCCGTCAGTGTATACTAACATCATTCTCCACAATACCAGACGTTGCTAATAGCTAAATAGGCATTCAAATGCTTACTCGCTGAAGGGTTCTATTATACAACATCATATAAACAAAAGTGGTAAGCCGATTTGATAAACCGACTTTAATTGTACATTAAATAAAACTGTAAGTATAAAATCTACCGCTGTCCCGTTATATACCTAATTAAAACAAAGCCTTTATAAAATTAAAAATTAATGTTAAGTTACAACACACAAGGCAATGTGAAAAATAATTTTATATAAACTCTCGCTATTTGTATATCCTTCTGTGCACTGTTATCAGCTATGGTGCAAGTGTCTTCGAAGCTGTATATAAATGCAGGGCAAAACTTTAGAATATCTGCAAATTGAAAAGAAAACAAAAATGTATTTAAGAAAAATAGTACATCTCAGTATCTTCTTCAACCCCAAGATAAATAATAATTATCTTTGTAAAGAGGCCTGCAAATCATTTTTATCATTGCATAGCTGATTGAGGATTAGTAGATGAAAGTAGCTACTAGATGTAGTTTGACATCTTTTCCCAAAGTATGGTATCGGAATTACTTTTGTTTTTCTGTATCCCGTGTAACGGGTAACAGAATACACCAGTTTAATGATAGTTAATTGTCAATATAGTGGACAATATAAATTTTTTACTTCTAAGACGTACCATTGGTGAATTTCGCGTGATTTCACATTCCTACCGAAAATTTTCCTTGATAAAACTCATGAATAGATGAATATGTGGTTTGAAAATATGCTTTAAATTAAAACGTATGTAAGGTGATGAGAAAATGCCATGAAAGTTGCGTTATAACATAAGTCTCCTGTGGTTGATTTTATAGTCAGATGAGAAAGGCTCACTTGACAGAAATTGAGACCTCTTTTGGCTCTTAATAAACTGTCATTCCAGTTAATAAGATTTTTGACATTCACAGTTATTTAAAGTTCTATATTTTGTCCAACTTTAATTACAGTCCAACAGAACAGACATGCATAATTTTAAGATTTAGTTATTTTCATTAGAGTGCTATCTCTGGTAACAGGTAAGAAAACGAAAAATTTAAGGAAGACAGAAATAGAAAAATAATCTTCTTCAATAGCTAGTACAAAAAAGTGCCCGTGCAGGAATTCATGTGACATCAGTGTTGTAGGACTTCGTAGTGTTTATTATCAATATTTTCTTCTTGCAGACGACCCTTTAAGATTACTGTAAAACTACTATCATACCTACTACTGATGTGTTTTTGTAGTTGTCGTTAGGAGCAGCGAGGATTTTCCGCAGTGATAGTCTACTAGAAGGTCATATTATTTAGTAGCGGACGTTAACGGTCAAGCCGACAAACATTTGTCTCAAAAGAATTTCTGTCACGTTTAAACTCTAATCAATACCAAAATGTTACGGAGACATGGCTTAGCCACAGCCTGAGGGATGTTTCAAGAATGAAATTTTCACTCTACAGCGGAGTGTGCGCTGATATCCTTTCTTCCAGGAGTGCTAGTTCTGCAAGTTTCGCAGGAGAGCTTCTGTGAAGTTTGGAAGGTAGGAGACGAGGTACTGGCGGAATTGAAGCTGTGAGGACGGGGCGTGAGTCGTGCTTGGGTAGCTCAGTTTGTAGAGCACTTGCCCGCGAAATGCAAAGGTCCCGTGTTCGAGTCTCGGTCCAGCACACAGTTTTAATCTGCCAGGAAGTTTCATATCAGCGCACACTCCGCTGTAGAGTGAAAATTTCACCAAAATGTTACTTTGACAAGTAAAATGTCGGCAAAGGCATATTGCAAACATTTCAAATACTGGTTTACTTTCAATCCCACATTAAAATTACAAAATACTCATCATGAGGAAAAACAACTGTTTCAGTACCACTGCTTCCATACTGTAACTGATGCACGTGGGGAAACAAAAGAAAGTCTAACACTCATTCCAGGAAGTGTAGGACTCCGAAACTTACCAAATGGCTGCTGAAAACGAACATTTCAACTCTTGTGAATGAAACCTTGAGAGTAAAATTCATGAAACAATTCGTTCTATGGTGTTTAATTTTGTTCTATAGCCGAAAAATACCAAGTAGCTAATGCTTAAAATTTTCGATAAAATATATTGATTAACATTCAAAATGTTGACATGTTAAACGCTAAGGTAACTGCAGCGGTACCAAAGGAAGCAAAATGTTTCCCTTAGCGCTGAAGAAGACCGGTTCACTTCACTTCCTAGGACACATCAGCAAGCCTCACGACAGACGGAAATTGCTTTCCCGTGTTCTGTACTCTAATCACAAACAGCGTGCATGGGCGGAGGGCTTATTTTACGAGGACGTCGCCTCTTATGTCACTCCTTAAATTAATATTTATTTTCATTTCCAGCTCGTGCGCGATAGGTGGAAAAAACAAATGGGGCGAAGAGGATTTATCGAGTCGTACGTCATATTTTTTTTATGGATACTGCCACAGGAGCGTTATCATGGCATGGCGAAAAGAGGACAGAGCAGAGGAGCCATATACATGCAACATGCAAACCGAGAGGGAGGGAATGAAGGAGAAGAGATAGAAAAAGAGAGACGAACAGATTGGAGAAACGCGAGCACAGACAGGTTCTTTCCCCACAGGCTTCCGTTATCTGGGATTATTAAACGAAATAAAGCACGGTAACGACTCCTATCTCCGCGAAACGCAGCTTTTTCCCTATTTTTTTCTGGTTGTTTCCTGTGTTTCTTGCACTCTTTCTCTTTTGGGAAGACCAGGTAATTTTTCATCAGATTGTTTCGCTTGTAGTTTATTCCTGAGCGAGTTCTAATGAACTACCGGGGGAACATTCTGACAGAATAAAATAACCGGTTTCATTCCATTTTCTGAAGTTTTTAAAAGTTAGGACAGAGAATTAAGCACCTCTTGTGCAGGGAGCACTTTTATTCTCTTGAGGATTAAAATTCGGCGATTGCCGCTTATTTCTCAGTAACGCGTTTGCCCTAGGTGAAAGGAAACCGCCGCAAAGTAACTGCACGAGTGTTCAATTACTGCAGGAGTTTAATATGGCAAGAAGTGTATCGCATGCTTACAAATGAATCTCTCAAGTTTCTTCCTTATTTCCTTAAGGTATGAATTCGACCATCACTTAATCTTACACAGAAAAATAACCGGAAATGGAGCACAGATGTGAAATAACATTGTTTGACGTAAAATGTACCGCTAAAATTGTTCAAGAACCGTCTATAAAGAGCCTCAACTCTTCTGATTTGTATGTTGTTTTCCAACAAACTGACAGTGTCACTCGAGAAAATAATGCCTTCAGTATTGAAGTAACACTCAGGTGTTTCTTCTGGAACTCCCAAAGCACAGGTACACGTACTGTGTCAGCGAGGACATTCCACTGCTGCAGTTGTGAGGCCAACACTTAAATTTTGCGTTTTGGAAAATCTTAATGTCTAATCAGATCACAGAGTTCACACTGTGTGATTTTGTGTGGTTATCCGTATGACAATGTTAGTGTAAGTGTAGGGTCAGTGGCTGAATGTGTCCGTTCAGCATCATTTGTCTCACTGCTTGATGGTGGTACATGTGGGGGACAGGAACTGGCAATCCTCGTCATGAGCCACAGGGCGAGTGACAGGTGCGATGCCAGGTCAGTAAATTTTCTTCTTGGTATTGTCTCTTTTCCTCAAGGGAGATACAGTACGAAAATAGCAATCCAGTGCATAATTTGTGGTTTCAAGCCAAATAGCAGGCACACCAGACTTCACAGAGACGATTTTACCATGCTTCCAAGCATTCAGTGTTGACGAACAGAGGTGCAACACACGTATGGAGCCCACGACTTATCTTGGTCTCCAGCTCGACACCTGAAATGCAATGCTTATGCTTGTTTCACTGCTTTTATCAATGGTCGCCTTATTGAACCACAAATAACATCTGCACTAATATAACAAAAGGTATCAGATCTCTTACTGCAGGTGCGGGGCACTGTTGTGAAAGCACACACACGCGCAGTAACACAACTCTTCCATGTCAACAGTCCACCTTACATACGTTCACTGCCGAGCTCCACGACACTCGTTCCACTCACAAGTGAACTAAAGCAGCACAAGACATGCAGACGTGACAAACGACAATGAAAAACGCGTCTGTTTTCTCCATTCGACAATGTTCGCTTGACTGTATGATGTGTACATGAGTTATGGTAAAAAACAGTGTCGCCAAATTTTACTTGGAAGCGCTCACCTCATTCACTCACAACAGAGGAATTCTTATCACAATGCCTTTGCATGTTGCTCTTACAATGTTCCACAAACGTGACTGTGAAACGTAATCACCTTATTTACTTATAATCCTATGAACAATTTAAATCATGATATTCGTGTTCAGCGCATCTGAATTTATAACGCACGACTACTTTCGTTTCTGTAAAAAAGTAAAATGTGCAAACATGTGGATCAGTGTTAATTGTGAAAACTGTAATTACTGAATATGTACATATTGTGAAGGTGCAGTTTGAACGCCGTTTTTCTAGAAGAGTTATATACAGGTCGACTGTGTATTAACATCATATATTACTCGTAGTACTTGCTTTTGTGTAATCAATACTTTATTTCTAACAAGGGAACATCCCCATCCCACCCCCCTCAGATTTAGTTATAAGTTGGCACAGTGGACATGCCTTGAAAAACTAAACACAGACCAATCGAGAAAACAGGAAGAAGTTGTGTGGAACTATGAAAAAAAAGCAAAATATACAAACTGAGTAGTCCATGCACACGACAGGCAACATCAAGGCTAATGTCAGCACAGGAGCGCCGTGGTCCTGTGGTTAGGGTGATCAGCTGCCGACCCAGAGGTCCTTGCTTCAAGTCTTCCCTCAAGTGAAAAGTTTAATTTTTTATTTTCAGACAATTATTATCTGTCCGTCTGATGTGATCACTTTTTTTTGGGAGTGGTTATCACATCCACAAGAAAACCTAAATCGGGCAAGGTAGAAGAATCTTTTTACCCATTCCCCAAGTGTACAAGGTAGGTGGGTCGACAACATAGTCATGTCATGTGACGCACATGCCGTCACCAGTGTCGAATAGAATACATCAGACGTGTTTTCCTGTGGAGGAATCGGTTGACCTATGACCTTGCGATCAAATGTAATCGGTTACCATTGGAGAGGCATGTCCTTTCGTCTACTAATCGCACGGTTTTGCGGTGCGGTCGCATAACACAGACACTAAACTTATTACAGTGAACAGAGACGTTAATGATCGAACGGACAGATCATAACTTCGCGAAAATAAAAAAAGTAAAATTCTCACAGGAGGGAAGATTTGAACCAAGGACCTCTCGTTCCGCAGTTACTCACGCTAACCACGGGACCACGGCGCTCCTAAACGTAAATTGGCCTTGATGTTGCTTATCTTTTACATGGGCTACTCAGTTTGTATATTTTGCTTATTTTTTTCATAGTTCCACACAACTTCTTCATGTTTTCTCGATTGATCTGTGTTCAGGTTTTCAAGATCTATCCACTGTGCCAACTTATAACTAAATCTGAGGGGGGTGCGATGGGGAGGTTCCCTTGTAAGTGATGAGATATCAAAGAAAATTATTCCACAGGATTTTACTGAGCGGAAATATACAAAATATAATACGAAGTTGATTCGTTTGTTTTGAAGACGAGCAATTATACGAAGAGCAAAATTAGACGAATCTAATTGTATGAGCAGCTCAGTAGTATATTTCTCCCATTTCAAGTTTGCTAAATATGTACATCCAAAATCTTGGAGCAATCTGCCCTGTTTACTTATTCCGGTTAATGTGTACATAGAGTTGTTGTACAGAGCTATATTTTCTCAAAATTAAAGGATAGCCCGTTATCAGGGAACTACTTAATAATTCTTTGAAAAAAATCATTAAATTTTTTTCTTTTGTTTCCTCTATACAGGGATCTGTTTTAAGAGTAGTATCTTCTGCAAAAATTAATAATTCTGCTTGATTAATATTAAGTCAAAGATCATTCACATATAAAAGGAATAGGAGTGGACCCAAAACTGAGGTCTGTGTGACTTCCTTCGTGATTTCTCCCAAGTCGCTACAGTTTTCCCTCCTTCCAACAATTTTTTGCATTATTTTATTAAATATCCTTCTAACCAGATGTTTGTAAAAGTATGTTTCCTAAAACTTAGTTTTTGTAAGGAAGTATTATTAGAGATACGGTGGAATGCCTTTGGAAAAAAAAGACTGGCGACGTTTAAGGAAGTAGACTGTTTGCTGATTTGTCATAATACGACTGGCAGAAGTATCACTACAATTCTGAAATTACAATTTAAAAAAATGAATGGTCAAAGCATTGGCTATGTCTCAAAGGTCACAGCGCTTTTAGAAAATAATAATGAAAATCTAACAAACGATAAGTACATTCAACAAAATTCTCTTCTATGGAGGGCAGGAAATTTACAAACAAATGTACGTAGATTCACAGGCAACGAATTACGGAGGAAGTATTTATAGTGCAAACTGAATAAACTACTTACTAATATTTAATAGAGGATTGTACAATGTAACTTGGTGCTCAGGGTACAATGCAGTAACATGTAGAGTGAAATTGTGACAAATATTGCCTGGCCTGGGAATCTACCAGTAAAGCTCATGCCTCGGACCCGAAAGTTCACTGGATCGAACCCCGGCCGGTTCACGGGAATATTCAGTCTACCTTTAAGTTAGCCCTGAAATCTTAGTGATGTTAAAAGTCTCGAAGAACGCCACGTTGTTCGAGAACTGGATTAGATTAGGGACACGCAAATCGACGAAGTTGCGTCCAGTGGGAAGACTTGCACCTGGCCATTGAGCCACACGAAATTACAAATGTAAGGATTCGATCCGACATGTGAAGATATGGACATAATGCATAGCCTTGCGTAGCATGGGAAGGTAATCGTCTCAAAACGAGCAAAACAACAATACAGAAGGATGGGAAGAGTTGGGATTTTTTTATTGCACTGACTATTCAGACTATGCAGGCAGAATGGAGTAGAGACGTAGAAACAAACTTAAATTTTTCGTTTACCATTGACTACAAACCTTACTCTTTCTAGAGATCGTCAGTTTCCTCAGGAATTACAAATTATCTTCAGGCTTAATTTGTAAGAGCTGATTTCGTTGATTTTATTTTGTGTTTGAAGTATCACTCTGTAAGTATGAATTCTTAAGTTAGTGTAATAAAAGATGTAGCGTCACTAACTCCTAAAACTTTCACATCTGACCAGGCAGGGTGAGGGGGATACAGAACAAAATGTGAAATATGGGGAATAACAGATGTACGGCTCAGATATACGGTACAAATTTGTCCTAACGACCTGACACGTGATTTCTGTGTTTTTAGTGGTTTATTTAGCATTTCATAGACGAATTAACTGTCACACAAAATGCACATTCAGATGCACTCTGTTGAACTGAAATATGTGTGACGCATACGACGTAGGTGAGACGTGGGACACACGCTCAACGATACTTCAACTCAATAAAGACAATGCTATATTTACTAATCAAACACAAACTCTGGCTTGTAATTTCCAACAGATTTTATTTAACAATTGCATGACAACATCAGAATGCTGTTACCCCAGAATAACGTACATAATTGCCCTAGAATTAGAAACATTAATAAACAGACAAAATGTCTACGAGCGTCAAAGCCCACCTCAAACAACAAATAATTTTTAAGTTCTCTTTACATAAATCTTAAGAACGATACAACAATAAAGGGTTTACTGAGAAAAACTCCCACAGAAGCAGGACACCTTTTAAGCTATAACAGCAGAAACAACTCACAGTTTCTCTTTGTGAATAAAATATTAAAAACCCAGTACAATGAAAGGCATGTTTCAGTTATGACACATTTCCAGTGACAAGTAATGACACATCAGAAGTGCGCGAAAACTACAACACATATCAAGCCTGAATGAATGCTCAAAGGAACGGTGTATAAGGAAAGACGGGCACCTCGGCAGCAGCAGGAACAAATAATAAAATACCCAAATTATCCGAAGAACAGGAGTTTATTTGTAAACACAGCAACCGTGGTATCGGTTACAATTCAAACCTGTCGCCGCCAAGGCGTCGTCCCCCAGTTAAACGACCACCTACACCGGACGATGCTGACCGCTGATTATACCACTGAAACAACAACATAAAAGCACAAAGTAATGGGCAACATCTAGAGTAATACAATTCTTAAAACATTAGAAAAATTTCAAACCGGGAGTACGATCAGTAGGGACCTACAAGCCATTCAGATTCCGAATTAGCCACTTTAAATATCTACACTACTTTATCATTAATAATACGTGCAGACAGGCTTATTACTGCTAGAGCAGGAAGTGATAACATATTTAAATATACAGGGTGTTACAAAAAGGTACGGCCAAACTTTCAGGAAACATTCCTCACACACAAAGAAAGAAAATATGTTATGTGGATATGCGTCCGGAGACGCTTACTTTCCATGTTAGAGTTCATTTTATTACTTCTCTTCAAGTCACATTAATCATGGCATGGAAACACACAGCAACTGAACGTACCAGCGTGACTTCAAACACTTTGTTACAGGAAATGTTCAAAATGTCCTCCGTTAGCGAGGACACATGCATTCACCCTCCGTCGCATGGAATCGCTGATGCGCTGATGCAGCCCTGGATAATGGCGTATTGTATTACAACCATCCACAATACGAGCACGAAGATTCTCTACATTTAGTACCGGGGTTGCGTAGACAAGAGCTTTCAAATGCCCCCATAAATGAAAGTCAAGAGGGTTGAGGTTAGGAGAGCGTGGAGGCCATGGAATTGGTCCGCCTCTACCAATCCATCGGTCACCGAATCTGTTGTTGAGAAGCGTACGAACACTTCGACTGAAATGTGCAGGAGCTCCATCGTGCATGAACCACATGTTGTGTCGTACCTGTGAAGGCACATGTTCTAGCAGCACAGGTAGAGTATCCCGTATGAAATCATGATGTGCTCCTTTGAGCGTAGGTGGAAGAAGTGAGGCCCAATCAAGACATCACCAACAATGCCTGCCCAAACGTTCACAGAAAATCTGCGTTGATGACGTGATTGCACAATTGCGTGCGGATTCTCGTGAGCCCATACATGTTGATTGTGAAAATTTACAATTTGATCACGTTGGAATGAAGCCTCATCCGCAAAGAGAACATTTGCACTGAAATGAGGATTGACACATTGTTGGATAAACCATTCGCAGAAGTGTACCCGTGGAGGCCAATCAGCTGCTCACAGTGCCTGCACGCGCTGTACATGGTACGGAAACAACTGGTTCTGCCGTAGCACTCCCCATACAGTGACGTGGTCAACATTACCTTCTACAGCAGCAACTTCTCTGACGCTGACATTTCGTCAACTGCACGAAGAATTGCCTCATCCATTGCAGGTGTCCTCGTCTTTCTAGGTCTTCCCCAGTCGCGAGTCATGGGCTGGAATGTTCCGTGCTCCCTAAGACGCCGATTAATTGCTTCGAACGTCTTCCTGTCGGGACACCTTCGTTCTGGAAATCTGTCTCGATACCAGCGTACCGCGCCACGGCTATTGCCCCGTGCTAATCCATACATCAAACGGGCATCTGCCAACTCCGCATTTGTAAACATTGCACTGACTGCAAAACCACGTTCGTGATGAACACTAACCTGTTGATGCTACGTACTGATGTGCTTGATGCTATTACTGTAGAGCAATGAGTCGCATGTCAACACAAGCACCGAAGTCAACATTACCTTCCTTCAATTGGGCCAACTGGCGGTGAATCGAGGAAGTACAGTACATACTGACGAAACTAAAATTAGCTCTAACATGGAAATTAAGCGTTTCCGGACACATGTCCACATAACATGTTTTCTTTATTTGTGTGTGAGGAATGTTTCCTGAAAGTTTGGCCGTACCTTTTTGTAACACCCTGTATAAGAAGCTGGTCATAGTGCTAAATCACACCCTCATAACTTAACTCATAACATAACCCCAGAGCCGATTAACTATATTATACAGTATTCCATAAACACACACTTAATAGTTAAACTACGACAGGACACTAGTACACAATAAATTTTTCATCATTAAGTCCCTGCTTGTTTACCTCTGAACACTTTACCTAAATACCAGCAGACAGCCAGAAAATCGAACCTGTGGTTATTTCGGAGTGCACAGACACGCACTTAAGTATACACTCCTGGCCTTTGTCTCAAGTGCGTCCCAAACAGACAAACCTCATTCATACAGGTAACCACTGTTCAGTAAGTTGTGCACCAATGGTCAATACGAAACAGATAACATGGGAGAGCGGTTAGCTGCAAACAGCACGAAATTAAATAAAAACAGCAGGACTTTTAGAATCTAAATAATTGCCACCGTTTGATTTCATAATGTATCCGGTTGCAGGCTCATACATTCCAAAGCCATTTTCACATGTTCACGTAGTTTAGCTGCACAGCCGACACTATCGCTGTCTCGCTAGTCTGAGAACACACACGCCACTGCACGCACGTCTCCGTGCGCAGCGCCACCGCCCGCGTGACACAAAGAGGGAGGGCGCGCGCAAAGAGCGACCGCCGACACCGTACTGCACACTGGAGCGCCGACTAACCGACCTAAAACCAGCCCTCCCCCCACGGCGTCGCGCGCCTAAATACCCGAAAAGCAACCAAAGAGGAAAAGCGCGACCACGCGCACGTGAAGTGGAACAACGTATGCATGCTCTTATCGGTGATTTCAATCACGTCTCATAGAGTACTCTGTGGGATCATTGATATAAATTTTGGCAGCAACTCTGGTAAGAACAATTTTTACCGACGAACTATCCGGAGAACTAACGGCAACAAGAATGCTGTTCGATAAACAGAAGAAACAGGAAGTTCAGTGAAAGAAAACGACAGCAGTAGGCGACTGGTCGCTTTAAGTCTTTTGCAGCACTTTCAAAAATACATTTCTTACCTTTCAGTTACAGGCTGCTCCAATGGTTATACTTTTATCGCCATGCTCAGTCATTTTCATAACTGTTCGCAATGTTTGTCATTTAAAATGAGTACTTGGATGCCTAGCTTCACTAACTTTAAATTGTGCTTTATAATGTTGTAACGCACTGTCCATTCTATTCTGATGTTGTAAAATACACTGAAGAGCCAAAGAAACTGGTATACTTGCCTAGGGCCCCCTAGAGCATGCAGAAGTGCCGTAACACGACATGGCATGGATTCGACTAATAACTGAAGTAGAGCTGGAGGTAATTAACACCGTGAATCGTGTAGCGCTGTCCATAACTCCGTAAGAATACGAGGAGGTGCAGACCTCTGCTGGACAGGACGTTGCAAGACATCGCAGATAAGCTCAGTAATGTTCATGCCTGGAGCGTTTAGTGGCCAGCTGAAATGTTTAAACTCAGAAGAGCGTTCCTGGAGCCACTCTGTAATAATTTGGACGTGTGGAGTGTCGTATTGTCCTTCTGGAATTGTCCAAGTCCGTCGGAATGCATAATGGACATGAATGGTTGCAGGTGATCGGACAGGATGCTTAAGTACGTGTCACCTGCCAGAGTCGTATCTAGACGTATCAGGGGTCCCATATCACTCCAACTGCACATGCCCCATACCATTACAGAGCCACACCTACTTGAACAGCTTCCATGGATTCATATCATGTCTTCAGATCCGTACACGTCCATCCGCTCGATACAATTTGAATCGAGAATAGTCCGGCCAGGTAATATGTTTCCAGTCATCAACAGTCCAATGTCAGTGTTGACGGGCCCAGGCGAGGCGTAAAGCTTTGTGTCGTGCAGTGATCAAGGGTACATGAGTGGGCCTTCGGCTCCGAAACGGCATATCGATGACGCTCGACTGAACGGTTTGCACGCTGACGCTTATTGATGGCCCAGCACTGAAATCTGCAACAGTTTGCTGAAGGGTTACATTTCAGTAACGTTGAAGGATTCTCTTCAGTCGTCATTGGTCTCGTTGTGCCACGATCTTTTTCCGGTAGCAGCGACATCGGAGATTTGATGTTTTATCAGATTCCTGATATTCACGGGACACTCGCGAAATGATCGTATGGGAAAATCCCTACTTCATAGCTACCTCGGATATGCTGTGTCCCATAGCACGCTGTTGTTCGAGATATCAGCTAGAGACACGCAACAGCATGAAAAGTGTAAGTACAGAAACGCACATAACCTCTATCTACGACACGTTCAAACTCACTTAAACTATGATAAGCAACCATTGTAGCAGCAGTAACCGATCTAAAAACTGCGCCAGACACTTATTGTCTTATATAGGTGTTGCCGACCGCAGCGCCGTATTCTGCCTGTTTACATTTCTCTGTATTCGTATAAGCATGCCTATATCAGTGTGTTTGGGGCTTCAGTGTATGTTTCACAACACCTGCTTTTAGACATAAGATTAAATTTAACTTAGTGGCATATCAGCAAAGCATGTACAAAGAGTTACGTTAGCGATAGTCATCTATCTTTACTTTGACCATATTCTTTACTAGAATTTAGAGCAGTTGATTTCTGCCACAGTCTGACTGTTAAGTCTTGTAGTTTACACATGAGATGATGTGGTTGTTTGCTTCTAGTACGTTGTTTTCGATCTCGGATTGCAGTTTCGGATGTATTATTTCATGTATTGATGAACACTTGGGATAGTCTTCCTTTTTTAGTTATGCTACAGCACTTAGGGCACATAGCGTACTGCTGATGAATTCCTCTATGGAATGTAAACACAATTACAGTTATGGTTAATGATATTCCACACTGTATATATTTTAATGTAATACTCGCCCGTGTTCATTCTTGAAGGTACTGGAAAATGACTACTATGGACAGTATTCCCATTTTAGGTTGTTTTGAAATTCAGCCTTATGCAAACACAGCTGATTTATTTTTTATTTTTATATTTACCCAGGCGTGTTCCAACACATATGTGTCGGATTACAATATGTGCATTTTACTTTGTTTTGTATAGACTCTCACCTTAAAATTACATCGCTAAATGAACTGCATTATTACACGTCGTTTTTTGGGCCCTTTTTCGTCGGTTTTTTTTTTTTTTTTTTTTTTTTTTTTTGACAGCATGTCATCTTAAAACTAGCCATGAAGAAAATTATTGTGTATTTGTGAAGAACTGTGTCGTAGGTAGAGGTTATGTGCGTTTCTGTACTTACATTTTTCGTCCTTTTGCGTGTATCTGGTTGATGTCCGATGGAAACGAAACCAGAAGTTTTTTCGATAGTTTAGACTGTTTGTTGTGTTTTATGCGGGAAAGTGTCTTTGCAAAGTTCATTGAGTGTAGAGGGCTTTATTTTCATTCAGGACTCTCTTTCCTTGTGTTACTGCTTTGTGTATGTGGTAATTCTCCTCTATTGTGTGTTTTTGATAGAGACTGTTGTTTTCTCTGAGGATCTTAAGATCAGTCTCCATGTTTTTTGGATGGTAGTTTTCTGGTATTAGATTATCTGCAAAAGTGGAGTGTGTACTATCACTTCTTAGGGCTCCGAGGTGTTCAGAGTACCTCGTTTTGAAATTTCTGCTTATTTCGTCTGTGTAGAGCGACTGGCAATAACTACAGTTTAACTGATACATTCCATCTTTGGAAAATTTGTCTGCAGAGGTGTTCTTGTGCTTAGGTTTTTCTGGACTGTGTTATTTGTGCGGAATGATATTTGTAGCCCTTGTTTCCTCACTAGGTATTCCACCCTGTGGACGTTTCTGTTACTGTGCGTTAGTGTGTGTGCCATGCTCTACTCTTTGTAGGATGTTCCTGGTTCCCTGTGTTTGTCTGAAGTTTGTGTTCTTGATTCTCTGTTGTGGCTGGTGATTTGTTCATGATTTGTTCTCTTTTAATTTTGTTGTTCAGATTGATTATCATTTATGGTTCAAATTGTTCAAATGGCTCTGAGCGTTATGGGACTTAGCATCTGAGGTCATCAGTCCCCTGGAACTTATAACTACTTAAACCCAACTAACCAAAAGACATCACACGCATCCATGCCCGAAGCAGGATTCGAACCTGCGGCCGTAGCGGTCGCCCGGTTACAGACTGAAGCGCCTAGAACCTCTCAGCCTCATTTACGTGTTGTACCCTTTCTCTCTGTCTATCTAGTGTATTGTCCTCAGTTCCTGTGTGTAGCTGAGTTTTTCCAGTGGAGTTTTGTTGAGCCCGTTTAGTATGTGTCTGAAACTTGAGAGTTTGTGTGCCGCCCGGTGTGGCCGTGCGGTCTAGCCGCTTCAGTCTGTAACCGCGTGAGCGCTCTGGTCGCAGGTTCGAATCCTGCCTCGGGCATGGATGTTTGTGATGTCCTTAGGTTAGGTAGGTTTAAGTAGTTCTAAGTTCTAGGGGACTGATGACTACAGATGTTAAGTCCCATAGAGCTCAGAGCTATTTGAACCATTTGAGAGTTTGTGTGCTTACGGATGGTTGGAGTTGATGTGTATGGTTGTACTTGCAACTGTAGGTTTCCTGAAAAATCCAAAATTATGTTTGTCGTTGATTCTGTATGGTGATGTCCAAGAAAGTTTCATTTCCTCTTCTGTCTCAATTGTGAATTTTATTTTTGGGTGAACTGTATTTATGTCACTGTGTAATTGTTTTATTGGGGTGTCTGTTTCATCACTCAAGCAAATGGTGTCATGCACATATCGGCATCAGTATATAATCTTGTACTGTTTTGGATGTATTATTTCACTGAATATTTTGTTTTCGATGTGGTCTGGAAATACTTTTGCAAGTCGACCTCTGATAGGTGAACCCATCGGTAGACCATCGATTTGTAGATAGAATTCCTTCTAGAAAGTGAAATAGTTCTGTTCTGTTATAATCTTTTGCGTGGCTTCTATTTCAGCTATGTGTGCACTTGTTACTGCAACTACAGTAATACTGCATCTGTTTTTTTAACAATGTTGAATGTTTGTTGTACTGGCACATTTGTGTACATGGATGTGATTTCAAAAGATACCAGGGTTGCTGTTGATAGTATGTTTATATCTTTCATCTTCTCTATCAGTTCACTGGTGTTTTTTAGGTTTCTGTTGTTTGTGAAAGTGTATAATTTCTGTACTATTGTATGTAAGTGTCTGGCTAGGTGGTAAGATGGTGCATTTTTGAAATTTATTACGCCCCTGAGTGGACAGTTATTTTTATGTATCTTTGATAAACTATTGAGGCTGAGTGCTTTGGGATTATTTTGTGTCATGTATTTGCCTCGTATTTCCGCGACAGTGACTTTGAGGGTCTTGAGTTTTTGTATGTGTCTTTGGTACCTCTTGGTAGATTTATTGATTAATTTAATGATGTTGTTCTGTTCTATAAATTCTTCTGTTTTCCTGATGTATTCAGCCTCATTTGCAAGTACAAGTGTGTACCCTTTGTCTGCTATGGTGATGGTTGCATTGTATTCTTGGACTTTTTTGTTTAGTTTTGTGGATATATTTTGCTCTGTTGTTTTTGTTTTTGAGATGATGTGGGTCTTGTTTTCCCTTGATTATGTGTTTTAACTCTTCAGCTACAAGTTCCCGTGTCAAGTTGGCATTGAAATCTTGGGTTGTCCAACTTTTCTTCTTCCTTTATTATACATTCTCTTTCTGTGATCAGGCTTTCTATGATTTTGTGTGACAAGTTTGTGTTTATGTTGTGTTTTGGCCCCTTTCAAGTAATTCTATTTCTTGTTTTGTTAATTCTATGTCAATTAAATTGACCAGTCTGTCATGGAACTTGCATTTGGTCCTCCTTGTCTTCTTTATCTATTGTTGTGGCAGATATCATGAGGTGATTCAGGTTTTTGTTTTGTGTTTCTTTCTTTTTGTTCATTAGTATTTCTGTGTAAGACCTGATTTCTTGGGTTATATCATCGAAATGGGCCTGGTGTTTTTAAGAGATCAGATAATTCGAGGTGCGTTTCGTACAACTGAAAATCAAGCTCATGTTTTTTCGCATACAGGCAACGAATTTCTTCTTCTAACCATATAATTTCTGCTTTTCTTTTGAGTACTTGTGCTGCAAGTGACTTGCTTTTTACGTTGACCTTTACAAAATCAGGGATTACGTTATTACTTAAAGAGTTTAGATTTTGTTAAACTATCCTCAACATCAGGTTTAACAAAATCTGTTTAAGAGGAAATGAAACTTTCTTGGACATCACCATACAGAAACAACGACAAACATAATTTTGGATTTTTCAGGAAACCTACAGTTGCAAGTACAACCATACACATCAACTCCAACCATCCCTAAGCACACAAACTCTCAAATGGTTCAAATGGCTCTGGGCTCTATGGGACTTAACATCTGTGGTCATCAGTCCCCTAGAACTTAGAACTACTTAAACCTACCTAACCTAAGGACATCACAAACATCCATGCCCGAGGCAGGATTCGAACCTGCGACCAGAGCGCTCACGCGGTTACAGACTGAATCGGCTAGACCGCACGGCCACACCGGGCGGCACACAAACTCTCAAGTTTCAGACACATACTAAACGGGCTCAACAAAACTCCACTGGAAAAACTCAGCTACACACAGGAACTGAGGACAATACACTAGATAGACAGAGAGAAAGGGTACAACACGTAAATGAGGCTGAGAGGTTCTAGGCGCTTCAGTCTGTAACCGGGCGACCGCTACGGCCGCAGGTTCGAATCCTGCTTCGGGCATGGATGCGTGTGATGTCTTTTGGTTAGTTGGGTTTAAGTAGTTATAAGTTCCAGGGGACTGATGACCTCAGATGCTAAGTCCCATAACGCTCAGAGCCATTTGAACAATTTGAACCATAAATGATAATCAAGCTGAACAACAAAATTAAAAGAGAACAAATCATGAACAAATCACCAGCCACAACAGAGACTCAAGAACACAAACTTCAGACAAACACAGGGAACTAGGAACATCTTACAAAGAGTAGAGCATGGCACACACACTAACGCACAGTAACAAAAACGTCCACAGGGTGGAATACCTAGTGAGGAAACAAGGGCTACAAATATCATTCCGCACAAATAACACAGTCCAGAAAAACCTAAGCACAAGAACACCTCTGCAGACAAATTTTCCAAAGATGGAATGTATCAGTTAAACTGTAGTTATTGCCAGTCGCTCTACACAGACGAAATAAGCAGAAATTTCAAAACGAGGTACTCTGAACACCTCGGAGCCCTAAGAAGTGATAGTACACACTCCACTTTTGCAGATAATCTAATACCAGAAAACTACCATCCAAAAAACATGGAGACTGATCTTAAGATCCTCAGAGAAAGCAACAGTCTCTATCAAAAACACACAATAGAGGAGAATTACCACATACACAAAGCAGTAACACAAGGAAAGAGAGTCCTGAATGAAAATAAAGCCCTCTACACTCAATGAACTTTGCAAAGACACTTTCCAGCATAAAACACAACAAACAGTCTAAACTATCGAAAAAACTTCTGGTTTCGTTTCCATCGGACATCAACCAGATACACGCAAAAGGACGAAAAATGTAAGTACTGAAACGCACATAACCTCTACCTACGACACAGATCTTCACAAATACACAATAATTTTCTTCATGGCTAGTTTTAAGATGACATGCTGTCAAAAAAAAAAAAAAAAAAAAAAAAAAAAAAAAAAAAAAAAAAAAAAAAAAAACCGACGAAAAAGGGCCCAAAAAACGACGTGTAATAATGCAGTTCATTTAGCGATGTAATTTTAAGGTGAGAGTCTATACAAAACAAAGTAAAATGCACATATTGTAATCCGACACATATGTGTTGGAACACGCCTGGGTAAATATAAAAATAAAAAATAAATCAGCTGTATTTGCATAAGACTGGATTTCAAAACAACCTAAAATGGGAATATTGTCCATAGTAGTCATTTTCCAGTACCTTCAAGAATGAACATGGGCGAGTATTACATTAAAATATATACAGTGTGGAATATCATTAACCATAACTGTAATTGTGTTTACATTCCATAGAGGAATTCATCAGCAGTACGCTATGTGCCCTAAGTGCTGTAGCATAACTAAAAAAGGAAGACTATCCCAAGTGTTCATCAATACATGAAATAATACATCCGAAACTGCAATCCGAGATCGAAAACAACGTACTAGAAGCAAACAACCACATCATCTCATGTGTAAACTACAAGACTTAACAGTCAGACTGTGGCAGAAATCAACTGCTCTAAATTCTAGTAAAGAATATGGTCAAAGTAAAGATAGATGACTATCGCTAACGTAACTCTTTGTACATGCTTTGCTGATATGCCACTAAGTTAAATTTAATCTTATGTCTAAAAGCAGGTGTTGTGAAACATACACTGAAGCCCCAAACACACTGATATAGGCATGCTTATACAAATACAGAGAAATGTAAACAGGCAGAATACGGCGCTGCGGTCGGCAACACCTATATAAGACAATAAGTATCTGGCGCAGTTTTTAGATTGGTTACTGCTGCTACAATGGTTGGTTATCATAATTTAAATGAGTTTGAACGTGTCGTAGATAGAGGTTATGTGCGTTTCTGTACTTACACTTTTCATGCTGTTGCGTGTCTCTAGCTGATATCTCGAACAACAGCGTGCTATGGGACACAGCATATCCGAGGTAGCTATGAAGTAGGGATTTTCCCATACGATCATTTCGCGAGTGTCCCGTGAATATCAGGAATCTGATAAAACATCAAATCTCCGATGTCGCTGCTACCGGAAAAAGATCGTGGCACAACGAGACCAATGACGACTGAAGAGAATCCTTCAACGTTACTGAAATGTAACCCTTCAACAAACTGTCGCAGATTTCAGTGCTGGGCCATCAATAAGCGTCAGCGTGCAAACCGTTCAGTCGAGCGTCATCGATATGCCGTTTCGGAGCCGAAGGCCCACTCGTGTACCCTTGATCACTGCACGACACAAAGCTTTACGCCTCGCCTGGGCTCGTCAACACTGACATTGGACTGTTGATGACTGGAAACATATTACCTGGTCGGACTATTCTCGATTCAAATTGTATCGAGCGGATGGACGTGTACGGATCTGAAGACATGATATGAATCCATGGACTTTGCTTGTCAGCAAGAAGCTGTTCAAGTTGGTGTGGCTCTGTAATGGTATGGGGCATGTGCAGTTGGAGTGATATGTTACTCCTGATACGTCTAGATACGACTCTGGCAGGTGACACGTACTTAAGCATCCTGTCCGATCACCTGCAACCATTCATGTCCATTATGCATTCCGACGGACTTGGACAATTCCAGAAGGACAATGCGACACTCCACACGTCCAAATTATTACAGAGTGGCTCCAGGAACGCTCTTCTGAGTTTAAACATTTCAGCTGGCCACTAAACGCTCCAGGCATGAACATTACTGAGCTTATCTGCGATGTCTTGCAACGTCCTGTCCAGCAGAGGTCTGCACCTCCTCGTATTCTTACGGAGTTATGGACAGCGCTACACGATTCACGGTGTTAATTACCTCCAGCTCTACTTCAGTTATTAGTCGAGTCCATGCCACGTCGTGTTATGGCACTTCTGCATGCTCGTGAGGGGCCTAAACGATATTAGGCAAGTGTAGCAGTTTCTTTGGCTCTTCAGTGTATTTTACAACATCAGAATAGAACGGACAGTGCGTTCAAAGTCATAAAGTACGATTTAAAGTTAGTGAAGCTTAGCATCCAAGTACGCATTTTAAATGGCAAACATTACGAACAGTTATGAAAATGACAGGGCATGGCGATAAAAGTATAATCGTAGGAGCAGCCTGTAACTGAACAGTAGTGTATATTTCTTTAGTCACGAAGAAATGTATTTTTGTAGAAGCTGCAAAAGACTTAAAGCGACCAATCGCACAAATAAAGGATAACTTTTCAGCCTACTGCTGACGTTTTCTTTCACTAAACCTCCTGTTTCTTCTGTTTATCAAACTGCATTCTTATTACCGTTAGCTCTCCGGATAGTCTTTGTCGGTAAAAATTGTTCTTACCAGAGTTGATGCCAAAATTTATATCAATGATCCCACAGAGTACTCTATGAGACGTTAATGAAACCACTGATAAGAACATGCATATCTACATCCACATCTACATCCATACTCCGCAAGCCACCTGACGGTGTGTGGCGGAGGGTACCCTGAGTACCTCTATCGGTTCTCCCTTCTATTCCAGTCTCGTATTGTTCGTGGAAAGAAGAATTGTCGGTATGCTTCTGTGTAGGCTCTAATCTCTCTGATTTTATCCTCATGGTCTCTTCGCGAGATATACGTAGGAGGGAGCAATATACTGCTTGACTCTTCGGTGAAGGTATGCTCTCGAAACTTAAACAAAAGCCCGTACCGAGCTACTGAGCGTCTCTCCTGCAGAGTCTTCCACTGGGGTCTATGTATCATCTCCGTAACGCTTTCGCGATTACTAAATGATCCTGTAACGAATCGCGCTGCTCTCCGTTGGATCTTCTCTATCTCTTCTATCAACCCTATCTGGTACGGATTCCACACTGCTGAGCAGTATTCAAGCAGTGGGCGAACAAGCGTACTGTAACATACTTCCTTTGTTTTCGGATTGCGTTTCCTTACGATTCTTCCAATGAATCTCAGTCTGGCATCTCCTTTACCGACGATCAACTTTACATGTTCATTCCACTTTAAATCATTCCTAATGCGTACTCCCAGATAATTTATGGAATTAACTGCTTCCAGTTGCTGACCTGCTATTTTGTAGCTAAATGATAAGAGATCTTTCTATGTTTTCGCAGCACGTTACGCTTGTCTACATTGAGATTCAATTGCCACTCCCTGCACCATGCGTCAATTCGCTGCAGATCCTCCTGCATTTCAGTACAATTTTCCATTGTTACAACCTCTCGATACACCACAGCATCATCTGCAAAAAGCCTCAGTGAACTTCCGTTGTCATCCACAAGGTCATTTATGTATATTGTGAATAGCAACGGTCCTATGATACTCCCTTGCGGCACACCTGAAATCACTCTTACTTTGCAAGACTTCTCTCCATTGAGAATGACATGCTGCGTTCTGTTATCTAGGAACTCTTCAATCCAATGACACAATTGGTCTGATAGTCCATATGCTCTTACTTTGTTCATTAAACGACTGTAGGGAACCGTATCGAACGCCTTGCGGAAGTCAAGAAACACTGCATCTGCCCGTGAACCCGTGTCTATGGCCCTTTGAGTCTCGTGGACGAATAGCGCGAGCTGGGTTTCACACGATCGTCTTTTTCGAAACCCATGCTGATTCCTACAGAGTAGATTTCTAGTCTCCAGATAGGTCATTATACTCGAACATAATACGTGTTCCAAAAATCTACTACTGATCGACGTTAGAGATATAGGTCTATAGTTCTGCGCATCTGTTGGACGTCCCTTCTTGAAAACGGGGATGACCTGTGCCCTTTTCCAATCCTTTGGAACGCTACGCTCTTCTAGAGACCTACAGTACACAGCTGCAAGAAGGGGGGCAAGTTCCTTCGCGTACTCTGTGTAAAATCAAACTGGTATCCCATCAGGTCCAGCGGCCTTTCCTCTTTTGAGCGATTTTAATTGTTTCTCTATCCCTCTGTCGTCTATTTCGATATCTACCATTTTGTCATGTGTGCGACAATCTAGAGAAGGAACTACAGTGCAGTCTTCCTCTGTGAAACAGCTTTGGAAAAAGGCATTTAGTATTTCGGCCTTTAGTCTGTCATCCTCTGTTTCAGTACCATTGTGGTCACAGAGTGTCTGGACATTTTGTTTTGATCCACCTACCGCTTTGACATAAGACCAAAATTTCTTAGGATTTTCTGCCAAGTCAGTACATAGAACTTTACTTTCGAATTCATTGAACGCCTCTCGCATTGCCTCCTCACACTACATTTCTCTTCGCGTAATTTTTGTTTCTCTGCTGGGCTTTGGCTATGTTTATGTTTGCTGGTGAAGTTCCCTTTGCTTACGCAGCAGTTTTCTAACTCGGTTGTTATACCACGATGGCTCTTTTCCACCTCTTACGATCTTGCTTGGCACATACTCATCTAACGCATATTGTATGATGGTTTTGAACTTTGTCCACTGATCCTCAGTACTATCTGTACTTGAGACAAAACATTTGTGTTGAGCCGTCAGGTACTCTGTAATCTGCTTTTTGTCACTTTTGCTAAACAGAAAAATCTTCCTACCTTTTTTAATATTTCTATTTACGGCTGAATTCATCGATGCAGTAACCGCTTTATGATCGCTGATTCCCTGTTCTGCGTTAACTGTTTCAAATAGTTCGGATCTGTTTGTCACCAGAAGGTCTAATATGTTATCGCCACGAGTCGGTTCTCTGTTTAACTACTCAAGGTAGTTTTCAGATAAAGCACTTAAAAAAATTTCACTGGATTCTTTGTCCCTGCCACCCGTTATGAACGTTTGAGTCTCCCAGTCTATATACGGCCAATTAAAATCTCCACCCAGAACTAAAACATGGTGGGGAAATCTACTCGCAATATTTTCCAAATTATCCTTCAGTTGCTCAGACACGACAGCTGCTGAGCCAGGGGGCCTATAGAGACATCCAATTACCATGTCTGAGCCTGCTTTAACCGTGACCTTTACCCAAATTATTTCACATTTCGGATCTCCGTCAATTTCCTTCGATACTATTGCACTTCTTATCGCTATAAACACGCCTCCCCCTTCACTGTCCAGCCTGTCTCTGCGGTATACATTCCAATCTGAGTTTAGGATTTCCTTACTGTTTACGTCAGGTTTCAGCCAACTTTCTGTCCCTAGTACTATATGGGCGTTGTGGCCGTTTATTAATGAGAGCAGTTCCGGGACCTTTCTATAGACGCTCCTGCAGTTTACTATTAGCACTTCAATATTGTTATTCCCTTTTGCATTTTGCCTACTCCTATCTTGCCGCGTCTCGGAAGGCGTCTTGTCGAGCCTAGGGAGGGAATTCTCTAACCTAAAAAACCCACATGTGCACTTCACACGTACTCCGCTATCCTTGTAGCCGCTTCCGGCGTGTAGTGCACGCCTGACCTATTCACGGGGACCCTACATTTCTCCACCCGATAGCGTAGTTCTTCTTCACGTGCACTGTACCATCCCGTAGAAAGTCCGTGGTACTATTTCATATATGGCTGAGGGCCTTCAAAGATTTTTTTATGGTACTACATTAATGTGCTAATAGTAAACTGCAGGAGCGTCTATAGAAGGGTCCCGGAACTGCTCTCATTAATAAACGCTCACAACGCCCATATAGTACTAGGGACAGAAAGTTGGCTGAAACCAGACGTAAACAGTAAAACACGTTAAAATAGCGGGAAGTCATGGAAATACAACTGTATAGCAAGTCTGGTTTCATAGGAAGAAAAGAGAAATTTAGTATTTTCACACGTGCTACTATTGATTACTGCTGCTGTTCTTTATTGACAGAACGTCCCCAAGTTGTTCTTCTATAGGAACCAGAGCGCAGTCTTTCGGAGGTTTGGATAACCTTCGCAAGGACACAGCCAATGACCGCCCCGTTAATGGTATCGATTCAGGCCGCCGGCAGTCCATTAGCCGCTGAAACGTGCGAACAAAAGCAGAAAGTAAACGCCTTCCGCTCGTGGAGCGGGCCGCCACGCCCACTTCTGCCGACATTAGCGGAGCGGCTGACTCAGAGCCAGCTATAGACAATGCTGCCGTTTCCACTGAATGAAAACTTACCGTTGTTAAACGATCTGACTTGAGCCATTCCATATGTATCAAATTCTCTACTTGATATTTCCGTTACATTTTTTTAAGGAAAACACCCTAACTATTTTCAATTTTGACAGCTATCAAGAACAGTGAAAAGAAAATAAAACAGTGAAGGTGAAGAAAGTATTTCGAAACATAAAGCAGCTTTAATATTATGTTAAGAATCGTAGGTATGGATCATGAGAGAAACGTTACTGTGAAATCAAAAGAAAAAAGGAATAAGAAACAGATAAAGTACGAAAGGAAGAGGAACTAGAAGAAAAAAACAAGTATGCGGAACATCCCAAACAAGGAGAAAGGTAGCAACGACTAGAACATTAACAATTGTCAGTGCTAGAGATAGGCTGAAACCTTTTTACTACACATACTTTCATTCCTTGATGTGGTATGGGATAATAACTATAAAAAACTGGTTCAGGCAGACAGAATATTTTTAACCTAGGAACACGCACCTGCGTTCGTAAAAAAATTGAGCAAGAAGGAGCAAGATTCTAAAACTGTCGTTTTCTTCCAGAGTGAATTTTCACTCTGCAAAGCAGTAGCGCTGATATGAAAGTTCCTCGCAGCTTAAAACTATGTGCCGGACAATGACACGGAAAAAGTATGCATTTTCATTGTCGTTTTAAAAGCACATCTTTCCGTATTAACGTAAATATATGTACTACTTTTTTATTTTAACCATCATAAATAATAACCAGTGTATTCCAAGCTGTGAGGTTAAAACTGAACACTAAAACTTGCAAACAGGAAAAAAACGTATGATTGCCAAATACTCTCAAGTATCAACAAAATTAACTAGTAAAAATATCAGCAATCCTTCTCAAGCTACAGAAACAGGTAGTGAACTTTTTTTAAACCTTAATTAAACTTATGCTCTCTATATGACTGCTTCCTGGCTGTAATCCACGTCTGATCATGTTAATGAGCCTAGGGAGGGCTTTGTATCTAGATCATAGTGTACCTAGGAACAGACGACATTTCTTGCCAGTACTTCAGTCTTGTGAATGGTTTCACAAACATATGAAGCAATGTGCACTAAAGGCCGACGTAAGCAGTTTCCCCCAGTTTCTATAGCTTTTGCTGTTACTTGAAATGAGGTTGTGTTTTACACAGCATCTGTAAGTACACGATGTAGAAAAAATTGCAGCACCAAGAAGGCAATGTGATAGTTTGTAGGCGTGTTTCTACGTTTGGTGGATGATGTCTCTTCAAACTTCTTGCCGGTCGCATAAGAGTGGTGATAGTAGTGCCACTATGAGGATGCAAATTGGATTTGCGTTAAATACTTGCTGTGACGGTCGTGCGTTAGTTACCTTTGAGATTGTACATGGTGAGTTGATGTTAATCAAGAATGCCTCTGACGCGACATAGATGCCATTATCAACACCTTACTGATTTTGAAAGAGGTAGTTTAATAATGCTATGAAGAGTTGAATGTTTCTTCTGTGATATTGCGGAAACGCTTGGCAGGAATGTAGCCACTGTACATGATTGCTGGCAGCGGTGGTCACGAGAATCTACGGTCGCAAGAAGATCGGGCTCCTGCAGGCCATGTATCACTACCGAGAGGAAAGACTATCGTGTTCGCCCATGGCTCTGGCTCTGGCACATAGATCTGCATCTGCCACAGCAATTTGAGCAACAGTTTTCACCACAATGACACAATTAACTGTCACAAATCATTTACTCCAAGGACAGCTCCGAGCCAGACGCCCTGTAGCGAGCATTGGACTGACGCCAAACCACCACCACTGTCTAGTTCAGTGGTGTCAAGCGAGAGCTCACTGGCGGGCAGTTGGGAGGTGTGTCGTGTTTCCTCGTGAAAATTGGATCTGCCTTGGTGCCAGCGATGGCTGCGTGTTGGAAGTCAGATCTGGAAGCTGGAGAGATACTTAGAGATTGACTAAGATTCCCTAACCGTTCCTTCCACCAACCTGTCGCCTTCTTAAGTTGTTCCCGGCGCAGAAGACAGCTCGTCGGTCATGGGATCTTCTTTGGCGGAGTCTCCTATGCTGTCATATCGAACTTGAACCTGTGTTTGTGCTGTTTTGTGGGATTCCACTTGCCCAGGTTAATGTCTGTATCTACAGAGGACAAGATCTGTAGCACTGACAATGATGGTAGGCGACACCTCTCATTAATGCATCCATCACTTTTTACACTGTCTTCTACAACACTCGACATAGCTTTCTTAACAGCACAGTAACTTTTCTGACAACTTTCGATCTAGAGAACGACACGTCCGTCCGAAACAGAGACACACGTCCGGCTCTGAAGAACACCCCAAACAGAGTAACTAGCGCAGCCGAAGTACTTCGTCTCCTAGGCGCGCCGAAGCAACCAGAAGGTGTCCGAAGCACTTCTGTTGTAATATCATTACTCTTATGGTTCTGAAAACTAGAGAAATTTAATAAACAAAAACGGTAGTCTCGTAGGGTAACCATGACTGTCATACTGAAATGTGGGTTAAATACAATGAAAAGTATATAAATAATTAATAAGAGAAGTTAGGCGTTTTGGCGCCAAACACCCGAATGTGCCGATCAATCTGATGTAAGTTCAGTACAATGGGCGGACTCTCCTACAGGAATGGTACATAGTGAAACATCTGTCATTGCACCTCACTCCACATTTGTACCATATGCAACTTCACATATATGAAGCTGCATCAAGGCGAGCTTCTAGCAAGATAAAATACTGGCGGCCACAGCCAGGAATATCACAAGATGCTGCAAGAAACCTGTTTGCGTGCTACACTGGATCCACACCTGAAGTTATGATCTGTGGTGCGATTTCGTATGACAGTATGAGCAGTCTCATGGTTATCCCACGCACCGTGACAACAAATTTGTACGTTAGACTACTGATTCGGCCTGTTGCGCTGCCAATCATGTTTTACAACAGGATAAGGCTCGCCCACGTACCGTTGTTGTAACCCAACATGCTCTACAGGATGTCGACATGTTGCCTTGGCTTGCTTAATCACCCGAGCCGTCTCCAGTTGAGAACACATAGGATATCGGACGACATGTCCAGCCTCATCCACAGCGTTAACCGTCCTTGTATTGACCAACCAAGAACTACAGGCATGGAACTCCATCCCACAAACTGACATCCGGCACCTGTACACCTCAACGCATACACGTTTTCATGCTAGCTTTCAGCTCTATGACAGTTTCACCAGTTATTAATGTAGCAGCATTACACATTTGCTGTGGCTTATTTCGCGCTTACGTTAACCTGTGATATTGCAATTTTAGTCAGTCACGTATGTTACCTAGGCAAATGTATTCCCGTAATTTCATTTCTCTACGTTAATTATTTTCTGATGTTGTGATTTTTACCCGTCAGTGCATTTCGCATTCTACACATTCAAGTGTCATATTACATATTGAAGTTATTTGAAATATATTGTCAGTTCTTCAAGGACAGGTTTTTATGGCGAGTAAAGTACTATATATTATGCCACTGTTTACTTAATATGTGCCGCCCGGGGTAGTCGCGCGGCCTAAGGCGTTTTGTCACGGTCCGCGCTTCTGACCCCGTCGGAGGTTCGAGTCCTCCCTCGGGCTTGGGCGTGTGTGTTGCCCATAGCGTGAGTTACTTTAAGTTAGATTAAGTTGTGTGTAAGCTTAGGGACCGATGACCTAACCTGTTTGGTCCCGTAAGATCTTACCACAATGTTTCAGTTTTTTTTTACTTAACATGTGGACGGTTAAGCCATACTTCGTTGCTTGGGCACCATCTTCGCCCTTGATACAGAAGAAAGTCTTTTAGCATCGAACATGTGATAAGTGCAAGTTAACTGCGTTTCTTTAATGTCATAACAATTTTGCTTGTCTTGAAAATGGAAATCTGTGTTAATTTCCAGTAGCTCACTTTTCAAAACGTATTTAGCCTGTAACTGGTCTCCGATAGTACTTTTCTTTATTTTATTACACTCAATGACTTTTGGTGTGTAGCAGAGTAATTATGCAACAATAGACGATTACAGTATCGACAAGATTATCTAAATTGCAACGCTTTTAAATTTCAGTAGAATATTTGTTCCTAGGTATATGACCATGTTGTACCTTGGAATATGTTTTCACATCTGGAGGAAACTTATTTTTTCGGAGTAATTTTTGTAATTCCAGAAAAAGACAACAGCACATAGAAAGTGAATGCTATTACTTAGAAAGGGAAGTAATGAAAACTGTGCACCAAGAAGGGAGAATCGAATCGAAATGAAATTTACGAGACATAATCCCAAAACCGAAACTTGTAAAGAAAGATAGTTAGTACAGCTACACAAATACATTGCAACATCAATAAAGCTTTGGGCCACCTTTTGCTGCAATTCATGTCGCAGTACGGTCCGGCATCGAGTTGAATAGACGCCTGATGATGTCCTGAGGCAGACTGGCCCACAAATCTCGAAGTGCTACTTCCATATTATATATAGAGTGACACGGCAGCATCTAGCGTTTCATCTGGTCGGCCATGGAGAGTCGCAACACGAAGTAGTAGATCTTGAGCAACTCGAGCGTCGTGCGTAAAAACATTATCTTGCTGGGAAAGCGCCCCTGGTAGATCATGTAGGAAAGGTCCCGTATGGGGTTGAAGAATGTCATCAGCATAACGCTGGAGCGTTAAGGTTCAATGTCCATGTCCCATCAGGTGGGACTGATTGTACTTTCGCAGTACACAATAATCTCTGATCATCTGATGCCTGCCTCACTGGGCTAGGACGCAGTTTCCACGGCAACTATCGATACACTTTAGTAACATCGTTTCGCTGTTATTACAGAAATGTTGGTGTGATTCAGCGATAGGACAGTTATTTTCCATGGCGCTGACATGAGAAGGGAGCAAAATTAACCATATTTATATTGTCTAACATAACCGTAACATACGACGTATCTCCCCCTAGTACAATCTTTGACAGCACCACTAACGTCTACAGCGGAACAAGACGCCATTTCCATGGTAACCATCGATTATCCATGTAAATGCTAAGGCAACGACAATATTTGGTGCAGATTTTGTACTTCTGAGTTTAGATGCCTTATTTCATACCAATGAACCATTTTAATTGTATAATTTATATTCATTGACAAATAATGATCAATAATTGACATTACGGTGTATTCCAACTGTAACTGTTCCTTCGTAGCTATATATTAGGTTATCTAATCATGAACGTGTTTTCTGATTGGCTACTTACGATGTCATACTCAGAACGGTGGGTGTGACCAGCCCTATTAATACCCGTTCCCTCCATGCACAGTGAAGGTCGAGGGTAGACGGAACTCATCTAGCAGTGTCCATCCACCTCCTCGAGTATAATTTATTACTATTTATCTTATTTTTATATATTTTTCATGTGCTTATTATAATGTCTACACTATTTTGGCAATATATCTTTACAGAATCTGAAGATGACTCTATGAAAGAGTCGAAACCGGTCACTCACTTCAAAAAAATATTTTAACAAGATTGCGATCAAGACCGTTTTAAATTTTAATTTTAATAGCTGATGGCTCTGCATTCCGTTTCGACTGATTCCTCAAACTGCAGTCACGTACGCGATCCCTGTTTTGGTGATGCCCCTCGACCAAAACTCTATCTCCGTCTCAAACAAGTGATGTCAGTCAATCATTATGTGGTAACCAACAGCGTACCAGTGGGCGGATGGGATGGAAAAGACACCATCGATTTACTGTAATAATAAGCATCACAGTCGATAGTACGAACAGTTTTAGCAATTTTACAGTAATTTCAACACTGATGCGACAGCACGTTTCGCAATTTCAATGTCATCGCTGAACTGCCCCTTCTCTACTTTGCTAATATGTTTGGGAATGTGAATAGATGACTGTGCAGTACGCCCATTCATTATTAATTCTCGAACATATACATCAAAGTATACAGTGATCTTCAGATTTCTAGCACCTCGAGCATAGTGCATAATTTACGATCTTCTCTATGCGGACAGGTGTCACAGGGCATTCTCGCAGTCTTAGGAAAAAATTAGAGACTGAAAGATCCTCTCGCACTGTCTTTGACCAACGCGCACTGCAGCACCGTTACCGAATTAACCTGCAACTGACCAGAGGTAGACCGCTACAGTCGGCGTCTCGTGAATGAATGGCCCTTGCAGAGACCTCGCCCATTCAAGTGCACAAGATTTCTCCAGATGCGCCCATGTCGAGGTGATTACCACCCCTTATCGGTGTACAGTAATAGATTTGAAAGTGTTGTGATGTAATAGCAGACGGTTAAGAAGAACAAGAAACGGGTGGTTTTTATGCATGATGGGGCTCCAGACGGATGGAGTTCGAAGCATTGTACTAAATCAATTACGCTATAAATTTTAAAGTATTATTCTAGCGTCTGCTCAGAACTAGGAGGGTATCGGTAAGGCTGCTAAGGCTACATAGTTTCACACTTAGAACAGGCCATAATGTTAGATCGCTTCAGTTTCCGACCTGTTAGTGGTGTGGAATGCAGTGCTGTTAATATCCCAATTTAAGAAATATTTTCCAGCACATGACATACATTCTTTTTGCAGGTTTATCTACCATAATCTATGGTAACAAACTGTAAAATGAAAAAACTATTTCCTTAAAATATCGATTCTGTGTGATACATGCACAATTGTAGCTTTCCAGAGATGTATAGCTTCCACTGTCCACATCCGATCACGGTTCGGAAATTATAGTATGCTCACATCAGTCATTTATAAAATAATCGTTAGTAAGGGAGAATAGCTCTTACAAGGAAACATATGAAATTACACGTCATGCCGCCACTAACTCTATAAACAGGACATCTGTCAAGCGGATGTATACACGGGGATTGCAGTGCCTTACGAACACCTATCGCTAACTTAGAATCACCTTACTTATGAAACTGAAGTCGATTTTATAGCCAAGATGCGACAGGAGAATGTAGCACGTCACATAAATCGTCGTCCGTGTAGAGGAATGTATCGAAACAGGATGGTCACGTTTCATCACACATGAGGTGGAAGTCCTCTGATGACCAAGACGTTCGCTGTTAACGATCGCAAGTGGACAGTGCTGTAAGTCACATACAGGACACGTGGTTGGGTACGAGTCGAATGCAGGCTCTATCAAGCGAACGTTGCATCCTGACGGAACAGCGAGAAAAAAAAAAGGTCATATGACCTGCAGCAGCGTCTCTCTCCCTCTCTAGGATGCGTCATCAGTCTGCCATTAAATCATACCTCATTGCAGCTCCATCTGAACCGATCACCCTGCCATCCTTTGACGCAAATACGTGTAAGTTTAGAGGCAGATGGTTCTCTGTCTTCCTGAAAAACGCCAAATACAGTAGTCAACTCTCGTGTATCACTGTTACCTCAATGAACATGCAGTAGAATGCCGCCTCGACGGAAAAAAGTTACTTTTTCTCAGGTTCCCTTCGCTTTCATGTCGACGTTTTCTCGGATTCCTCTTGCTGTCGTATACTTGTTCCCATGTACAAGAACTGTTCTGCCCCAACCAGAAGACACGCAAGTACTTTCTCAATTTCCCCGCATTTAGGCGTATTTTCCCTCAATTTATACATATTTTCCATCATTTTTCGCAATTCTAACGATTTTATGTCTCTTCTAGCAATGCGATGATGACGTTACCTCTCGTTCCATGTTCTAAAATTGCTTGTAAATGTGGTATAGCTGCCAACACCTAGCACTATTTTTCTGATCGGGCGGTATAGTTTAGTACAGCACTCGATTATATCCAGTCGCCTCCACCCACATATTCCACATTTGCCGTGCGTTGCGCTGTTTTCTGTATTTTGTATGTACTTGTGTCGCGGAAAGATTCCCAGTACCCGGTCCTCCCGCTGCTGAACCCAACTTCGAACATGGAACACGTCTTCGGACGTAACGGCTGGTTGGTCCACCTGCGAACCCTGTCCCAGATGTAACGTGGTGTGGATCCGCCGCGCGTTATATCCGGAGCGATGTAGGGTTGCGGATCCACAATATGCCACGTCCTGGATGGGGTTTGAAGGTGGATCCGTCACGTGGATTCTCCAAGCACAATGTAGGGAACGATGTTGGGATGCAGACCTACAATATACCACGTAAGAGTTAGCGTTCGAGTGTGGATCTGCTGCGCACTATGTATCCAGACCGATGTTCAGAGGCGGATCCACCACATGTCATCGCATGATTGTATTCATACCTTCATAACTGTAGAGGATATAAATCGCTTGTCGCTGACTTTCGCTATATTTTGATCTTTGATCTTTTGACTTTTTGATTACTGCCATTCTGTAGCAACGTTTTCATATTATATATTATTTATTATGGATGGCAAATTTTCGTGCAGGTACTTTAGCCTATAAACTACTAGAAGCAGATGTGCCAACGTCTTGCAGCTGAGAGAGCTCTCTGTGCTTGGAAAGTAGGGTAATTCGTAAAAATGTGCAAATACTCAAAATGCTTGCTAAATGTCTGCCAAATATGTTAAAAAATATATCGGCTCAACCACTTGTTTGTAGTGTAAAACACTAAGATTGACGCGTTTCGGAAGTCAAGCGTCCATCATCACCATAATAAAAAGTAAAGGAACTTGTTAAAACTCGCTAAAATGGAACATGCAGCAGGCACAATAAAATTGATAATAAAATTAAAACATAGTTGCTATTTCCCTTGTGGCAGCCGAGTCTTCCAAGGTGCATCTCCACATAGTCGTCAAAATATAAAAAACTCTAAAATGGTGTCGCCTATGGTGTTCAACATCTAACCAAATGGCTCTCTCCTCTATCGTCGTAAACCGCCCGTGCGTCTTCGTTGATACCACACACCACGTAGCCAAACACGAAACTGAAACGCAAGTGAGCTCGCGCGCAAGTAAACAAGGAAGTCACAGAGATGTCTATACAAACAGATAACGTATACATGTTGCAAGGACCTCATGAAATGATGGTATCCTGCCAATTGCTAAATATGTAGTTACTAAAAGAAACCAGTGAAATGTTTGAAAAAGTTATTTGTATCACCAGTTAGCTGTTCATTCAGTGTGTTCTGATTATCTGCGCTGTGTAATGTAATTTCCAGCTGTTCTAGTAGATCCAGCTTTTTGCCTTTGTTCGGTCTATGTAAAATAACGAGATCCTGATCAATTCCCAACATGGGGTGTCCCGTTTCCCAAATATGCGTGGCTACAGCTAACTTTTAGAAATTATTAAGCCGGAAAGCATCGCTATGTTCTTTGTAACGTACTTTAAAAGACCTACCAGTTTGGCCTACATAGCTTGCCTTGCACGTTTTACACTGAATTTTATAGCGATGCTTTCAGGTTTAATAATTTCGGAAAGTCAGCTGTAGCCACGCATATTTGGGAAACAGGACACCCCCATGTTGGGAATAGATCAGGATCTCGTTATTTTACATAGACCGAACAAAGGCAAAAAGCTGGATCTACTAGAACAGCTGGAAATTACGTTACACAGCGCGGATAATCAGAACACACTGAATGAACAGCTAACTGGTGATACAAATAACTTTTTCAAACATTTCACTGGTTTCTTTTAGTAACTACATATTTAGCAATTGGCAGGATACCATCATTTCATGAGGTCCTTGCAACATGTATACGTTATCTGTTTGTATAGACATCTCTGTGACTTCCTTGTTTACTTGCGCGCGAGCTCACTCGCGTGTCAGTGTCGTGTTTGGCTACGTGGTGTTGGGTATCAACGAAGACGCACGGGCGGTTTACGACGATAGAGAAGAGAGCCATGTGGTTAGATGTTGAACACCATAGGCGACACCATTTTAGAGTTTTTTATATTTTGACGACTATGTGGGAGATGCACCTTGGAAGACACGGCTGCAACAAGGGAAATAGCCACGATGTTTTAATTTTATTATCAATTTTATTGTGCCTGGTGCATGTTCTATTGTAGCGAGTTTTAACAGGTTCTTTTACTTTTTGTTATTCTAATGATGGACGCTTGACTTCCGAAACGCGTCTATCTTAGCGTTTTTCACTATAAACAAGTGGTTGAGCCGATATATTTTTTAACATTGACATTCACAACCACGACCTCTCATCCAGTATGAATAAAATCAAAGTCTGCCAGATAAGTTGAGAAACTAGTTCCTTTCTCTTACAGCTCTAACACTTCCATGGACATATTCACCTTTTTAATGCTATGACAGGAGCATTTTTCATTGTCGTTCACAACTTTTATTCTACCATAATTTCAGATCGCCATAGCTTGGTAACCGATGTAGATTTTTGTTAACTCGGGCGACGACTGATCCAGTACAGGTTTTTTTATTGTCTTTCGAATCATGTTTTTATCGTGACAACGGATAAAACTTTCACAAAAAGACAGGGCAGCCATTAATTACAATTTTTTTTGTTTACCTCCTTACAAAATTTGAACCGATTCGCAAAAGTCTGAAAAAATAGAAGCGACGCGCGTAAAAAAAATTCATGAAAAAAGTACTTTTTGCGCTTAAAATGGGAATGACGCTAGATTTTTGGAAAACAAGTTTTCAGTTTCATCACAAGAATGCATCTTTTATTTTCCTGAATCACTTTAGAGCGTTACTATGCTTTCAGCTCATGTAAGAATGACTTGTGAGCCACCTTTACCTCGGCTTTAAAACAGTGTACCTCGAAAACGGATGAATATTATTGGATGAAAATATTTCATTGTGACTTTGTCCATTTATCCACTTTATTGCAGAATTTTATCCGATTGGTACAAGTTGAAAGTACGGAAGTGGCGTGCTTCAAAAAAACCTCCCAGAGAAAGGTTTTGTTTTTTTTTTTTTTTTTTTTTTTTTTTTTTTTTTTTTTTTTTTTTTTTTTTGCATGTAATTTGAAACACAGAAGTGGTGCAGGTAAACGAAACTAACAAGAACCGAATGAAGCTAGGATATTTGAAAGCGCGTTTTCAATTTTACGTATGAATGTACTTTTACTTCTGTGAATCTCTTTAAACCGTTTTCGTGCATTCAGTTCATGTAAGAATGAATTTTACGTGCTATAGTCAGTTCGACTTTGAACGATCGTATCTCGACAATGGATAAAGATCATGGATAAAAAAATTCGTTTTGAGGTTATCCATTTATCTATCTCAGTGCAAAGTTTGAATCGATTAGTATAAGTTTAAGGTATAGAAGCGGCGCGCTTCAAAAGGATTCCAGAAAAACGTGTTCGCATGCTTTTGCACGTGAAATCCGAACGGTGCACATACAAATGGTGCCACTACCTGAGAATTAATTTTAGCCCACTTAACATCTTTCGCAAAAGGAATTAATGGATTAGCACAATTTTCCTGTTCGCCAGCTCCCGGTTCAAATGACTCTGAGCACTATGGGACTTAACTGCTGTGGTCATCAGTCCCCTAGAACTTAGAACTACTTGAACCTAACTAACGTAAGGACACCACTCACATCCATTCCCGAGGCAGGATTCGAACCTTCGACCGTAGCAGTCGCGCGGTTCCAGACTGTAGCGCCCAGAACCGCTCCACCACTCCGGCCGGCGCCAGCTCCGGTTCGTCTTTAAAACCTTGCGTAATACAGTATAATGTAGTTATAGCAGGACATATGTTCGAATGGCTATACAAATGGTTACTGATGTGGACTGAGTGTACACATACCTAGCTCAAATAAGAACCGAGCACGAAGACCCCCCTCCAAACCGCGTTTTTGCACGCAGTCTTCAGAAGCGTATTTGTTTCAGCACTACTGCGCTGTAACGATATCACGATTACACTAGTTCTGTTTGGAGATACATCGTACAATGCAACGAATATTTGCTCCATTGTTTCCCATTTTCATAAAAACTCTCTCTCAGGCAACGTTTTCTCTTTTTCAGGGGGGAGGGGGGAGGAGGAAGGGGTGCACTTGTCTTTGCTACAAGTGATCAAAGCAACACATGGTTCAGTTTGTGCCGGAGGGAAAAAGAGAATTCGAGTGTTGTTCTATCATTCTTAGCACTTGAATATGTATTAAGAAAAGCCTACAGACTTCATGGTTTTTTGCTACAAAATTATGGGGATGGAGGAAGATGCTTGTGATACTAAATGGCAATACTACTTCACACCAAGATATAACTGCAAAATACATCTTCACATAGTATCTTCTGCTCAGAGTTATCAAGTATGTACAGAGATGCATGCCTCCGAATCTTTTACGCAGCAAACAAAAGGCATATCGGAGCGAGTGTTATTAAGATCAGACTAGAAGCCTGTCACTGGCGGAAAACGTGAGAGACAAACTCGAACAGAGACCTTTTATGTTATTGTACACAACCAAAGAAAATAATACAACACACTAAAGGACAACGTCGTATTATTGATAAGTGAGGTGGTAGGTAGGTAATCATTGTAGGAGTTTATGATAATTTCATACGAAATGAAGCACGCATGTCACAGTGAAGTGTATCCAAACAGTTGCGTCAAGAGCAAGCAAGTTCCCGCTTTATCATATCCCAAATATTTCACGTGAATTGTTCTGCTGAAAAAGCACGTAATCTTACTGTCGACGAAATAGCAGTGGAACGTAGATAACAGCCTGTGCAATGAAGCAGGCACTGGTTACCTTACCCTTCAGGAACAATCAAACTTGACCGCGAGTTGTAACTGATGCCTCCCCCCTCTCAACCCCCCCCCCTCCCACACATATACACACGCTGTGAACCATGGGATGGGACTTATGTGGCTTGTGCAAACGCTCTCCGGGTTAGGCGGTTCACCAAGTCTAAGCCATTCTCATGTACGTCCGTCACTCGCCTACAGTGAGAACCTACTCTAACCGCTGAAGAAAACGGAGTGCAATTCCACTCTCCAGTCAACTTTTTCACGGCACCAGATTCGCTGTGACTGGCGGTGTCGTGGTGCCAGTGGTAATCTTGCAAGACGCACACGTGATCTTAATCCTGCTGCAAATCAGACGCTTCTCAGCGTTCCCTGATGACATAGCCAGGTACGTAGCACGACAGCCGATGAGAGCCGTAATAACTGAATCACTAACACTACAACCCCTCAGTACCACCACAATCGTCGGGTGGGGGGGGGGAGGTTGGGTGTTGCATGTTTTTTTTCTGCGGTGTATAAAGTGTTTAATGTTTTATTTCACACGAAGAAAGTGAATACTAAACTTTTGTACTATTCTGAAGCACAAAAGTATTTAAGATATTAACGTAAAAATTGGGTTGAAAGACGATGAATGACGACATTTCTTGGTGGGGCAGGCGAGTATTAGCAGTGACATGGGAGTAGGTCCTTTGTGACAGAAACAGGCAGAAGGTAGCCAAATGCTGAAGGTTATCACGGTGTGTGGGTGTGATACTGGGCAGCCGTTGCAGCCAGCAGTGCATGTGAGGAAGGACCTGGCTCCCGGCTCCACTGGATGCTGCCACTGTCGGCGAAGCATCTCCTGCCATTTTGGAGACTCAAATCCAGAATCACGGGCTAATTCACCTCGTAACTCCTAGGCAGATGGTTCATATGAATACTAGATCGAAAGTGGAGATAACTATCATTTGCTGCACCACATAAAGGATGATATCGTCATTACCTAGTGAAACGAGCTGATACGTCGTGTGGCTTCGAAGACCTGTTGCAAACATTTTATTAACTGATTTTAATGCTGTAACAATGGTTCAGAACTGCATTTACGTAAGTTACCACGAGTGCAGGGGAATGCATCATTCATAAAAGATATTTGAGCCAGTGATTTATTATCTCTTAAGTTCGTGTAAATTACCGATTCTGCCCCATTGAAAGCCCCCTATTTAGCGAAACATGGCATCGGAGCAGCTGGAGAGCTGCCTGAAATCATCTCGTCGAAATCGGTGCTATGAAGACATCGCAAGTTATTGAGCTTTCGAACTACATAGAACTATGATCAGTATAGTTTCAAAAAACAAACTGCCTCAGCTATCTTTTGCTTGATTAATTCATTCAATAGTGTATCTTGATGGTGACAGGCACGTTAGTAACCAATTTCAGTCGTTAATATCTCAATAGTAAAATTACTAAGAAACATTTATGTTTCATCTTATTCATGTACATGTGGACTCGGTTACCTGTCAAGAGTTGTCTTCCAGCATTGTTGCCCAAAGCACTGCATTAAGAGCTCAGGTTAAGGTGGAGTAATGGTGTGAATGTAGCAAGTTTTACTTTCCGACGAATCAATTTCATCCATTACGACCATATGTGGAGGTGTTTATGAATAGCCGTCTTGTCAGGGACAGGGAGTTTTTTGTGAGGAGTTTACGAGCTGAGAGTAGTGGGAACAGTTCCCAGCTGATTGTGCAGAACGCGCTTTTCTGAGGCCAGTAACTTTTGATTTGACCATACAGTTGTTGTGATGTTCAGTCTCAGTAAGTAGAAGTTCAAGAGCCAAAAACTTTCAGAATGAAATTTTCACTCTGCAGCGAAGTGAACGTTGAAATGAAGCTCCCTGACACGTTAAAACTGTGTGCCGGGCCAGGACTCGAACCTCGTTTTTAAATGCTGTAAAATCTGAATATGGGAATGATTTTCATAAAATGAAATCAAAATTTGACAAAAATTGGGAAAATGTAATGAAAGTTTGAAATGAAATTGGGGAAGTGGAATATGAATATATTGAGGAATTAAAATCAGAGTTTGGCGATACAATAAATTTAGTAAGTGGGAAATATGATCAGCAAGGATGTAGGTTCACAGCAATTGAAAATGAAATCTAAAATATGCTAAATGGATAGAGAGAGTTCATAATAAAGTTGTAGAGGCAAGGAATTGTTAGCCAATGTGGGATCTGTAGAGAATGGTCTTGTGTGACGAACTGAGCCACAAGAGCGGAACTAACTGATTCTTCACTTGAGTTCAGCAGGGTTTTTCTAACAATGATCACTGTGCTTATGGCCGGCCGCTGTGGCCGGGCGGTTCTAGGAGCTTCAGTCCGGAACGGCGCTGCTGCTACGGTCGCAAGTTCGAATCCTGCCTAGGGCACGGATGTGTGTGATGTCCTTAGGTTAGTTAGGTTTAAGTAGTTCTAAGTCTAGTGGACTGATGACCTCAGATGTTAAGTCCCATAGTGCTCAGAGCCATTTCAACCATTTGAACTGTGCTTACGTTGGGGGGTTATTACAGAACATAAACGTGGTTGAACTAGAAGACAAAGAAAATACTACGGGCTTATCGTCAGTTAAAGTTCACGAGATATCTGAAACAGAAGTAGTGGTTCTGCCGTAAATGGAAACAGATGTTAACTTAGAGTTGAGGGGCAGTGTAATTAATAGCACAGTGTGTGACTGAATTTGATTACATCAAGGATACAAGTTGTGATATAAGCAGTTAGGATGCAACTTATCTTTCATTTCATCGTCATTTCCTTAGTGCATTCTGCACAAAAATTCTTTCTATGTAGAAAAAGTTCTTACTTGTAGCTAAGTCCGAGATATAAGGCGAGGGTTCAAAAACTTGCCACGTAAACTGCTGAAGCAAATATTTCGCCAACACAACACAATACGGGCGAACGTACCGTGAAGAAGCAGAATGTTGCTGGACAAAAACCTACGACACTTCTTTTTAAAAGGTACTGTTTCCTGCCAGATAGTCACGTCATTTGTTATACATTGTCATGTTGATTATTTAAAAGATTAATCACTTTCGTTATTTGCTTGTCATGAAAGTAAAGTTTATGGAGTTCTAATAATTTTTCAGAGATCAAATTCGAGGAGTCGGAGGCGGGTTGTTCGATGATGAAACGACCGAACACCATTCGCGTTCTCTCGCTAACTCTTCGTTGAAAGAAGCGAGAATCCCCGTAAGATTAATTTTCCGATAATTTCCATCACCTTATGTAATTTCCTGGGTAAGAATTGTTCTCGAGTGAACATCCACGAATAGTCACATCAGCCAAATCACTTACTCGCTTGATACAGCTCCATATTAAATTATATTGATGATGGCCGTTCTGAGATAACTAAATATCTAAACTCTAGATTTGTTAACCGGTTTACACCTCTCGGTGACTCTAAAAACATAAATTTATGCCATCGTTATTGGGACGTGCATTCCCGACTCCGTTATGCAATTACGTAATGCTATACATTATACGCACTGTTTTATAGTGCTGCTTATTGAGAAACTTTTCTTGAAATATCTCAGTATACGAGAAGGGTACGTTTCAACCAGTAACAGTGTGGTTCAAAAGGTATCCGCATTCATGTCAAGTGAGAAAAGTTACTACAGGTCCCATTCATCGTTCGCCTCTCAAACTTAGAGTAACCCACTTTTCTATAATCCAGATCACCACTAAAAAATAAAATAAAATAAAAAATCATGGAATTTCAAAACCACACAAGCTCAGTGCATCAGTAGTGAAACGTATTTTCTGTTAAATTTTTCCCTCAGATCTGGATTTGAATACGATAATCGCAACTGAATATCGGCCTCATCGCTCTTCATCATGGACATTCGTTCAACAAGATGTTCACTATTGAACCGAAATTTGTGTCATTATATTTTCGTACGCTTCGTTTATCGGTCTGTGATCTCTCTGAAAATATCGAAAGGGTGGACTTTCTTGCATTCACAAAACGTATTACGCTACGAACTTCACAGTTGGTGGGATCGTTAAGTTTTTCACACGTTTTAGAACCGCACAGATGAACAGTAAACGACCGTTCCCACTTGCTGTTAGCGTCAGACACTGATGTGCCTGGTATCGTGCAGCAACTCGGCGTGGCATGGATTCACCAAGACGTTGGAAGTTCCCTGCAGAAATATTGAACCACACAACCTCCACAGCCGTCCGTAATTCCGAAAGTGTTGCCGGTGCAGGATTCAGTGCACGGACTGACCTAAATCATTCACTGGAAGTGTCCAGAACAATTGTGGCCCGGTGACATGGCGCATTGTCACCCATAAAAATTCCATCGTTGTTTGGGAACATGAAATCATGAATGGCTGCAGATGGTCTCCAAGTAGCCGAAGATAATCACGTCCATTCAATGATCAGTTGGGTCAGAGCACCCAGTCCATTCGATGTAAGCACAGACCACACCATTATGGAGCCGCTACCACATTGCACAGTACCCTGTTGACAAGTGGAAAATGGTTCAAATGGCTCTGAGCACTATGGGACTTAACTTCTGAGGTCATCAGTCCCTTAGAACTTAGAACTACTTAAACCTAACTAACCTAAGGACATCACACACTCCCATGCCCGAGGCAGGATTCGAATCTGCGACCGTAGCGATCGCGCGGTTCCAGACTGTAGCGCCTAGAACCGCTCGGCCACCTCGGACGGCTGACAAGTGGACCATAGTTTCGTGGGTCTGCGCTATACTCGAACCCTGCCATCAGCTCTTACCAACTAAAATATGGGCTCAAGTGCCCAAGTCTTGTCCAGTGCTCGGGGTCCAGGAGAAGCGTTGCAGGCAATTTACTGCTTCTGGCAAAGGCACTCGCGTCGGTCGTGTGCTGCCATAGCTCATTAACTCCAAATTTCGCCGCAATATCCCAACGGACACTTCTTCGCACGTCCAACATCGATTTATGCAATTAATTCATGCAGTGTTGCTTGTCCGTTTGCAAAAAGAAGGATATAATCTTATGGCATTGATGGACGGGAGGCCCCAGTAGAGGAAGTTCGGCTCCTGTTTAGTTGACACCACTTCGGAAACTGGCGAGTCAATGATGACGAAAGACACATAACACCCAGTCCCCTGCCGGGAATCGAACCCGTGCCCCCTGTGTAGTAGGCGGTAACTCTACCACTACTGTCCGTGAGCAATGACAACACTATGCAAAAGCCGCGGCTCTCCTTTGCCAAACGAAGACCGTCGGCCATTGCGTTGTCCACGGTGAGAGGTAATCCCCAAAATTTTGTATTCTCGGCACAGTGTTGACACTGCGGATCTCAGAACAATGAATTGTCTACCAATTGCCGAAATGCAATTTCCCATACTTCTAGCTCCAATTATCATTCCGTTTTCAGATCTGTCAATTCCCGTCGTATGGCACTATCCACGTCGGCAATATTTTTACATACACTGAAGCGCCAAAGAAACTGGTATAGGCATGCATATTCAAATACAGATATAAGTAAAAAGTCAAAATACGGCGCTGCAGTCGGTCGGCAACGCCCGTATAAAAAAACAAGTGTCTAGTGCATTTGTTAGATCGGTTACTGCTACAATCCAGGTTACCAAGATTTAAGTGAGTTTGAACGTGGTGTTATACTCGGTGCACGAGCGATGGGACACAGCATCTCCGAGGTAGCGATGAAGTGCGGATTTCCCCGTACGACAAATTCAAGAGTGTACCGTGAATATCAGGAATCGGGTAAAACATCAAATACCCGACGTCGCTACGGCCGGAAAAAGATCCTGCAAGAACGAGACCAACCATGACTGAAAAGAATCGTTCAACGTGACAGAAGTGCAACCCTTCCGCAAATTGCTGGAGATTTCAGTGCTGGACCATCAACAAGTGTCAGCGTGCAAACCATTCTACGAAACATCGTCGATATGTGCTTCCGGAGCCGAAGGCCCACACATGACGGCACGAGACGAAGCCTTACACCTCGCCTGGGCCCGTCAACACCGACATTGCACTATTGTTGTCTGGTCAGACGAGGCTCGTTTAAAATTGTAACGAGCGGATGGACATGTAATGGTATGGAGACAACCTCATGAATCCATGGACCGTGCATGTCAGCAGGGAACTGTTTAACCTGCTGGAGCCTCTGTAATGCTGAGGGGCGTGTGCAGTTGGAGTGATATGGAACCGCTGATACATCTAGATACGACTTCGACGTGAGACGTACGTGAGCATCCTATCTGATCACCTGCATCCATTCGCGTCCATTATGCGTTCCGACGTATTTGGGCAATTGCAGCAGGACAATGCGACACTTCACACATCCAGAATTGCTACAGAGTACCTCCAGGAACATTCTTCTGAGTTTAAACACTTCAAAAAAGTGGCTCTGAGCACTATGGGACTTAACATCTGTGGTCATCAGTCGCCTAGATTTAGAACTACTTAAACCTAACCAACCTAAGGACATCACACACATCCATGACCGAGGCAGGATTCGAACTTGCGACCGTAGCACCAGCGCGGTTCCGGACTGAAGCGCCTAGAACCGCTCGGTCACAAAGGCCGGCTTAAACACTTCCGCTGACCACCAAAATTCCCAGACATGAAAATTACTGAGCGTATCTGGAAGCCTTGCAACGTACTTTTCAGAAGACATCTCCAATCAAACAAAGGTTCAAATGTGTCTGAGCACTATGGGACTTAACATCTGAGGTCATCAGTCCCTTAGAACTTAGAAATACTTAAACCTAACTAACCTAAGGACATCACACACATCCATGCCCGAGGCAGGATTCGAACCTGCGACCGTAGCGGTCGCGCGGTTCCAGACTGAAGCGCCTAGAACCGCTTCATCTCCACTCCCTCGTACTCTTACAGATTTATGACGAGACCTGTAGGATACATGGCGTTAATTCATTTCAGCGCTACTTTAGAAAATACTCGAGTCCAAGTCACGTCATGTTGCGACACTCCTGCGTGCTCGCGAGGGCCTTACACGATATTAAGAAGGCGTACCAGTTTGTTTGGCTTTTCCGTGTATCTCCTAAGTGCAAATTGCGGTTCTGCCAATGCACTACCCTCTTATAGAAAGGAATTATGCGGTTAGTTAATGCAGAACTTTCCTTTCTTCTGGAATAATCCTGAGATAAAAAAGTATGCCAATGCTAAGCCAGTCCTTGTAACGATGTGACAGAGTGTAGGAGAGGAAGGAACGAGCGCGCCATTGTTCCGGGCTCCGGCAACTGGCGAGCCGTCAGGCCGCAGAGAGCTGCTAATGGCGGCGTGCAATTAGTCGCGACAGGGCCAGGCGCTGGACGGCTCAGGAAGCGGCCGCTCGCTCGCCTAATGCATTCGCAGACAGCCGCGCTGTCGGAAGGAAGCTGCAGTTCGGCGTGGGGCGGCACTATGGCGGCTGTCCCACGGCCTGGGGCAACGTGTTTCCAGCGCACTGACAACTCCAGCGTATTGTCCTCTCCATTTCTCTAGGAGAGATCACTGTGATCATTAACTCCGTGCTCGTCAATATTGTTAAAATACACGTCTGCGTTTTCGACGATTATATCATCCGCCTACATTCTTACGACTTCTTCTGATGTCAGCATTTTTTGGGTTTGGGAGTAAAAATCTTGAGATTTTTGCTGTATCTCGTAGCATCAAAATTTTTGACGTTTTTACTTCGGCGGCGGAATGGCAATTATTATTTCCTTGCAATCGATCTATTGTGCTAGCAAAATCGGAAATATAGTTTTATATTGCTTACAATAGGTGTTTAGATCTTTTTAGTTTAGATGTGGCTGTAATGCCTACATTCCTTAACTGTGATAATTTTCACCTAACAGTTTAGTTTTGTGTAATATACGTGTTTTTTAGCGAACTAGTGTATTCATCCAGCTGCATCTTTTTTAAATTGTGTTCCTTTTCCAACAAATCATCTTACTGGGTTAAGTTTCGTGATTTTCAATATATTGCCCAGAGCGCAGAAATATTATTTTATTTTGTAAGTTAAGATTTTTTTATGGCTGAATAATACGTTTAATCATTCTTTGTTTCGCATTTGTTTAAGATGATAAATTATCACTCCGAAGATGAAATGGACATTTAGGGATAAATTGCGAGAAACATATCGAAGCTTTCGTCCTGGCAGCATATGAAGGGAAGCAGAATGTATGGTTTGTTCTCCAGGAACCTATGTTTCAATATCAAATAATGACCCGATTATGAAGTCCACTTGGAAACAAACACACGAAGTGTGCAAGGTGCGACAGTTATATCTGTAAAAGGGATTTCAATGGTGAAATTTAATTTTAAACATCTGAATCGCAAAAAAACGTTCTGTGTAAAAAAAACCTTTTCAAAAAGAATCATTCCAGTGAAAAATACACAAAAGAAAAAAAACTAATGTATTGTAGGTACGTGTAATGTGTCAAACTTTTTTTTGTTTCTTGTCTAATAAATTTAAAATATATAAAGTGTCCTCTTTTTTGATTCTAATATACTGGGTGTTACAAAAAGGTATGGCCAAACTTTCAGGAAACATTCCTCACACACAAAGAAAGAAAATATGTTATGTGGACATGTGTCCGGAAACGCTTGCTTTCCATGTTAGAGCTCATTTTATTACTTCTCTTCAAATCACATTAATCATGGAATGGCAATTCACAGCAACAGAACGTACCAGCGTGACTTCAAACACTTTGTTACAGGAAATGTTCAAAATGTCCTCCGTTAGCGAGGATACATGCATCCAACCTCCGTCGCATGGAATCCCTGATGCGCTGATGCAGCCGTGGAGAATGGCGTATTGTATCACAGCCGTCCACAATACGAGCACGAAGAGTCTCTACATTTGGTACCGGGGTTGCGTAGACAAGAGGTTTCCAATGCCCCCATAAATGAAAGTCAAGAGGGTTGAGGTCAGGAGAGCGTGGAGGCCATGGAATTGGCAGGCCTCTACCAATCCATCGGTCACCGAATATTTTGTTGAGAAGCGTACGAACACTTCGACTGAAATGTGCAGGAGCTCCATCGTGCATGAACCACATGTTGTGTCGTACTTGCAAAGGCACATATTCTAGCAGCAAGGTAGAGTATCCCGTATGAAATCATGATAACGTGCTCCATTGAGCGTAGGTGGAAGAACATGAGGCCCAATCAAGACATCACCAACAATGCCTGCCCAAACGTTCACAGAAAATCTGTGTTGATGACGTGATTGCACAATTGCGTGCGGATTCTCGTGAGCCCACACATGTTGATTGTGAAAATTTGCAATTTGATCACGTTGGAATGAAGCCTCATCCGTAAAGAGAACATTTGCACTGAAATGAGGATTGACACATTGTTGGATGAACCATTCGCAGAAGTGTACCCGTGGAGGCCAATCAGCTGGTGACAGTGCTTGCACACGCTGTACATGGTACGGAAACAACTGGTTCTCCCGTAGCACTCTCCATACAGTGACGTGGTCAACGTTGCCTTGTACAGCAGCAACTTCTCAGACGCTGACATTAGGGTTATCGTCAACTGCACGAAGAATTGCCTCGTCCATTGCAGGTGTCCTCGTCGTTCTAGGTCTTCCCCAGTCGCGAGTCATAGGCTGGAATGTTCCGTGCTCCCTAAGACGTCGATCAATTGCTTCGAACATCTTCCTGTCGGGACACCTTAGTTCTGGAAATCTGTCTCGATACAAACGTACCGCGCCACGGCTATTGCCCCGTGCTAATCCATACATCAAATGGGCATCTGCCAACTCCGCATTTGTAAACATTGCACTGACTGCAAAACCACGTTCGTGATGAACACTAACCTGTTGATGCTACGTACAGATGTGCTTGATGCTAGTACTGTAGAGCAATGAGTCGCATGTCAACACAAGCACCGAAGCCAACATTACCTTCCTTCAATTGGGCCAACTGGCGGTGAATCGAGGAAGTACAGTACATACTGACGAAACTAAAATGAGCTCTAACATGGAAATTAAGCGTTTCCGGACACATGTCCACATAACATGTTTTCTTTATTTGTGTGTGAGGAATGTTTCCTGAAAGTTTGGCCGTAATTTTTTGTAACACCCTGTATAGATAGTGTCCTCTTTTTGGCATTTCAGAATATGGTAGCCCTACTGAAGACAATCAGAGGGCGGACGAGATATTACTCGTTCAAAAAGATTTCGGGCTTGCAGGCGGTCGTCGTAAACTTCATTGCACGATATTTCGGCTGGACAGCTGAAAGCCATCTTCAGGTGAGCCGGACTGAAGAAGACTTTTTTTCTTCCTTTATTGTGATTTCATTCCCCTGTCCCATATGGGGAGGGGAGGGCTGTCGGAACCACAATCCGCCGCTCTTCATCCAAGTGACGTGACAATAAGATGTTATATGTAAGGAGATAAAAAAGGGGGATGTAAAACAGAGTAAGGGGAGGTAATGGAGGTAAAAATACACTGACATCGAGACGTTCATGGGGGGACAATTAAAGAAGTTGACATAAAGTTAAAAAACACAATTGGTAATTCTTAAAACACAAAGAAGACACTGAAAGCACACGCGCAGGTTAAAAGAGGGCCACAGTATTAAAAACACTCCAGAACAACACACTTTAAACCCACTTGGAGCACACACGATGAAGAACAAAACTGCCAGGTGGGACCAACCGAGTGAGAGGCTGGAGAGGATGGAAAAGGAGGGGAGAGCAAGGTACAGCAGGGGAGGGGGCGGGATGAAAAGAGTAGGGGCGTCAGCGGATACACCAAGAGGGAAGAAGGAAGACAAGGCAGGAGGGACACGAAAACGTTTTCCGCTCCATCTTGGTATATAGTATGCTGTGGTACTGTCACGGATGTGTTGCAGTCGCGGAAACAGGACTACACCGCACAGCGACAGCGCCCTCGCTGGAGGAACTGCAAGACTCAGCTGCCGTCGGTATTGTCGCTGGCCGTAGCTATCGAAGTCTTCTGGCGTCTTCGTCTCGAGCAAATTTCGGAGATGAAGGGATTCCACACGTTATTCAATTGGTAACGACTGTCACGGTTCATCAGATTTCCAGCGATGCATATTTCAACGGATTCTTTGCTAATGGAGTCCCAAAAAGTTGTTGCTGTGGCCAAAATCGAAGTTTTGTCGTACTCCATTGAATGTCCGTTGGAAATACAATGTTCCGCAACTGCAGACTTACTTATTGTGTAATGACAACATCTTAGTTCAGTCCGATATCAAAATGTGATAAATCGTCTTATTTCACAAGACCACAACATCTACATGAATCAAGACAGACAATTTGGATAAATATTAACTTACGAGGAGTATAGGGCAAGTGCCGTCACCCGATTTCCCAGGAACTTCGCTTAATGGAAGAGGAGTCAAAATAAGCGAACATTTGTCATGCCTTATCAGTAGATATTCGACCGTTTCTGAAAAAAAGAAAAAAAACCGACGAAATGGCAGTTCAGTGGTTAGCTTCGCGGTTTCTTAATTTCGCGCTCCTTGTTATAAACCGCAAAATTTTTTTGTATATATTTTATTTTTATTGTTTTCATTTCTCTAATCATGTCGTAGAAGGCTACTACACGAATGTTCCTTACAAATTAGTGGATTCAAGGGCATTATATCAGTTGTAAAATTTCAACTGTATTTCACAAAATATGTCACATTTATTATGTAATGTATATGTGTATGGTATGTTGAAAGATTACAATCTTTTTAATTTTCATATTCTGCTATTTCATTCTCATATCAATTATTACATTAATCCTTATATTTTATTCATAAGTTTATTCTTCAGGAAGATTTGGTGTATTCTCTTGGATGATACCGATTGTAGAAACATTCGAAACATAGATATTTCGAATACCATGAGAACTGCGCGAAAGCGGACTTTCCACAGAAACATTTCCTAGTATGAACTTCACACAGGAAAGAAACGTCGTTAACATAGGTGAAAATTTCGCGCGTTGGCAATAACTGCGCTGCAAACGCTGCATAAGGATCACTTTTACGAAAACTATAGCTAGCAATTGATTGCGAATCACGATACATTACATGAATATCACCGAAAACAATTACAATTATTTTTTCTTTTTGTAAATTCATTGGCCGGCCGGAGTGGCCGTGCGGTTCTAGGCGCTACAGTCTGGAACCGCGAGACCGCTACGGTCGCAGGTTCGAATCGTGCCTCGGGCATGGATGTGTGTGATGACCTTAGGTTATTTAGGTTTAAGTAGTTCTAAGTTCTAGGGGACTGATGACCTCAGTAGTTAAGTCTCATAGTGCTCAGAACCATTTTGTAAATTCATTCATTTGGCATACTTTTAGCAGACAAACGAGGACAACGTTATACCAGTGCCACCATTTCGTCTGAAGATATCGAGCTGTGAACGGCACATAAAGCACCTGGGAAACACATCGAAAATTTTGGCGGTCGTTTTTTCAGAAACGGTCGGGTATTCTACGGATAAGTCGAAACACGTGTTCGCACGTTTTGAAGTAGAGTTATGGTACTTGCCGTGATCTCCTCGTTAGGTATCGGAACTAAAAGTAGTTCATGTAGTTTCCCGTAGGCATCTTCATTGTGCAGCTAGCTACATCTACATCTACTTCCGTACTCTGCAAACCACCGTGAAGTGCTTGGGAGAGTGTACTTCCCACTGTACAAGTTACTTAGGCTTCTCCCCATTGCATGAGTCATGAAAAGAATCTTTAGACACCTCTATGTGCGCTGTAACTATTCTATCGTGTCGTCGCTCTCCCTGCCATAGTGATATGTAACGGATTGCCGGTCGAAGTGGCCGTGCGGTTAAAGGCGCTGCAGTCTGGAACCGCAAGACCGCTACGGTCGCAGGTTCGAATCCTGCCTCGGGCATGGATGTTCGTGATGTCCTTAGGTTAGTTAGGTTTAACTAGTTCTAAGTTCTAGGGGACTAATGACCTCAGCAGTTGAGTCCCATAGTGCTCAGAGCCATTTTTGTAACGGATTGTAGTGCATTTCTAGATAAATCATTTAAAACTGGTACTGGAAATTTTCTCAACAGTCTTTCTAAGGGTAGTTCGCGTTTGTTTTCAACATCTACCATTTCTTCAGCATCTGTATGACACGTTCTCATGGGTCAAGCAAACCAACAGAACTCAAACAAATAAACTACGGTCCTGCTTAAAGCTGGACAAATTCGTGAAACATCGGAGAAATTGCATTATATTCTACCACTGCACAAACTCCTGTTGTGTTTGAACAATTTTGCAGTACGAGTTCTCATACAATACCGGTATGTGTCCATATATAAATATTTATGCTGATTTTTAAGTAAAGGTAACAGACAGAGAAGGAAATTTTCTCATCCATGAAATACTACTTGACTGAATCCAGTATAATATATTATTTGATTACGAGAGGGATTAAGGCAGGCAAGCAGCAGTTAAATCCCTGTTCACATACTACAATAACAGAAAAACGTTACCAGGCTTTAATCACTTTGAAAATATGTCTGCGACAATCAGATGAAACAATCAAGAATTAAATGCTTAACAAACCAAATACATCGCAATAAAATGGCTGTAATTTTTATCGCGAGAATGAAATAGCGCGGGAAGACGCGTCTTGAGGATTGCACCATGAGACGTCACTAGACCGTGGGACGAGCGAAAACTCGAGAATTGGGCAGAATCATAATTCAAATCTTTTATTTAGTTATTAGTTGCCGCTGCCACGTACGATATGCGTCCTGAAAGATGTATCTATCCGTGTTTCATTGTCACTTTAATTGATGAAATGAACAGTTCATTAAAAACGCTAAGAGAGGTCATTGTGATAGCACCAACAAAAATCACTAGATCACAGGCTCGTCAAAAGCTCGAGAACCCAAGATTTCCTGAACTGTCACAGTTCGAACAGTTTGAGCAGTGTTCAAACACAGCTCTAATTCTAAGAATGGTGGTAAAAGCGTTTTGTAAGCAATCTGCTTTCTAGACTGATTGAACCACTCTAGTAATCTGCTAATGAACCGACATCTGCCACCTGAGTTTTATAAGACTGATGATACATGATATTTCCATTGCATACCCCTACACACTGTTGCATCTAGGTATTTGTATGAGTTGATCGGGGGAGCCACTGAGCCATGCCGCGCTACACTAGGCGATAAAGACGACGTGCAAGACACGTAGTGTACAAATCAGTAGAAGGCTTACAATTGGCAACGGCCGCTGGAGACAAAAAGAAAACAACTCCGAAAACTGTTGCTGTCAAAGCATTACCCGACGGACCTGCAGTATTCGGAGGACTAATGTTTAATTTCAACCTTGAAAATACCTCTCAACTGGTAACGGCTGGTTAACTGCTGGTTTGTACAAAGTTGAAGTAATGTTGGCAGCATTGCTGGCACGGAGAGTTTTACTGATCGTAATATTATTGCCTACCGTACGTATCCAATTTGTGAACAAGCTAATAAAGATTTTGAAATTCGTATTACACCTTGTCCTCTTCCTTTGTATTGCATACACGTAACAAACCTAAGATTAATGTAAATGAAAGTTTACTTATATGGGTTAACAGTAAAGGTAGAGCTGAATATGCCAAATTTAATGGGGATTTTACGATTTATTAACATAAATAAAGGAAAGACAGTACACACTGATCTAGCCAAAAGCCGACCAGCGGTTTCTTCTTACTGTTGTAGACCTCTGGGGTACCCTGGGACGCTCTCTGTGGACTCCTTCTGGGTCAACTGTGTCTCGATGATACTGAAGTCATTGGATGCTATGTTTGTTTTGTGGGGTGGGAAATCACGAGTATCTGAAGCTAGTTGTCAAGCTTTGCATCACTTTGAAAACTTTTTCAAATCCTACTGAATATTTGTGAAATTTTTTGCGACGGTATTTCGTTATAGATAATCGTATTGTCTGCGAAAAGTCTGAGGTTGCTGTTAATATTGTCTGCAAGGTCTTTAATATACAACAGCAAGAGTTATAACGCATTTCTCTGGAGCATGCCTGAAATTATTTCTACAACTGTCCACGATTCTCGTACTTTTTATAGTAAGCGTAGTTGTGGTAATGAGTCAAATGGATTTTGGAAGACGAGAAATAATGTCTACGTGACCGCTTTGTTCCATGACTTTCGGGACGATATGTGAGGAAAGCGAAAGTGATATGTTTCCTATCACCGTTTTTCTCGGAATTCAGGCTCGTTGATATGCAAGAGGTCATTCTGTTCGAATTGTAAATACGAGGTCTATTCAAAATGTAAGTTCCGATCGGTCGCGAAATGGAAACGACTGTGAAAATAAAAAAAATATTGCATTTGCTATAGCAAACTAAGCCTTACAGCTGCTTCCCATCACGGTCGCCGCCCTGACTTAGACATCTGTTATAGCGCTGTACTAACCTCCCAGTATTCTCGTCATAGAATGCAGCCACCTATGCTTTCTGCCAATTCTCTACGCTCGTCTACAGCTCGTTGTCTGTGACAAAGTGTTCTCTTCATACCCCAGCGGTTCCTATGAGAAGAGATGAAACTCAGCATGAACCGATTACGGGCTGCGTTGTGAGTGATCAAACGCTTCCCATTGAAAACGCTGCAGGAGCATCTTCACGTCCCCTTCAGAGTGCGGCCGAGAATTCTCCCAGTCGTTTCCATGTCGCAACCGATCGGAAACTACTTTCCGAACAGGCTTCGTAGCTGAGCTCAGAATATATTCTACAATTATACAAAAACTGGATGATAAGGATACTAGAAGGTAGTTTTGTGGATAACTCCTGCTACCTTTCTTTTGGATGGGGGTGACCTGTGCTTTCTTCCAACTACGGTGCACTATTTTTTGTTCCAAGCCTCTACGATATATTATGGTTAAAACAGAGCCTGACACGGCAGCAAATTTGTTATAGAATATGACGGAATTCCATCAGCTCTCGGGGCTCTAGTATCTAACTAAAACCTAGCTACTTCGCTCGGTTGGTCGCTCAGTTACAGGAATCACGTACCCGGATGTGTTGATGACCTGGATTTTCCGCAATTGCGAGAACATGTCAAAAATTTCGTTTTTAACAAACATAGGGCATCATCGCACTGACATATGGGTCATTTTTACTTCCTTGGCGATGGATCGGGCGTAAAGAGTGTACGTATCTCTCACTACGTCGTAGGCCTCCAAGACCTCCTGATCTCACGGTATGAGATACTGTGTAGGATTTGTGAAAGACTCCGGCTATGTGCCTCTCCTTCCAACAACTCTGCGTGATCTGCAACGTCACACAGCTACAACAGTGACTACAATAACTCCAGAAACGCTCGCAAAAGAGTGGGACACATTCAACTGTCGTCTCTGTGTTTGTCGTGCGTCCGATGGAGAGCACATTGAGTAAATAGAAGAGGAAACCGAGAACTTTGATCCAAAAGGTGGGGCAAGGCTATACACTGAAGCGCCAGAATACGGCGCTGCGGTTGGCAACAAGACAACAAGTGTCTGCCACAGTTGTTAGATCGGCTACTGCTGCTACAATTGAATGTTATCAAGATTTGTGTGAGCTTGTACATACACCTATAGTCGGTGCACGAGCGATGGGACACAGCATCTCCGAGGTAGCGATGAAGTGGCGATTTTCCCGTACGACCATTTCAAGAGCGTACCATGAATCCGGTAAAACATTAAATCTCCGACATCGCTACATCCAGAAAAAGATCCTGCAAGAACGAGACCAATGACGACGGAAGAAAATTGTTCAACGTGGCAGAGGTGCAAACTTCCCGAAAATTGCTGCAGATTTCAATGCTGGGCCGTCAACAAGTGTCAGCCTGCAAGCCATTCGACGAAACATCATCGATATGGGCTTTCGGAGCCGTAGTCCTACTCGTGTCCTCTTTCATGACTGCACGACACAAAGTTTTCCTCCTCACCTGAGCCCGTCAACACCGACATTGGACTGTTGATGACGGAAAAAATGTTGCTTGGTTGGAAAAGTCTCGTTTTGAAATTGTATCTAGCCGATGGACGTATACAGGTATGGAGACAACCTCATGAATCCATGGACCGTGCATGTCAGCAGGGAACTGTTCAAAGTGGTGGAGACTCTGTACTGGTATGGGGCGTGTGCATTTAGAGTGATATGGGACTCTGATACGTCTAGATACGACACTGATAGGTGACACGTATGTAAGCATCCTGTCTGATCACCTGCGTTCGTTCGTGTCACTTGTGCGCTCCGACGGACTTTGCCAATTGCAGCAGGACAATGTGGCGTCCCACACGTGCAGAATTCCTACAGAGTGGCTCCAGGAACACTCCTCTGAGTTTAAACACTTCCGCTGGCCACCAAACTCTCCAGATATGAACATTATTGAGCATATCTGCGATACCTTGCAACGTGCTGTTCAGAAGATATCTCCACCCTCTCTCGTACTCTTACGGATTTATGGACAGCCCTGCAGGATTCATGGTGTCAGTTCGCAATACTTCGGACATTTTGAGTCAATACCACGACGTGTTGAGGCACTTCTGCGTGCTCGCGGGGGCCCTGCACGATATTAGGCAGGTGTACCAGTTGCTTTGGCTCTTCAGTGTATGCGTACCCGTAAAAAATATCCCCCTGTAAAATGGATGATCTTTTGAAAGCGAAACTTTTTGCTCTTCTGCGTAACTAAAATGTACTGCAAGTTTTTGTCTACATTCCTGTACTAGATGTACTCTTGTCAAATGGGAAGAGTCTTGTAGATAATCCGTATTTTCCGGTAGGTGGGGCTGTTCACGGTAAGAGAGAGAGGAACTACCTCCAGTATTTATTATTGAAAGTGAGATATACTATTACATATTCATGCTCTACAAGAAAATACTGAATAGGTCTGTAATGGAACATATTTAATTTTTTTCTATTTATTTTACGAAAACTCATTTTTACAATAGTTGAAATAATTGTACGTAAAGGAACTAATGCGATACACGGTCTTCAAACTCTATATATTTAGTGGTCTTTTATGCAAAATATTTCTCAGTGGAAACAGTATTTCGTTAGCACTGTCTCTGCAAAAGGTTTTCATAGAGTCAGTCGTATTTCCATGGGTCGTCTCATTTATAGGCACATTTTCTCTTTGGAAAGGCCGTACAGAAAGAATTCTCGTAAAGATGCAGCGAAGACTATAAATGCGATATTTTAATTCCCATGCTTTTCGTGTGTAATGTGCTGGGTTACCATCAATCTGGGACCATAATTCGACGTTCTTGGAGGCTGCGATCTTCAGGCAATAATGATAACTCGTTGTCCTGGAAGTCTGCGTTCGTTTTTTAATCAGAAATGGTCCCAAAAACAATGAGGACGATAAAGTCTGCTATTAATTATTGAATACCAGCTGTTAACTGACCAAGTACACATCGTACAACGAAAACTAGTTTACCGGCCGCTTGTAATGCATTTTGTGGTGTGTTTAATTCATGAAGCTGGATTCGTTTAACATACACGATGGAAAATATATGAAGTGGTTCCCATTTAGCCACAGTCCTGCTGAAGAAATAATAGGCGACTCGTTATCTTGAAGTTCCTGATGCATAAATAAATGATATAAGTGAAATTTGTAGTACCGCAATTTTCTGAGAATACCAGTCAATGATATTCAAGAACCAGGAGCAATATCTCGAAACCTTAAGTAAAAATTTACAGAAAAAGCAGCTAATACTGAAATCCCATTATTTTTGCCTTTTTACACATCTTCTTCTTGTCCTTATCGTCTGTTGTACGTTTCCAGTCATGATAAAGTCTTTCACGAAACGCTACTCTCGCAGACAAACATTGAGGGTAAAGAGCAATAGCATTTGTAATGTTTCTTCTGGATTCATTATCAGTAAAAATCGGTTAAAGTATCCAACAGAAAAAGCTAATTGAGTCATTACTTTAGCTACTAGTTTTTTGGTACACCGTCATGTAGAGGGCGGATAGTGCCTTCAAGCAAATCTGGTCTTTACCATGTTCATATGTGAAGGTATGAAGGCTAGCTCGCGAGATATTCTGAGTCTTAGCCTAAATGCTTCATCCTCTAGATGCTGTTTGTGATCCACTGTATGAGAAGAGTGTCTGCTTGGAACCCATAAGTCGGTATCAGCAACAGAACTGTATTCTGTATCCACCAATGTGTAAGGAGGTAACCGAAAATGTCCGATACTACTTCGCTCCCGAATGACACGTTTTTTCCAGGACGTTATTAAAAAGTGAGTGAGGCGCATTTTGGTACTGTATTGTACGAAGAGATCTGTATGGATAGTCGAAATGCGTCAAGTTCAGTGAAGATGACTGCCACGGTATAACGAGATTGAGACATTTTGTATGGCGAGAACGACCGTATCCCTTCTACTGTTAACTACAGCTCACACTAGACGTCCACCATCATGACATTTCGATATTTCCTCACGGGGTGCAATGTTGTGCCGCGGGCACTCTACACGTAAGTACACGGAGGTCACAAAATTCGTGGCATACCGAAATGTACATATACAGGCGGCAGTAGTATCGCGTACACAAAGTATAAAAGGGCAGTACAGTGACGGAACTGTCGTTTGTACTTGGGTGACTCATGTGGAAAGGTTCAAATGTTCAAATGTGTGTGCAATCTTACGGGACTCAACTGCTAAGGTCATCAGTCCCTAAGCTTACACACTACTTAACCTAAATTATCCTAAGAACAAACACACACACCCATGCCCGAGGGAGGACTCGAACCTCCGCCGGGACCAGCCGTAAAGTACATGACTGCAGCGCCCTAGACAGCTCGGCTAATCCCGCGCGGCATGTGGAAAGGTTCCCGATGTGATGATGGCAGCATGAACGCGTTGGTAGTTGGAGATAGACATATGGGACATTCCATTTTGGAAACCGTTAGGGAATTCAATAGTTCTAGATGCACTAGGTCAAGAATGTGTCGAAAATACCAAATTTCAGGCATTACCTCCCACCACGGACATCACAGTGTCAAGAATGTGCCGAGAACTCAAATTTCAGGCATTGCCTCTCCCAATGGACAACTCAGGGGCATACGACCTCCACTTAAGGACAGAGAGCAGAGTAGAGTTGTCAGTGCTAACAGACAAGCAATACTGCGTGAAGCAGCGGCAGACCTCAATGTGGGACGTACGATGAACGCACCTGTTAGGACAGTAAGGCAAAATTTGGCGCTAACGAGCTATGGCAGCAGGCCTTTGTTAGCAGCACGACGTCGCCGTCGCCCGCAGCGCCTCTCCTGGGCTTGTGACTCTCTCGGTTGGTCGCCAGAGATTGGGTATTGTGGTCTGGTCAGATGAGTCCCAATTTCAGTTTGTAAAAGCTGATGATAGAGTTCGAGTGTTGTGCAGGCTCACGAAACCATGGACTCAAGTTATCTTCAAGACTCTGTGTAAGTTGGCGGTGGTTCCACAATCGTGTTGGCTGTGTTTGTATGAATCACTGATTGGAACTGGTTATGTCGGCTACTTGGAGATCATTTGCAGCCATTCATGGACTTTGTGGTGTCACCGCCAGACACCACACTTGCTAGGTGGTAGCTTTAAATCGGCCGCGGTCCATTAGTATACGGCGGACCCGCGTGTCGCCACTGTCAGTGATAGCAGACCGAGCGCCACCACAAGGCAGGTCTAGAGAGACGTACTGGCACTCGCCCCAGTTGTACAGCCGACTTTGCAAGGAACGGTTCACTGACAAATACGCTCTCATTTGCCGAGACGATAGTTAGCATAGCCTTCAGCTACATTTGCTACGACCTAGCAAGGCGCCGAATTCAATTGATATTGAGATTCTACTAATGTATCATCAAGAGCGATGTTCTACAAATGTGGATTAAAGTTAAGTATTCCAGAAGCTACGTACTTTTCTTTATAGCATTCATTACGTATCCTGTTTCAGACCTCACGCCAGCCTGCGTGAGTTTAAGCGCGTGCCTTTCGGCTTCCTCTCATTGTGTCTAGGCTGTCTTGACTAGACACAACAGACTTCATGTTCCGAAACAAAGATGAAATTTTTATGGAAGTTAATGTGCCATTTCCCCTGGCCATGACTGTTCGTGATTGGCTTGACGAACGTTCTGGACATTTCGAGCGAATGATTTGGCCACCCACCCTATTGAACATTTATGGGACGTAATGGAGAGACAAGATCGTGCACAAAATCTTGCATCGCGGTTTTGCAGCTATAGATGGCTATAGACGCAGCATGGCTAAATGTTTCTGTTGGGGACTTCCAACGGCTTAATAAGTCTTGTCTCGTCGAGGTGCTTCACTACGCTGGGCAAAAGGTGGTCCGACACAACATTAGGAGTTAGCCCACAACTTTTTTCATCTTTGTGTACATCACATGTTCAGCTAAGCGCGTCATGGAATTAAGCAAGCCTTCATTCATGTGAGATCGTTTCCATTATGTTGATGTAAGTAATGGTTCCCTACAATGTAACGTTGTGTGTTAATGCGAGTCCAATTCTTCGTTCAAAACTGTCGAAATGCTATTAAAACTGAAGGGAATTTCACAACTGGTAGATTGAATGGGGTCTCAATTTCCAGAATGAGAAGTAAATACCTCATTCAGTAGAATAATTGCAAGTAAATATTGTCTTAAATCAGCCTTGAAGGTTGACAACTGTTGTCCCCTGAAAGATGCAGATTGATTGGGTGCTTGCACTAATCCCATTCTCGTTTATTGCGATACTGGTTTAGTTAACGTACACACATTATGCAGTTAGAGTCTTATCAGGTTGGTGCATACACAGCGAAAATGTTTCTGGCGGCCTCCGCTGCTGTCACCCATCTACTGATCACAAATAGAAGAATATGTCGGTCGGATTTCTTCACTTGGCACTCCATTTTCTAGCGTCCACAGCTCCACTCACTAACTACAGATGACAGAATAACAATACTGTAAACTCAAATAACAACGGTGAACTACAAATAAAAAGTGACAATTGATAAGCCCCCAGCGACCGATATACCAACAAGCAAAAGCAAAACGCTACAAACATATGCCCCAACCTACTATATCGTGATTAAACTTGGTATACACGACGGAGCCATGACCTGCGGTCACCTAGACGACGGTGGGAAGAAAAATGGGTTGGACTCTTACTTTGTCACGGCTGCTGAGTGTCGGTGAAAGAACTTCGTTTAGTTTGTTAAAATTTTCATCAAATAGTAAATAATTTTTCACAAATGTATGGTTCCTGCTCTCCGCTGTGACCGAGCGGTTCAGTCCGGAACCGCGCTGCTGCTACGGTCGGAGGTTCGAAATCTGCCTCGGGCATGGATGTGTGTGATGTCCTTAGGTTAGTTAGGTTTAAGTAGTTCTAAGTCTAGGGGACTGATGACCTCAGACGTTAAGTCCCATAGTGCTTAGAGCCATTTGAAATTTGGTTTAGTTCTCGTAATAAGGAAGAGTATGAGAATATGAACAGAGCACGTCTCTAAATGAACTGCAGTGGTAGATCGCTGCGCTATCTCTCGAGATGTAAGTGATAAGGAGCCTCATCGGCACAACAGTATGTAGCAGATGTCTCCACTGTATAATTATTGATGTGCTGCGGCCTGTGCTGCAACTAACTCATGACTAAAAAATCTTTGACATCAAAAGTTAGAAGGGATCGACATGAAAGTTCTCCGATATACGAAGATACAATTTCACGTCTTTATTAATTAATAAACACAGGCTACAATGAAAATTTGTTGCAAGTTAAAACTGTGCGCCTGATCGGAATTTGAAGCCTAATGCTTGCTACTTAAGTTCTACACGGTACGAGATGTGCTACCCTGACACGCTTCATAAGTGTTTGAAAGGCGTGAAAGCCTCACTATTTCTTCTCCGTACCTTTCATACACCACAGAAGCTCTTAGTAAAACCGAAGACGCTGTGGACGAGACGAACGTTCCGTTGTATCGTTTCTTTAAGTGGTGCCCGTTCCACAGCTTTTTGAGAAAGCTTGTGTGGAATGTGGTGGGTTTGAAGAGAAACTGGTCACAAGTTGGAGCTTGAAGCCAGTTGTGGGGTACCACGCGAAGTTTATGACTGCGGAAGAAGAGAATTTTTCCGTTAATCATCTATTACATCAGTGTGTGTAGTAATGCACGTAAGTGAGAAGAGGTCGTTTGTTTAGAATAAAGGTTACCTGTTCGCATTTACAAAGAAAGTTTCATATCAGCGCACACTCCGCTGCAGAGTGAAAATCTCATTCTGGAAACATCCCCTAGGCTGTGGCTAAGCCATGTCTCCGCAATAACCTTTCTTTCAGGAGTGCTAGTTCTGCAAGGTTCGCAGGAGAGCTTGTGTAAGGTTTGGAAGGTAGGAGACGAGGTACAGGCAGAAGTAAAGCTGTGAGGAGGGGGCGTGAGTCATGCTTGGGTAGCTCAGTGGTAGAGCAGTTACCCGCGACAGGCAAAGGTCCCGAGTTCGAGTCTCGGGCCGGCACACAGTTTTAATCTGCCAGGAAGTTTCATTTATTTAAGGTATTTCAATCTTAACTAAAGCTTAACAGTATACTTTTTTTCTCGTGACATTGATTGTATATAAGCTGTTACAGTCCCCCTCCCACTGTTTTTGAGCAATTTATACCAAACGTTCATGACGTGTTATCGATTAACGGCTGATCAGATCCAGAGTGAAATTGAGCCTTTTTCACAAAACGTATGGTATCCACAAACGCGTATTTTCCTAGAAATCGAGGAAAGAAGCTTTTATGAATGCCATTTATTTGTACATAAAGTAAACGCTGTATAATGAAAGCAAAAGCGTTGTGACCAAGGCGTCTAGATGAGGAACAGAGAATCTATGTTCGAATCCCCAACACATACTGTAGTTTTGACAGCTTTTTTTTCTTGTATCTAAATTGATAAGAGGAGGAGGGCTTACTAAGTTAAGTAAATAGAAATAATGTGGGCAAATAAATTTTTAAATCTACTCGGCTCAATAAAAAAATTAAAATTTTAAGCTTTGTTGTATAAAGAAATGCCGAGTAAGACTGTTGCACCATGAGGACCCCACAGACCGCCGACCCGCCACGCTTGTTCACAGCGAGGCGCGGCACACGATGCCCGCGGCGTCTCTTATTTTTCTGACAGGTGCTGAGGCTAAGTTTGAATTCAAGCTGAAAAGGTTCCTTTTGGGTAACTCCATCCACTCCGTAGAAGAGTATTTATTTAGAAGCTTGTAGTTTATTCAGTATGAAATTATTACGCACTTTCTTGGTTTACGGAACTGATGATATTTTCTGTTATTTCAAATTGCCTTTAAATAGTCGAAAATAAGCCATGGTTAAATATCAAGTAACTTAATTTTCTGTGTTTCATTCCACATCGTTATGATAGACTATATTGTGCAAAGTTATCCAAGGCACTACACATGGATAGTAAAAAATCGTCATACCTACAGGAATAGGACGAACATCTTATGGAAAATGGAACTAATTACTGGTTCTATATGCTCTTTGAGGGGACAAACGAAACAAAAATGACACATGAAAGTCTCCTATGGAATAAACATACTATAGACGATTCAAAATAACAAAGAAGGTTTTCGGAAGGGGCGGCCAAACACTTTAGAACAATCTTTTATCCGCCGAAATGTTGGAATAAATATATAGTTTTAATGGAAAGATGGACGGGAAAAATGGACATTTTATGCTCAGCACATAGCTCATGGTAGGCAACATAACGAGATACAGTGTATGACATTGTCGATAGCGAAGCATTTCTCAAAAATATCTCACAAATAAGGTAAAAATCTAGTAAAGTCTAACTATCTCGTTAAGTGTATGTATCAGAGCTGAAGCCGCTTTATAACGGCAAACGATGGCCACCTGTTTAGTTTGTTTCATGTTAACTGACCCCAGTGTTTCTATTGGGTCATAGATTTGTGCTATGTAATTGCACGTTTGTTTGCACAAGCTATTGAATGTAGTGAATGTACTATTTCATTCTACATAAAATATAGATTCTTGAAAACCTCAGAAGATAATGTCATCATTTTTCACCATACAGAAGCATACTGTCTGTCGAGTTCTTCATTTTGATTTTTCACTATTTACGTATACAAAAATATAAATTTGCCGAACGCCAATAATCGGCTACGTCGGAACATATTAAAAATGGTGGGAGAAAGCTCACGGACTATGTGAGTGGTACTACCAATGTTTGGAAGTGCTGTCGCTGCCTATTCGTTTCCGAGAGTGCAGTTCCGTTCATCCTGACACGCCACGCTGAAGAGCGGTGCAGAAATAGAAATGACAAAGCGAATGCTATTAGATTTCATTTTTACGGCATTGCTATCGATTAGCTGCTGTTATATTGTCGCCTGCACTTCCACCGTGCTTTCAATTGTCAAGTGTGAAAAATCGATGTTGTTTTTATCCCCAGAACTTCACAAGCACGACTCTCAAGTGCCAAGCGACGAGGATGTAAACAACAGAAAAAACTGTGTTTTATAGACGAATGAAGGGCAGGGAGATTAATATGTGAGGACTGAATAAATATTAGCAGAACCGCTTGTTTGCGACTTACAGCAGCGCGAGGAACAAGAATTAGAATGTTTCTCACTGGCACAGTATTCTAGTCCACGAAGTTTCTCGCTAACTGGCTGAGCATTCAAATGCTTGGCGATTCTCATTATATGCAAACAGATTTGCATCATTAAGTGGTTTTAACTTGTGATGAATTACGCTAGGGGAGAGAACATCGAAAAGAGCATCTTGGTCTTGTAAGCTGCGGTGTAGCCTTTCACAGACGCTTGCTTTAGTAGCTGGTAAAATCCTGGGAAACTAATTCTTACGCTCAAAAATCTCTTCTCGTAATTCTAGAAAATATTTTCAGCAGAGATACAAGTTAATTCTACTGTACACTCTATACATTTTCTGTTCCTCGGTAGCAAAACGAGTAGCAATCGCGAAGCCGTTTATTAACGAGGCTTGGTATAGACGACAACTTCTGTTCCTACGAATAGCTTTATTTCTAGAATGCCACAAGCACGTGGAGTGCCTGTATACAGTTTATGTCAGACAAGGCAGCTTTCTTCAGCTTGCATATTACCAGATCCGAACACAGTCTACAAAAATCTTCGGAAGCAAGCTGTGTCTAACAAAATACATTTTCCGCAAGTTTTTCTCCATTCTTCTCTCCGGATTCTTTCTATTCTAAGATATTCTTCGTTACCCATCGTTCCAAGGATCAAAGACCATCGCTGTATTACACGTTGCAGTTGTTTCCGAGATCTTATGGGAGTATCGTTGGTCTAAATAGTTCAGACTGGGCACGAATATCATATGTGGCTCGGACGTCTTCGCACGTCAACTTGAAAACATGAGGCAAGAGATATGGAGACAATACAGTAAAGAGCGGGACTGACACAAAATAAAACATATACTCCGATGTATTTTTTGAAAATTTCCCTACAGACAGAATATTCCATCATCTTTTGGGCGTGCATCTGGGTGAGCAATATTTCTTCATTCGATTGTTCGGCTGATTATCGTACAGCCATCTTCAAGGTCAGTCTGTGGCTGGATTAAACGAAACAGTTTGACACAGTGATATACTTTGCAGTAAATGCGTATGCTTCAGAATTAAGACAGTCGGCATAAGAGCATTTACGCGTCGTAGAATGACACATAAGGGCTGAGTCAGATAATTCACGGTGCTTGCGGAATACATGGTTAAATACTGAAATGGGTTGTTTCACCGCCCTCACACGAGACGAGGCAGGTAATGTTGGCGTGGACGCAGTCGGGACATCCGATTTAACGGGAGAGAGCACAGTCGGCAAATGCAGCGTGTTGATTTACATGATTTGTGCAGCACAGCGGCCGTTGTCAGCACTATCTGGCTCGAAAACCTTACAGTTTATTTACAAAAATGGGCGCGCATAAAGTAGCTGCGTTAATGTTGAAGAAGAGCGAGTGTCGAAGAAGAGCGGAGAAAGTCGCCAAGGAGATTCAGGACTAGTTACTGGCTTGAACAGCGAATTTCTGGTAGAGAAGCGCTGCATAAGGCTGTACAAAAATCTGAAGTACATACTAGTAGAAGTTATTCGTTAATTAAATTGAATTTTCATCCCATTTTCGATTATCAATTGAATAAATTAAGTCGACATAAAAGTTTTCTGGGTTTGGTACCGCGTCATAATGTAAAATAACTACTGCTGCTGGAGAAAAACCAACGCTTCGGCCACGATTGCAGTGGCCTTCTTCTGGGTCTAATGGTGTGTTCTACCTATGCTTTTTTTTCCTTATTGTGATTTTAATACCAGTATAACAGGTAGGCTGGCAGCAGCACAATACGCCGCTCTCCAGCCAAAGATAGTACAATGATAAATTAGAGAAGACACATGGGTTGGAACAAAACGGCGGGGAAAAAACAGTAGACACATGAACATAAAAAAACATGAAGCCGTTCACACTCGATGACAATCCGCACTACAAACTGTTGACACGAAAGCCGGCCGCGGTGGTCTAGCGGTTCTAGGCGCTCAGTCCGGAGCCGGGCGACTGCAACGGTCGCAGGTTCGAATCCTGCCTCGGGCATGGATGTGTGTGATGTCCTTAGGTTAGTTAGGTTTAAGTAGTTCTAAGTTCTAGGGGACTGATGACCATAGATGTTAAGTCCCATAGTGCTCAGAGCCATTTGAACCATTTTTTTGTTGACACGAAGCACAAACACTGATGATGTCGATGGCACTGGTGAACGATGGAGTGTGACGGTGAACACTGAACAGTAAACACGACGGCACACACGAGACACTGATGGCGATGATCACTGGCGCGCGAATGTCCACTTAGCGTGTGCGAGTCCGGGGACCTGCCAAGAGGGGAAGAAGGGTGAGGTGGGGGAGAGGGGAGAACAAGGATGCCAATGGCTGAGGAGATGGGGGGAGGAGGAGAGGGACAGGGTAGGGGAAGCCCGGGGGAGGAGTGGGGAGAAATGGAGGAGGGAGGGAAGAGGGAGAGAAGGGTGGGAGGGTGCCCAAAGGAGCAAACACAGGAAGAGGGAGGGAGGATCAAAGTTTGTAGGAGGGGTAGATGGAGGGGAGGAGGGCATCATCAGGGAGCTGGCGGAAGCCACCTTGGGAGAGGGTAAGGAGGGTGGAGAGATGGAGACCGGGTGGGACGTGGGAATACAGGCGCGGCAGCGGGCGGGGGCGGGAGAGGATGAGCGAGACAAGCAGGTGAGGAGGATCGAGTTTGTGGGAGTTGTACAGCATCTGTATCCTTTCAAGGAAAAGGAGGAGGTGGGGGAACGGAATGAGATCGTACAGGATCTGTGTGGGGGAGGGGAGACGGATGTGATAGGCAAGGCGGAGAGCATGGCGTTCAACGATTTGAAGGGATTTATAAAAGGTAGGGGGGGGCGGAGATCCAGGCCGGATGGGCATAACAAAGGATAGGGCGGATGAGGGATTTATAGGTGTGGAGTATGGTGGACAGGTCCAGACCCCACGTACGGCTGGAAAGGAGCTTGAGGAGACGGAGTCGGGAGCGTGCCTTGGCTTGGATTGTCTGGAGATGCGGGGTCCAGGAGAGTCGACGGTCGAGGGTGACACCAAGGTACTTAAGGGTGGGAGTGAGGGCGATAGGACGGCCACAGATGGTGAGATAGAGATCAAGGAGGCGGAAGGAATGGGTGGTTTTGCCTACAATGATGGCCTGGGTTTTGGAGGGATTGGCCTTGAGCAACCACTGGTTGCACCAAGTGGTGAACCAGTCAAGATGGGATTGGAGAAGGTGTTGGGAGCGCTGCAGGGTGGGGGCAAGGGCAAGGAAGGCGGTGTCTTCAACAAACTGGAGAAGGTGGACGTGGGGTGACGGCGGCGGCATGTCCGCCATATATAAAAGGTACAGAAGGGGAGAGAGGATGGAGCCTTGGGGCACACCGACGGAGGGAAAAAAGGTGTAGGAATCTGTGTTATGGATGGTGACGTAGGAAGGGCGGTGGGAGAGAAAGGAGCCGATCAGACGGACGTAGTTAATTGGAAAGGCGAAGGTTTGGAAATTGAAGAGGAGACCGGAATGTCATACACGGTCATAAGCACGTTCGAGGTCCAGGGAGAGGAAGATTGTGGAGCGACGGGAATTAAGCTGTTCGGAAAGGAGATGAGTGAGGTGAAGGAGAAGGTCATCGGAAGAGAAGGACGGCCGAAACCACACTGGGTAACGGGAAGGAGGCGGTGCTGGCGGAGATACTGGTGGATGCGGCAGGTGAGGATAGATTCCAGGACCTTGCTGAAGACCAAGGTAAGCCGGCCAGAGTGGCCAAGCGGTTCTAGGCGCTACAGTCTGGAACCGCGCGACCGCTATGGACGCAGGTTCGAATCCTGCCTCGGGCATGGATGTGAGTGATGTCCTTAGGTTAGTTAGGTTTAAGTAGTTCTAAGTTCTAGGGGACTGATGACCTGAGAAGTTGTGTCCCATAGTGCTCAGAGCCATTTAAGACCAAGGTAAGGCTGATGGGACAGTAGGAGAAGACGGCGGACGGCGGTTTACCAGGTTTAAGGAACTTCAGGGTACGGGAGGTTTTCCACAGGTCGGGGTAGTAACCTGTGGACAGGACTACATTGTAGAGCCTGGCCAGGGTGGAGAGGAGAGAGACAGGAGCTTCACGAAGGTGACGGTAGATGACACAATCGTGACCAGGAGCGGTGTTGCGTTTCGTGCGGAGTGTAGCAATGAGATCCTGTGTAGTGATAGGGGCATTGAGTTCCGTGTGTGCAATGTTGTCCAAGTACTGGAAACCAGGTGCGAGGGCAGGGACAGAGGTGTCAGTTCGATCGCGGACATCCGGGAAGAGGGAGTAATCGAACTGGGGATCATCGGGGATGGAAAAGACATCAGAGAGGTAAGAGGCAAAGTGATTGGCCTTACCAAGGGTGTAGGGGTAGGGTTTAGTTCTGGTAAGGCGACGGAAGGCTGACCAGAACTTGGACGAGTTTATTGGTAGGGTGGCATTTAAACGGGTGCATGTCTGTCGCCAGTCCCGGCGTTTCTTAGCAGCGAGCAAATTTCGAATGTGTCGCTGGAGTTGCCGGTGGCGTCGGAGTGTGTCCGGGTCACGCGTGTGGAGGAAGGCACGGTAGAGACGGCGATGGGGAGAGATCGGCATGGGCAGTGGCCCAACGGGCCACCACCCTAGCTGGAGCTGCAGTGACAGGCTGGGGGAGTGGGGGGAAAGGATCAGAGGGAGAGGAGTGGGAGGAAGAAGCTGTAGAGGGGGCGACAAAGAGCGAGGGCGAAGGGAGAGTGAGAAGAGGTGGTATGGAAAGAGGGGGGTGTGGCTGGGCACACCATGTAATGGTGGTGGTGGCGGCGGCCGAGGGCGTCGTGTACACAATGACAGTGGTGGTAGTAGTGGCAGTGGTGGTGGGGGCTGACATGAAGACAGGGATGAACAAAAAAGCACAGGGCGAAAAGGAGGGGAAAAACTGGAGACAGACGAAGACGGACGAAGACGGATGAAGACGAAGACGGACGAAGACGGATGAAGATGAAGACGGACCAAGACGAAAACCGACGAAGACGAAGACGGACGAAGACGAAGACGGACGAAGACCAGAGTCCCACGCTGCTGGCGCTGGCGACTGCTGGCAGGAATGCCGCAGCTGCTGCTGCTGCCGCGGAGGGGGCCGGGGCCGCTGCTGCTGCTGCTGCTGCCGCTGAAGCTGCCGCTGCTGCTGCTGGAGGGCTGGCTGGCTGGACTGCTGCTGCTGGAGGGCTGGCTGGCTGGCTGGCTGGCTGCACCGCTGCTGCCGGCTGGACCGCTGCTGCTGGCTGGGACCGCTGCTGCTGGCCGGGACCGCTGCTGCTGGCCGGGACCGCTGCTGCTGCTGCTCGGCTGGACCGCTGCTTCTCGGCTGGACCGCTGCTGCTCGGCTGGCTGGCTGGCTGGCTGGCTCCTGAAAACCTAGCGCTTCGATTAGCGCTGGAATGGCACAATCGAACGGCGGTATCCTTTCGGAGTATCGCTGGAGATGTCTAGCTATGCAGCGTCCTTTATATTTTGTTGTTAGCGTTCACCGCGCGTGCCATAACGTCATAATTTTAAAAAGGTTGTTAGTTTCATTGACCACTTAAGAAAGAAGGAGAGGGAACTTTATTTTAATAGGTTATTGTAGTGGAGGGAGAACGTGACCTATGTTGTCTATTGGCTCTTGTGTTATATACCATGATTGGTGGTCACCGTCGAATGAGAAGTTTGCTGCTGTTCACCAAATGCTGGACGTCAGCCGCGCGGCGGCAGTTACTCGCCGGTAGTGCTCGTGCCTCGTGTTGTCAGTGCGGTCTGTTGGGCTCTGATTGCTGGCAGCCAAGATGGGGCAAGCCTGAGTCCATCCTCCCTGTTCATGTTGTTAGGGTGTTAAAGTATTTCGATGGCCTCTCTGATTTTGCGTTTCGTCATAATTGGAGGCTTGGCCAACACACAGGCTTCGCTGAATTATATTTCTTTTCTGCAGTCTTAGTGACGTTCTGCCACTGCGGATTTGTTGTGTTGCCCTAGACGAATATAACGCTCTTGTTCCAGAATGCGCGTTGCTATTGGCCTACCAGTCTCGCCGATGTATGCTTCTCCACATTCGCATTCCACCTTGTAAACGCCTGCAGTGTGTGATGCATCCACCTTGTGGAGCCTAGCAATTCCTGGATCCTACAACCACTATAGAAGACTGTTATAGTGTCGAACGTCAGTTTACGCATGCACAATATCAATGCTTTTTACGTTGCATTGAATACCAACACTATTGAAGTGACGTACTTCGTCAAACAGATTTCAAGATACAAATTCGTTTCGCAATTTCATTTGAATGGATGAGATTTTTTTCGAAGCTGCTCACAGTCACTGAAGAATATGCTGGTAAGGCGAGATACAAACACGAGCCAGTTCATAAAACCAGAGATAGGTGTATATTTTACATAAAGTTTCACAACAGCAAAAATTTTCAGTGTGTAACTTGTGTTTACTTTCAGACAGATTGAAAGCCACGTTAAGTTTCCTGGCCAGTGGGGAATCATTAAGGTTACTGGCGTATGCAACAAGAATTGCAACAAATACATTAGTTATCCCCCCCTCCCATGAACCATGGACCATGCCGTTGTTGGGGAGGCTTGCGTGCCTCAGCGATGCAGATAGCCGTACAACCACAACGGAGAGGTATATGTTGAGAGGCCTGACAAACGCGTGGTTGCTGAAGAGGGACAGTAGCCTTTTCAGTTTTTACAGGGGCAACAGTCTGGATGATTGACTGATCTGGCTTTGTAACAGTTACCAAATCGGCCTTACTGTGCTGGTACTGCCAACGGCTGAAAGCAAGGGGAAACAACGGCTGTAATTTTTCCCGAGAGCCTGCAGCTTAATTTTATGGTTAAGTGATGATGGCATCCTCTTGGGTAAAATATTCCGGAGGTAAAAAAGGTCCTGAGCCGTGCTTGGCTCATGGACTCGCCAAACATGTATTTTACACCCTGTTTTTAACATACTTCGACCTCATTACGTTAATTTAAATTACTGGTGTCACTGAGTTGCTGCTCTGCCTGACCGTGGGCGGCGCTAGCACCGCGTATCACTATATCCCCTCTCTTAGTATATTTGCTCGACTGCTATTACTTCCCGGTCGTTGTCTGTAGTAAGCCAGTTCGAGTCAAGAGTTCGGGCTGTAGCGAGTTGAAATGCGTCTGGAGCACAGTCCAGACCTGAAAGTCGGGGAGTTGTGATGCGGCACTGGTGCAGTCGGGTGGAGCAGCAGTGAGGTCTGCATCGATATGGCTCGCCCGACCACTGTCGCCCTGCATCACTTGAACCGGGCCACGTTCTTGGTGGATCATCGGTCGGTCAGCCTACTGGACGACGCGTTTTGGCTCGCCAATCGTTCCTGAGTCGGCTGTGTGTGTGTGTGCATCGACTCCCGATTTGTCTTCGTGCATGCTTAGTTACTGTTGGGTATCATTCAGGTCTTTGTGCTAGTGTTTGTCACGTTTTGTTTGTAACTGGCGTTATTTCCACTGAAGACTATTTTAGATGTTGTCAGCATTCTGAGGTCGTTCGTCGGTTGCTGCGGACCGGGGAAGATATCTCCGCGCGATGCAGTCGACTGGGTCCGCTGGCAGTCTCTGCGCAGTGTCGGAGCATGTGTGGAGCTGTCCGATCGCTAGGAGCTTCGTGGCTCACCGACCCAGGACGTCAAGGCTGAGTGGTGTTTTAAGTACCCAAGCCACGTCCATTTATGTTGTGGTGGTTCGTATCGGTGGTTTGCTGTTGGAGAGGTTTTCCTGTGAGCAACACCAAGTGTTTGTATTGCTGAAATTTAGCCACTGTGCGGTTGAATTAACTATATTGGTTAACTACAATTCAACTGCACCAGCACAATTTTCTGCCTTGCGGCCGTTAGTGTTCCGGTTACCTGCCCTGACCACTGACGTAAATGTAAGCAGTTGTTCCTTTTGGGTGAAGTTAACTATACTACCGTATTTCAAATTCAAGTGTACCAGTGGAATTTTCTGCCTTGTGGCCGTTAGTGTTCCGGTTACCTTCCCTGGCCACTAACGTAATTTCACGCAGCGTCCTTTCCTCACCTGTTGTCGCTGTCCAACATGGTGTGTAGTTTTGACAGCTTAATACATATTTCATTGTGGATAATAACGTTCGTAACATTTTGTGTTTGAGTTCTCATGTACCGATTGGTGGCAAGCAAGTCGTTTTATTGGTCGGTCCGTGGCTGTTCCTTGATTGCGTTTCCGACGGATCAGCTGTAGTTGGTCTCACCACTTGTCTCACCCAAGTGAACGAGGGCAGACCGACCCCCTGGAGGCTTCTGAGTGCTGTTGTCTTTACTGGCTTTCTCACCGGTGTTTCATTGTCGGTTTATAATCTATCATAGCCAATGGTAAAAAGAATTCTTGGTTTTACTGTGTTTTAAATAAGTAAGTTTGAATTCCGGCAAGTGGGTATTTGCTGAAAGGATATTGCCGTTGTGTTGTCTTTTCTTTTAGTCTGGTTTTAGCTACAGAAAACTTAAGGCTTGTGGTTATATTTTTTCAAATTTTGCAAATTAATTGTGGGCCTTTAGCTTTGGAACCTTATTCTTAAAATTACCTTTCAAGCTTAAACATTGCTGCTTTCTGTCTTTGAAAGGTCATGGTAATTTATTTTAAAATCTTGACAATTTGATTGTGGGTTTTCAGCCATTTGTATTGCATCTTGTTTATGTTTGTCTATCCACCCTTGCCTTGAGGCTTCCTAGCTGTGATACCATGTATATATTAATTATTTTATTTGCTATTTTAACTACATTTTTATCTTGCTGATTTTTAAGATTTCTTGTTTGGAGGGCCGCTTTGGTTGTAAATGTGTTTAAAAAGCTATTTTCTGACCATCGATTAATGCAGAAATATTTTAAGAACATTTTTTGAAAATCGTGCCTCTGAATTATGGTTGTACTTTTTGCATACGCAGGCAGCGACTTTCCATCAAGCAGTGTTAAGAATTGAAGCACAATGAGTGTCTGTTGGAGAACCTACAAAGGAAATTAAGCGTAACTGAGATAACTTGGCACATAAAGACAGTTCACTTTTTCTCTTCGCACCGTCAATAATCTAACAACAAAATTACAAGAAACTGACGCAGTTGTTCAGAGCATAGAAAATGCGGCGGCTAAATTTTATGAGATTAGCGGGAATACTTCGATCAGTGGTGTCAGTTCAATGCAGACTCCGTGATAACTATTTGAAAAGTATGAAATTTCGTATAATTATCGTATACGTTTTATGTTTACCTGGAAGTAACGTACCTATCGAAAGAGTTTCTTCTCTAATGAGTAAGATATGGACAAGTGACAAAACGCAGCTCAGTGTCGCTGTTTTGAAAGCCATTTTGATTACCAAGACTAACATCAACAAATCGTATGAAAAGTTCCATTTCCACTTGAACACTAGACTCGACATGTTGGAACTGATGTCCTCCGCCGACAAATATAAAATAAATGCGCCTGCAACTGCAGTATAATGTTGATCAATTCAAATGATATTTAAGTAATACACTGTTACCATGTCCTTGTTTTCGAATAAATTATAAATAGTAAAATAAGTTTTTTCCCTAAATTCTCCAAGGGTCCCTCTCTGAGGAAAGAAAGTTCATGTTATGTATTACGCTACGCATTTCGGTTTCCGACGGTCCACCATAGATGTATCTGCATTTTGCATATTTCCCTTCTCAAGCGAGTTGTGAAAGAACCAGGAACTCGTAATGTAATACACAAAATTATGAATGCTTGTAAGTAGAGAAGCTGTTTGTTAGTATCCGTATGTATGTATCACATTGTCTTTAAGTTTTTGAACTCCGCCTTATGCAAAACACGATTTACTTCTCTTCATATTTACCCAAACATGTTTCGACAAGTGTGTCATCCTCCTTGAGTCTCGAATCTTTTTGTAAAATATTACACAAAGTTCTTAGTATGGTACTGTACTGTTGTATTTATTTTAAATTTTTTTGTAGAGCTTCGTAGTAAGTGCTTGACATGGCTTCGAGGTAATAATCTTGCTGAGGTTGGAAGTTCCTGTTGACGCTTTTTTCCGTATCTAAGAATTAAATGTGTATTCTAATACCCTCGAATATTCCAAAACATCTGCTTCTCTCTCCCTCTTTCTTTCTCATCACACACACACACACACACACACACACACACACACACACACACACTCAGTTCTCCCCAGCAGACATGCCATAAAATGTTTTCCGAAGATTCAATTTTAGCGCCACACACAACAGAAACAAGCTGTGAATAACTGTAAATAATTGAGCAGTGACTATAACATAGCGCATCTCTGTAAGTAAGGTGATATAAGTATTTTCTCGAATTCAATTTTTGTGTAAAAATCGTGAGAAGGTAGGCGAGGCGGAAGTATAAAAAGTGTAAGTAGGCTGTTTAGGTTTTTTTATTGGTAACGCCACCTTTGTATAAAAATCACTGGCTGTGCTGTGTGCAGTCTGTGGCTAGTTTGCATTGTTGTCTGCCATTGTAGTGTTGGGCAGCGGCAGCTGGATGTGAACAGCGCGTAGCGTTGCGCAGTTGGAGGTGAGCCGCCAGCAGTGGTGGATGTTGGGAGAGAGATGGCGGAGTTTTGTAATTTGTCCTGAACTGCTATATATATATATTATGACTATTAAGGTAAATACATTGTTTGTTCTCTATTAATATCTTTCATTTGCTAACTATCCCTATCAGTAGTTAGTGCCTTCCGTAGTTTGAATCTTTTATTTAGCTGGCAGTAGTGGCGCTCGCTGTATTGCAATAGTTCGAGTAATGAAGATTTTTGTGAGGTAAGTGATTTCTGAAAGGTATAGTTTAATGTTAGTCAGGGCCATTCTTTTGTAGGGATTACTGAAAGTCAGATTGCGTTACGCTAAAAAAATATTGTGTATCAGTTTAAGCACAGTCTTGTACAATTTTTCAAAGGGGACGTTTCAAAAGGTTTGGAAAACAGTGCATACCTGTATTATTGCAGTAGAAAAGGAACCCCACCAAAGATGCACAACTGTACAGAAAATTTTAGTACGGTGATTTACGCAACCACTACCCATGAAAAAGTGTTTTCAAAAACAAGTAAACGTCTTCACGACTACTTTGCAGATACAAAGCTATCAAAACGACAAGCCGACATGTGGAAATACATTTTCACAACTAATATAATTTCATGGAAGCAATCGAAACAATCAAAACTAATGCATCTGTTATTGTTTTGGGCGTAAAATAGAGAAACCTCAATGAACTTCGTATGATATTTTACGGAAATAGATCGAGAACCACAGATGTACTGCCGGTCCATAGTGTCCAACAGGCACAATATTTCAACATGTCGCCATCGTCAGGTGCGCTGAAGAGGTGAGCTCCTGAGGACGGGCGGCCGTGTTAAATCCCCTCTCCCTGCGAGGCGTTCTCTCCATGATCCGCGCAAGCAGCCACGCGTCGGTGGTCACTGAGACGTTGGCGTCGGCGTCTGTGGTGGCGTCGATGTAACTGCCTCCTCCGCCCTGGTCGCCCGTTCGTTTTCTTTGCTGAGCGTCTTATTAATTAGACTCAGTGCTGGTTCCCATGCCTTGTGAGGTTACAGCCGAAATCTCGGTTGATGAGTCCGTCCCTGGTACGAATTACGATAGCCTCTCTAACGTCGCTGTCCCAGTATTTAGATGTCTGTGCCAAGAACCTAGTATGTTGGTAGCCCATTTCGTGATTTCTCGGACAAACAGTGCTCTGCGACCACCGACTTGTTGGGGTGCCTAACTCGAGTGCGCCTCTGATCTTCTCGGCAACGATCTTTGATGGTGCGAGCTGTCTGTCCAACATAAGTTTTCCCACACTGACACGGAATCTGGTATATGCTGGCCTTCCGCAAACCGAGATCGTCTTTGACATATCTCAATAATGCTCGTGTTTTATTGTGTGGGTAAAAGTCCCTACTCGGTGTTTCCTCAATATTCGTCCTATTTTCCCCGATAGTGCGCCAGTATACGGTATATAGCCAGTGGCTCTCTCTTCCTCCGTGACTTCTTCCGTCTCCACACGCTGTACTGTAGAGGTGGGGCGTAGAGCGCGTCTGATCTGCCAGTGCGAGAAACCGTTTTTCCAGAATACAGTTTTGAGGTGCTCCAGCTCATGGGGCAGACTCTCTGCGTCAGAGATGGTGCGCGCCCTGTGCACCAGTGTTTTTAGCACCCCATTCCTCCGCGAAGGATGGTGGTAGCTACCCGCATACAAATACAGGTTGACACCTTAAGGACCTGTAGCGCGAAGTTACTTTTACGTTATAGTTGGTTATAAAAGAAACCCACTTTCTCCTTTATATGGTTCTCATGAAGAGTTTAGGAACAGGCCTAGATGGAACGAAACGTATACGCATTTACTACTTTTTCTTCGGAAACGAAAAGAGGATATATGATGTCTGCACGCATTATCTTGCACCATACACATAATATGAAATTATATTAGTATGTACATTCCGGAATATGTTATCCTGGGTAGGAAATGCTCTCTGAGGTTCGTAACTAATCAAACTGAAGATACGTTGCATGTGAGAGGAGCTGATAAAATTAGCCCATGAACATGCCAAGGAAGGAAAGTACTATGGACATGGAAAGAAAATGTATATAAATAACACATTTATTACATTGTAATGGTGTATTTTGATTTCCTCTACTAAATCACTAGTTAATGTTACGTTAGCTGTGGGTTATCAATATTCATCACAATAAAACACCGTTTATAACTCTTCTACGAATAAAAACCACTGTTAACAGTGCTACATTGCTCATTAATCGTTTATCTCAGCTTAATTTTCTTACATGATGTGAGGCAATACTGAGCGTACGACTTACTTCAGAATATATGTTAAGGAAAGGCAAACCTACGTTTATGGTATTTGTAGACTTAAGAGAAAGCTTTTTACAATTTGGGCTTGAATATTCTAATTGAAAATCTGAAGGTAGCAGCGGTAAAATATAGGGAGCGAAAGGATATCTACAATTTCTACAGAAACCAGACGTCAATTATAAGAATGGAGCGATGCGAAAGGAAGCACCGGTTGCGAAGACAGTGAGGCAGGGTTGTTGCTTATCCCCAATGATACTCAATCTGTACATTGCGCAAAGAAGTAAAGGAAACCAAAAAAAAATTTGGGGAAGGAATTAAATTTTAGGGAAAGAAATAAAAACTTTGTCGATGACATTGTGATTCTGTCAGAGACAACAAAGGATTTGGAGGAGCAGCTGAACGGAATGGACAGTGTCTTGAGAGGAGGTTACAAGATAAAAACCAACAAAAGCAAAACGATGATGCGAATAAAAATGTAGAAAGGCTGTACAAAAAAAAAAAAAAAAAAAAAAAAAAAAAAAAAAAAAAAAAAAAAGGAAACGTGGTCACATGGTTCATGTTAAGTAACAGTTTCGAAACTTAGGATATTGTGCGAATCCTTCTGTGTCCCCATCCCGTTGTCAGAAAAGAAAGTTTACTCGTCAAATGATGTCTGGACGGCAAAGGGTTTCGCCTAATGGAATAGCAGCTTGAGATAGTACATTATAGCGCCTCTTAGGAGTTGTTTCAAAGTAAACCACAGAACCACGTGACCAACCACGCGATGAAATTGTACAAAATAATACACAGTCGAAGTTACAATCGGCCATTATAAAATATGAAAGTACCCTTATAATGAATCACGAAGTGCGGGCAACAATGCGCTAGGATTCGACATCCAGTTACTTACTTTTGAATACATTATGGGAGTGGCAGTGATCAATGTGTTACAAATATTTACTATTAAAAACAGTCTTGATCACGATTTATTTATCAAGGTTTCGACCACTGCTGTGGTCATCTTCAGACCTACAAGTTGTATACAAAGCAATAACGATCTGCTTTAGAACGTTCACTCTTCTGTCCTTTGTTTCTTAAAATTGTTAAGACTTTTAGGAAATATTTTATCTTTACATTGTAATTTTATTTCACCAAACATTATTTTATAACTGACTATCTGTTTTAGAATTTTTGCTTATTTGCTTTTAGACTGCATATTGCTAATTCACATCCTTTTATTTTTGACACTATGGCTCATAGTCTTATAATTTTAAATTCCTTCCATTTTCATTATTTTTATTTATTTATAAGACTGGGGTACAACTCAAGGAATAGCAATGCCTTCTAAAAATTGTCACATGTAGTTTGCATACGAACTTCATAGAGCACATTTCATAAATATGGACAACTACTTCGTATCATATTTGTGCAGCATTTAGTATACATGTCAGCTAAATATTATTGCAGCCTTCTCATTGAAAATCGTTTCAATAAAGACATGTTGCTGCTCAATACATCGTCTGACGTGACAGTCTTCGCCATTCCACTTTCGCAACAACTTCGTTAGAAAGAAGCCTGCTGCCCCATCTTTGCACTGGCGTTTGTCCTCACCATGGCAACCACTAGTTCGCCTATCGACTTTACAACATCTTCAGTGGAAAGAAGCCTGCTGCCTCATCTTTGGAACGGCGTCCAACTTCACCATGGCAACCAGTTGTTCCAAACGGTTCACTAACAGGCCTTGAGAGAGCAACCCATGTACTGCCAAACCGAAGTTCATTTATCCTACATTTTTAAATATTTTTAACGCTTCTTAATTGACAATAGCTATTTAATAAGCTAAGTTTAGTGTGTATTTATTTTTAATTCTTGACAATGTTCTTTTAACTAAGAAATTTTACATTGTTATTCGACTTATAACTCATTGGTTAGTAAAAACATCATGATGTTAGAAGTGGGCGGAGCCTCCATCATATATAGTAAGACGTGCACTGGTTTCTCCAATACTGGTTCACCAACAGAAAGAGGTTCCTACTCAGTGGTAATTCATCGTTTTATTGCTTTATAACTTTATATATTTTCTTTACTGTATATAGCCCTCTAATTATAGTTTTGGATACTACTTGTAGGTCTGAAGATGACCACAGCAGTGGTCGAAACCGGTCACCTTGATAAAAAAATCGTGATGAAGACTGTTTTTAATAGTAAATATTTAAATCCAGTTATTTAACGAACAGCACATACAAGCATCCTAAGACACAAAAACAATGGACAGTTTAATTAATTTGCGTAATGAACAATTCATTTGACCATTTAATTAGCCGAGAATTTAATCCGTTGAGCGGTTAATTGATGGACCAAAATATCTCCAACTTACGAGGAATCCTATTGCTCTGCTATTAAATCTAAGTTACCTATCAGCTGAGTGAACGAATCGTTTCGAAACACTTGGAAATTTCCCGAATGATTTTGTAAATGAAATGTTGCATCTGAAAAAACACAAGGAAAAAAAAGTGTCTCTGTAGTTAATCATTCACTACATGAAAGCTGAACGATTTGGACGACAAATAAGAAATTACTTGTGGTTATTAATTTAATGTATGCAAAAATAGGGCACGAAATGTTGTCAAAACCAATTAAGTATGAATAAGATTGGCTGGAATAAGTAGAAGAACTGTGGAACAATGTATGGACTACAAAACACTATCCTATCTTCTACCCCGTACGAAAATTGACGAATTTAAGCTTGTTTTGTCAGAAAATAATTTTTCTATAAACTAGCATAGCGGCTTTTGAGAAAACGCAGTTAAGCATTTCCTATTGATTGGAAATAAAGCGATCTTTTTTCTGATAATTTTTTCAGTAATTTTCGGGTCAGTTTAATTTTCTGCGTGATCATCAATAAAGCTTCAAATGCTCGATCGTACATTGTATCATTTTGCACATGGCTGGACATAATTATGGTTGGTACATGCATGTGTAAGCACATAGAAAGATTTCTCGCTAATCTGAAGCCAGCAGTGAATAAAATTTATAACATATAAACAACGAAGCGATAATCAACTGGAATAACCAGCTTTTTTAATTATATCCAAATGCAGCGTGAAAAATGCAACGGATTTCTACGAGCACAGTTTCACGTGGAAACGCGTCATTGTTCGCAAGTAAAACCAGAATGACTACAGATTTTTCCAAACTCTTCTTATAATTACTGTAAAAAGTCCTTTTTTTAAATTATCGTCTATATCACTTTAATCCGCCTCAGCCGGCGCGATTCGCGGAAAACCGGATTTCAAGTGCGTCTTGTGTGCGGCTTTAGACCGCTATATTGTGGTAACGAATAAAGGTTTCAAAAAACAACAACACCCACATTAACTGCATGTATTTATTTACTTTCTTACAATATTCGAACCTATTTGCTCAAGTTTGAAACATGAAAGTGGCACGCTTAAAGAAACTCACAGAAAAGTAGTTTTCGCACGAAAAATTCAGATGGAACTAGATCTTTGTAAGCGAGTTTTCAGTTTTATCGTAAGAATGCCTTTTTTGATTTATTTAATTCCCTTTAAACAGTTTGCGCGCATTAGATTCACATTAGTCTTTTTTTTTTTTTTTTTTTTTTTTAATAAGTTCCTTCCGAACTGAAATTTAAGTAGTTAAAGCTAGAATATTGTGTTTCATTGCCATTCTGTGTCAAGATTATGAGCCCAATTTCCGTGGACCAATTGTAGTTACTTTTAGCAGCATTTCTTATCTGCTGCGGAGTCTTGCAGTGTTGCTGTATCTGCCAGTACTTCATTCAGAATACGTGATCGTTCCCTTTCCTTTGCGCAAAATAGGTTCTCAGTTTCTTAATTTTGCAAGGGTCATGATTTTCGTGTGTTTGAGGCTACATTCTTATACTGGCCGACATTACAGTTTTTTATGCAGTTACGTTTTTTCTCAAACAATTCTTACGAAAACGAGCTCACATACACAAATCAAAATTGTTGTAGTGTGACATCTTCAAGGAAGTCGAACGATTTGTGTTGAATACCTCTTAAAAATTCAGTAGCCTCGAGAGAAACGGGGTGAATGTTCGCCATTGTCTCGTATTACTATCCTGACGAAGACTGCAGAGCACGCAAGATACGCATATACTAATGTGTGTTCTGCTGCAGTGCGCCGTACCTGATTTCTGTCTGCCCTATTTCTAGCGCCTTTGCTCTCAGCGCCTTCCGTACGTTATGCTGCCCGCATTTAGGGAAACGACGCAATCATCATAACGAAAAACCACGGACAGTGGACGGTATTCACACCACGTCGTCTCTATACCGCGAGATACGCGCTTCTAATAGGTTACGTCTGGGCTGGTAAACGAGTGTTAGGGGATCACCTGGGACGACGCACTGAATGCAACTCGTAGCCGTTGCTTATTTAGAAAGCTGCGTTCAGAATACACCACTACTGAGACAACGACATTAATCAGCTATTTAATCAAACATGGAACACCAGTTTGAATTATTTTACAATGTTTCTGAGCATTTTAAATAACAGATTGCTAATCACGTAATTAAAATAACATGTGAGAGCGATATATTTTAGAATTAGATCTTTGTTAATCTTCGCATTTGTATAAAACAGTTTGCATTGATTGCTGATTTAATTTGTATAAAATTATGTCCCATGAGTGCTAATTTAACGCTAGGAAATAGATGATTACTGACTACTGCTGAAAAAGACCTCTTGCGATTTTATCAGACTTCCGTCAGAACTTTCCTCTTCTTCTACAAGATTTGTCTTGTCATGTGACAACGCCTCCTATGTGGATCATTTCTCTGCATTTTGCACCGCTCTGTTCGACGTAGAGATGAGGTTTTACATCCTTTTAGATTACTGTGTACTGTGGGTGGCGGTCGTTGGGTTGCTCTATCCTTGCGTAACTTTCCATCGATATCCATTTTAAGCCCATATTTAGTTATAATGGAGACAAAAGTAAAATCAGAACTCCTACGAACCGAACCTCAAGCAATACCTCCCAGCTAGCCCCTTTAAATACCCCAACATTCCACCTCTCATTCAGAGCTGACCACTGGGATCGATGGCATCCACAGTAACAGCAGTGGATTCCGTGATTGGAATAGTGAAATGAATATGTGTACTAGTGGTTCCAGCAGCTCTATGAACTAGCCGAGGGTGTTCTCGAGGTGTTGACCTACCCTTGGTAAACTTTACACTGTTTGGTACCTGCCATGAACAGATGGGGAGACTGTTCAAATGTTCAAATGGCTCTGAGAACTATGGGACTCAACTGCTGTGGTCATAAGTCCCCTAGAACTTAGAACTACTTAAACCTAACTAACCTAAGGACATCACACACATCCATGCCCGAGGCAGGATTCGAACCTGCGACCGTAGCGGTCGTGCGGTTCCAGACTGTCGCGCCTTTAACCGCTCGGCCACTCCGGCCGGCTAGATGGGGAGACTGACTGGCTTCCTCCAACAGCACGTCGCGAAGTACTCGGCTCACTAACTTCGTCACAGAAACAACACTTGAGAGCCTCTCGAGGTCCCCTTTCCTGTTCGCCACTCAGGCGCTACTGGGTGCTGACAGGAAGCCGGTAGGAAGGAGATCAAGCGACCACACGATTACCGACACCGGGTACATTGCTCATGGGTCACCATAGAATTCGGAGTACATTCCAACAACGAGAGCGAATATTCGCGCTGTGGCAACGACCACATCTCACCAGACAGCAGCCGATATGACACCCAGACTGCCAACGCGGCTGCGTGGGCACGCAGAAGCTAGATTGACCGAATGTAGCAGGAATCCTACAAGTATCTGAGTGAGGCATCAGCCGAAAGCACCGAGTTGTAAACGCAACGAATAAAACTATTTAACTCTAAAAACATCCTGACAACACAGGGGTATTTTCGCTCGGTCCATTGCAGCCGTCTCTGAGTCGGTGCCGCTGGTCTTCAACAGCATTTACGGTTGTGGGCCTTGAACGGGGTCCGTTGGAGGGAGACGCTCGATTGCCGCAGCCACCCGATACACCAACCAGTCGCTGAGGGTTGCAGGTTCAAATCAGAGTGCCAATCGCGGGCATGCAGGTGGTGTACGTCATGTACGTTAGCCGCCAGTCCTTCTACCTTTCAGCTGGCATGCTACTTACAACCGACACTTTTGACCTCGAACGCTCAGAACCGCACGAAACCATGCATAGAATAACAACTGAGTGTAGAAACCGTTGCCTGTGTCATTTCCACGTAAAACGTTGCTTTCTACCATAGGTGAAGTTTTAATAGAGAGACACAAAGTAACAAGGTATCAATACCCCTGGAGGATTCTTTTAGTTCTGATAGTGCAGATGCGGTATTTCGATGGAGTGGAAGAGAACAATGTGCACACCTCACTAAAGCCACGTTTGTACATTCAAAATCACTTTCGCATTCAAGCAGTACAACATCAAAAGTGACACTACCACACTAATTGCACTTTCAAGTGATGGTATGATGTAAATGTCATAACAAGCATTTCGCCACGGATATTGCAACACATCTACATCTACATCTTTGCAAATCACATTTTAAGTGCCTGGCAGAGGGTTCATCGAACCACCTTCGCAATAATTCTCTATTATTCGAATCACATACAGCGGGCGGAAAAAACGAGCACCTGTATATTTCTGTGAGCGATCTGATTTCCCTTATTTTATTATGATCAGCTTTTCCCCCTACGTAGGTCGGCGTCAACAAACTATTTTCGCATTCGGAGGAGAAAGTTGATGATTCACTTCGTGAGAAGATTCCCCCGCAAAGAAAAACGCCTATGTTTTAACGATGTCCACCCCAAATCCTGTATCATTTCATTGACACTCTTTCTCCTATTTCGCGATAATACAAAAATTGCTGCCTTATTTCTCGATACTTCGTTAATCATATCTGGTAAGGATCCCACACCGCGCAACAGTATTCTAAAAGAGGACGGACAAGCGTAGTGTAGGCAGTCTCTTTACTGGATCTGTTACATTTTCTAAGTGTCCTGCCAATAAAACGCAGTATTTGGTTAGCCTTCCCCATAACATTTTCAATGCGTTCCTTCCAATTTGAGTTGTTCGTAATTGTAATTCTCAGATATATAGTTGATTTTCGGCCTTTAAATGTGACTGATTTATCGTATAACCGAAGGTTAACTGATTCCTTTCAGCACTGATGTAGATAACCTCACACTTTTCGTCATTTAGAGTAAACTGCCAACTTTCAAACCATTCAGATATATTTTTTAAATCGTTTTTAATTTGTTTTGATCTTCTGGTGACTTCATTAGTCGATAAACGACATCGTCATCTGCAAACAGCCTAAGACGGCTGCTCAGATTGTCTCCTAAATCGTTTATATAGGTAACGATCAGCAAAGGGTTTCCAACACTACCTTGGGGAACGCCAGAAATCACTTCCGTTTTACTGGATGCCTCTCCGTCAGTTACTACGAACTGTGACGTCCCTGACAAGAACCAAGAATCCAGTCACATAACTGAGACGATATTCCATGAACACGTAATTTCACTACAAGCCGATTGTGTGGAACATGTCAAAAGCCTTCTGGGAATCCAGAAAAACGGAATCAATTTAAAATCCCTTGTCAATAACACTCGACACTTTGTGTGAGTAAAGAGCTAGTTGTTTTTCACAATAACGATGTTTTCTAAGTACGTGTTGACTTCGTGTCAATAGATCATTTTCTTCGAGGTGATTCATAATGTTCGAACACAAAATACGTTCAAAAACCTGCTGCATATCGACGTGAATGATATGGGCTGTAATTTAATTGACTACTTCTACTACCTGTCTTGAATATTGCTGTTATGTGTGCAACTTTTCAGTCTTTGGGTACCGATATTTCGTCTAGCGAACGGTTGTGTATATTATTAAGTATGGAGCTATTGTATCAGCACACTCTGAAAAGAACCTAACTGGTGTACCCTCTCGACCAGAAGACTTGCTTTTGTTAAGTGATTTAAGTTGCTTCACTACTGCGTGGATGTCTACTTCTAAGTTACTCATATTGGCGTACACTTTGGTGTAGAAATCTGATTCTGAGTCACAGAGTGAACATTGATGATGAAATAATGAGCATATGTCTTCACTTGTCGTTTGGCACATTCTACCTTACAAAACTAGGAATCCTTCTGATACAGGTGTTATATTGCTGAAAGAAGTAAACATCAGTGGTTTGGCTATATTTTGCAGCCATCCGTGGCAATATCTTCAGCGTAACGTCTTTGTTTGAAAAGCTTGCATCTAACAGGGTACTATCTGTATGACCCGACCAGGAGTAACTTACAATTGGCTTTTTTCACATGTTACATTTTCGCCAAGGACTGACATCAGAAAACGTTTCATGTGTTCTTCAGTCATTTTCCACTTTTGATGGCCTCCACGGGAATGTTTGGTGGGCAGATTGTTTCAAGTTTCTTTGAAATACAAATATTTGGGCCGAAAGTGCCTTCTGCCTCTTGAAAAGAGATGTACACCTTGTTTGCCAGGTATTCCTGTGATTGATAAAGCCACATCCATTGTGTAGCTGTCGGAACAGCTATGGGCAGACTGCGACACACTAGTCGTAGTTTCCTCTCCTCTGTGAGAAGATGCTGATGATGAAGACACTCCACAATGGAACTGACTCTGGTCACTGTTCCAAACATTTCCTTTCTTCTGCAAATCCTGCTCTATCACAAACATTACTCTCTCCACAAACTATTGTGCCTTCTGGCGTATAATATTATCGTCTACTATCCCTTACGTGTGATAAATGTAGTAATATGCCTCGATAAAAGAAATCGAAGCTTTGAAATTGTCCAAGCCAACCATTTTAGACGCTTCTAGTGCGAACATTTGCAGTTGCCAATAGTGAACTGTAGACTCATACGACATTCCTCTAACAAATTGCAATATTGTATGCTCTTTTATAGTTTGGAGTTGTGACAGTCTGTTTTATTTGAAACGAGCTCCTGCCCGATATTTTCTAGACAAATAATTTAGAATTAACGTGCAATTCGATTTACTTTTAATGCCCTTATAGCGCCATATTATTTTGCTTTAAGAATTGAAACCAATATTGCAATAGCCTTCGTAAATGTTCTCTAGTACGCTGTCATCAATATCTTCTAATATACTATGCCTCGCCTGTTTGGCTGGAGATAACTCTTACTCGCTTTGACTGGACTGTTTTTGTTGCTCTGGAGTTGAGCGCTGTGTAATGTTGAACAGCCGCCTTCAGGTTCAGGTTCCTCCTAACCTAAATCAGTATATGTATCCAGCGTATCGTCATGTATTTCTGCGTCCTCCTCATTATATTTCTGAATTATTGTGTTGTATGGTACATCCGGGAACTCTCTATCCTCGACGCAGATTTCATTTCCATATTGTCCCCAATATTTTGACCACTTACGTCTGATTAATTTTCTTCATGATATCACTGTACGTGATTTAGACAGTAACCTGCCAGCGAACACTCCAAGAGACATATTCACATCATAGGTGCCGTCCGGAGTGGCCGAGCGGTTCTAGGCGCTACAGTCTGGAACCGCGCGACCGCTACGGTCGCAGGTTCGAATTCTGCCTCGGGCATGGATGTGTGTAATGTCCTTAGGTTAGTTAGGGTTAAGAAGTTCTAAGTTCTAGGGGCTGATGACCTCAGCAGTTAAGTCTCATTGTGCTCAGAGCCATTTGAACCATTTGAACCACGTCGTAGGTACATAATTCTCGTAATTCGAGCCCTTGTTGGTGCAGATACAGCATGCCATCGTTTGATGGCTCTACCATACAAGCACGAAGTCCTGTATGAAATGACACAGAACACCGTTACTTTTATGATCGAGTGTTAGTCTAAGCATGGTTTCGTGCGGTTCCGAACATTCGAGGTCAAAGGTGTCCTTTGTTAGTAAACAAGTACGCCATGACTGTCAGAGTCTGTCGCACAGCTCGCACCAAGTTGATCTTCTACTGCGAGAACACACGGGCTGCACAACAGCTGTTACTGCTGTATGGCTTTACATAGGCCACCGGTCAATAAATAAAGTACAAACTGCTCATGTATTGCTGACTCTGTGCCTGCCACAATACTGGAGGACCCTCCCACATACGCAACGCCAGGTTCCCAGATGTGTTCAGGTGGTGAATCGTGGCATTTGATAAATGTGTAAGGCAAGAATTTCGCTGTGCTACAGTAAGACATTGCATTGTGGAGGAAGCTTTCACGTGCTTCCTTCATAATAATAAAGTTAAGGATTATTAACATCGTTGTGGTTAGTAAATTAACAAAAAATCGCAATTACAGTATGTATCTATTCAGCAGACGTTAGTAACGTGGGTGAGGAACGCACATGCAACAGTGTTGTTTTCCCACCAAGCGCTCGCAGCAGTCTGACAGCTTTATTCGTAAACTTCGCGTCTTCCGCCAGGAGCACGCGAGTACACGCCCTGTTCTCGACGTTACGGCGCCCTTCATTAAGCTGGCTGTCATGGCGCTGGCTCGTACGCGTCTTTGCTCTCCGCTAGCACTCGTTACCCTTGCTGACACTCGATGATGTTGCCAGTGGCTACGATGCTACTGAGTAGACAGTCGGATGTGTCGGAAGATAAGGAAGCAAGTTTGCGGTTAAACGTACCACCGACTCCATGATTCTCAAATACAAAGTCAGTGCTAATTTGAGCAAATATGCACTTGTTTCTGGAAGGATTGAAGTGCGCACTATTATACCCTAAAATTAGGTGTACTGTGATTGCTTCAAATTAACTAACCTGAAACCGTCGCGTCCTTCATAAATAAAAGAAGATACTTTTCTTTACCGGAAACGTTGCCCTAAGTACGCTGCATATTGACACGAGTTTACTAATCGATAGGCGCGTATCGATCGAGTAGCTTTGAGAGTCGACTGCAAGAGGGGCTGAGGCAGCAGTGGTGCGGACAATTCGATGAGGGACCGCTCAGTGACAGCAGCAAAGGACGTGTGTGCCTAGGTGCGCCGCTAAGTAACACAGGGAGCAGATATACGATATGTCTATGTTGCAAATAAAGGTTATAATAGAAGATTTCCGCAGTGGATACACATTTCTCCAGAGCGGCTTTATTGCCGGCTGGTTTATACATGTTACTGTAAAAGTAGGATAATTGGTAAATACTAGAATTAACTGGTGAAACTGAAGATTTACCATAGCGATGTGGTGAAAGTCCGAAATTTCTCATTATATGCATAGATTTCGAACTTTTACCAAGAGACATTGGTAAAACTTCAGAAAGCTGGTAAAAGCTGGACTGAAGACTCCCGCCTTCGTCGTGCAGGTTCCGACAAGTTTCATTGTTGCCAATTTTGTGTTCAGGTAAGTTTCTTTGTTGGCAGTTGTGAGTTCTGCGTCGTTTCAGTCAGTGTCGAGCGTTGTGCGTACGGTCATCTATGCCACTCGTTTTAGTGGTGTTTCTTCTGCAGCTTTGCATCAGAATGAGTGATGTTATGCGTAACAGATTTTGCGAGCTTTTAAGTGAATCAGTTAATAAGAAAAAGGACAACCATTTTTATGTAACTGCTGAGCAATATAAAATTATGTTAAGTGAAATGAAGAATGCAAAAATTGTTTCCAATAAAAAATTTGTTCGTTACAGATGGTGGAAGCGATATGATGTTCTCAGCATTGGAGGTGAAGAGAAACTCGTAGCACCGGTGTCTGCTGGAAAAGAAGAAATTCGTTATTACGTGCGTTTTGATGAACTGTTTAACGTACTACAGGAGACCCATATTGCTGTAGGCTATGCCGGGCGAACACGGATGATTGTGGAACTGGATCGTAAGTACAAGAATGTGACTGTTGAATCAGTCGTTACTTATTTGAGATTGTGTGAATCTTGTCAGAAAAAAACACAGTGAAACGAATTCACGATGGCAAATTGACTTATTCGACACGCAGGCAAAACCAGACACTAAGTCAAATTTCATACTTGTATTCCAAGATCATTTGACGAAATTTGTTATCCTCTGCGCACTAACTTCGTAAAGGGCTGATGAAGTAACATATCATCTTTTGCATATTTTCACCACATCTGGTGCACCAACTTATTCCGATAATGGTAGAGAGTTTTGTAACCAAGTCATTCAAAGTTTATGTGGGTTCTGGAATGATATAAAGATAGTCCACAGGAAGCCAACTCACAGACAGTCTCAGGGATCAGTAGAAAGAGCAAATTAAGATATCGAAAATATGTTATCAACTTGGATGGAAAGAATGAAACTCCAAAATGGTCTGAAGGGCTGAGGTTTGTGCAAGCAATGAAAAATAGGGTTTATCATGAAGGGATCAGATGTCCACCATATGAATCAATGTTTGGGGTTCCAATGAAAACGGGATTTGCGACCTCAGTTTTTCCATGTGATTTGATAAAAACAATATAAACACTGAAGAAGACTTCGAAACTATGTTAAACAACACTTCCACTGTCTCAAAGGAAATTGAAAATGACGGTCAAGGAATTGATACCAGTGAATCAAATACTGAAACAGAAGGAACGAAGGTAGAAAGTGCGGCAGCAGCAAGTGAGGAAGCACCAAAGACACAGGATTTGACGACGTTAACAACGAGACACCGGCACCAGCTGATGGTTGTGGCGACATGCTGACAACTTTCAACAGTGTTAATAGAGTGAAACGGATCCGAGGAACTGCCAAAGAAAGTCTTTAATTGCAGGCAAAGAAAATGAAAGCAGCCTCACGTAACAAAATTCCAAAACCTTCAGTTGGACAAAATGTGAGAATCAAAGTACTGGATGTAGATAGGGCAAAAATTGATGGAAGATCTATATAATAGCAATAGTACTAAATATTCAGAATGACGAATTCTGTCAACTTGGTACTGAAGCTGGTAAACTGAAGTCATTGCACACTAGGAATCAATGTACATTGTACAAGAAATTTTATCAATGTCGAAGAAGTAGCAAGAGAAGAAAGTAGTCTATAGGAAGTGACTGCCAAACAATCTTTTGTTGGAGGACAAGGGATCAAGAAGTGCAATTGCTTAAGAAAGTGTTCAACTAAAAACGGCTTGTGTAAATCGTCTTCCATATTATGTAATTCGAAATGCCACAATAGTCAGCCTTGTTGTAACAAAAATTAACTTACACTAGGTAACATATTTTACAACATTTCACACTAATATGGAATATTGCTCATTATAATCACATTGAAATGGATAAATGTTTAAAATATATTAATTTACAGTACAAACAAACTATTTCAATAAATTACTGACCTGATTTTTTTAATGAATATGGTTTAACCAGTTGGTATGGGTATGTCCTAAGATTTAACAACGTCTCTTCGTAAAAGTTCGAAATCTAGGCGTATAATAAGAAATTTCGAATTTTGACCACACCATGATGGTATGTCTTAGGTTTCACCAGTTAATTCTATGATTTACCAGTGATCTTACTTTTACAGTAACATATAGTGTGATCAGCCAGAACATCCTATGACCGACATGACAGAAAATCCTAGGAAATTCTGGTCTTACGTTAAATCAGTAAGTGGAGTGAAACAGCATATCCAAACACACTGGGATGATAATGGAATTGAAACAGAGGATGACACGCGTAAAGTTGAAATACTAAACACCTTTTTCCAAAGCTGTTTCACAGAGGAAGACCGCACGCCAGTTCCTTCTCTAAATCCACGTACGAACGAAAAAATGGCTGACATCGAAAAAAGTGTCCACAGAATAGAAAAGCAACTGAAATCACTCAACAAAGGAAAGTCCACTGGACCTGACGGGATACCAATTCGATTCTACACAGAGTACGCCCCCCCTTCTAACAGCCGTGTACCGCTAGTCTCTAGAGGAACGGAAGGTTCCAAATGATTGGAAAAGAGCACAGGTAGTTCCAGTTTTCAAGAAGGGTCGTCGAGCAGTTGCGCAAAACTATAGGCCTATATCTCTGACATCGATATGCTGTAGAATTTTATAACATGTTTTTTGCTCACGTATCATGTCATTTCTGGAAACCCAGAATCTACTCTGCAGGAATCAACATGGATTCCGGAAACAGCGATCGTGTGGGACCCAACTCGCTTTATTTGTTCATGAGACCCAGAAAATATTAGATACAGGCTCCCAGGTAGATGCCATTTTGCTTGAGTTCCGGAAGGCGTTCGATACAGTTCCGCAGTGACGCCTGATAAACAAAGTAAGAGCCTATGGAATATCAGACCAGCTGTGTGACTGGACTGAAGAGTTTTTAGCAAACAGAACACAGCATGTTGTTCTCAATGGAGACACGTCTACAGACGTTAAAGTAACCTCTGGCGTGCCACAAGGGAGTGTTATGGGACCATTGCTTATCACAATATATATAAATGACCTAGTAGATAGTGTCGGAAGATCCATGCGGCTTTTCGCGTATGATGCTGTAGTATACAGAGAACTTGCAGCATTAGAAAATTGCAGCGAAATGCAGGAAGATCTGCAGCGGATAGGCACTTGGTGCAGGGAGTGGCAACTGACCCTTAACATAGACAAATGTAATGTATTGCGAATACATAGAAAGAAGGATCCTTTATTGTATGATTATATGGTAGCGGAACAAACACTGGTAGCAGTAACTTCTGTAAAATATCTGGGAGTATGCGTGCGGAACGATTTGAAGTGGAATGATCACATAAAATTAATTGTTGGTAAGGCGGGTGCCAGGTTGAGATTCATTGGGAGAGTGCTTAGAAAACGTAGACCATCAACAAAGGAGGTGGCTTACAAAACACTCGTTCGACCTATACTTGAGTATTGCTCATCAGTGTGCGATCCGTACCAGGTCGGGTTGACAGAGGAGATAGAGAAGATCCAAAGAAGAGCGGCGCGTTTCGTCACAGGGTTATTTGGTAAGCGTGATAGCGATACGGAGATGTTTAATAAACTCAAGTGGCAGACTCTGCAAGAGAGGCGCTCTGCATCGCGGTGTAGCTTGCTGTCCAGGTTTCGAGAGGGTGCGTTTCTGGATGAGATGTCGAATATATTGCTCCCCCCTACTTATACCTCCCGAGGAGATCACGAATGTAAAATTAGAGAGGCTTTCCGGCAGTCGTTCTTTCCGCGAACCATACGCGACTGGAACAGGAAAGGGAGGTAATGACAAAAAAATGTTCAAATGTGTGTGAAATGTTATGGGACTTAACTGCTAAGGTCATCAGTCCATAAGCTTACACACTACTTAAACTAACTTATACTACGGACAAACACACACACCCATGCCGGAGGGAGGACTCGAACCTCCGCCGGGACCATCCGCACAGTCTATGACTGCAGCGCCCTAGACCGCTCGGCTAATCCCGCGCGGAAGGTAATGACAGTGGCACGTAAAGTGCCCTCCGCCACACACCGTTGGGTGGCTTGGGGAGTATAAATTTGGTGTAGATGTGGATTATCACCACCGATCTACTATCGATATAAACCCGCCCAGACGACAGCAGCGTCATATGACGAAGAATGAGTGCTAGTCACACTCACGCATGGTGCATGTTGTATCAGCGAGCTTGCTGTCCGTGTGTAGAATGGAGAAGGCATGCAATATCTGAGCTTGAACGAGGGCAGATTATGATGGTCCAGAGGCTTGACACGAGCATGTCGGAAACTGCCCGACTTGTCGAGGTTTCGAGGAGTGCTGTAGTGAGTGTCTTCAACATGTAGTGTCCAGACGTCGTGGAGCTGGACGCCAATCCCTTATTACAGATGTCGGACGTCGTAGGCTGGGCAAACTGGTAAAACAGGACAGGCGGAAACAGTCTGTCTGAACACTCAGAGCAGCTAATACTACTAACAATGAGCCTCTGTAGCCGGCGACCCATAAATTGTGCCAATATTAACACCACGACATCGGCAGGTACGACTGAAATGGCCACGTGACCATCGGAACTGGACGCTGACGCAGTGGCAGAGCGTTGCACGGTCTGATGAGTCCTGATATCGTCTTCGCCATGCCTAGGGGAGGGCGCGAATCCGTCGTCTCCCAGGGGATCAGCCACGTGACACCGGTACCGCTGGACGGAGACAAGCTGGAGGCGGCTCCATTATGCCCTGGAGAACATTCACGTGGGCATCCACGGATCCCGTAGAGCTCGTGCAAGGCACCTTGATGGTATATTCGTTGAGAACAGGTACCACTTTCCATGACGATCATACTTCCCGACGGCAGTGGCATTTTTCAACAAGATAATGCGCCATGTCATATGGCCAGCAGTGTAATGGAGTGGTTCGAGGAACACAGTGGCGAGTTCCAATTGGGGTGCTGTGCTCTCGCCAGATCGAAACATCTGAGATGTGACTGAATGTAACGTCAGAGGTCGCGGCTCCGATCACGGAATTTTGGGAATAAGGTGACTTGTTTATGCAGAAACGATGCCAACTCCCTCCAGCGACTTACCAGGGCCTCATTGTTTCCAGGCTGCGATGCGTTGCCGCTCTTATCCGTGCGAAATGGTGGAAAAACCCGCTTTTAGGTAGGTGGTCATAATGAGCAGCGCAGGGAGGGAGATAAGGAAAAGAGATAAAAGGAAAGAACACACTTTATTGTCTATAATAAATGATACAATCACCGTTGATCTTTATTTTACAATTGCCATTGCCGACTTTCGCCCATAAAAAGAGGTACTCATCAGCATTTAACTTCTTCTTCCTTCTTGTAGTCAAAACAAACTCGAACTTTGGATCTTTGAGTTTCGCGGGAAAGTGCTCTACCGAGTGAGCTACACAAGTTCGACAGATCACCCGTCCTCAATTTTAGGTCGGCTACCAGCTCGCCTCCGACCTTCCAAACTACACAGAAGTTCTCCGGCGAAACTTGAGCGGCGAAGGCAAAAGTCACGAGTTCTAGTCTGGGTCCGGAACAGATTTTTAATCTGATAGGAAGTTTCATACCTGCACACACTATACTGCAGAGTGAAAATTACATTCTGGATACATATATGGGATCCGCAAACGGATATTTTCCTACAAATCGAGGAAAGAAAGTTCCTGCAGTGCCTCTTATCTACTCCTAAGGTAAACGGTTGTCAACGAAAGCACCACTGTTGTAGCGACCAAAATATCTGGTTGCGCCACCAGAGAACACGTGTTCCATTCCCAGAAGCACTGCATTTCTGTTTATTTGTATTTTTTTCGATTTGAAATAGGAGGAATAATAAAGTAAGTAAATCAATGAGAATAAGGAGGCCAATAATGATTTCTAACAACTTTACTTAGTAAACAATTTAAAATTTAATCCTTGTCGATTTCGTATGTACCTTTGAATCATTCTGTTAAATGATCTCAGTTTTCTTCGAACAACTAAATGGATGATACTTGTAAAAATTCGAAGTAGATGTACTAGGGGGACCAAGAACATCTAACGAACGCAGTCTTCGCGCGACTACGACGTTCCTTCCGAAGATTCGCAGGAAAACAAACTTGCTTTACATTTAAAAATATTTCTTTCCCGGTAGTTAATTTAGACACATATCACGCATACGATAACAATGTCCGAAAAGTCAGTGCTGAAAGTTGATCACGAATTATGCTACGAATCGTGATTGCATCTGCTCGGTTGTGAAATTTCCGTTGGGTTTCTAGAGGTAGACTGTTATTTTGAAGCCTCTACGAAAGTTTTTAACTCGGCCATAAAAATAAACACTACATGACAGGAACACAGTTGTCCAGTTTGGCAGTCTTACTCCTACTGTGTAACTTGGTTGGCTCTTTCATCTATAAACATGCTATCATACTTGACGAAGTAAGTTTCTTATACCTCAGGAATGCAGTATCAGACAAAACTTGTTGTCAGCAACGTATGGCTTTAAAATGTTCTCGAGATATGTTTTGCAAATTGAATTCTTCTATCTCCCTGATTTGAAGGAATTGAGGTAAATATATTTTAAAGAGTGATTTAACCGAGTGACCTCTTCTATATTCCGAAGACAGTATTAGTTATAAGTTTCTTACAAGCACGTAAAAAATTTAGGCAACAATTTTCCAGACGCCTTGCTCCATGTACGAATGTGTTATTTTATGTACACTACCAACTAAGAAATGGGTTAATTTTCCTCCCTCATGTGAAAACGTGCGCCAAATACTCGTCTTCGCGGATATGTTACTCGTAATAGTGTTTATATTACGAGGATTAAAATCTTAATAACTTACTAATCCAAGTCGTTTGAGAAATTTATTTATTCACTTTGTTATTATTTCTTATTTATTTACTATGTGATCAAAAGTAACAGGACACCCCCAAAAACATACGTTTTTCATATCACGTGCATTTTGCTGCCACCTACTACCAGGTACTCCATATCAGCGACCTCAGTAGTCATTAGACATCGTGAGAGAGCAGAATGTGGCGATCTGCGGAACTCACGGACTTCGAACGTGGTCAGGTGATTGGGTGTCACTTGTGTCTTACGTCTGTACACGAGCTTTCCACACTACTGAACATCCCTAGGTCCATTGTTTACGATGTTACAGTGAAGTGGAAACTTGGAGGGACACGTACAATACAAAAGGGTACAGGCCGACCTCATATGTTGATTTACAGAGACCGCCGACAGTTGAAGAGGGTCGTAATGTGTAATAGGCAGACATCTATCCAGACCATCACTCAGGAATTCCAAACTGCATCAGGATCCATTTGCAAGTACTATGACAGTTAGGTGGGAGGTGAGAAAATTTGGGTTTCATGGTCGAGCGGGTGCTCATAAGCCACACATCACGCCGGCAAATGCCAAACGACGATTGGCTTGGTGTAAGGAGCGTTAACATTGGACGATTGAACATGGAAGAATCTTGTGTGGAGTGACGAATCATGGTACACAATGTCACGATCCGATGACAGGGTGTGGGTATGGTGAATGCCCGGTGAACGTCATCTCCCAGCATGTGTAGTGCCAACAGTAAAATTCGGTGGTGTTATGGTGTGGTCGTGTTTTTCATGAAGGTGTCTTGCACCCCTTGTTGTTTTGCGTGACATTATCACAGCACAGGCCTACATTTATGTTTTAAGCACCTTCTTGCTTCCCACCGTTGAAGAGAAATATTGGTGTGGCATCTGCATGTTTCACCACGAGCGAGCACCTGTTTACAATGCACGGCATGTGGCGGAGTGGTTATACGACAATAACGTCCCTGTAATGGACTGTCCTGCACAGAGTCCTGACCTGAATCCTATAGAACACCTTCTGGGTGTTTTAAACGCCGACTTCGTGCCAGGCCTCACGGACCGACATCTGTACTTCTCAGTGCAGTACTCCTTGAAGAATGGGCTGCCATTCTCCAAGGAACCTTCCAGCACCTGACTGAACGCATGCGTGTGAGAGTGGAAGCTGTCGTCAAGGCTAAATCTGGGTCAACATCATATTGAATTCCGGCATTACCGACGGAGGGCGCCATGAACATGTATGTCATTTTCATCCAGGTATCCGGGTACTTTCGATCACTTAGTGTACCTGATTAACACTCTTGTTCGCACCAGCTTCTACGTGAAATAAAAACTACAAATAAAAAAATCATCCTCTGCAGAATGAAACTGGTTCTGTTTGTCAGCCAGATGCCTTGGTGGCTACGCCACCACTGATTTCGTTCGACAGCACATACCTTAGGGGTATATACTCGGAGGTTGAAAAAATTTCTTTCCTTCATTTCTAGGAAAATATGCTTTTTCGAACCCCATATATGATGATGAAAAATTCTCAATTTTTAATTATGTAACGAACTCGTCAGTTCTAGGTCGATCGTGCGCTTGTTCGTCATGAAGCGGTGTGTGTGTGCTTGGGGCGAGCGGAGGGGGGGGGGGGGGGAGGAGGGGGGCACTGAGCCAAAATATCTTAGTCTTTCATTTGAGGCTGTACACAAGTGACTTTCCAAATACGCCTATCAAATACATTAATTGCTGCACGTTAACTGGAATGGGTTTGTCCTTGAGCACACAGCCCTGTCGACATACCTCGGAGTGACGCTTGACAGGGTACTCGTACACAGACATTACTGCGAAAATGCCCGAAATGAGGTAGCTGCAAGGAACAATATCCTTAAAATGTTAACCGACAGTAAGCAGGGCGCCGAATCTACAGCTACAGCTACAGCACTTTGCTTTTCCACAGCTGAGTACATGTGCCCTGTCTGGTCTAGATCGCTGCATGCAAATAAGATTGACATAAGTCTTAACGAAATACGTACTGTCCCAAATTTCGTAGTGTAGCTCATGAACACAACGAGCAGTTATAGAATATATTTGATGAGCGTCATCCACTGTACGGTAGCCTTTGTGGATTACAATTGATTAAAAAGGCTAAAATCAAAGGACTGGTTCCTGAGTTATACCTTGTATACATCCCCTGTCGGCTACCGTATTTCAAAATATCCATCAAGTGATGCTGACTTAAACTATTAATGACCTGAGCAAAATTCATACAGCAGAGGATGTTCTTGGCAAAGGCCATGTGGTAAATTTTCTACACTCCTGAGAATTTGAGAACAGGAAAAGTGTCATCCAAACATTTCCAAAAATGTCCGTTTGTTTGGTGGAGAAAGAATATACTTGAAAACACATCAAACAATATCTGGAACTCAGTTGGTAGAACATATATCTTTTGTAAGTCGTTTTCTTGCTTCGTGTCAGGAAAACATAAAATTAAAAACTACCGGAAAAAACAATTAGTACACCCTTTTAGAGCTTTCCAATTCATTCAAAATTTATTGTTGCAACAGTGCACTTGAAATACATGAAATGATTAAATTTACAAATCAACATCACCGGAGGTTGTGAGGTACCAGGTGTCAAATGGTTCAAATGGCTCTGAGCACTATGGGACTTAACTTCTGAGGTCATCAGTCCCCTAGAACTTAGAACTACTTAAACCTAAGTAACCTAAGGACATCACACACAACCATGCCCAAGGCAGGATTCGAACCTGCGACCGTAGCGGTCGCGCGGTTCCAGACTGTAGCACCTAGAAACACTCGGCCACCCCGACTGGCTACCAGGTATCGAGCCATGCTGAAACACCAGCATTAGTACGTGGTGTAGCTTCCATGGGCTTCAATGCAGGAGCTGAATCTGGCATCCAGTCGATTGTACAGATGGCGAATACTGTCCTGGGATATGTTATTCCATGTCTGCTCAGCCTGTTCAGTTAGTTCTGTAAGAATTTTGGTTGACTAGTCGTCGCACGAGTCCCTGCTCGTCCCACTATGTCTCGCACACGCTCGATTGAAGACAAGTCCGGAGATCATGCTGTCCATGGCTATATTTGCATTTCTTGCAGAGCGCGATGACCTTCATGAGCAGTGTGTGCGGGCGACCATTGTCATGCTGGAACGGCAAATCACCTAGTTGTTGAAAGACTAACAAAAGAAACGGTCTAACAACATTATCCCCGTACCGAACACTGCTTATTGTATCCTCCAGGAACACCAAAGGTGTGCGCGAGTTGCAGTCTTATCTCACCCTAAACCATAAGGCCTGGTTCAGTGACAGTGAGTCTTGTAGAAATGCTCTCTACAAGACAGCGCTCACCTGGTCTACGTCGTATGCACAAACGACCATCACTTGCATGTAGGCAGAGCTACTGAAGACCACGGCGCGCCATTCCGTCTTCCAAGTGACACTGCGACGGCATCAATCGAGCCATGCATGTCAGTGCTGTGGTGCGAGTGCAAGAAAGGCAAGAGGTGTGCTTTCCCATAGTCCCACTGCTAATAACCGATTCACAACAGTTCGTGCTGACACGTCCGGACTCACAAGCCCTTTTATCTGTGCAGTGGTACCTGTACGAGCCGGCCGTTGTAGCCGAGTGGTTCTAGGCGCTTCAGTCTGGAACCGCGCAACCGCTACGGTAGCAGGTTCGAATCCTGCCTCGGGGCCGGCCGGTGTGGCCGAGCGGTTCTAGGCGCTTCAGTCTGGAACCGCGTGACTGCTACGGTCGCAGGTTCGAATCCTGCCTCGGGCATGGATGTGTGTGATGTCCTTAGGTTAGTTAGGTTTAAGTAGTTCTAAGTTCTAGGGGACTGAAGACCTCAGATGTTAAGTCCCATAGTGCTCAGAGCCATTTGAACCTGCCTCGGGCATGGATGTGTGTGATGTCTGTAGGTTAGTTAGGTTTAAGTAGTTCTAAGTTCTAGGGGACTGATGACCTCAGATGTTAAGTCCCATAGTGCTCAGAGCCATTTGAACCAAGCTGTACGGTCTGCCACTGCCGCCCTTACAATGCGACAATACGGGCGGGCGTCTGTGCTGTGTGGACGTACAGAACCTCGTCTATGAATGTGAGAATGTTCACGTGACCACCGACACCAGCATCGTTGAAACTTCCTGGCAAATTAAAACTGTGTGCCGGGCCGAGACTCGAACTCGGGACCTTGCCTTTCGCGGGCAAGTGCTCTACCAACTGAGCTACCCAAGCAAGACTCACGCCCCGTCCTCACAGCCTTACTTCTGCCAATACCTCGTCTCCTACCTTCCAAACTGGGTAGCTAAGTTGGTAGAGCACTTGCCCGCGAAAGGCAAAGGTCCCGAGTTCGAGTCTCGGCCCGGCACACAGTTTTAATCTGCCAGGAAGTTTCATATCAGCGCACACTCCGCTGCAGAGCGAAAATCTCATTCTGGACCAGCATCGTTGTCCAACGGAAGCAGCACGTCCAACTTGTGAGGCAGTTCGCCGAAATGACCACGCCCCTTCAAACTCGCTTATCAGTAAACACGAATGCGTCTCCGTGGCATGGTTACCTGCTTGCTTCGCACGTTTGCACCGCACTGTTGTAACCTCCCCGATATATTTTGTTTCTATGTGGAATCCGGCCCAGCTTTATCTCCCAGTCTATAATATGGACATACTACTAAAAACTATGTCCCCACAAACTGTTATCCAACTTAAACTCGTATGCTAAACTTTGACTAAACAGAATCTAATATGAACTGAACTGTGATTGATCTGAATGCAACTTGTCTTTATGTTAAGTAAAGCAGTTATTTGGCCCTAATCAAATTTTCCACGTACCTCGTGTCCAGACAACGTTGTTGCAGATTTCTCGAAAGCACGACAGCAAACAAGCAGCGGCTAAGCTAGATTTACATTTCTAAATATATATTCGCACTGTTGCATGTGGTAATAAGTAATGACAAAAAAATGGTTCTGAGCACTATGGGACTTAACATCTGAGGTCATCAGTCCCCTAGAACTTAGAACTACTTAAATCTAACTATCCTTGGACAGCACACATATCGATGCCCGAGGCAGGATTCGAACCTGCGACCGTAGCGGTCGCGCCGTTCCAGACTGAAGCGCCTAGAACCGCTCGGCCACACTGGCCGGCACGTAATGACAAACAGTTGGGTGGGGAGAGCAATTATTCCTATGAAATTATATGCCAAGACTATTTTAGAATGAAAGACAGAGTACTAATACACTTGAGCTTCACACATAACATAGGTCTGAACAATACTATGCTTAACAACGTGAACAATGATTTAAAGAGGGTAGAATGTTAACAGAGAATTTCTGTAAAAATCAAACAGCTTAATCAATTAACATGTTAGTGCATGACTCAGGGAAGTGGAGTAGTCTTTCTCTTAACTCTGAGCATATTAATTAGCTGACAATAATCATTTCTAGCTGCACAGTGCTGCAGTCTTACCTAAAACTCCTTCTTTCCAAAACATATCATTATTCAAAATTTATATTCACTTCACTTTCCAGTACATACTTCTTAGTCATCCCTGCTGTCCTTTTCAATATTCTTCATCTAACAGAGAGAATCACAACATAGCACTACTGAATACGTCCATCACCTACCACACATCAACTCAGAATGTATCAGATGCGCAGAAGCAGAGACTGTGCCACGACAAAACCAAAGATTGTTTAACAGTAACGTAAGTTGCTCTCTCTGTAATGTGCATATCGATGTCATACAAAAGCTAAAGTGACCGAGCGGTTCTAGGCCCTTCAGTCTGGAACCGCGCGACCGCTACGGTCGCAGGTTCGAATCCTGCCTCGGGCATGGATGTGTGTGACGTCCTTAGGTTGGTTAGGTTTAAGTAGTTCTAAGTTCTGGAGGACTGATGACTTCAGATGTTAAGTCACATAGTGCTGAGAGTCCTAGAGCCAAAAACTAAATGACATGACCACCTTACACCGTGCCTTCAGGCTGTGAACATTCCCTTTTACAGTGTAGACACAGATGCCGCTCTGTTAGCTGCGCCACTAAGCTATTTGCCGGCGGACGACGTTGAAACCGTAACCAGTACGTCTTCTATACCCTAGGTGGTATATGCCTTCATTGGATCAAATTCGACGTCGTCTTCCCATTTTTTCCGGCAGTGTATTTCTCGTCAAATAGTTAAGACTTTTTCTCTGATGAAATAATATTAATAAAGACCACGTTTATCTGTTTACATTTATTTGCGTGTTGTGTAACCTTCATACCCGTGAAAATAAATAACGTCGTTGCTTTCAGATACGTTGTCTTCCTTGCAGCAGAACTCTGGTACGAAAAATTCCAGCACACTGTAAAATCTTCTCAGACCGTTACGAAAACAAATCAAGCGACGCAGTAGAGATTACGAAGATGCGAAAACACAAAGTCCATATCTATAATAGGAGTGAGGTCGGACAGACTAGATTAACTTCCGATGTTAGCAGACGCCGCCAGAGTCACTGTTTCTACGCTTGCGCACTGTGCAGCATACTCGGAAATTTAAAACTTCGAACTAGGCAGTAGTTGTTTTTGACTGCAAAGTCACTCGTAGGAAACGGGCTTTAGAGGGGCAAGATTAGTTGATATTTTTAAAGAATCGTAACGGAAGTCATCGAAAGGGGAACGACGGGAAGTGATGCGGGTTGGACGTGGATTAGCCTGTTCCTCTGGATTGATAATTACGTTAATGAGATGCCTCACTTAGCTGTAACGAATGTAATTCAATGCACATAGTGATGGAGGCATAAATACTTCGAAGAGTAGCATGGAATGATAAAATTTCTTGAGGATTTCGTACTGCTTGTTGACATATCAAACGTTGGTTTTTATATCAGGATCCTTGGAGGACGTTTGTTTCACGATTTTCTGACATTTCATCAGGACGAAGGGCGAAGGTCCATCCTCCATTGCCATTAGTGGGGAAATGTCGGCCGAAGTTCGGTAGACAAAAGTCAACAGACGTGTGATACAACTGGAAGTTTCTTGTAATGGCTACCCTCTGTATTTCAAAGTAACTGTGAGAGTAAGACAAAGATCTGCATGCACTTGCAATAACACGGTGGCTATAATCAAACTTTCGCTACTGCAGATGGTCACCGTGACAAACGAATGATCGCAAGACAATGAAACTTTGGGATAACATTTGTAGGGATATGCACAAGAAAAATAACGAATAAACGACTGGAAGAAACACATTTTAATTTGCGCATGAGAGAATAACATTTGTTAATTGCGTACGGTGTTTATGTTCCACGTTACAAGTGTTACTCAATTGTGACGACCATCTGCATCCACGACATCCTGGAACCGCACTGCGCAATGCTCTACTGCTGCCCGAAACAGCGGTGGACCATGGAGTATTCAACTGTTGCGACACAGCTAGTGCACTGCTTGAAGATCGTGAACAGTGGCCAGAATTCTGAACCACGGTAACGGCGACATCTTGAACAATCTGTGGCGCATATGGCCGTCGACCTTTCCCAGGAACGATTCCCAAATCGCCAGTTAATTCTAACTGCAGTATCACGTTATTCAAACCCGCTGTAGAAAGAGGACCTCTCTGTATTCCTTCAATGCGTCGGTACTTTCGAAGAGCAGCTGCAGAATTGCTGTTGCTTTGATAAAACAGCTTTACGAGTAAAGCCTTGCTCACCTTGTCCAGAACTATATTGACTGTCTGCAACTGTAAGCGCACAGATGCTTGTATTGCAACCCTACGTCGCCGCTCCAGCACCAGCGCATAACGGCAAGTCATGAAGCTAACACTACTAACAACGCACGTCCTGAAGTACATAGTATGGACGTCATTCCTACAATTCCTCTTAGTTTTGTTCTAGTTGCTGAGGTGTGCTAAATTCTGCTTACATAAGCTGCTGCGAAGACTGGTTATTTTTCGTATATGACGTAAATACATTTTGTCATTGAAAAACCCAGCCACTATTTAGAACACTGGACCTTACAGGTTATGGCTATTGTGATATTTAATACATACATGTCGTCTGCTGTCCCGCTATCCAACATAGAGAGAATCGTTGCCCCCCGACTAAAAGAAAGAAATCGTTCTTATATAGGGTCTAAATTTTAAGCTGATAAACCAGAATAACTCGAAAAATAAGCTTCACACGAAAAAATGTGTAAAAACCAAAGTTGATTATTTTCCAGGGGTACATCTGCTGCAAAAATTAGCCCACAACCCCAGCCCCCTAGGACTGGAGCGGGAAGCGACTTCAAAATTTCAAATGAGAACCCCATTTCTTATAGCAGAATCAGATTCTACATAAAAAAACTAGGTACATTTTGTCTTAAGCATTTATTTTGATTCTTGGTAGTTGGCGCTGTAATTCAAGAAAATCCATGTTCTTATTTTTGCGTGGAAAATGGTTACGGGTAAATAAAAAATACTTATTTACTTCGTAAATTTTGATTCGCTAAAACGAAAACTCTCCCTCTCTCCCCATAGGGTGGGATTCCAGAGAGAGGAATTAGACTTTTACAAATGTTGACCCAAATGTTAATTTTTTCCGCAGATTCGAATAAGTTTTGTTTGTTTCGCGGTCATGAGGCCACACAACTTTTAATTATGAAACAAATCATCTGACTAGCTAACTAACTAACCAAACATCGTCCTTACTAACTTAAGTATTTTTTATTTATCCGTAACCATTTTCCACGCAAAACCGAGAACGTGGATATTCTTGAATTACAACACCATCTACCAGTAGTCAAAATAAATGTTTAAGAGAAAATATACGTAGTTTTTTATGTAGAATCTGATTCTGAAATTAAAAAAACGGGGAGTTTTCATCTGAAATTTTAAAGTTGCCTCCCACTCCACTCCCAGGGGTTGGGGTGGTGGGCTAATTTTAGCACCAGCAGATATCCCCCTCGAAAATAATCAACTTTGGTTTCTACAAATTTTTTCGTGTGAAGCTTATTTTGTGAGTTATTCTGGTTTGTCAACTTAAAATTTACACCCTGAATAGTTGGGTACCCATACAGTAAATACTCTTCCGCCTGCACTGGTTCAAGTAATGTAAATTTAATTATAAACCACCCTGTACATGCGAGGTGCTTTATATACTTCTGGTGAATCCAGCTATTCTCTACATTAAACCTTGAAAAAGTCGACTAGGGGCAACATCCGCTGGAATATAGTCTATCGCTTCTCTCAATTGTAAGACGTATAAAATAAGGCCAATCTCGAGCTCCAAAGACCAGTTTTTCTTCAGTTTGCTTTATTAGGAATAGAACAACATCGTAACAAATTATTTAGTGTCAGATCGCCCCGGTAATAGAGCAAGAGTAGCTGGAAAGTCTGACAGCAAAAATAAATTTTGATTATCACCAATGGCTATGTTGGAGCCTGATTTATAGCTACATAAAAGTGACGCAAATGAAAACTTTCAGCTCATTCATATATTACATATTCAATGCGAGCATTGGACATATAAATACATTATTCATAACTAGCTAATTTGTCAGAATTACTGCTGTATTCAGGCGCTGAAGTCTGGCAGGTAATGTATTTATCTGCTCATGCAGCGTGAAAATCACACACAAATCAACGAAGTGAAGGGGACACAGTGCAACGGAACAGCCAGACAGTTAAGAATAATATAAGGTTTTTGTTCAACACCGCTGTTACTTAACCGTAATTCCAAGGAAGGCAAATACATTAAACGTCACTATTAAATTTTGCATTAAAATTCCCTTACTGCTGAAAGTGAGGATGATTTAGGACGTATTTACAATAAAAGTGACGTGCTAATAAGCACTAAAAAAAGTTAATGACATAATGAAGAGAGGAGAATAATAACGGACTAAATATCAAAACGGCGGAGGATGTAGTAAAAGGCGTGAGTTAGTTCTACTGTTCCGAAAATAAGGCCTGAGAAGATTGATAAAGCAAAGAAGACACAAAGAGAAAATTATCAAAGGAGGAGAAAGTGGTTTTGCTTGTTTTAAACGCTGATATAGAGCGTACAGTTTTCTGAAACTGTAAGTTTCTAGTACTCCGCTATATCGAAGTGAATCGTGCTCTGTGGTGACTTCTGAGGACAAGTAATTACATTTGTCTGAAATGTGATTCATCAGTATTCTGGTGTAAATTAAGTTGCTGCACTGGAGACCGACGCACAATTAAGTATAAGTTCCGCAGATGCCGCTGGTTTCTGTTCCTTTAATTAGAGATATGCTGATGATACCCGTTGAAAGCATGATCTCCAGAGGGGTGAGAAGATGGTGAACTGTATCAAATGGCTCTGAGCACTATCGGACTTAACTTCTGAGGTCATCAGTCCCCTAGAACTTAGAACTACTTAAACCTAACTAACCTAAGGACATCACACACAGCCATGCCCGAGGCAGAATTCGAACCTGCGACCGCAGTGGTCGCGCAGTTCCAGACTGTAGCGCCTAGAACCGCTAGGTGGTGGAGTGTATCACCGAATTCTGTTTCTAAATAAAACTAATACACATAGCTGATGGTATTATTGCGGCTACACATGAAGCTATGAAAGATTAGCTATTAATTAATTTCACAGCCAACGATGAACACATTCTAAAAATCTTAATTGAATACCATTATAGGTCTGGGGATATCAAGCGCAGCTACAGATGATTACAAATGCTTAAATTTTGTTGAAAGTGTATGTGGCTGGCTGTGTTCTCCACTAACAACCCTTTGTAAAAATATCAGATAAATTCCAGAATGAGATTTTCACTCTGCAGCGGAGTGTGCGCTGATATGAAACTTCCTGGCAGATTAAAACTGTGTGCCCGACCGAGACTCGAACTCGCAGGAGAGCTTCTGTAAAGTTTGGAAGGTAGGAGACGAGATACTGGCAGAAGTAAAGCTGTGAGTACCAGCCGTGAGTCGTGCTTCGGTAGCTCAGGTGGTAGAGCACTTACCCGCGAAATGCAAAGGTCCCGAGTTCGAGTCTCGGTCGGGCACACAGTTTTAATCTGCCAGGAAGTTTCATATCAGCGCACACTCCGCTGCAGAGTGAAAATCTCATTCTGGAAACATCCCCCAGGCTGTGGCTAAGCCATGTCTCCGCTATATCCTTTCTTTTAGGAGTGCTAGTTCTGCAAGGTTCGCAGGAGAGCTTCTGTAAAGTTTGGAAGGTAGGAGACGAGATACTGGCAGAAGTAAAGCTGTGAGTACCAGCCGTGAGTCGTGCTTCGGTAGCTCAGGTGGTAGAGCACTTACCCGCGAAATGCAGATGTCCCGAGTTCGAGTCTCGGTCGGGCACACAGTTTTAATCTGCCAGGAAGTTTCATATCAGCGCACACTCCGCTGCAGAGTGAAAATCTCATTCTGGAAACATCCCCCAGGCTGTGGCTAAGCCATGTCTCCGCTATATCCTTTCTTTTAGGAGTGCTAGTTCTGCAAGGTTCGCAGGAGAGCTTCTGTAAAGTTTGGAAGGTAGGAGACGAGATACTGGCAGAAGTAAAGCTGTGAGTACCGGGCGTGAGTCGTGCTTCGGTAGCTCAGGTGGTAGAGCACTTGCCCGCGAAAGGCAAAGGTCCCGAGTTCGAGTCTCGGTCGGCCACACAGTTTTAATCTGCCAGGAAGTTTCATCAGATAAATTTATAACACTAACGTATATCATTCTAAAGAGCCGTGAAACGCTTTGTGTTACCCTCTGAGACGATTTTAACAGTGACTGCGTGTGTGTCTAATGGACAAAGGTATCGAACTATAATTTCGAATTTGGTGAAATTAACAGAAAAACCAAACGGGCTTTAGCTTTGGGAGTCAATGAAAGTGGTGTAATCATAAAGAGTGAAAAAATGAAGGTCGACAGCCCAATTGGGCATATTAATTTGAAAATATATATTTGAGAAAATTGAACATTGGTTATTCAAGTCACTTTCGTTGAGATTTGTCTTTGAATAGCAAACAGGATACTAACTGACACAGTGCACTCAGTACTGTGTGTAGCAGCAGTTACTGATAACGCACACACCAGTAAATTATGGGGAGTAAATTTACAAAAAAAAAGAAGGTTCAAATGGCTCTGAGCACTATCGGACTTAACTTCTAAGGTCATCAGTCCCCTAGAACTTAGAACTACTTAAACCTAACTAACCATGCCTGAGGCAGGATTCGAACCTGCGACCGTAGCGGTCGCGCGGTTCCCGACTGAAGCGCCTAGAACCGCTCGGCCACACCGGCCGGAGTAAATTTACGCTATCTCATACTAATGACAACTGCACTCAAGAGCATTACTTAATCAAATGTCACTGCATGAAGTGCAGAACTAAATTTGGACATGAGGCTTCAATCTTGACTGACATGAAAAACCCGAATACAAATAAATGATATCATAAATACACCGTTTAAGCTCCTCTACAAATATCAGTTTTCCTTAGCAACAGTAACAGTTCAATTTTTTCCTAGTAGGTGGAGAATATGATGGGGACCCATAAAATAGTAGAGTTTCACTAGACAATGCTCTTTGATTATTATATTAGTGAACACCAATTCAAAAGGCTAATTATTCACTTCAGTTGGAGTAATTCATAAATTACTTCTAAAGATAATAAAATACAATATTGGGTTTAATTAACTTCAAAACAGGAACTATTCATGATAGAGACTAAAGCCACACTCTTTTTGAAAATAAGCATAACTTCACTTCTGACATTACTATCGTAAATTTGTTCATTAAGGATTTGTATATATTTGCTTTTTAATCATCTGTGAAGCAGGTATTGTTGACAATAATATTTACAATATCTTGCACTGTAATACTAAAAAACTATATTTTATAATAAACTAAGGATACTTCAACAAAAGCCTATCCAACTTCACTTTTGTGCTTTTAGCTTCAACTTTTACTACTCCTTTTACTTTAGACAAAAAACCAATTTTAAACATATGAATGTAAGAATTGTTCATTTAAATCAGGATACGCGGTTTTAGCAGCACAGAGGTGAGGACCCTGCGTAGCTTCGTGATTGGATTGAAAATATAGTTCCGGACACGAATTTAGGTTTTATATGGGTATGATTGAAACAACGTACATATACAGTACTTAACTGAATGTATGCAGTTTGTCAAGCATTGGAGAAGATTGGTGGCAGGCGACATGGCGGCTCTTGATGGAATAATGCTCTATAAAATCTCTTCTTGGAGCCGGATTTTCAACATATTAGAGCCATTCTATCATGCTGTGAATAACAAATAATAGCCAGATCCACATCCGAAGCAAATCCTTTATAATGCAGCTTCCAACTGCCTCTCTTAGCGTCGTCGAAGTGTACCGTGGTAAGGCTAGCCACGTACTACCTGCCGTTCCCACGAAGGAGCCGCTGAGTTTGACGGCCAAACCCACTTTTTACATCGCGCCATGCCACTTCCGTTGCGGAGGGACTAGCTTACAGCGTTTACATGTTACAAATACAAATGACCTAAGTATGAACCAGCTTTTAACGAACATTTTATTTATACACTTATTCATGTTATAATAATTTACCATTTCAACATATTCTTTTGCTTTCTTCATATATACATTACAAAACTCTACTTTTCTTTCCATAGATCAAGGAGTTTAAACAACACAGTATACACACTTCACAAATTGCACATACACAGTCACATAACATAAACCTACTCCTAATCGATATAAGAGTTACAAGTTGACTGTTACGTAAGACGTGTCTTTTGCACTTCCTCTGTCCAGTAAAGTGTTGCCAACTGATTTCTGTTTGACGATACAGGGCTATAATATCCTAAGAATTACGCACGACTGAGTATATACATTTACATGTTTCCAATAGTTTGTTGTTACCCTTTATATGGAAATATATTTAAGATTTTTTTTCACTTAAATTACATCCATAACGAAGAAGCTGTTTAGGCTCTGTGGAAGGAACATTAGCTAAACTCTTTATTTTGGGTGGATATGTATGCTATATTTGCTTTCTGATCTGTTTCACAGTCTTAAGAATATAATCGCAGTGAATCTGTGGAGCAAAAGAAGTATATAGTCTAATCCAGCTACTACTACAGTGTCGGCAGATTGCGGCAGAACAACCAGAACATGCGTACGTTGAATGCTGTGGTACTGAGAATATCTGCATTACCTCACATAAAATGCTAGTTAGTTTCTTCATTATGGGCACTCTGCAAGTCAGTGCAAACAAATTTCTTGGGATACTGACCGTGTCATTTCACAAGGTGTTCTTGGTGTTTCGAAAGTCACCACCATTAGAAATTATTCAGTAAGGCCTAAAGTGCGCGTCATTTATGACGGCGGCCGAGTTTAGGTTCGTTCTGCGCATCTGACTTCACAAAACACAGTCAGCCAATGAACAGAGAACGACGTTGCCAGAACTCGACTGCAGTGCAGAGCACGGCCGATTGTCTTCAGTTTTAGAAACGTTGAGTCATAAATAAAGTAATTGAACAATAGCAATATCTTGATAGCAGACTTTCTTTTATAGAAAGTTTGGAAAAAGCATTCTTTATACCAATTGCTTCATAGTCTATTAATTAATTAAACCAAACAAGCAATAAGCCTCCTAATTCAAGCGATAGCAAGGAAAGGTGTTTGTATTATTCTCACTAACCGCTTTTTCGCAATAAAGAACAGCGGTAATTGTTTATTTCCTATTGTACTTCGACGAAACGTGAGTAATTCTTAATCATAACAACAGTGTTTGTCGGTATTTTGCGTGATATTTTAAAATCCTCCTGAAGATATAATGAACAACGACCTGCGTTAGCGTAATGGTCAATTCTGACTATAAAATATTTGCCCGCATCATAAACGAAAGATTAAAATCAGTATTGAACACAGTCACTGGATCATATCAATCGAGCGTAGGAAAAGACAGATCAATTTACCAAACACTGTGCGACTACAGAGATATTATTTCCATTGCCGCAGCCTGTAAAATAAAATGCTCCATCGTATCATTGGACTTTGAGAAAGCGTTCGATAGAGTCGATCATGGTTACCTTTTTCACACCATGCGTAGGACTGTCTGCAGGGCATATGACGATGACGTTGCATTTCTCATCAAAGACAACGATGAGATAGAGAAAGCACTCGACATAATAAACAAATATGAACAAGTATCTGGTGCGAAACTGAATAGAAATAAGTCTGGCATAATGAATATTGGAAGCGGATTAGGAGTTCCCATTCATGGGCCAATAAAGGACATTGTCACCATGACATGCCTTGGGGTGGAGTATACAAGGAATATTCGGCAGACCATCGCATTTAATTACAGAAGAATCCTCAACACCATCCGTTCCTGTATACGTCAGCACAATATCCGTACTCTTGATGAGATACAAAGAGTGGCTCTCGTCAACATCTATTTGTCCTCTAAATTAAATTACGTCGCGCAAGCCCTGCCAGTGCCGAGGGAAGTGGCGAACAGGATTTTGGCTGCTTTTGGCCACTTCGTCAGCCGCGGCCACATCTTCGAAGTCAAGTACCAAACGTTGACTCTACCGACTGGGAACGGTGGATTGAATCTCACAGACGTGTACAATAAAGCACAAGCATTGTACGTCTGTAAAACATATAATCTGTGGAAGCGGTCAGTCAACAGTGTCGCCGCATTCTTGTTAAATGAAATACCGCCGGCCAGCCAGGACGCCCCAATAGACGTTCACCACATCCCAAATGAACTTTACCACCTAAAACATTTCTTCGTAGAATATAGCTACGTTAGACTGGGAAAACCCGAGAAAGATGTCATCAAAGTCAAGAAAATATACCAAAACTTAATGAACTTTCATACCAAGAACATCATAGAACAAAAATACGTCGGTCACTCTTGGCATGATATCTGGAGGAACATACACCACCCGTATTTACCAACAAAAGTGCGGTCATTGTGGTACTATTTTGTGAATAGGAAATTTCCAACGAACTCCAGACTACATTCGATTCACCTGGGTGATTCCCCTTTGTGTACCACTTGCAACCTGATTGATACAGATGAACATCAATTTGTATGTGGAAATGCGAGTAATATATGGTTGTCAATCAGAAAAAAATTGGCAACTATGCAGAGAAAACCGCCGTATTTGATAACGCCAGCGTGACTTTTATACCCGGAAGAAGAACTACACCCCACCTGGAAGAAAAATGCCGTCAACTGGTTGAAGGGACACGCTGTATTTTACCTGCTGTCCAGGAAAGAAAGTAGCGAAGGAGATTTTTGGACGTACATTTCCGACCAGCATCACAAGCTACTACGCATGAATAATTATTATGATACATACGCCAACTTCCTCAGAAGAACAGCTATGTGAACTCCATTTTCGATGATGCGATTCAGAACACAAAGAAACGAGAGACAATTTGATCTTTGAAAAACAAACAAATACGATCAAGTGACGAACATCACTATCTGGTTTAGACTTGGATTTTTTCTAAAATGCCAAGGAACCTGTAATTAATTTTAGTTTGCTTTATTACTTTTAACTGTCAGTTGAAAATTATGTAACACTGACGAATGTTATGACTAATAAAAAAAATGGTTAAAGTGTATGGCTGCTAAACGAAAGGTTCTGAGTTCAAACCTTGATCGGTGCTTAATATTTTCTTTTTTTGAAAACAATATCGACGTGTCTTAGTTCATGAATTTTATTCGTTTGAATGTAATTTTTTGAAATTTCTAGTGGCAACTAAAATCGACCATACGGAAAGTATACGCTATGGACTTTTACCTCTGCAAACTCTTCAAAATTTCGTGCAATGGTTTACTACATCTAATGCTGCACAATAACTGCGTTGAACATCGAAACAAAATTAAGTCATTTATGGGGGGAAGGTATCAGTCAAGAACATGTGTAAAAATCAAATTTTTGGGCCAAATAGTTTTTGTGAAATCGAATGATAAAGTGTGTCAAAGCAGTCGAAACACCATGTGTCTGCACAGGCGAGCAGTGCAGTGATGACAAAATCGCACACATCGCGGAATGCGGGGAGCACGTGTCTGTAGCAGTGAAAGGGTTAATGCGGCTGTGGTGGCTTTACTTCATAAACCTCGCCCCCCCCCCCCAAACGTTAGTTTGCGAACTATACTATGGCGCCGCTACTCTTGGCGCGTACAACTGGCATCGCAGCAATCTCCCGCGTCTAGGCGGGCATGCGCGAACCGCCAAGATAAAAGAATTGAACTATAGTAAAAATGAAGGCCTTACTAGTATTTAATCGGATAAACTGTTTTCTCTTGAGTGTAACTAATAAATCTGTCTGATGCATTATTCAATTACATTCAGATGCGATATAAATTATTGGATATATGTGATTAAATATTCAGTACTAGTTAGACGTACTTGAACATCTACATTAAAGAGTCAGACTTAAATGATCATTTATTAAAGAAAAGCTAATCAGTTCTTCAATCATACCACAGTTTTATTCGGAAACTTTCATTTTGAAAACCTGCCAGGATGTTGTGCCCACAGCGTTGATATGCGAATCCACAGAAAGGAACATCGGAATAAACTCTAACCACCGCCTTGGCACGTTAATTCACGAAGTATTACATGTACAGAAACAGACTGTAACAAAACACTGCAAGGCGAAGTATTCATATAATGAATGAGAAAGGTAATGTTATAACTGGCTGGTTGGCTGAGGGCCGCCTCGGCTTGGAAGAATAGTTAATCGGAAATGAACTCTAATTATTAATTTTATGAATGAGTTTACGAAACGAAGCTCAAATAGTTAACCTATTTTATGAAACAATTTACGAAAAGTAACTCAAATAGTTAATCTGAGTGGAGATTCGCAATCGCCGAAGAATGAAAAGTTCATTCCGTTTCTCTTTCGTACAACCTCAGTGTGGGCTAGCAATGTATCAGTCAGTTAGTCCAGCAGCGGCGATTAGATCTGCCTGAAGCAGCATATTCCACGCAACTGTGTGAGCCGACAGCACTTTGTCCACAAGTTTACGCTAAGTCATCGACCTGGATTCCCAAGATAAAGCACTTCCACTTTGACAACCGATCTTCACTTGTCTTACTGACTCACAGTTGTTCAACATCTTTTACGAAAATGAAAGCCAGAGATTTACCAACACGAAGACAGAAATTGCACGAGAAAAAATCTGTTTATGAGTATTGTTAATGAGCTAACAATTAAAATCGTTTTGGGGAAATGTAAAGCTCTCTCCCTGCTCGTGCATTAGAAATATACGTCGTCAGGCCAAAAGCGTTTCAGACTTGATGTATAAAGACTAGAGAAAAGCTGAGAGTGTGGTTTGTGCTTCACGTGCTTTACAAAGCCTCGTCCCATATGAGTATAACCACAGAACGTTTATACAACTAAACGAAACTGTCATAAAAGTCTTTCTTCGGGATGTTGTTCACTTCTTGTGCCACAATGGCTTGAATGTCGAACATGTTGTCAAAGTGTTGACTCTTGACGTAAATCTCCGAACTTAGCCGCTTTGTGACACGTTCGTATTGATAACACCAAGTCTCGTCACCCATAGTGATTTTTCCCAGAAAACAATTTTCTGTGTTTCGCACGTCAATCAAGTTACGGCAGAAGTGCACACCCCGTGGTGTTTGCTTAAGAGATAAAATGTGCCGGACAAATTTTCCACACTCTTTCTCTTCTCAAAACATTTTAGAGAATATCTTCAACACTTGATTCACATACGTTGCTCCATTGTGACTTTTGACACGACACAACGGCGCATTACGGCCGCCTATCAACTAGTTAACACTGACTGCTCACAACCGACTATTCCGATGCACATCCGTTGTTTACAGTTGCTCGGTTAGGTTGCCTTCTAATAACAGGGCTGGTGTAGTTTATTCGCCAGAGATATGTTCGGTCCTGCGACCTGGTATTAAAGTACAATATACAGTATGTGACCAATGGTATCCGGACACTACCCAAAAACATACGTTCTTCATATTAGGTGCATTGTGCTACCACCTACTACCAGGTACTCCATATCAGCGACCTCAGTACTCATTAGACATCGTGAGGGAGAAGAATGGGCTGCTCTGCGGAATTCAGACTTCGAACGTGGTCAGGTGATTGGGTGTCACTTGTGTCATACGTCTGTACGCGAGATTTCCACTCTCCTAAACATCCCTAGATCTACTGCTTCCGATATAATAGTGAAGTGGAAACGTGAAGGAACACGTACAGCACAAAAGCATACAGGCCAACCACGTCTCTTGACTGATAGAGACCGCCGACAGTTGAAGATGATCGTAATGTGTAATAGGCACACATCTGTCCAGACTATCACACAGGAATTCCAAACTGGATGAGGATCCACTGCAAGTACTATGACAGTTAGGCGGGAATGAGAAAATTTGGATTTCATGGTCGAGCGGCTGCTCATAAGCCACACAGCATGCCGGTTAATGCCAAACGAAGCCTCGCTTGGTGTATGGAGCGTAAACATTGGTCGATTGAACAGTGGAAAAATGTTGTGTGGAGTGACGATACGGTACACAAGGGGGGCGATCCGATGGCAGGGTGTGGGTATGGCGAATGCCCCGTGAACGTCACCTACCAGCGTGTGTAGTGCCAACAGTAAAATTCGGAGAAGGTTTTTGGTGTGGCTGTGTTTTTCATGGATGGGGCTTGCACCTCTTGTTGTTTTACGTGCACCATCACAACACAGGCCTACATTGTTTTTTTAAGCACCTTCTTCCTTCCCACTGTTGAAGAGCAATTCGGGGATGGCGATTGCATATTTCAACACGATCGAGCACCTGTTCATAGTGCACGGCCTGTGGCGGAGTCGTCACACGGCAATAACATCCCTGTAATGGACTGGCCGCACAGAGTCCTGACCTGAATCGTATAGAACACCTTTGCTGTGTTTTGAGACCCCTACTTCGTGCCAGGCCTCATCGACCGACATTGTATCTCCCCTCCGTGCAGCACTCCGTGAAAAATGGGCTACCATTCCCCAAGAAACTTTCCAGCACCTGACTGAACGTATGCCTGCGAGAGTGGAAGCTGTCACCAAGGTTGAGGGTGAGCCAACACCACACTGAATTCCAGCATTACCGATGGAGGGCGCCACGAACATGTAAGTCATTTTCAGCCAGGTGTCCGGACACTTTCGATCAATTAATGTACATCACACAAAATCCAGTTACACAATGAGGTGACAAAAGTCATGGGATAGCGATATGCACATATGCAGATGGCGGTAATATCGCATATAGAAGGTACAAAACGGCAACGCATTGGCGGAGCTGTTAATTGTACTCAGGTGACTCATGTGAAGAGGTTTCTGACTATATTACGGCCGCACGACAGAAATTAACAGATTCTGAACACAGAATGGTGGTCACGAGTTAAGATTCGATTAGATTTACGTAGATTACAATTGATCCGTAGTGAATAGGTCCTCCGGGATGTAGGACATGTCAGAAAAACAATAATACATGACAAATATTTACAACTGAAACAAATAAGCTAATGTACCTTCCATAGGTAATAAGCGGAATGATCGTGATATTTTTTGTAATGAACACTGTATCAAAGAATCATTTACAAACACTCATTTACTGAGATTGCATTAATGCACTGAATTTAAAATAAAAAAAGTTTTGTTGTTTATAAGGTAATAAACCCCCCCATGAACCATGGACCTTGCCGTTGGTGGGGAGGCGTGCGTGCCCCAGCGATACAGATAGCCGTACCGTAGGTGCAACCACAACGGAGGGGTATCTGTTGAGGGGTCAGACAAGCGCATGGTTCCTGAAGAGGGGCAGCAGCCTTTTCAGTAGTTGCAAGGGCAACAGTCAGGATGATTGACCGATCTGGCCTTGTAACACTAACCAAAACGGCCTTACTGTGCTGGTACTGCGAACGGCTGAAAGCAAGGGGAAACTACGGCCGTAATTTTTCCCGAGGGCATGCAGCTTTACTGTATGGTTAAATGATGATGGCGTGCTCTTGGGTAAAATATTCCGGAGGTAAAATAGTCCCCCATTCCGATCTCCGAGCGGTGACTACTCAAGAGGATGTCGTTATCAGGAGAAAGAAAACTGGCATTCTACGGATCGGAGCGTGGAATGTCAGATCCCCTAATCGGGCAGTTAGGTTAGAAAATTTAAAAAGGGAAATGGATGGGTTAAAGTTAGATATAGTGGGAATTAGTGAAGTTCGATGGAAGGAGGAACAAGACATCTGGTCAGGTGACTAAAGGGTTATAAACACAAAATCTGTGGTGTCACCGCCAGACACCACACTTGCTAGGTGGTAGTTTTAAATCGGCCGCGGTCCATTAGTACATGTCGGACCTGCGTGTCGCCACTGTGTGATCGCAGACCGAGCGCCACCACAAGGCAGGTCTCAAGATACGGAGTAGCACTCGCCCCAGTTGTACGGACGACTTTGCTAGCGACTACACTGACGAAGCCTCGCTCCTTTGCCGAGCAGATAGTTAGAATAGCCTTCAGCTAAGTCCATGGCTACGACCTAGCAAGGCGCCATTAGCCTTACATAGCAATTGATACTTATCGTATAAAGCATGTCTCATCAAGAACGATGTATACAACAAGGATGGATTAAAGTTAAGTATTCCAAAAGCTACGTACTTTTCTTTATAGCATTCATTACGTATCCTGTTTCAGACCTCACGCCATCCTTCGTGTGTTTATAGCGTGCATTGCGGTCCCCTCAAATCACACTGTGTCGGCACTTCTGTCGACACATCAAAATCAAATAGGGGTAAAGCAGGAGTACGGTTAATAATGTATAGGAAAATAGCAATGCGGGTAAGCTACTACAAACAGCATAGTGAACGCATTATTGTGGCCAAGATAGATACGAAGCCTACGCCTACTACAGTAGTACAAGTTTATATGCCAACTAGCTCTGCAGATGACGAAGAAATTGAAGAAATGTATGATGAAATAAAAGAAATTATTCAGATTGTGAAGGGAAACGAAAATTTAGTAGTCATGGGTGACTGGAATTCAGCAGTAGGAAAAGGGAGAGAAGGAAACGTAGTAGGTGTATATGGATTGGGGGTAAGAAATGAAAGAGGAAGCCGCCTGGTAGAATTTTGCACAGAGCACAACTTAATCATAGCTAACACTTGGTTCAAGAATCATGAAAGAAGGTTGTATAAATGGAAGAAGCCTGGATATACTGACAGGTTTCAGATATATTATATAATGGTAAGACAGAGATTTAGGAACCAGGTTTTAAATTGTAAGACATTTCCAGGGGCAGATGTGGACTCTGACCACAATCTATTGGTTATGACCTGTAGATTAAAACTGAAGAAACTGCAAAAAGGTGGGAATTTAAGGAGACGGGACCTGGATAAACTGACTAAAGCAGAGGTTGTACAGAGTTTCAGGCAGAGCATAAGGGAACAATTGACAGGAATGGGGGAAAGAAATACAGTAGAAGATGAATGGGTAGCTTTGAGGGATGAAGTAGTGAAGGCAGCAGAGGATCAAGTAGGTAAAAAGACGAGGGATAGTAGAAATCCTTGGGTGACAGAAGAAATACTGAATTTAATTGATGAAAGGAGAAAATATAAAAATGCAGTAAATGAAGCAAGCAAAAAGGAATACAAACATCTCAAAAATGAGATCGACAGGAAGTGCAAAATGGCTAAGCAGGCATAGCTAGAGGACAAATGTAAGGGTGTAGAGGCTTATCTCACTAGGGGTAAGATAGATACAGCCTACAGGAAAATTAAAGCGACCTTCAGAGAAAAGAGAACCACTTGTATGAATATCAAGAGCTCAGATGGAAACCCAGTTCTAAGCAAAGAAGGGAAAGTAGAAAGGTGGAAGGAGTATATAGAGGGTCTATACAAGGGCGATGTACTTGAGGACAACATTATGGAAATGTAAGAGGATGTAGATGAAGATGAAATGGGAGATACGATACTGCGTGAAGAGTTTGACAGAGCACTGAAAGACCTGAGTCGAAACAAGGCCCCGGGGTAGACAACATTCCATTAGAACTACTGACAGCCTTGGGAGAGCCAGATCTGACGAAACTCTACCATCGGTGAGCAAGATGTATGAAACAGGCGAAATACCCTCAGACTTGAAGAAGAATATAATAATTCCAATCCCAAAGAATGCAGGTGTTGACAAATGTGAAAATTACCGAACTATCAGTTTAATAAGTCACGGCTGCAAAATACAGGGTTATTACAAATGATTGAAGCGATTTCACAGCTCTACAATAACTTTATTATTTGAGATATTTTCACAATGCTTTGCACACACATACAAAAACTCAAAAAGTTTTTTTAGGCATTCAAAAATGTTCGATATGTGCCCCTTTAGTGATTCGGCAGACATCAAGCCGATAATCAAGTTCCTCCCACACTCGGCGCAGCATGTCCCCATCAATGAGTTCGAAAGCATCGTTGATGCGAGCTCGCAGTTCTGGCAAGTTTCTTGGTAGAGGAGGTTTAAACACTGAATCTTTCACATAACCCCACAGAAAGAAATCGCATGGGGTTAAGTCGTGAGAGCGTGGAGGCCATGACATGAATTGCTGATCATGATCTCCACCACGACCGATCCATCGGTTTTCCAATCTCTTGTTTAAGAAATGCCGAACATCATGATGGAAGTGCAGTGGAGCACCATCCTGTTGAAAGATGAAGTCGGCGCTGTCGGTCTCCAGTTGTGGCATGAGCCAATTTTCCAGCATGTTCAGATACACGTGTCCTGTAACGTTTTTTTCGCAGAAGAAAAAGGGGCCGTAAACTTTAAACCGTGAGATTGCATAAAACACGTTAACTTTTGGTGAATTGCGAATTTGCTGCACGAATGCGTGAGAATTCTCTACCGTCCAGATTCGCACATTGTGTCTGTTCACTTCACCAATAAGAAAAATGTTGCTTCATAATTGAAAACAAGTTTCGCACTGAACGCATCCTCTTCCATGAGCTGTTGCAGCCGCGCCGAAAATTCAAAGCGTTTGACTTTGTCATCGGGTGTCAGGGCTTGTAGCAATTGTAAACGGTAAAGCTTCTGCTTTAGACTTTTCCGTAAGATTTTCCAAACCGTCGGCTGTGGTACGTTTAGCTCCCTGCTTGCTTTATTCGTCGACTTCCGCGGGCTACGCGTGAAACTTGTCCGCACGCGTTCAACCGTTTCTTCGCTCACTGCAGGCCGACCCGTTGATTTCCCCTTACAGAGGCATCCAGAAGCTTTAAACTGCGCATACCATCGCCGAATGGAGTTAGCAGTTGGTGGATCTTTGTTGAACTTCGTCCTGAAGTGTCGTTGCACTGTTATGACTGACTGATGTGAGTGCATTTCAAGCACGACATACGCTTTCTCGGCTCCTGTCGCCATTTTGTCTCATTGCGCGCTCGAGCGCTCTGGCGGCAGAAACCTGAAGTGCGGCTTCAGCTGAACAAAACTTTATGAGTTTTTCTACGTATCTGTAGTGTGTCGTGACCATATGTCAATGAATGGAGCTACAGTGAATTTATGAAATCGCTTCAATCATTTGTAATAGCCCTGTACTAACGCGGATTCTTTACAGACGAATGGAAAAACTAGTAGAAGCTGACCTAAGGGAAGATCAGTTTGGATTCCGTAGAAATGTTGGGACACGTGAGGCAATACTGACCCTACGACTTATTTTAGAAGCTAGATTAAGGAAACCTACGTTTCAAGCATTTGTAGACTTAGAGAAACCTTTTGACAATGTTGACTGGAATACGCTCTTTCAAATTCTGAAGGTGGCAGGGGTAAAATACAGGGAACGAAAGGCTATTTACAACTTGTACAGAAACCAGATGGCAGTTATAAGAGTCGAGGGACATGAAAGGGAAGCAGTGGTTGGGAAGGGAGTGAGACTGGGTTGTAGTCTCCTCACGATGTTATTCAATCTGTATATTGAGCAAGCAGTGAAGGAAACGAAAGAAAAATTCGGAGTAGGTATTAAAATCCATGGAGAAGAAATAAAAATTTTAAGGTTCGCCGATGACATTGTAATTCTGTCAGAGACAGCAAAGGACTTGGAGGAGCAGTTTAACGGAATGGACAGTGTCGTGAAAGGAGGATATAAGATGAACATCAACAAAAGCAAAACGAGGATAATGGAATGTAGTCGAATTAAGTCAGGTGATGCTGAGGGAATTAGATTAGGAAATGAGACACTTAAAGTAGTAAAGGAGTTTTGGTATTTGGGGAGCAAAATAACAGATGATGGTCGAAGTAGAGAGGATATAAAATGCAGACTGGCAATGGCAAGGAAAGCGTTTCTGAAGAGGAGAAATTTGTTAACATCGAGTGTAGATTTAAGTGTCAGGACGTCATTTCTGAAAGTATTTGTATAGAGTGTAGCCATGTATGGAAGTGAAACATGGACAATAAATAGTTTGGACAAGAAGAGAATAGAAGCTTTTGAAATGTGGTGCTACAAAAGAATGCTGAAGATTAGATGGGTAGATCACATAACTAATGAGGAGGTATTGAATAGAATTGGGGAGAAGAGGAGTTTCTGGCACTACTTGACTAGAAGAAGGAATCGGTTGGTAGGACATGTTCTGAGGCATCAAGAGATCACCAGTTTAGTATTGGAGGGCAGCGTGGAGGGTAAAAATCGCAGAGGGAGACCAAGAGATGAATACACTAAGCAAATATAGAAGGATGTAGGTTGCAATAGTTACTGGGAGATGAAGAAGCTTGCACAGGATAGGGTAGCATGGAGAGCTGCATCAAACGAGTCTCATGACTGAAGACCACAACAACAACAAGGCAATAAACGTATAATAGAACTACTACGATACTTATTTGCAATGAACACATTACTGTACTGAAATGGTGCAAAGTTAGATTTTATATATACTACTGGCCATTAAAATTGCTACACCACGAAGATGACGTGCTACAGACGCGAAATTTAACGGACAGGAAGAAGCTGCTGTGATATGCAAATGATTAGCTTTTCAGAGGATTCATACAAGGTTGGCGCCGGTGGCGACACCTACAACATGCTGACATGAGGAAGGTTTCCAACCGATTTCTCATACACAAATAGCAGTTGACCGACGTTGCCTGGTGAAACGTTGTTGTGATGCCTCGTGTAAGGAGGGGAAATGCGTACCATCACGTTTCCGACTTTGATAAATGTCGGATTGTAGCCTGTCGCGATTGCAGTTTATCATATCGCGACATGGCTGCTCGCATTGGTCGTGATCCAATGACTGGTAGCAGAATATGGAATCGGTGGGTTCAGCAGGGTAATACGGAACGCCATGCTGGATCCCAACGGCTTCGTATCACTAGCAGTCGAGATGACTGGCATATTATCCGCATGGCTGTAACGGATCGTGCAGCCACGTCTCGATGCGTGAGTCAACAGATGGGGACGTTTGCAAGACAACAACCATCTGCACCAATAGTTCGACGACGTTTGCAGCAGCATGGACTATCAGCTCCGAGACCATGGCTGCGGTTACCCTTCACGCTGCGTCACAATCAGGAGAGCCTGCGATGGTGTACTGAACGACGAACCTGGGTGCACGAATGGCAAAACGTCATTTTTTCGAATGAATCCAGGTTCTGTTTACAGCATCATGATGGTCGCATCCGTGTTTGGCGACATCGCGGTGAACGCACATTGGAAGCGTGTATTTGTCATCGCCTTACTGGTGTATAACCCGGCGTGATGGTATGGGGTGCCATTGGTTATAAGTCTCGGTCACCTCTTGTTCGCACTGACGGCACTTTGAACGCTGTACGTTACATTTCAGATGTGTTACGACCCGTGGCTCTACCCTTCATTCGATCTCTGCGAAACCCTACATTTCAGCAGGATAATGCACGACCGCATTTTGCAGGTCCTGTACGGGCCTTTCTGGACACGGGAAGTGTTCGACTGCTACCCTGGCCCTCACATTCTCCAGATATCTCACCAATTGCAAACGTCTGGGCAATGGTGGCCGAGCAGCTGGCTCGTCAAAATACGCCAGTCACTACTCTTGATGAACTGTGGTATCGTGTTGAAGCTGCATGGGCAGCTATACCTGTACACGGCATCCAAGTTCTGTTTGACTCAATGTCCAGGCGTAACAAGGGCGTTTTTACGGCCAGAGGTGGTTGTTCTGGGTACGTATTTCTCAGGATCTATGCACCCAAATTGTGTGAAAATGTAATCACGTGTCAGTTATAGTATAATATATTTGTCCAATGAATACCCGTTTATCATTTGCATTTCTTCTCGGTGTATCAATTTTGATGGCCAGTAGTGTATATATATATATATATATATATATATATATATATATATATATATATATATATATATATATATATATATATCGGTTCTACTGAGAAATTCATCATTGGTTGTTATGCTTTTTATGGTTGCCGGCAAGTTATTGAAAATGTGTGTTACTGAATAATGTACACCTTTTTGTACAAGCGGGTGGCTTTAAATCCTTGTGAAGATTATTCTTATTTCTAGTATTGATTCCATGAATTGAGCTTTTGATTTGAAAAAATGATATATATTTAATGACTGATATATTTTTAACGACTAATATATTTTTAATGTGTGCCGAGAATACCTAATTTCAGGCACTACCTCTCACCACAGACAACAGAATGGCCGACAACCTTCACTTAACGACCGAGAGCAGCGGCGTGTTTACAGAGAAACAACAGTAGCTGAAATAAACGCAAAAACCAAAGTGGGACGTACGACGAACGTATCCGTCAGGACAATGGGGCGAAATTTCGCTATGGTAACAGACGACAGACGCGAGTGCCTTTACGAACAGCTCAACATCGCGTGCTGAGTCGCTCCTGGGCTCGTGACCATATCGATTGGACCCTAAATGTCTTGAAAACCGTAGCCTGATTAGATGAGTCCGGATTTCAGTTGCTAAGAGCTGATTGCAGGGTTAGAGTGTGGCGCACACCCAATGGGCCGACGTTGTCAACAAGGCAAAGTTGTCAACAACGCATTGTGCAAGCCGGTGGTGGCTCGTAATGGTGTGGACTATGTTTGTATTGAAAGGACTAAGTCCTATGGTCCAAGTGAATCAACCATTGACTAGAAATGATTTTGTTTGGCTGCTTGGGGGCTATTTGAGTTCACGGATTTCATGTTCCCAAGCAACAATGTCACTGAGCAACAGCTGTTCGCGATTGCTTTGAAGAACATTCTGGACAGTTAAAGAGAGTGATTCGGCCATCCAGACTGCCCAACATGAATCCCATCAAAGATTTATGGGACATAATCGAGAGGTCAGTTGAGTTCATGCACAAAATCCTGCACTGGCAACACTTTCGCAATGATGGTTAGCTGTAGAGTCAGCATGGTTTAATATTTCTGTAGGGGACTTTCGACCTGTTGAATCCATGCCACGTGGAGTTGCCGCTCCACACTGGGCAAAACGAGGCTCGACACAGTATTAGGAGGTACTCCATGACTTTTGTCACTTCAGTGTCGGCTGTTGTGGAGCCAGTCTCATATTGCCGGAACCTTTCATCAGTTGGGACGATTCTTTTGAAACAGGTAATTAACAGAATTGTTCTTTGTTAAGCGCACCCGTTGCAGAAGAAACATGGAGGCTGGTGCGAGTAATGTGATTCAACGAGGGAGTATTATAAGTTTGGATGATGGGTGTGTTCGCAGCGCCCGCTAACTGGGGAGACGCCTGTGATTAGCTGGTGCCGGACAAATTGGAGCCGGTTCGTCTTTCGAGGCGTCGTTAACGGCGTTTGCACGGCATAAATTGAGGGATTGATGAGCGCGGGGCGGCGTAATGCCAGTGTTTACTGCCGCGCGTCACCGGACGCCGTAACTCGCGAGCTAAATGGCTGGGGCCAGCCGGCCGCCAGGCCTGGTGGACGTAAGCGGGCAGCGTCCTCCCGGCTCCGTCCCTTCTCGGGGCGTGGGTGGGTGCTGCTGGGCCGCCGACTCCGCGTGGCAGACGGGCAGAGAAGTGTTGCGCAGAACGTGGCTACGCTGGCCAATGACAACTTCTATTTTCACATCTTTAATTAAAAGTGTGTAAGCTAGGGATGCAGTATTTTATCACTGCTGTTTATAACGAGTGTATATAAATGACTTTACAACGCTGGAAACGGATTCTGATTTATTCATTTAACTTACATTCATGGTTTTGGTGTCATTTTATAGCAAAACACATCATGTTACCTTAGTCTTAAACTGTTTCATTGTGTCTTCCATTAGTTATACGACACACATCCCATCTGAAGTCTCTGCAGCATGCCGGGCACGACTTGTTCAGTTGCGAGGTAGATTCTTGCTCTGAGCGCTGATAGAGAAACCGGTAAGTGATAAACCAGGGGCTTGGGTGTTGTGTTGTCTTCATCATCATTTCTTCCCAAACCGGCGCGAAGGTCGCCCAATGTGCTGTCGAATGTAATAAGACCTGCACCAAGGCGGCCGGACCTGCCCTGTAAGGGGCCTCCCGGCCAATGACGCCACACGCTCATTTCCATTTCCAATGTTGCATTTTTTTGAGATACGAATGCCCAGTCGCTGAAAAGGGATCAGTACCTTTTGTAACTATCTCTGTTCTTTGTGATACGTACCAGTGAAAGCTGAAGCCACAATTTAGCCATATTGTGCTTGCAGAACTGCAGTTAATTGGTGTCTGCGTGCCATCTACTTGAATCGTAACTTGTTTAACGGCCAACGAAACATCCTCTTTGGTACATAAAACGGGTTAGAACACTATTGCAGAAACAACGAAACAAACATGCCAAATTTAAAGAGACGTAAATTTCCAAGATTAGCGATCTTTTACAGAAGCTCGATATTTAGCGCGGACTTCGATGCGTGATGCCTATAACAGTTTCCACAACGAAACTTCGTCTCGAAACCTGGCAGAAAATCCAAAGAGATTCTGGTTGTATGTGAAGATTGTTAGCGGCAAAAGTCAATCAATGCCTTCTCTGCGCGATAGCAATGGAGTTACTATCGAAGACAGTGCTGTTAAAGCAGAGTTACTAAACACAGCCTTCCCAAACTCCTTCACAAAGAAGACGAAGTAAATATTCCAGAATTCGAATCAAGAACAGCAGCCAACATGAGTAACAAGAAGTAGATATCCTCGTAGTAGTGAAGCAACTCAAATCACTTAATAAAAGTAAGTCTTCTGGGCCAGACTGTATACCAATTAGGTTCCTTTCGGAGTATGCTGATGCTTTAGCTCCATACTTAACAATCACATACAGCCGCTCGCTCGACGAAAGATCCGTACGCAAAGCTCACACCAATATTCAAGAAAGGTAGTAGGAGTAATCCATTTAATTACAGGCCATATCAATAGCGTTGATATGCAGCAGGATTCTGCAACATATATTGTGTTCGAACATAATGAATTACGTCGAAGAAAACGGTCTATTGACACACAGACAACATGGGTTTAGGGAATATTGTTCTTGTGAAACACAACTAGGTCCTTATTCGCATGAAGTGTTGAGTGCTATTGACAAGGGATTTGAGATCGATTCCGTATTTCTGGATTTCCGGAAGGCTTTTGACATTACCATACAAGCAGCTTATAGTGAAATTGCGTGCTTACGGAATATCGGCTCTGTTATGTGACTGGATTCGTGACTTCCTGTCGGAGAGGTTACAGTTCGTAGTAATAGACGGAAAGTCATCGAGTATAACAGAAATGATTTCTGGCGTTCCCCAAGTTGGTGTTATAGGCCCTTTGCTGTTTCCTATCTACATAAACGATTTGGGAGACAATCTGGGCAGCCGTATTAGGTTGTTTGCATATGACGCTGTCGTTTATCGACTGAAAAGGCATCAGAAGATAAAAAGAAATTGCAAAACAAATTAGAAAAGATCTCTGAATGGTGCGAAAATTGGCAGTTGACCCAAAACAACGAAAATTGTGAGGTCATCCACATAAGTGCTAAAAGAATTTCGTTAACCTTCGGTTACCCGATAAATCAATCAAATCTAAAGGCCTTGGTTCAACTAAATACGTAGGAATTACAATTACGAACAACTTAAATTGGAAAGAACACATAGAAAATGTTGTGAGGAAGGCTAACTAGAGACTGCGTTTTATTGGCAGGACACTTAGAAAATGGAACAGATCCACTAAGGAGACTGCCTACACTACGCTTGTCCGTTCTATTTTAAAATACTGCTGTGCAGTGTAGATGCTTACCAGATAGGACTGACAGAGTACACCGAAAAAGTTCAAAGAAGGGCAGCAAGTTTTGTATTGTCGCGAAATATGGGAGAGAGTGTCACTGAAATGATGCAGGATTTGGGCTGGACATCATTAAAAGAAAGGCGTTTTTCGTCGCGACAGAATCTTCTCACTAAATTCCAGTCACCAACTTTCTCCTTCGAATGCAAAAATATTTTGTTGACACCGACCTACATAGCGAGAAACGATCACCACGATAAAATAAGGGAAATCAGAGCCCACACGGAAAGACAGAGGTGTTAGTCCTTTCCGCGCGCTATACGAGGTTGGAATAATAGAGAATTGAGAAGGTGGTTCGATGAATCCTCTGCCAGGCACATAAATGTGATTCGCAGAATATATATATATATATATATATATATATATATATATATATGTGTGTGTGTGTGTGTGTGTGTGTGTGTGTGTGTGTGTGCGTGTGTGCGTATTGGTTCGCAAGCTGTACTTGATTGTCCTTGTGTTTTTATAGGTGGTGTTTTGAACTTCACATTTTTTAGCAATGCTATATTTAGTGGCCTCGAAAATTTTAATAACCGTGTCATCCTAGCTTTTCGTAATTTGAATGTTGGTGAAGTGTTTAGTAAGGACAGTAGTACATCACATTATTACTCTTGAATGCCTTTTTTTTTTATTGAGGACCCACTGATGTTGTAAGGTGAATCAAGATGAAGCTATTTATATGTGGTGTAAAGGATATACCACTCATAGTTGAAAATACAATGAGGTAAGAAGAAAACACATAAAAACATGGGGAGAAAGTGTAAACTCAAATACATATGTAAAAGTCTAGGTAAATTCTTATTAAAGCTATTCAGTTCTGATCAGAACTGAATAGCAAACACAGGTTTCCTCAGTATGTCTCTCAACCATGATTGGTGTAGAACATACACACATCGAAAACAGTTTTGCGCCACCTCGGTTCGGAGAGTTCCGGAACATGTACAGAAAATTGGAATAGAGAGCAACATAAACATCATTTCCGCACTTTTTTTTGCTCATGAAAACCACACGTTGCATGTTGTACCACCATATAATGAAACCTTCAGAGGTGGTGTTCCAGATTACTGTACACACCGGTACCTCTAATACCCAGTAGCACGTCGTCTTGCATTGAGGCATGCCCGTATTCGTCGTGGCATACTATCAACGAGTTCATCAAGGCACTGTTGGTCCAGATTGCCCCGCTCCTCAACGGCGATTCGGCGTAGATCCCTCAGAGTGGTTGGTGGGTCACGTCATCCACAAACAGCCCTTTTCAATCAATCCCAGTCATATCCGATAGGGTTCATGTCTGGAGAACATTCTGGACACACTATTCGAGAGATGTCGTTATCCTGAAGCAAGTCATTCACTAGATGTGCACGATGGGGGCACTAATTGTAGTCCATGAAGACGAGTGCCTCGCCCATATGCTGCCGATATGGTTGCACTATCGGTTGGAGGATGGAAGTCATGTATCGTACAGCAGTTACGGCGCTTCCCATGACAACCAGCGGCGAACGACGGCCCCAAATAATGCCACCCCTAAACACCAGGGAACCTCCACCTTGCTGCACTCGCTGGACAGTGTGGCTCAGGCGTTCAGCCTGACCGCGTTGCCTCCAAACACGTCTCCGACGATTGTCTAGTTGAAGACACATACGACACTCATCGGTGAAGAGAAGGTGATGCCAATACTGAGCGGTCCATTCGGCATGTTATTGGGCCCGTCTGTACCGCGCTGCATGGTGTCTGGTTGTAAAGATGGACCTCACCACGGACGTTGGGAGTGAAATTGTGCATCATGCAGCCTATGGCGCACAGTTTGATTCGTAACACGACGTCCTGTCGCTGCACGAAGAGCATTATTCAAGATGGTGGCGTTGTTGTCAAGCAATCGAACCGCGGTAATGACCTTCTAGGCATGGTTGAACTACAGACAACACAAGTCGTGTACCTCCTTCGTGGTGGAATGACTGGAACTGATTGGCTGCATGTCCCCTTCCGTCTAATAGACGCTGCTCATGCATGCTTGTTTGCATCTTTGGACGGGTTTAGTGACGTCTCTGAACAAACGAGGGGACTGTGTCTGCGATACAATATCCACAGTCAACGTCTGTCTTCAAAACTTCTGGGAACCAGGGTCGTGCAAAACATTTTTTAAGTGTTTAGTATAGTTTTTATCCCTCAATCCACATTAATTTTGATAGTATTGCTTCCGTACAAGACTGTGTAGTAGTTTCTTCTGTTAAATCTACAATAATGTACTGCATGTTTCTTTCCGTGGTCCCTCAGGCTCGTAATTCCATAAGTGTGCAACAGCTAACGCTACACATTCCATAAGCAACACTACAGATGAATTTTCTGTCAGTGTATAAGAGTAAGAGCTCACGAGACAAGCAAACGTTCCACAAGGAATATCCGTTCCGCACAATCACAGGTCCAACTTGAAATGTCTCAGTTTAATGAGTTAACTCTAGGTAGATTTACCTTAAAGCTATTCAGTTCTTATCAATGATGGGTCACAGGTAGCAAACGCATTTAAAAATCATTTCTTAAATTTAGTAGAAACAATTCAGAAGGAAAATCATAGCAGTATGTTGATAAAAACAAATTTCATAAAATTCAGTCGTATGAATGTATCACCAACTTCTCCTTCTGAAATTAAGCAAATTATGTATTCTCTCAAACCTCTCAAACTTAGAAGCTCATCTAGTTTTGATGGCTGTTCCAGTAGATTAGATTTGATCCCGTATAATAAGGCCTGTCTTACGTGGAATATATAATGGATCACTAACTCAAGGCTTTTTTCCCCAGGGATACTGAAATACTCTGTTGTTAAACCCTTCTGTGAGATGGGTGATAAGAGAGATGTCAGTAACAACCAACCTGTTTCACTACTGACGTAATTCTCTAATCATTTTGAGACATGTCCGAAAGAACATATACCATCTTCATATATATATAAGGCTAACAGGCCACTGACCTTCTTCTTCTGTGCTGAATGCACACGCATTGCCTGAACTCTTACGGGACTCGGTAAGATTGTCTGCTGCGAGTAATAGGCAGGAGTACCACGGATGTAGTGTGTGGACATTAAGTTGGGAATGTGGGTCTCACGGGGAGCGTGCAAGGAATAAATCCCTGCAGTCGCACTATCCTCTGTGTCCTCGGTAGCTCAGATGGATAGAGCGTCTGCCATGCAAGCAGGAGATCTCGGGTTCGGTCGAGGCACACATTTTCGACAGCTTATGGTCTTGATTTAATTATCATTACATTCTAAGAGAGATGCATGGTCACCGATAGTATCTGATCTGTCCGAAAAAACAAATACCATCTTCATATAAAACACTCCATTTCCGCATTACAATGGCGACTGCACTATTTTCCGCATCACCGTGACACGCCTTATGTACCCTCACTGCTAGTGCTGCCACTTGCTGTCTGTGAGTGGTTATTGCTCGTTGACGACGAACATGGGCGGTGATCATATTAATGTGACTTTCTCGTGTTCGTGCCGTAAGTCGGCCGTTAATTTAAAACAAAATACTGTATGAAACTTCCTGGCAGATTAAAACTGTGTGCCCGACCGAGACTCGGGCACACAGTTTTAATCTGCCAGGAAGTTTCATATCAGCGCACACTCCGCTGCAGAGTGAAAATCTCATTCTCAAAATACTGTATGATTTGTGTGCGCCACGATCCACCCTACCGCGCGACCGCTATGGTCGCAGGTTCGAATCTTGCCTCGGGCATGGATGTGTGTGATGTCCTTAGGTTAGTTACTGCAGCGCCAGAACCGCACGGCCACCGCGGCCGGCACGTCAGAAGTTAAGTCCAATAGTGCTCAGAGCCATTTTGATCCACCCTCCAGTGTCTTCTTTCGTTTTGGGGAACAGTTCCCATTCGGGTATCTTGGTGTTGGAGGCCTGTGTATTGCGTATGTCCGTTCTACTGATGAGATGTCCCTTCCTGTGCCCCACATAGGGACCAATTTTGGATACTCAAAACAATGTTCAACCGTGTCAACCAAATTACAATTTACACGTGCAGCCGATGGTTTTAGCTAGATATAGTAAATCTTCGAGTAGGTCGCTATCAAGGATACCAGAGTACACGGTTGGGGGTCATGCGCAGTCAGGCTGTGAGCTGTGACGTCACCGTAAGCTCTGCCATCATGCCACACTGCAACGAAACTTGCACACTACATAGACATGTTTAACGCACACGCAGGTATGAGTGTAATCGAGATTTTCCAGGTTTTAGTGTATTATTATTATTATTATTATTATTATTATGATAGTTATTATTATTAATCTTTATATTACACTGTGAAATGCTAGTGCAAAGCCTCTGAACTACGTCTTTTTCAAACATTGTTAATTACATTGAATTTCGGACCACTGAGGCTTAAATCCATAAAACCAGTTGGAACGCCAAATTGCCTGAATCTTCTTTTCAATACTAACTTCGCTAGGAAGAAGATATTTGAATATGTCTCACACAAAAGATAACGCTTTATAACATCAGCAACGTTCAGCAACAGCCATTGAAATACCTCCGTTGGCAGTCAGAAAAAGAGCCCTGAATTACTTCTTGAACATTTTTCAATTTTATGTGACTCAGCCCTCCATGAGAGAAACAATCCTATAGATCTGCATTTTTTCTCGTCTGAGGTCTTTTATTTGTGTTTTCACGGTTTCTAATTGTTGTCATAAGCATGCATTGAGGCATTTACAGCAGTACTTGTTTTTTGGGCTAATGTTTTGTCTAGTGTAATTTATTTATTACTAGGTAATACAGCTACCTGTAAAATAACTTCTACTTCATGGAGATATGTTCCGTCTATGCAACTAAATGAAAGGCACTTTGTTTATTGTCATACACGTTTCATTTCTTTTATTTGTGAAGCGTCTTCAATGCCCTGTAATACAAGATACTTTTCATACATATAGATGTATTATGTGCAGTTACGATATGTTCCTACGTTACATACACACGGTGATCAAAATGTAAAGCGCAAGTGATGTAAATGATGTATTGTAACAAATGTGGGTGCAAGAACGCCGGAAATCGGCCAGCTGGAGCATGGAGACTAACGAACATATTTCCAGGACCACACACATAGGCTAACAGCGCTGGAAATCGTAATTAATACCGAACGTTAATTTCATCTCACGAAATTTGTGCTACTGAAGTTGATTGTAATCTGAGAAACAAGAGAAAAACGTAACAAAATTTATCATGGTTACATATTCTAACTGCCACATAATACATTTATTATATGCATAGTAGAAATATTGGAACACGTGAGGTAATAATGACCCCTACGACTTGTCTTAGAAGCTAGATTAAGGAGAGGCAAACCTACGTTTCTAGCATTTGTAGATTTAAAGAAAGCTTTTGACAATGTTGACTGGAATACTCTCTTTCAAATTCTGAAGGTGGCAGGAGTAAAATACAGGGAACGAAAGGCTATTTACAATTTGTACAGAAACCAGATGGCAGTTATAAGAGACGAGGGACATGAAAGGGAAGCAGTGGTTGGGAAGGGAGTGAGACAGGGTTGTAGCCTCTCCCCGATGTTATTCAATCTATATACTGAGCAAGCAGTGAAGGAAACGAAAGAAAAATTCGGAGTAGGTATTAAAATCCATGGAGAAGAAATAAAAACTTTAAGGTTCGCCGATGACATTGTGATTCTGTCAGAGACAGCAAAGAACTTAGAAGAGCAGTTGAACGGAATGGATAGTGTCTTTAAAGGAGGATATAAGAAGAACATCAACAAAAGCAAAACGAGGATAATGGAATGTAATCGAATTACGTCGGGTGATGCTGAGGGAATTAGATCAGGAAACGAGACACTTATAGTAGTAAAGGAGTTGTGCTATTTGGGGAGCAAAATAACTGATGATGGTCGAAGTAGAGAGGATATAAAATGTAGACTGGCAATGGCAAGGAAAGCGTTTCTGAAGAAGAGAAATTTGTTAACATCGAGTATAGATTTAAGTGTCAGGAAGTCGTTGCTGAAAGTATTTGTATGGAGTGTAGCCATGTACGGAAGTGAAACATGGACGATAAATAGCTTAGATAAGAAGAGAATAGAAGCGTTCGAAATGTGGTGCTACAGAAGAATGCTGAAGAGTAGATGGGTAGATTACACAACTAAAGAGGGGGTATTGAACGGAACTGAGTAGTTTGTGGCACAACTTGACTAGAGAAAGGGATCGTTTGGTAGAACATGTTCCGAGGCATCAAGGGATCACCAATTTAGTACTGGAGGGCAGCGTGGAGGGTAAACATCGTAGAAGGAGACCAAGAGATGAATACACTAAACGGATTCAGAAGGATGTAGGTTGCAGTAGGCACTGGGAGATGAAGAAGCTTGCACAGGATAGAGTAGCATAGAGAGCTGCATCAAACGAGTCTCATGACTGAAGACCACAACAACAACAACATTCATAATATCTGTTACAGGACACTGAAGATACTTCACAAATAAAAGAAGCGAAACGTGCATGATAATAAATAAACTGCCGTCCATTTAGTTGCGTGGACAGAATATACCTCCATGAGTTTTGAGGCAACTAGGGGACGATGGAAAACAGTAGCGACGCCATCTGTGCGTTCACGCACTCAACAGGTCAGTCGGCATCAAGCCGTGGTCGAGTGAACGTCGTACCTGCGCTAATTAAGTTTTTGTGGCAGTTTGAAATGTGTGCTGCAATAGAAAACCCCGCCAAATGTGAAGTGCGTGCTGTCATAAGGTTTTTTACAGCTAAAGGATATTCTGCAGCAGCTATTCATCGTGAGCTTTGTGCCGTGTACGGACCAAGAGTTATGAGTGAAGGAGTTGTCCGTGAATGGGTACGTTTATTTAAAAGTGGACGAGAAAACGTTCATGATGAAGAGAGGAGTGGTAGACCATCATTGGTGACTGACGAACTCGTTCAGACAGTTGATGCAAAAGTTCGTGAAAATCGACGTTTCTCAATGTCGGAGTTGTCTTCTGGTTTTCCACAGATTTCTAAGACTCTCTTGTACGAGATAGTGACAGCAAGATTGGGTTATCGTAAGTTCTGTGCACGATGGGTGCCCAAAATTCTTACCGACCACCACAAAACTCAAAGAATGGCCTCTGCATTAGACTTTCTGTCACGTTATGAGGACGAAGGAGAACCATTGTTAAACAGAATCGTGACCGGTGACGAAACCTGGATTAAGTACGTGAACCCTGAGACAAAAGAACAATCAAAGATGTGGGCACATTCAAATTCGCCTACCAAACCAAGAAAAGCCTCGCAAGATTTTTCTGCCAGAAAACTGATGGCAACGGTGTTTTGGGATGCCAAAGGGGTGTTGTTGGTTGAATTCATGGAACATGGTACGACCATTAATCAAGACGTGTACTGTGAAACAATAAAAAAGTTACGACGGGCTATACAGAACAAACGCCGTGGTATGCTGACTTCCGGTATCGTTTTTTTGCACGATAACGCCCGTCCTCACTCTGCTCACAGAACAACGGCCCTTCTTGAGTCCTTCAAGTGGGACGTTATCAACCATCCACCTTACAGCCCAGACCTGGCGCCAAGTGATTATCACCTCTTCATGCATTTGAAGAAATGGCTCGGGTCACAGCGGTTTGATGACGACGAAGAGCTCAAAGATGCGGTCACAGGCTGGCTCCAGGCACAAGCGGGTGATTTTTATGCAGAAGGAATTTCAAAGCTTGTGAAGAGATACGATAAGTGCCTCAATCGCTATGGAGACTATGTAGAAAAATAGTGCAAAGATGTAGTTGTAAGATGTATATATTAAAATATTTTTATTTAACTTGGTGTATTTTTTTAAATCAACCGGAGGTTACTTTCTGAACGGCCCTCGTACATGAGTCACCTATTGTTGTCGTAACAATAGAAACACACCGGAGATAAATTGCGATGCTAAATTGAGCAACGTAAAGCATCTACAAGTTTTTATCGTTGCCTAAAGTTGCCTTACTTCTCATAGAAACGTCTTTGTCTAACCATTGATTTTCTCCTTGGTCTACATCAGGATTTTACGTCCATCAGCTTCTTTCCGCATAAAACATACAATTAAAAAAATTATAGCGTTCCATGGGCTAATCATATATGAAAAATGACGATTAGTCAACCGGTATTTAGAAGGGATGATAGATTCCGGCTTTTGTATGTGAACTCCTTAGCAAAAATCGGTTTGCAACAACTCATTTTCTCCTGCAGGAAGATGTGCTGCATGTCCATCTCTAATGACCCTGTAAATGCAGTGGCTTCGTAATTCTTACAAATTTTACCGGAAATGTTTTCCTGAATATTATTCTCAGCTTTGCTAGAATATTCACACAGTTCTATACCTTTATTTTTTGTTTCTTCTAGTATTGTTTCATACGACTTCTGACCTCTTACCTTAGAGCGGCTCGTTTTCGGATTTAATGCAGTAAAAGTACTGCTTGTGTGTGTGTGTGTGTGTGTGTGTGTGTGTGTGTGTGTGTGCGTGTGCTTTATAACCACAAGTTTGATCAACGTGTCTGGAAGATGTTTCGGCTTCCACCGGCAGCACATCGAGCAAAAGCAATTAAAGCAATAGTAGCTTACATACTTCATATCTCCATTTATGTTACAAGAAGCACTAAATTTGTTTTTACTGGAGGAGATAGGTTTGTTCAAGAATATTGTGTAACAAGGAAATTCAGACAGTTGCAAGGGTTTCTTACTTCGCCGAGACTAACCAGATGAAGCGACGCGTACCCTCGTGACTGCAAGTGGGAGGTTTTGCAGCTTTCAGGAAACTTACTGGATGGTTGTAAATGCGATGTTGGATATCCCATAAGCTGTTTAAGAAAAACTGTCTGCTTACTGTTTTAAAAATTACGGCGAGGTTTGTTTGTACCTTAGAAGAAACAGAAGGAGTACATTATGCAATAGTATGTACTATAGAAAACTGCAAGTGTTGAAACTACTGTAGCAAAGCCGTAAGATAGTCCTTCTAGGAAGCTCAGCACGGCGGATTGTAAGCAAATGGGCCCGGGTTCGATTCCCAGCCATGTCTGAGATTGTTTCGCTCGGGGACTGGGTGTTATGCTGCCCTTACAGTCATGTCGTCATAATGAACATTACACTAATGAGATTCCTGAATGAACACGGTCAGAAAGACAATAAATTGAAGAAAAAATCCTGTAAGATGCGTTTAGATGGGCCACATTTTATGGCGACATTTGGTCATAATACCGTTGCCGTCAACATTGTTGCAATATAGCTGCAATACACGGCAGTTTTGCGGAATGGGCGGGCAATATTGCTCATTTTGCAGGCCGTAGCAGATATTTATAACATATTGCTGGGGGGTTGTCGTATTGTCCCCCAGGGATCGTGAATATTTCGCATTGCAGGGCAATATCTATCCTTTGCTTATACAACGTAATCAAAACAGCTTTTCGAAATTATGGGAAAATTTTGAATAATGCATATATGTTCATAACTTTTTGAAGCATTCTGCTTATTTAAGAAAAAACGCATCCACAAAGACCGACTTCTCTTGGTCTCTCAGGTGGTGATTATTTCTTCCATCATCAGGATTAGAACCGGCTACTTCCGACTTGCGGACCAGTACACTTGGCTACTTTTCTTGATTTCTTGTACTCGCCAACAGGGGTTTTCAAACACACCAGGAATACAGCCGGACACTTTCACTAGCTCGCCTTCGTCCATTTTTGGGGTTCTATGTAGGCTGCAAACATTGCAGAGAATGCACTAAACAATAAATAAATAAAACCCACTGCATCGCGAAGGAACCATCCGAATGGGACGGAAATCGTTCGATGTGACGTACATGTACACATAAATGAACTATTACAATATCAGAAAAATTGGATGATTTATTTAAGAGAAAGACCTTAACAACTGAGCAAGGCAAAAATGTGTTGGTCCACATCTGGTCCTTATGCAAGTTGTTATTCGGCTTGGCGTTGATTGACAGTGACTGATTGGTAGAGCTGCTGGATGAGGGATACCGTGCCGAATTCTTGTCCAGTTGGTGTCTTAGATCATCAAAGTCCCGAGATAGTTACTCCAAACGTTCTCAACTGATGAGAGATCCCGGAAACTTGCTGACCACGGTAGGACTCGGTCAGCACGAAGATAAGTAGCCGTGTGCAGATGGGGATTTTCTTGCTGAAATGTAAGCTCATGGTTGCTTGCTATGAAGGGGCAACGAAACAGAGAATGGAATATAGTCGACGCATTGCCTTGCTGTAAGGGTGCCGTGGACAACAACCAAAGAGGTCCTGCAATGGAAAGAAATGGCACTCCTGCCTGTCGGACCGCATGGCGGGCGACAGTCAGGTTGGTATCCCGCCGCCGTCCACGGTATCTCCAAACACGTCTTCGGGTAGGAATCTCTTTTACTGGAGTAGAATTGTCTTCAGCGATGAGTCAATCTTCGAAAAGGGCCCCGATGACCAGTAAAGATGTGTCTGTAGACGTCCCGGACAACGGAGCGATAACAACCCGTCACCCGCCGCACGGCCCGACAACCCGGACTGATGGTCCGAGATGCCATTTCCTTTCATTGCAGGACCCCTTGGGTTGTCAACAGCTGCAGGTTAACAGCACAACCCGTTTTGTTCTCACCCTTGGCTTATACATCAGCAAGATGATTCCCACCTGCAGAAGGCGAGAGTTTTTACACCTTGTCTTCGTACTTGCCAGCAAGGTTAACGGCTGTCTCTAGTTGATAACGTTTGGAGCCTTCCAACCAGTTCGGGATTTTGGCAATCTAAGGACAGAATTTGGACGACAGCCCTCAGGAGGAACAACTCTCTTAATCAATGCCTAGCCGAATAACTGCTTGCATAAAGGCCATAAGAGGACCGCTATTGACTTGCCAACCCGTGAAACACTTTCTCTTGAATAAATCATCCAGTTTACCTGAAATTGTAATCATTTGATTGTCTGTACGTGTACAGAAAATCTGCCGATTTTCGTCCCATTCGTATAATTTCTTCGTGGCACGTCAATTTAGTTTTAGAGCGTAGTATCCCGTAACGGTGTAGTAATGTGCCTGCAGTCCCTGTGGCCTCAATGTTACTGGACAACAGAGTAGGGACATATTGTTGGCAGTATGCGTATTTTATGGCCAATGTAAAAGTAACTTTATAAAGCCAGAAAGATTGTGCCACAAGGAAGCTTTTCATGTTTTTCTGCGAGGTTTAACATGCGTCTCTTCAACTTCAGCTAGAAGTCCATTGAAAACAGACGCTTCTATATATCGGTTACGGAAGAGCAAATGTTTTGTGTACTGTTCGGTGAGTGATGTAGTTATGTGACCCATCTTCGTAGCTAAGCATGCTAGAAAGCTGCCACGAAAGAGGGATCTGAGCGGTGGCGGCTCGGTTTGCTGGCCTAATGACCTCTGGCACCGGTATCGATAGTCACCTCCCTTGTGACTTATCTTTGTTTTCCTGGTTGGGGTGTGGATGCTTGGCGCGGCGGGAGTGAGCTGTGAACGGCACGTCACGGAAGGAGCAGGGCTGGAGCAGCAGTACCTGACTACGGGGTTTGGTTGGGCCGATTTGGTTTACAACGCGTGTACCCAGTCGGATCACCGAGAGACTTGTCGAATGTTGGGCAGATGCTAAAGAAGGTGTCGAAGGCCGTGCTCTGGAGCTCTGGTGACGGGGGTCTCCCTCTGTTATTTGAAAAGGAATAAAAAGGATAACAGACGATGGGAATAGTGCACCGTAACATACTGCCTATTGATTCTGGCCCTGTTTTTTTATCGTTTAAAAGAAAATTGGCGCAATATTATTGTGTCTTGTTCAGTGAATAACATGTATTCGTTTGTTCTGCAGTGTACCTTGGCTTGAGGGTGGCCAATAGCTGTTAATGCGTCTTGTTTGAAGCCAGGTGATTCAGTTAATTGGTAAACCGCTTGTGTGTACCCGCTTGGGGTGCGATGTTATGAATTTAACTGGTAACACCGTGAGAGGCACTGTACCCGGTCGCAATGTCGTGGTATTGCGTCAGGTATTGAGTATGAAATTGAAATCTAGTTGTGATTTAGTAAAGCGTATTTATTCTAACTTACGTTGATGTGTTTAAGTCACAATTGAATTACGTAGGGCTACTACTGAGTGAAATTTTGTGGGTTTAACTGCAACTGCTCTGTTTGTACCTACACCTTGTTAGTTACATCTACTCTCTTATCATCTTATCTACACAGAGACATATGTATTTATTGTGTACGACAAAATCAATCCTAATTATCTCTGTCGATCTTAGCGAGTTTTCCTTGATCTGATTAAAAGCCTGGGGAAGGCTTATTTAAAGTTACGAATTGTACACTACTGGCCATTAAAATTGCTACACCACGAAGACGACGTGCTACAGACGCGAAATTTAACCGACAGGAAGAAGATGTTGTGATATGCAAATGATCAGCTTTTCAGAGCCGGTGGCGACACCTACAATGTGCTGACATGAGGAAAGTTTCCAACCGAATTCTCATACACAAACAGCAGTTGACCGGCGTTGCCTGGTGAAACGTTGTTGTGATGCCTCGTGTAAGGAGGAGAAATGCGTACCATCACGTTTCCGACTTTGATAAAGGTCGGATTGTAGCTTATCGCGATTGTGGTTTATCGTATCGCGACATTGCTGCTCGCGTTGGTCGAGATCCAATGACTGTTAGCAGAATATGGAATCGGTAGGTTCAGGAGGGTTATACGGAACGCCGTGCTGGATCCCAACGGCCTCGTATCACTAGCAATCGAGATCATAGGCATCTTATCTGCATGACTGTAAGGGATCGTGCAGCCACGTCTCGATCCCTGAGTCAACAGATGGAGACGTTTGCAAGACAACAAACATATGCACTAACAGTTCCACGACGTTTACAGCAGCACGGACTATCAGCTCGGAGACCATGGCTGCGGTTACCCTTGACGCTGCATCACAGACAGGAGCGCCTGCGATGGTGTACTCAACGACGAACCTGGGTGCACGAATGGCAAAGCGTCATTTTTTCGGATGAATCCAGGTTATGTTTACAGCATCATGATGATGGCATCCGTGTTTGGCGACATCGCGGTGAACGCACGTTGGAAGCGTGTATTCGTCATCGCCATACTGGCGTATCACCCGGCTTGATGGTATGGGGTGCCATTGGTTACACGTCTCGGTCACCTCTTGTTCGCATTGACGGCACTTTGAACAGTGGACATTACATTTCAGATGTGTTACGACCCGTGGCTTTACCTTTCATTCGATCCCCGCGAAACCCTACATTTCAGCAGGATAATGCACGACCGCATGTTGCAGGTCCTGTACGGGCCTTTCTGGATACAGAAAATGTTCGACTGCTGCCCTGCCAGCACATTCTCCAGATCTCTCACCAACTGAAAATGTCAGTGGTGGCCGAGGAACTGGCTCATCACAATACGCCAGTCACTACTCTTGATGAACTGTGGTATTGTGTTGAAGGTGCATGGGCAGCTGTACCTGTACACGCCATCCAAGCTCTGTTTGACTCAATGCCCAGGCATTTCAAGGCCATTATTACGGCCGTAGGTCGTTGTTCTGGGTACTGATTTCTCAGGATCTATGCACCCAAATTGCGTGAAAATGTAATCACATGTCAGTTCTAGTATAATATATTTGTCCAATGAATACCCGTTTATCATCTGCATTTCTTCTTGGTGTAGCAATTTTAATGGCCAGTAGTGCATTTATCTTGCTAAAGCGAGTCTCATCATCTGTTATTGTATATTATGTTATTGTTTGAGGGTGCTGCCCCGCGTGTGATTTATGTTCACAGTTGACTGCGAAACACGCTAGTCTACTTTGGTGTTTGCAGCCGTGACTGCTGGGCCGCTACCTTGGCGGCATCCCGCCAACGCCCGAGGTCTAAGTTATTGCCGCAGGAGCGCTTTGCGCGTCGTCTCTCATACCTAGAAAAAGTTGAGTATTTGTCTTATTCCTTGGAGCTATATGTGGGTTGAGAGACTACCGCCAGGGCAGTAGGCTGTGGAGTTTAGCGGGATTAGCTTGTGAACTACTGTAAATTACTGTTCTTAGTAGAAGAGTGTTCAAATTTTCATAAAATTTGATGTGCTCAGTATTTGGTAAATGTAGTTTCCTCAACCGTGCGGCGGCTCGGGTTGGTGCTGTTTATAGGTTTCCATTCTCTGTTGGAGGCCAGACCGCATCGTTTAGGTGACATGGTTGCGGTTGTTTGTCTTCGTATGCAGTTCGGTTGGGGACTGTGAGGTAGTGGGCGAGTTGTGGCGCTCTGGTAATATTCCAAGTTCGGAGTTGGTGTGGCCGCATGGGCCGCTCGGCAAGCTGGGGCCCGGCAGCGGTCACGCGGAGCCGAACGTTAGCTGAGCAAGAGGGGTAGCCCCAGCGAGTGGTCCACCGAGCATTTTTTTTTTTTTTTTTGGTCATCAATCTGCTGACTGGTTTGATGCGGCCCGCCACGAATTCTTTTCCTGTGCTAACCTCTTCATCTCAGAGTAGCACTTGCAACCTACGTCCTTAATTATTTGCTTGACGTATTCCAATCTCTGTCTTCCTCTACAGTTTTTGCCCTCTACAGCTCCCTCTAGTACCATGGAAGTCATTCCCTCATGTCTTAGCAGATGTTCTATCATCCTGTCCCTTCTCCTTATCAGTGTTTTCCACATATTCCTTTCCTCTCCGATTCTGCGTAAACCTCCTCATTCCTTACCTTATCAGTCCACCTAATTTTCAACATTCGTCTATAGCACCACATCTCAAATGCTTCGATTCTCTTCTGCTCCGGTTTTCCCACAGTCCATGTTTCACTACCATACAATGCTGTACTCCAGACGTACATCCTCAGAAATTTCTTCCTCAAATTAAGGCCGGTATTTGATATTAGTAGACTTCTCTTGGCCAGAAATGCCTTTTTTGCCATAGCGAGTCTGCTTTTGATGTCCTCCTTGCTCCGCCCGTCATTGGTTATTTTACTGCCTAGGTAGCAGAATTCCTTAACTTCAATGACTTCGTGACCATCAATCCTGATGTTAAGTTTCTCGCTGTTCTCATTTCTACTACTTCTCATTACCTTCGTCTTTCTCCGATTTACTCTCAAACCATACTGTGTACTCATTAGACTGTTCATTCCGTTCAGCAGATCATTTAATTCTTCTTCACTTTCACTCAGGATAGCAATGTCATCAGCGAATCGTATCATTGATATCCTTTCACCCTGTATTTTAATTCCACTCCTGAACCTTTCTTTTATTTCCATCATTGCTTCCTCGATGTACAGATTGAAGAGTAGGGGCGAAAGGCTACAGCCTCGTCTTACACCCTTCTTAATACGAGCACTTCGTTCTTGATCGTCCACTCTTATTATTCCCTCTTGGTTGTTGTACATATTGTATATGACCCGTCTCTCCCAATAGCTTACCCCTACTTTTTTCAGAATCTCGAACAGCTTGCACCATTTTATATTGTCGAACGCTTTTTCCAGGTCGACAAATCCTATGAAAGTGTCTTGATTTTTCTTTAGACTTGCTTCCATTATTAGCCGTAATGTCAAAATTGCCTCTCTCGTCCCTTTACTTTTCCTAAAGCCAAACTGATCGTCACCTAGCGCATTCTCAATTTTCTTTTCCATTCTTCTGTATATTATTCTTGTAAGCAGCTTCGATGCATGAGCTGCTAAGCTGATTGTGCGATAATTCTCACACGTGTCAGCTCTTGCCGTCTTCGGAATTGTGTGGATGATGCTTTTCCGAAAGTCAGATGGTATGTCGCCAGACTCATATATTCTACACACCAACGTGAATAGTCGTTTTGTTGCCACTTCCCCCAATGATTTTAGAAATTCTGATGGAATGTTATCTATCCTTTCTGCCTTATTTGACCGTAAGTCCTCCAAAGCTCTTTTAAATTCCGATTCTAATACTGGATCCCCTATCTCTTCTAAATCGACTCCTGTTTCTTCTTCTATCACATCCGCCAAATCTTCACCCTCATAGAGGCTTTCAATGTATTCTTTCCACCTATCTGCTCTCTCCTCTGAAGTTAACAGTGGAATTCCCGTTGCACTCTTAATGTTACCACCGTTGCTTTTAAAGTCACCAAAGGTTGTTTTGACTTTCCGTCACCTAGCGCATTCTCAATTTTCTTTTCCATTCTTCTGTATATTATTCTTGTAAGCAGCTTCGATGCATGAGCTGCTAAGCTGATTGTGCGATAATTCTCGCACGTGTCAGCTCTTGCCGTCTTCGGAATTGTGTGGATGATGCTTTTCCGAAAGTCAGATGGTATGTATGCTGTATGCTGAGTCTGCCCGTCCGACAATCATATCGTTTTCGATGTCTTCACATTTTTCCTGCAGCCATTTCGTCTTAGATTCCCTGCACTTCCTATTTATTTCATTCCTCAGCGACTTGTATTTCTGTATTCCTGATTTTCCCGGAACATGTTTGTACTTCCTCCTTTCATCAATCAACTGAAGTATTTCTACTGTTACCCATGGTTTCTTCGCAGCTACCTTCTTTGTACCTATGTTTTCCTTCCCAACTTCTGTGATGGCCCTTTTTAGAGATGTCCATTCCTCTTCAACTGTACTGCCTACTGCGCTATTCCTTATTGCTGTATCTATAGCGTTAGAGAACTTCAAACGTATCTCGTCATTACTTAGTACTTCCGCATCCCACTTCTTTGCGCATTGCTTCTTCCTGACTAATGTCTTAAACTTCAGCCTACTCTTCATCACTACTATACTGTGATCTGAGTCTATATCTGCTCCTGGGTACGCCTTACAATCCAGTATCTGATTTCGGAATCTCTGTATGACCATGATGTAATCTAATTGAAATCTTCCCGTATCTCCCGGCCTTTTCCAAGTATATCTCCTCCTCTTGTGATTCTTGAACAGGGTATTCGCTATTACTAGCTGAAACTTGTTACAGAACTCAATTAGTCTTTCTCCTCTTTCATTCCTTGTCCCAAGTCCATATTCTCCTGTAACATTTTCTTCTACTCCTTCCCCTACAACTGCATTCCAGTCGCCCATGACTATTAGATTTTCGTCCCCCTTTACATACTGCATTACCCTTTCAATATCCTCATACACTTTCTCTATCTGTTCATCTTCAGCTTGCGACGTCGGCATGTATACCTGAACTATCGTTGTCGGTGTTGGTCTGCTGTCGATTCTGATTAGAACAACCCGGTCACTGAACTGTTCACAGTAACACACCCTCTACCCTACCGTCCTATTCATAACGAATCCTACACCTGTTATACCATTTTCTGCTGCTGTTGATATTAACCGATACTCATCTGACCAGAAATCCTTGTCTTCCTTCCACTTCACTTCACTGACCCCTACTATATCTAGATTGAGCCTTTGCATTTCCATTTTCAGATTTTCTAGTTTCGCTACCACGTTCAAGCTTCTGACATTCCACGCCCCGACGCGTAGAACGTTATCCTTTCGTTGATTATTCAATCTTTTTCTCATGGTAACCTCCCCCTTGGCAGTCCCCTCCCGGAGATCCGAATGGGGGATTATTCTGGAATCTTTTGCCAATGGAGAGATCATCATGACACTTCTTCAATTACAGGCCACATGTCCTGTGGATACACGTTACGTGTCTTTAATGCAGTGGTTTCCATTGCCTTCTGCATCCTCGTGTCGTTGATCATTGCTGATTCTTCCGCCTTTAGGGGCAATTTCCCACCCCTATTACAAGAGAGTGCCCTGAACCTCTATCCGCTCCTCCGCCCTCTTTGACAAGGCAAGAATGAGGCTGACTTCTTATGCCGGAAGTCTTCGGCCGCCAATGCTGATTATTTGATTATTTATCAAAACTTAAGCAGTGGCGGGGATCGAACCCGGGACCGAAGAGAATGAATCAAAGAGGCTACCCCCTTTTTTTTTTTTTTTTTTTTTTTTGCCTTTAACCGCACGGCCACTTTTTTTTTTTTTTTTTTTTTTTTTTTTTTTTTTTTTTTTTCTAAATGACCTCTTCCACTTCAGGCGTTGGCCCCTATCACCCATACTACCCCAGAAACCTATCTAGCCTAAAAACAAAAACAAAGCTAGTGCCACCGCCACTTTCATCCTGAAGCTAACTAGGACGTCCGTTCGCCGCCACTTCAGGTTCCGCCAACGAACAAAAATTAAATATGCCTCTGAACTTTGTATAAAAAAAAAAAAAAAATATATATATATAAAAAGAAAGGAAAGGGTATAATACTTTATTAAATTTTATTTGTTGTTCATTTTGTTCTTATTTTGTTCTTGTGTATTTATTTGGATTTGAAAGCAGGTCTCCTGCCCACGTGTTTTTTTTTTTTTTTTTTTTTTTTTTTTTTTTCAATGTGGAAACAGTCACAGGTAACCAAGCCTGGAAAACTAAAACAGAATGAAGACGTCATCGAAGATATGAGACATAAATAGCATGAAAAGAAAGCTACCACGTCGTAGTGAGGCTTCCCAGCGACTGCGCCCACTGATAAGATTGTTCAATATATGGTCGTTTGCAGTTCGTTCTGACCTCATCTGCCACTGCCTGGAACATTCCAGCTACACGGCGGGCTGTGGAAGGCACTCCATAGGTAGTTTGCGAAGCACTGTCGGTATCTGGTATGCCCGGAAATAGCATGATGTCTTTCTTGCAAATAGAGCCAGAAGTCAAGGAAATCCTTGTGTCCGTCACGACAGAGGTAATGGACGGCATGTCCACGTATCCAGGTGACAGAGTTGGTTCGAGTCTTGGGGTAAAATGTCTCATCCGGAAACAATAACGTGCGTGCAGATATATGCTCCGGCCTAACTCGCAAGAGATAAGCCAGCATCTGCCGCACTAGGTGCCAAACCGGTTCCGCCTCTCCACAGCTGAGGCGGTGCTCGTCAGAATCTACTGTATTACAACCTACACAATTGGGAGATTCTGTCATGTGGATATTGTAGAGACGTTCTTGCGTCACGAGCTTCCCATTCACGACGATGTACCATTGAGAAACAACATCGGAATCAAGCATGGCATCGTGTACAGTCTTCCACACCACGCGCCACCGTACGTCAGGATATTTTAGTTCGACCAGATTTAGGGGGCGGCGTTGCAGCATGTCATGATATAGGCGTCGAGTTGTGGCCATTTGTGGTGTCGTGAGCGCGACACTGCTATAACTTTGTTCTAAATAGAAACGTCCTATATAAAAGAGGGGCGCTGGGATGTCCTGTAGTGGCACCGGCGCTCTTAGTGAAGCAGGTCGTAGCGCCGTCAGAAGCAGACTCGTGAGGCTCGTAGGACAACGGCGCAGCAGACTTAAATGTGAGCTAACATAGAGGGCAATGGCCCTATCATGGACGTTAACTAGGCCGAGACCACCTTTTTCCTTGGGGAGGGTAAGAGATACGTATCTGATCTTCAGTAACATACCAGTGGTGACGAAGTATCCCAGCGCTGCCATAATGCTACGAGCCAAGGGCTTCGGAATGGGTAGCGTTTGGGCGACATGCGGTATGCGGGACGCAAGGTATACATTGGCATAATACGCCCGCTGAACGATGTTGAGGGATCGCAAGCGCTGATTTGCAATTCCGGCCCTAATTTGGTTAAGAAGGCGTCGATAATTGAGCGTCGTCGCGCGTCGCATGTCGTTCATGAAATCTAAGCCCAAGCAGCGTACAGTATCACTGAAGCGTAAGGGGGCAATGTGTTCCTGCGGTAGCCCAATCCCGATGCTCAAGGCGACGGACTTGTCAACGTTGATTTGGCTACCAGAAGCTGTACCGTAGGTTGCAATCCAGTCCAAAGCCGCGGCCATATCGTCAGCTCCTCGTATGACGATCATCAAATCATCCGCATATGCGGTGCAGCGATAGATGGAGCCGCCGAACTGTATCCCAGTGAGCCTGTCTCGGAGACCACACAACAAGGGTTCTAAGGCCAACGCAAATAACAATGTTGATAATGGACATCCCTGTCGTACTGATCGGCGGATCGGCATGGGTGCCGTCAGTCTTCCATTGACAAGAACTCGAGAAGTTGCACCATGTAGTAGGCGTGTCAACACTGTGATAAAGGGGTCGGGGTATTCCATACGCCGTAGAACGGCCGTGAGGAAAGTGTGGCCCACACGGTCAAAAGCCTGGCTAAAGTCGATAGACGCGAGGGCTGCCGGCAAACGTCTCACCCGTGCAAGGGAGATGAGATCTCGGTAACGACATAACGCAGTTCTGATGTTGTTGGGTCCCCCCAAGGACGTCTGATCGCCGGACAAGACGTGCAATAGTGTGCCGCGAATACGTTCTGATAGCAGCCTCGAAAAGATCTTGAAGTCGCTGTTCAATAACGTTAAGGGACGATAGTCGCGGACATGATTCCGTCCCTTCGGCTTATGGATGGGGACAATCAGACCTTCCAAGAATGGTGCAGGCAATGTTATATCCGGGGACATCAATTCCTGGCAAATTTCAATCAAACACGGTAGCAACAGTTGTGTAAAGGCTCGATAGAACTCTAATGGTAACCCATCGATTCCTGGTGATTTATGGGGAGCACCTTTACCAATGGCGTCGAGCACTTCCTCTTCTGTCACTTCTCCCAGTAAATTCGGTACCATGTCTGGTGGAACTGTACCGTGGACATGTGCTGAAACGGTGTCTACCGTCGCCATATCAGGGAGCACTGCTGAATAAAGTTGAGCGTAATGCCCATAGAAGGCTTCTGCTATATCTGCTTGTTCTACCACATGTCGACCGTCATCGGTTATCATGTCGGTTACCAGTGCCCTGCGGCGCCTCCTGCGTTCTATGAGCACGTGGTGCATAGATGGCCTTTCTGATTGTATCATGTCTGGAGCACGCGACCGTATAACAGCGCCTTGTAAATGATGGCGTGCTAAGGAGACGAGCTGCGCTTTCGCGCGATTGACTATGATCTGCCTGCCAGGTGAGGGCTCCATAGCAAGACATTCCCGTAGGACGGTGTAATAAAAGTTTTCCGTGCTCCTCCTCCATGCCGCTGCTTCCCGGCCGTAAGCCATGAAGGTGCGTCTTAGAGCAGGCTTCGCACATTCAATCCACCAACTGAGGGTCGATCGGTACCGACCACGACGCCGTAAGGACGCGGTCCACGACTCTTCGACAGCACCTTTACATGCCGGCTCGTCCAGATGGGCGACGTTCAGTTTCCAGGGGGGCCTACTGCGCCACACACGTGCAGGTTGGAGGGCAATGGTGCAAATATAGGCTGTGTGGTCGGTGAATGCAGTGGGCCAGAGCTCTGCTCCTCTCGTCGCCGTCGAAAGGGTGCTTGTGACGTAAATCCTGTCCAACCGACTTGATGAATGGCTTGTATAATGGGTGTAACCAGGAGCTGGGCCATGGATGTGGCGCCACGTGTCAATCAGGTGGAGGTCACGCACTAGCATTTCCAATTCCGCACACGGGACGTGATGTGGCTGCTGATCAGATGGAGATAATGTACAGTTAAAATCTCCTCCGATCACCATATCGTCTATGTGGCCCATAAATAGACGCGTAATATCTTCCGAAAAAAAGCGTGCCCGATCTCTCCGTCTCCCTGATCCGGAAGGGGCATATACATTGATGAGACGTACACCGTTGACAGTTACTGCCATGGCTCTTGCACTCGGTAAGTACAGTACGTCCGTAGCCGCCAAACCGTCCCGTAACAGAACAGCCACACCACAATCGGTAGAAGAGGCGTGGGAGATGTGGGCGGTATATCCGTAGAAGTCAGGGAAACTAGCGACACATACTTCCTGTAAGAGGGCCACGTCGATGTCCGCCGCATCAAGCATGCGTTGTAGCATTGTCAGTTTGTGTGGTGCCCTTATCGCGTTGATATTGATTGTGGCAAGGCGAAAGGTGTGCTGCCTAGCCTCTTCACCTAGGGTAGACGCCATGGCAATAAAAGCTAACCGCAAGAGATGCCGGACCCACCAAACCCGTTACAAATTATGAGTCGTTCACGCTAGTAGTGGCATCCCCAATGCCGCCCGCTCCCCTGTCACCCGTGCCCTCTTCAGGAAGTTCCTCAACATCGTCCGACCACAGTGGGTGCAACACGATGCTGTGTGGCTGATCGGCACCTAAATCTCTCTCACGTACGTCGTCTTTGGTAGAGGGAGACGGAGCGCCATCCATCGACGCGACCTGCCGCGTTTGTGGTGCAAGAAGTAACTGGGCACTCGTAGTATGGGCAAGTGAACCGTCTACACCACTTAGATCCTCAGCAGGCGCAACATCCATGCCGTCTGATGAGATGTCACCTTCTTGAGCGGCCGTGTGTAGGAGGCAATCGTCAGAAGGGGTCCGCCGACGTCGCTTGCGTCGTCGGGGCGAACTTGCTTTCGAACGTGGACATCCGTATCCTAATGTGGGAGGCAATCCAGCGTCGTATCACCTTCCGCTAGGAAAGCCGCGGTCGGGACAATGTTCGCGTCCACGTCCATCGCGTTCTGAATGTTATGTTGCGTCTGGAGTCCGTGGGACTGTTGCTGCTGTTGTTGCTGTGGAGTGGGCGACATATGGATTGGCACCGAGGGTCCTTCCTCTTCCTCCCGTGGTACTTCTGGCGTCGATGGATGTGTCTGATCGCCCGTTTCGTTCTCAACTATGGTGCGCATCGTCGTCTGAGCGTACGTGAGGGGCAGGATTGTCGTCCCCGTCGGGGAAACGGAGTCTCCCACTGGTATCTGCGTAATTCTACGTTGTAAGCAGCTCGATCGAACATGGCCTTCCTGCCCACATCCGGAACAGGTACGCGGTTGACCGTCGTACATGATGATTGCACGACAGCCACCGATGTTCAAATAGGACGGCACATGTTTCTTGAGCTCAAGTTTAATTTGGCGCACACCATTGTAGACCTTATACGTCGAGAAAGTTTGCCACTTTTCTGCAACGTGGCTGATAACATTGCCATATGGTCGGAAGGCGTCCTTGACAACTTCCTCTGGGACCTCGAAGGGGAGCTCAAAAACTCTTACAGTCCTTAGGCCCATGCCAGCATGATCCACCGTCACTGCACCGATATGCCCGTCAGAATGTTTGAATCGGAGAGAGTTCGAGTATTTAGAAACCACTGTCGCGCAGACTTCTGCACTGGTCATTTTAACATAAACCACGCTCGCCGTTATAGAAAAATGTATTCCGACGACAGTCGCCGGATCTAAACGTAGATCGTCGCGTATGAACTGTTCTATTTCATAGGCTCGAGGACGCGCGTGATCTGGTTGGAAAGTAATTTTGATCGTATCGTGGCGCCATGTGTGTGCCATAATCGGACTGAACTTAGAACAAATACAACTCGCGCCGCGAGAAGGTAAACACAAGCAAGCGCTCACGGTCGCGCACGGCGAGGCGCAGCGGACGTCCTCGCCCCACCGCAGCCGAAAGCAGACTGATCCCTAGACCACCGAGCATATGGCTGGAAATTTATTGGTGACAATGTGTCGATGAAAGAGACTTGTACACTCGGAGTGCAAAAGATCGCGGACTTTGTGAAACCTTAATGGCAGACATTTCACAGTTCGTATAGAAATTAATAGTAGCCAGATGAATCATGATACCTCAAAAAGAAACGTGTATATTTCCATTATTTGCACGACGATTCTGATGGTGTGATCATATTTTCAATATCTTTATTAATTTAAAGTTTAGCATCTCATTAAATTATACAAGTAACACCCAACAACGAATTTCGAAAAATCTAAACGATTCATCTGATTGCGTCAATCGATGTGTCTTTAGAAAGCTATTAATGTAAGCCTAAATTGGTATAAATTACAGGCATGTAAATTGAATAGTAGATGAGTTATTGGAGGTCAAAGTGGCAGATTGGTATCGATCGCCTCAGGCCATAAGTACGCCACAGCTACACGAAAAAAAAGGTAGCAGCATGCTTATAAATATATTTATTCATCTATGTCTTTGTTTATATCCGATATATGCTATTAATGAAAAAATTGGTCAACTATTTACTGTGTTTTAGAAAGCACAGAGACATTAGGCTACTGGCGTATTTTGCTTGCTATTCCATTGATATATGTGTAATTTACTTATTATTGTATTTATGTATTATTGTATTTATGTATTTAATAATGTGTGTTAGAGCGCGTTTACGGTCCAGCCGTAGGAATATTTATTTAATATCAAGTTATTTAAATGTAAATCCAGTATTTAGCCAATCACAGCGCACATGAATGGGGAGACTCGATGGAAGTGGGAGTACGGCACAGGACACGGGAAGTGCTGGGCCCAATGGCACGACGGATGCACGGTCGACAGAAAGACTTGGATAGTGGAGCAGTTTGTGCGTGGTCGTGTAGGCTAGAAATATTTCTCTGTGCTCTTGTGTGATTTCCGTGGCTTCTGCAATGAAAATGTAGTATGCATTCAGAAGTGAATACCCCACGAGCTATGTTGTTGTTCATAACAATTACGTGAAGTAGGAATCTATTGTTTCCCTGTTATTCAACTTATATTTTATTTAACTGCTGGACCATCGACACCAATAAGTGTTTTGCAGAAATATACCGGATTCTCAAAAGTACTTCTACTATCGCACTCATCATTTAAAGTCTTTAAGATATTATCTGCAGATTTTATTTAATTGCAATCTTTCATTTATAAATTTCTACGTTACATTCGCAGTTGCCGAGTAATAGAAACCTTTGACCATTTGATTCATGTGTGTATTCTTATCGTATACTGTAGACTGAGCATTATTTGGCCTGTAATGTGGCAACTACGTATCCCAGCTCCTAGACAATGAAACCAGCCAAAACTTTTAATATTGCAACTCCGAGTTGGAGGGTACATAGTTGAGGGCCACCACACCATATCATTTATTAGCTGAAAGCCCACACGACTCAGGAGGTGCCAGGTCCGCGCAGTGCAAGAACACGCGAGGACCGCTGGTGGCGTTGAGTTTGTTACTATTTGTTACGTTCAACCAGCAGTATTTTTCCTGCCATATGGCCACTAACGCCCCAGTTACCTGCTCTGCGGGTTAGTGCATCTAACAGTAGTGTACGTTTCCTCACCTTGCCAATGCTGTCCAGTGAGGCGTGTGGTTTTGACAGCTTTCTTAATTGTAGGTTGGTTGGCGATTCTTCGACTCTGGTGGTAGCGATTCTCTTCTAGTTCGGGGCGCTCTAAGAACATTATTCTGCGGGCGGAGCCCAGACCACCGGTTCCGGCTCTGGCATATTTTTGCGTCTTTGTATTTGGTTTACTGGACGTCAGGGAGCCTCAGCAAGATTGTCATTAGTCATCCGTTACATTGCCAGTAGTCTGAGTTACCATCTTGTGAAGTGACTGCAACTCTTGGCTGCCTATCTCATCGCTTGCGAAAGTGTTTTTTGCTGGACCTACTCAGAGGTCGATTCCTGGTGTAGCATCTGTGACTGGCCCTTGTGTTTTATTATTGTATTTGCTGTTTTATTGTGTAACTTTGAACATAGCTGCTAAGGTTCAGTGACTGTGTCAGAATTATATTAGAACAAATAACCCCTCGGTCACAAATATTAAGTCAAAATTGACCAAGTTTCGACGCTACTATGAGCGTCGTCTTCAGAATTAAACTAACTGTTCTAAAACATAATAGGTATATAAGACAGTGATAATCTAAAGTGTGTACTGACTGGAAAGAGATGCATTACCTACAAGTCACATTATAAAAAAAATCTAAGCCGGAAAGGTGACCTCAAGAAAAGTTGTAAATAAGATAAGATGGCGAGCCGCTAAGGGCTGCTCGTACCTGAGTGACCACGGGTTGCAACAAAACTGAGGTGCTCACGTTAGAAAGTGTGGGCAAGTATACATGGTGTTGCTACGAGCGCCATCTAGTAGTCGCAGAAACAACTAAGCTACTGTACATTCAAAATTAGACACATGAAATTGTTATGAAGCTGATTCAGGCATAACTTAAGCACTAATAATAATAACATGAAGTTACATATTTATCTGTTTTAAACAGAGATACATTTTGTAACGAAAAGAAACGTCAGTTATGACATACAAGAAAACAGCAAAGACGTAACAGGAAAATAAAATTTCGGCAAACTGCATGGGGAAATCTGAATCAAAAATCGAGCAACGGCTTTATACAACCGAAAAAGTTTTTATTTCGCAGCTGCAGCTGTTTGTTGAGAATGAGGCCATCATGACGAGATAGATCTTTGAAAATCTCAAATTTCTCTAAAGCATCTAAGCTACGTCCCTTCTTTTCGGTATGCAGAATATTGCTATCGCCAATGGCTTTAGGGGTTGGGTTGTTTGGGGGAAGAGACCAAACAGCGAGGTCATCGGTCTGAACGGATTAGGGAAGGAAGTCGGCCGTGCCCTTTCAAAGGAACCATCCCGGCATTTGCCTGGAGCGATTTAGGGAAATCACGGAAAACCTAAATCAGGATGGCGAGACGCGGGATTGAACCGTCGTCCTCCCGAATGCGAATCCAGTGGAATGGCTTTAGGCGAGTGTCTAGTAATTAATAGATGATCGGGAAAGGATGAATTTATGGGACTAGTGCTGTTTTTTTTTTCAAAAGATGTTCTTTATATCTGATGGTGAAAGCACGTCCAGTTTGCCCTATATAATAGGAGGAGCAGGTATTATAGATGATCTTATAAACGCCAGAACTTTCTGTAGGGGAACGAATGGATTTCAAATTATGAATGAAGTTTCTCTTCAGATTGTTATTAGTAGAGAAGGCAACATTCCAGTTGTATTTGTTGCGAAGCATGCGCTGAATCTGATAGGAAACGGGTCCTACGAAAGGAATAGAAAACCGTTTTATGGGTGAGGTGTTGAGCTTAGTAGTTCTTGCGGTTTTCTTTTTGAGGACATCGTCCACTATGTTAGGCGTATATTCATTATTGGCTGCTATGGTTTTAAGTAAATTAATCTCCTCATTAAACTTTTCTGTTGAAAGTGGTATAGAGGTGCCTCGGTGGACGGCAGAGTGAAAAAAGGAAATTTTTTGAGACTGTGGATGAAGAGAGGAAGCATGTACGATTTGGTCAGTATACGTTTCTTTTCGAAAAATATTGAAAGTGCTGTTATTGTCTTCTATTGTAAGCGTCAAGTCTAAATAATGTAATTGGCGGTTTTCGTTTTCGAGTTCAATAGTGAAAGAAATTTTTTCATGGAGGTCGTTAAAAAGTTTAAATATATGATCAGTGCTATCGGCGGGTCCGTTATAGATGACTAGAATATCATCAACGTATCTTGTGTAAGAAAGGATACCTAGTGAAGCGGCTGAGAAATGGTTAAACAGCTTTTTTTCCAAGGAATTGATAAAGATGTCGGCAAGGATACCGGCTAAAGGGTTTCCCATAGCGAGCCCATCAGACTGCTGGTACAGTTGTCCGTTGAATTCAAAGTAGTTGTACTTGACAACGACATTAATGAGATTCATAAAATCGGTAATATGTTCATCTGATAGATCTTTTTTAAATTGACGTAAATTTTCTTCCACAATGATGAGCGTCTCATGTACCGGGACATTGGTATAAAGATTTTTAATATCTAAGGAAAACAGCTTGGTGTCTGAACTGCATACTAAGTTTTTAGTATTTTGGACCAAAACGTAGCTGTTGGTAACGGAATAATTATTTTCGAAAACGAAAAATTTTTTCAAAGTTTCGTGTAGAAATCGGGCCAAATCGTGATATGCGCTATTCATGCTATTGGAAATTGGACTTATTGGATGATTATGTTTATGAATTTTGAACTGGGGCCGAAGTTTAAGTTTATTAATGTCTTATATACCTATTGTGTTTTAGAACAGTTAGTTTAATTCTGAAGACGACGCTCATAGAAGCGTCGAAACCTGGTCAGATTTGACTTAATATTTGTGACTGAGGGCTTATTTGTTCTAATATAGTTTTATTGTATGTTTCTAAATTTTTTATATAATTGCCATTCTTGGCGTTGCAGCAGGTTTAAATGATCGTGCTATCAAGTTTACCATCATTTTGTCTCCCTGTTTGGTGGTCAGTTGTTTGTCCTGTTAAATTAACCTTTGCTGTTGTATTTGTTGTTTTATTGTATGTTTTTATAAATTTTTTTATGTAATTGCCAGTCTTGGCGTTACAGCAGGTTTAAATGGTTGTGGTACCAAGTTTATCATCATTTTGTCTCTCCCATTTGGTGATCTTGCCTGTCTTTTTAAATTAACCTTTGCTACTGTATTGCTGTTTTACAGTATGTTGTTAAACTTTCTTATAATTGCTGTTCTTGGCGTTAAAGGCCTTCAGCCTGGGCTGTCGTTACTTGCCTTAAAATTCTAATGGGGATCACATTGGCTTGTTTTTAAAACATTATTTGCTGTGTCTGTATTTTATGCTCATTTGGTAAATTGTGACGCACTGAAAGTAGTATTAATTACACAGTTGCTTATTCCTTCATTAATAACGTGTGATATCTTGATTTATTGCTGAGTCTGGAATTACCGTTTTATAATAAATGTGTGTAATTGCAAAAGGGAACCATTAGTAACTGATTACGGCGCCTACCTTGACCACCAGGTTTCATTTCCCTTTACTGAACATTTCAGATTTCATTCTTACTGCTCATAAACTCAGATCCTTTGTGCTCATTGAATACTGTGTCCTTTTGCTTATATTGGTAAATTTCAGTAGTTTGTCACCTTATATGTCACTGTGATTCTGCTGGTTTTATGTTGTTATTGATCTGGAATTTAATTGATCAATATGTTTTTCTTAAATAACTGTAATTTGGTGAAAACGATGAACTATCTGATGGGTCTCCCTTACACTGTTGATGTTTGATCCCTTCCTCTCCTGAACCTTTTACCTGGGTTTCAGGATCAAATGGGACTGAAAACCGCCGGTGGGGAGTGTAGGAAAACAAAGAAAATAGCCAAGTCTGATGGACTCCTATTCAGAAGAAGCCGGCTCAATTCCTAGTGATAGAGGAAATGCTCACACCACCAATAATTGGAAAGCAGGAGAGAAAAGATGCTGGCGTACAGTTTTTGATCACCAGACTTTAGGACAATGTCCTGGACTAAATACCATATCTCTCTGCAATGTCCCGTGAAGAAACGAAATGGAAATGGAAATGCCGTGTGGATAGGGCCTCCCGTCGGATAGACCGTCGGATAGACCGTTCACCTGGTGGAAGTCCTTCAAGTTGACGCCACTTCGGCGACTTGCGTGTCGATGGGGATGAAATGATGATGAAAGGACAACACAACACCCAGTCCCTGAGCGGAGAAAATCTCCGACTCAGCCGGGAATCGAATCAGGGCCGTCAGGAATGACATTCCGTCGCACTGACCACTCAGCTACCAGGGGCGGACAAGAAATGAAATGAAATGTGCGTATGGCATCGTTGGCCGGGAGGCACCATCCGGGGAAGTTCGGCCAAGTGCACATTGTGCGACTTTCGCGTCGGTGATGAGGATGAAATGATGACGAGGACAACACAACAACCAGTCCCCAAGCGGAGAAAATCTCCAACCCAGCCGGGAATCGAACCCGGGCGCGTTTGCATGGCAGGTGAGCACGTTGCCACCCATCTAAGGAGGCGGACGTCTCATGAAGAGAGGGCATGGGGACGTTAAGTTGGCAGCCCACTTTGTGCATTCCGAATTAATAGTCTTTTACCTGCACCGAGTTTTACTCTCTTCTGTCTTGCAATATTGTAGAACCCAATCGTGGCTGTAGACTACACTTCCTGGCAGATTAAAACTGTGTGCCGGACCGAGACCCGAACTCGGGACCTTTGCCTTTCGCGGGCATTTCTCTACCGCCTGAGCTACCCAAGCACGACTAACGCCCCGTCCTCACAGGGGACGAGGTACTGGCAGAAGTAAAGATGTGAGGACGGGGCGTGAGTCGTTCTTGGGTAGCTCAGTTGGTAGAACACTTGCCCCGAAAGGCAAAGTTCCCGAGTTCGAGTCTCGGTCCGGCACACAGTTTTAATCTGCCAGGAAGTTTCACTACACGCAATGTTTACAGACAAGCTTACGACTGCGACGACGGGGTCATTGCGAGCGGCCTCTCCCTGTCTAGAATGCCTATTTGTTTGTTTCTTTTATTATTCGGAAATCCCATAACGGAGTGTATGTACAATGTCACATTTAAGATCGAGAGATGCTTACAAGAAATATTAGAGCTAACAACATACATAGATCTGGTCGCATTATGCCGGACACAGAGGTATTTATACCACAGTAGGTAGTAGAGTGAAATTACATAAAGTATACAAGTTTTTGAATTTAGTTTTCTGAAGACAGCAGGGCTCATTTTCCACAGTTGCATCTACTTCTGCATCTATATATAAATCCGCAACCCATCTTATGCTATGTGGTGGAGGGTACTTTATGTGCCAGTGTCACTCCCCCCTTTTTCTGGCCCAGTCGCACGTGGTTGGTGGGAAGAACGATCGCTGGTAAGCCGCCGTGTCGGCTTGAACCTCACTGATTTTATCTTCATGATCTTTTGGTGAGAGAAACGAAGGAGAAAGCAATATATTGGTTGACTCTTGCAGGAATGTACGCTCTCGGTGTTTAAATAGAGCATAGCCTGATGCAGAACGCCTCTCTTGTAGCGTCTGCCACTGGAGCTTTATGAGAATCCCTTTCGCGACTACTGATAGAATCTGTATCGAAACAAACTGCTCTTCTTTGGTTTTTCTCTATTTCATCTATCAGGCCTATCCAGTACGGGTCCCATACTGAGGAACAGTCCAGTATTGGTCGAACGTATGCATTGCCAGCTACTTCCTTTGTTGATGGACTGCATTTCCTGAAGATTCTTCCAATGAATCTCAGTCTGGCATCTGCCATACCAGCAATTTGATATGGTCGTTCCGCTTTAAATCACTCCGCATGCATAGTCCAAGATATTGTATGGAAGTAACTGCTTCCAGTCGTTTTGTGCAATACTGTAATCATACAGTAAGGGGTGTTTCTGAAACTTCCTCGCAGATTAAAACTGTGTACCGGACCGAGACTCGAACTTAGGGCCTTTACCTTTAACTGGAAACATCCCCCAGGCTGTGGCTAAGCCACGTCTCCGCAATATTCTCCCTTCCAAATGTGTTAGTCTTGCAAGTTTCGCAGGAGAGCTTCTGCGAAGCAGGAGAGCTGCGAAGTTTATTTCAGCCAGTACCTCGGTTCCGACCGACGCACTGGCGAAAATAAAGCTGTGAGGAATTCGCGGCATGCGTTGGTACCTCAGGAGCAGTTCAGCCTTCGCAAACGTGCTGTTGTTTCCGCCTGCGGAGAACGCGCACTCGCTATTGTTTACATCTCAGCGGCCGTCACTTACGTACGTGTAGTAGAACCACGGCAAACCGCTTTAGAATATCAACACTACGATTCAGCTTCCGCAACGACTACACACGTAAAAAAGCCTTAGAAGTGGAACACTCCCTATGTGGCATTGCTAAGATCCCAGCTTCCGACATCCTGGCCATCCATTTGTCCATATTAAGCAGTACGGTGTACGTCGAAGTCGCCAATGACCCGGTGTGCAAAAGAATTCTTCGTGACACCAAACACGGAATATGCTTTTGCCACGCCGACCGAAATGTCGGTGCGGCCGCTGTCCACCACTCAGGCTTGGGAATGCGCACCATATGAGTTTTCGAACTCCCGTTCGAGATCTCGGCGGAATACGTTATCGTGGCTTTCCGCCCCTATGACACTGTACATGGGCACACTGCCGAACACTGGGCGCAATTTCAAACGGTTAAAATGGCTCTGAGCACTATGGGACAACATCTGAGGTCATCAGTCCCCTAGAACTTAGAACTACTGAAACCTAACTAACCTAAGGACATCACAATCATTCCCGAGGCAGGATTAGAACTTGCGACCGTAGCAGTCTCGCGGTTCCGGACTGTAGCGCCTAGAACCGCTCGGCCACCGCGGCCGGCGGTGAAATTTCAAACGTACCCTGTTCTTAACGGTGTGCGTCAGATCACCATCGATCTCCATCGTCACGTGCCATCTTACTTGCAAATTAACGGGTACCGTGCGGTCGTCATATAAGACTGCCAACCCAAGACCTGTTACGGGTGCGGCAAAGAAAGCCACCTCAGGTCTGAGTGTCTTCAGCGACGAATCACCCAACTGCCAGCCGCTACCGTGGAGCCTACGACGACGGTTTTACTGAGGTATCGACGCTCTCTTCTCCTCCCAACGGCCGCCATCCGTCGGACCATGTACCGGTGACCCTTCCTGCTGCTACGGATTCCGCCGGGGTGGACGCGTCGCGCTCACAACCTAACGCTACTCCGGCGCCTCTACCAACAGCGACGACTTCCAATCCCCGGCCAGCCGATGATATGGATGCCCCTTCACTTATCGACCCCGCGACGGCCTTCCACCCTGACCGCCACGACTCCCTCCCGTCTTCCGACACAGAGGTACGAAACGCAAACAACGTTCACCTTAAAGGCGCAAGAGGAGGCGATGTACCTTCTCGGAACGATAGAGATCACCTCTCCCTAAGGGTCCAGAGGCCGTCCGACACGAAGAGGACTCGGAGAAGCTGCACGACGACACGAATGATGACAACATAACACCGGCTGTGGCTGTACCTGTGACTATTCTGCTGGCTCTCCCAGGTGCGCCTGAGCCAATGGGCTCGTTGCGACTGCCGCAGAGACGTCCTCCGCTCCTACGAACGAAGTGGAACGTAAGAAGATCACAACGACAGCGCCTTCAATGGCATGGAGTGGCGACTTTGGCGAAGGCCCGAACCACACGCAGGGGTTGGAGTTACCTCAGACGGAAGCTTAGTTTTGCCGCCGATAACGCCGTTCGGTGGCGTACGGCATGACTCGCCATTTCCTCGCCCCTCTTCACCCTCCGCTGATGGAGTTCACCTCCACAGTGGGGTGCGACTCCATACATACCGAGTTATGACTCCCGTGAAAATTCAACAGCTGCGAGAGATGATATGGGCATCGGCGTCTACATCGCACTGCTACAGGAAGTACACTTGGCCACACGTTCAGACGTCGCGGGAAATAACACTTATCCTTCTCCGGGTGACCATCTGAGACGTTCCTCCGGATCTCACACCTGGAGTCCAAGGTGCAGAACTTTTGCCCTTGGCCTATTCGGACCACTGTGCCTACATTTGCAACATTCTCCTTCCGCAACAAGTGGTCTGGCGCAGTCGTCCACCGTGGAAGCGTAACACCTCCCGTCTTCATGATCCTGAATGTCTTCAACGCGTTACCGAGACATGGAACACATGCGTGAACGTCGCTTACCTAAGTACCGCACAACCTTGACTTGGTGGCTGGAATATACCAAACCTGCCATTCGACGTACCTTGATTCAGTATGGCAAGAAAGTAGCTGCAGAGCACCGGCACACTACCGACTATTTCTACGCCGTTCTCCGCGGCCTGGACGCCCAGCTGCTTACCCCTGAAACGCAGAGGGTACGCAGCAGGATTAAGGCACAAATTGAAACGTTGACCCGCCGTAGGCTGCAAGGGTGATGGTGCGGACCCGACGTCAAGATTCGACGGAACAGTATCATCCCACCGTGCATCGTGTCACCGCCGACAGGAAACACCGACGAGAACGACTCATCACCGAAACCTACACCTATCGCGCCCAGCAAGTCACTTGCCAGGCCGCAATCGTCAATGCCTTTGTAGACCACTACCGAGCAATGTACCAGGAGGAGACCATCAACAACAGCGTTGAGGAGTTTAAGTTACCACACGTAACTCGCACCCTCACCAGCGACGAAGCGGAGCCAGTTACGCATGACGAAGTCCACGATGCAATCAACAAAGGTGCTCTGAATAAGTCACCTGGTGTCGACGGATTGCCTATAGAACTTTATCGCGCTTTGCTCGCGCTAATGGCGTCACGGTGGACGACGATGTTTCATGAACTGATGATGGGGAACGCGTACCACCATCCTTTGCCACAGGAATTATTATACCCATCCACAAACTGACACCGAGAGTGACGACAGAACATTACCGGCCCCTGACTCTGCTTAACGCACAATTTAAAATATTTACACGACCTCTGGCGACGCAATGCCGCAAGATCCAAGAGGAACAGACAACTCCGGGTGGCTCAGTTACTCGTAAAAACGGTGACAGGAGAATGTCATAATTTAATTGCAATGGCAACGGCGTGCAGACTCCGCGCCACGGTGATTGCCATTGATTTTGACAGCGCATTCGACAAGGCGCGGCATCGTTTTCTGTTCTCAGTAATTAGCCGAATGGGTTTGTCGATGTCATCCGGCGCTTGTGCGGTACCGCCCAATCGCTGATTCAGGTCAATGGCCATGTGGCGGGACCAGTGACGATCCGGCGTTCCATAAGGCAAGGTTGCCCTCTTTCGACCTTACTCTATGCCATAAACCTGGAGCCACTCATCGGGAGTCTGACGAGCCACCTTTCACGTCTCACTCTGCGACAGCACAGTTTTCGGTGTCGTGCGTATGCGGACTACCTCCTCCTCCTGGTCCGCTCACGGAATGAAACACAAACGGTGCTTGATTTGATATCAACTTACGGAACTGCAGCGGGCAGTAAGATGAATGTGGGTAAATCCACGACGATGTCCGTTGGACGCAGCCTCTCACACGACGACTTATCACCTCTCCGTGTGTACAGGAACAACGATACCTTGGTATCATTTTCACCTCCACCGTGCGCCTCTCTGCTGCCATCAGTTTTCGGCGTGCACTCGAAATTATCCGCACGGCGGTGCTACAAAATCTCCTCCGCCGACTCGATTCTTTACAACGTGTCCAATACCTCAATCAACATGTGGTCTCTAGAATGGGCGACATCGCACAGGTCCTCCTGCTGCCATCAACTATTGGACGCAGCGTCAGGCTGCGTTCAGATACTTTTTTACAGCTCATACGCTCTTTAAGACCCATTCTTATACTCGCGACCTAAACGAAACCAATACCAGTCGGAAAAATCAAGCACCATCTGACACACATTTCTGATTTCATTTTCAGCTTACGGAACACGTGTTCTCCTTGACCTGAAGATTTTTACAACCCACTGCTTTGTTACATATACAGCAACAACATCGAACTCAGGCATTCATCGACGCGGTGGCCCATGTTGTGGCGTCATATCCACCAGCTTTTCCTTCCCTCCAACGTCTGGGCAACATGGTACCAAGTCACATGTGCAAAATTCGCCCCAATCAATGTCTTTATGCCATCGGACTAACGGACACTCCGCTTTGTTTAATTTGCAACCTCATGGATAACGATGTCCAGCAACTGACTAGTGCGGCCACCAGTGACGTCTGGGAACTTGGACCACAGTTCGTTGTCTATTACCTCCACGTGCCGTCGGATTCGATTGACCCATGGACTTTTATCCTTCCTGAGGATACTTATTTCTCCGCCACCACTTCTGGCAGTACTTACAAACCTCACACAGTGAAGTCGAGCACCGACCGTGCTACCGCGCCTTCTTGTATTGGGTCAAGGGGTGGACGATCACCTACACGTATAATGATGGAGACAAATCACGTCTTGCCGCCCGGTGTGGCCGTGCGTTTCTAGGCGCGTCAGTCCGGAACCGCGAGACCACTACGGTCGCAGGTTCGAATCCTGCTTCGGGCATGGATGTGTGTGATGTCCTTAGGTTAGTTAGGTTTAAGTAGTTCTAAGTTCTAGGGGACTGATGATCTCTGCTGTTAAGTCCTATAGTGCTAAGAGCCATTTTTCAAATCACGTCTTGACTTCTGGCAGTACTTACAAACCTCACACAGTGAAGTCGAGCACCGACCGTGCTACCGCGCCTTCTTCGCCAATTGCCTACATGCGATCTTAACGTCAACCCCCCCTCAGCTGCATGGTGTCATACACGGACGATACTCCCGTCCCCCTCCCCCCCCCCCTCCCCCTGAGACTCTCCGCGCTACTTTCTATATCGTAACCCACTTTCTTTTAACCATTATACCACAGTTGTCTAGCGGTAGCGTCTTCAGTACCGAGTTCGAATCCCGCCGCTGCTTAAATTTTGAGTAATAATCAACATTGGCGGCCGAAGACTTTCGGCTTAAGAAGTCACCATCATTCTGCCAACATCCTTGTGAAAAAGGGCGGAGGAACGGACAGAGGTTCAGGGCACTCGCTTGTTCTGGGGGAGGGAAACTGCCCCTAAAGGTGGAAGAATCAGCAGCGATCAACGGTATGGGGATGGAGAAGGCAACGAAAACCAATGCATAAAAGACACGTAACGTATCCAAAGGACATGTGGCCTGTAATTGAAGAAGTGTCATGACGATCTTTCCATTGGCAAAAGACCCCGAAACAGTCTCCCATTCGGATCTCCGGGCGGGAGAAAAAGACTGAATAATCAACGAAAGAATAACGTTCTACAAGTCGGGCATGGACTGTCAGAAGCTTGAACGTGGTAGGGAAACTAGAAAATCTAAAATGGGAAATGAAAAGGCTCAATCTAGATATAGTAGGGGTCAATGAAGTGAAGTGGATGAAAAGTGAGGGGGATGAAAATCTAGTAGTCATGGGGGACTGGAATGCAGTTGTAGGCGAAGGAGTAAAAGAAAAGGTTACAGGAGAATATGGACTTAAGACAAGGAATGGGAGAGGAGAAAGACTGATTGAGTTCTGTAGCTAGTAATAGCGAATACTCTGTTCAAGAGTCACAAGAGCAGGAGGTCTACTTGGAAAAGGCCAGGTGATACGGGAAGATTTCAGTTAGATCAAATCATGGACAGACCGAGATTCCGAAATCAGATACTGGATTGTAAAACGTACCCAGCAGGAGATATAGACTCAGATCACAATATAGTAGTGATGAAGAGTAGGCTGAAGTTTAAGACATTAATCAGGAAGAATCAACACACAAAGAAGTGTGATACGGAAATACTAAGGAATGACGAGATACGGTTGAAGTTCTCTAAGGCTTTAGATAGAGCAAAAGAAATAGCTCAGTAGGCAGTACAGTTGAAGAGGAATGGATATCTCGAAAAAGGGCCTTCACAGAAGCTGGGAAGGAAAAATTAGGTAAAAAGAAGGTAACTGCGAAAAACCATGGGTAACAAAAGAAATACTTCAATTGATCGATGAAAGGAGGATGTACATAAATGTTCAGGGAAACTCAGGAATATAGAAATACAAGTTGTTGAGGATTGGAATAAACAGGAAGTGCAGTAAGCTTCCAGGCTGGCCGGCTCACCATCTACCATCCTTTATCAAAAATGTTCAAATTTGTGTGAAATCTTATGGGACTTAACTGCTAAGGTCATCAGTCCCTAAGCTTACACACTGCTTAACCTAAATTATCCTAAGGACGAACACACATACCCACGCCCGAGGGAGGACTCGAACCTCCGCCGGGACAAGCCGCACAGTCCATGACTGCAGCGCCTTTATTTTACAATTGCCATTGCCCACTTTCGCCGATAAAAACAGGTACTCACCAGCATTTAACTTCTTCTTCCTTCTCGTAGTCAATACAAATGGAATGCTTGGAACAAGAGTACCATAAGGCTGTTTAGCTAACAGTCCTGTAGTCTCAGCAATACTCCATGTCTTCCAAGCCAAAATGTTAGCGTCTGGAAATGCTTCAAGGCCACCGTTATCTGCTTGATTGCCCCATACAACAGCAAGTGTCAGCCAGGTACCCGGAACTCATGAAGATAGACGTTCACTGTGGATATTGCATCACAGGCACAGTCCCTTTGGCTGTTCAGACATGTCACTAAACCCTCCCAAAGATGTAATCAACGTGGGAGTACCCTCCAAAAAAAAAAGGAATTATTATTCAAAAGCTGTATTTTTCAAACTGTTTACAAAACAACTTTATCCCCTTCAGAATACTCCCCACTAAAAAAAAAAAAGGTTCTGAGCAGTATGGGACTTAACTTCTAAGGTCATCAGTCCCCTCGAACTTAGAACTACTTAAACGTAACTAACCTAAGGACATCACACACATCCATGCCTGAGGCAGGATTCGAACCTGCGACCGTAGCGGTCGCGTGGTTCCAGACTGCAATGCCTAGAACCGCTCGGCCACCCCGGCCAGCTTTCTTGTTTTGATCTACACTGTTACCTCTGAATGATTCACTATATATATATATATATATATATATATATATATATATATATATATATATATACAAAGTTTTGCATCACCCCGGTTCCCGGAAAGATAGACGTTCACTGTGGATATTGCATCACAGGCACAGTCCCTTTGGCTGTTCAGACGTGTCACTAAACCCTCCCAAAGATGTAATCAACCATGGATGGGCACCGCCTATTAGATGGAGGGGGCCCGACAGCTGATCAATTCCAGTCACTCTACCAGGAAGGAGGTACACGGCTCGTGTTGTTTGTAGTTCAACCATGCCTAGAGAGTCAATACCGCGGTTCGATCGCGTCCGCATTGTTACTTTGTGCTAGAAAGGGCTCTCAACAAGGGAAGTGTTCAGGCTTTTCGGACATGGAGGAGATACAGAGAGAAAGGAACTGTCGATGACGTGCCTCGCTCAGGCCGCCAAAGGGCTACTACTGCAGTGTATGACTGCTACCTACGGATCATGGCTCGGAGGAACCCTGACAGCAATGCCACCATGTTGAATAATGCTTGTCGTCCAGCCGCAGGACGTGATGTTACAACTCAAATTGTGCGCAATAGGCTGCATGATGCCCAACTTCACTCCTGACGTCCATGGCGAGGTCCATCTTTGCCACGACGAGACTATTCACCTCGGTACAGATCGGCCCAACAACATGCCGAATGGACCGATCAGGATTGGCACCATCTTCTCTTCACCGATGAGTGTCGCTTAGGCCTTCAACTAGACAATCGTCGGAGACGTGTTTGGACCCAATCCAGTCAGGCTGAACGCCTTAGACACACTGTCCAGCGAGTGCAGCAAGGTGAGGGATCTCTGCTGTTTTGCGGTGACATTATGTGGGGCCGACGTACGCTGCTGGTGGTCATGGAAGGCGCCGTAACGGCTGTACGATACGTGAATGCCATCCCCCGATCGCTATTGCAACCATATTGGCAGCATATTGGTGAGGTATTCGTCTTCATGGACGACAGTTCGCGCCTCATAGTGCCCATCTTGTGAATGACTTCCTTCAGGATAACGATATCGCCCGATTAGATTGGTCAGCATGTTCTCCAGACATGAATGCTATCGAACATGTCTTAGACAGATTGAAAAGGGCTGTTTATAGACGAAGTGACTCAACAACCACTCTGAGGGATGTACGCCGAATCGCCGTTGAGGAGTGGGACAATCTGGACCAATAGTGCGTGATGAACTTGTGGATAGTATGCCACGACGTATACAGGCATTCATCAATGCAAGAGGAGGTGCTACTGGGTATCATAGGTACCGGCGTGTACAGCAAATCTGAACCACCACCTGCGAAGGTCTCGCTGTATGGTGATACAACATGTAATGTGTGGTTTTCAAGAGCAATAAAAAGGGCGGAAATGATGTTTGCATTGATCTCTAATCAAGTTTTCTGCACAGGTTCGGGAACTCTAGGGTGTTACAGGTATAAGTGCAGATACTGTAATCATTGTTACAGTAGTATGTACCACCTTCAGTGATTTAGTTGTTTTTTTTTCTGTGTTTAACAATCTTTCCACAAACACGCTACTTAATTCACTACCTGACGTTTTGTGCACCACCGTAACTGCACCACTCAGTGGACTTCACCTGTCAGTATAGACTAAACGTTTTGTGTCACGTGTCCACAATTCAACACCTGATCTGCTGCCAAGGCGAAAACAAGTATTAATGACTTGCTCTTGCCACATATACTTGGAGATACTAACCAACCCAAAAACGTACTAGTTTTAATAGCTGTAATTGTTAGTTTGCAAATTAATTAAATACTGCTGTAGTGTTTCCCAGTACACTGTCCATAGTCACGAATAAAAAATACCTGCACTTGTGCCCCTAACACCCTCTTCCTGTACGTGCAATAGCTGATCTGTAGCAATACCCACCAGTGTGGCATACAGGTACCTTTGACGAAAGAAAATAAAATTGGAAATATGAGATGTTGTACGATAGAACTTTATTTTTTACTGGTACAAATGTTCTACTCACATTTTTAAACTCATCAGAAAAGCGTTAAAATAACGTTTTAAAAATTATAGGCTGCAACTCACCATCCCCCTACCCCCAGACTGTCACAGCAGTGTAAACTCCTTTTTTGATATGAAGCACCTACACAGCTATGCATTACACAGATGACTGTATACGACACTAATACAGCTTCACAGGAGAATAGTATGAAGTCCGCTGTTCCAAATTTCACTCCTGTGAAAACTCCTCATCCACTGTTAAGCGCATAGAACAATCCCAGCAGGCGTTCTTTTTCTGCTTCCAGAGGCGACCGTCTATTACCGCGGTAAACAATGGATCCGCCGGCTCGGACGGGTGATGGATGGGCCTGTGTGTGTTCCAAAGAACAAAACCAAGTGGAATCTATTTCACGAAGGCGGAGCATTATCTTTCCTCGAGCAGCGAAACGATGTGCTTTACGTTTTTCTGACAGCTGAGAAATATCACCGCAGCACCTTCCCTGTTATTGTCGGTCGATTCGTGTCACGTTACCTTGTTCTTTGTCTGTGTGGTTCTCATCCGCCCCTTCCCTCTCATTAATGTGCTTTCGATGGTGCCACACGGCTGAAAGGTTCCTAAAACTATAGTTTCCTTCACGAATTTATGGCTGCACTAGACGAGATTAACGACAGGCATCTGAATATTCAGATTTCCGACAATTTGCCAGCAGTAAAATTAACACCATTACTCGTTACAGTTCGGTTCTATTTCAGTTAAAGTACGGCTTATGATTTCTTGCGAGTTAATGTAAGGAGGGGAAATCATTTCAGAATAGCACAATTTCACGAACTGAATCTTCATCCAAGCTGTCACCCCCTACACCTCATAAACTTCTTGTTTCCTATTTCGCTGTTTCGTGGTGCAGTTTATTTTCGTCTGTGATTCATAAATAAATACAAAGCTTTCATTTCCTTTGAATTGTTTTGGGCTAGTATCTCTCTGCTAACTCATGAAAATCTAACATTTTGAAATGGATGGGAAGGAACTGAGATAACAATATTTTATGGTGGCACTTGTATTCTACTTGTGACAACGAGAGAAGAAAAATCTTCATTCATGTGTGTGTGTGTGTGTGTGTGTAGTATTGTGCTGTTTATACCGTAAATTCTGTTTCCACTACAAAAATATTTGTAAGACATTGTTTTTGATTCTGTTTCATCCCAGAGCTTGATGGTAAACGCACATGAATTATCGACTTCTGTCTGTGATGAATATCTTTTGATCTGTCCGCCCCGATAGCTGAACGGTTAACGCGGTGGAATTTCCACGCACAGGGGCTCGGTTTCGATTCCCGGCTGGGGTAGGGGATTTTCTCCCCTCAGGGACTGGGTGTTGTGCTGTCCTCATAATCATTTCATCCCCACTGTCGACGCGCAAGTCGCCCAGTGCGGCGTCGCGCTCAATAAGACTTCCACTTGGCGGCCCAACTTCCGCCTGGGAGCTGATGCCATACGATCATTTCCATTTCCATCTTCTGATATAAATGTCAATATGTAGAAATGGCCATGGTATAAAAACAAATTGCAGTCTGATATCATTTGTGAGTGAAGTACCAACATGATGGATGCCGTATTGTGGTTATTATTTATAGACATATTGAATATATTCCAGATTTGATTCCTGTAATTGTTTTTAATCCATGCTCTTTTTTGCATTTTGACCTACAGAGCTGAAAATTGCCATCACAGACAGAAATCGATAGCAAATGGATGTATGTTTGCTGTCGAATACTGAGATTAAAGAGAATTATAATCAAAATCCGTAATCGTATGATTTCAGGACTGCTTAACAAAGAGTGGAAGCAAACACAGCCATCTGCGAGTATAGGTACAGAGTGATTTTAAGCGGAAGCATGTAACTACCTTCTAGTTACCATTGCTCCAAGCCTATGACTAACTAGAGATGTCAGTTATAAGATCTATTAACATGTTTCTCTCGGTAGTAAGGACCGCTTCCATCTTTAACGGCTAATTTTCCTATATTATTCCAAAGCACGGATTCATATCCAGATCAGCACGCTTTACTATAAGCGTTTGGTTTACGGGAATTATTTGCCGTCGTACTATGATATTACAATGAGGTTGTAAAGTGATACGTACGCATACAGATGACGGCTGTATCTCGCAAAGAAGGTATAAAAAGGCAGTGGATTGGCGGAGCAGTCATTTATACTCAGGTGATTCATGTGAAAAGGTTTCGACGCAACTATGGCCGTATTAACGGAATTAACAGACTTTGATTTTTTTTTGATTCATCAGTCTTCTGATGGTTTGGTGCGACGCGTGCCGAATTCTTCTCCTGTCTTCGTCTCAGAGCAGCACTTGTAACCTATGTGCGCAATTATTTGCTAGTTCTGTTCCAATCTCTGTCCTTCACTACAGATTTTGCCCTCTACAGCGCCATCTAGTGCCATGGAAGTCATTCCCTGCTATCTTAACAGATGTCTCGCCAATCTGTCCCTGCTTCTCGTGTTTTCCACGTATTCCTTTCCTCTTCGATTCTGCGCAGAACCTCCGCACTCCTTACCTTACCAGTCCACTTAATCTTCAACATTGTAGCACCACATCTCAAATGCTTTGATTCGCTTCTGTTCCGATTTTCCCATAGTCCATGTTTCAGTACCATACAATGCCGTGCTCCAAACGAACATTCTCAGAAATTTCTTCCTCAAATTAAGGCCTATTTTTGATACCAGTAGATTTTTCTTGGCCGGGAATGCCCTTTTTGCCAGTGCTAGTCTGCTTTTGATGTCCTCCTTGCTCCGTCCGTCATTGATTACTTTGCTGCCTAGATAGCAGCCATTACTTTCGCCTTTTTTCGATTTACTCTCAATCCATATTCTATACTCATTAGATGCTAATTCCATTCAGCAGATTATGTAATTCTTATTCACTTATTCTCAGGATAGCAATGTCATCAGCGAACCGTATCATTGATATCCTTTCACCTCCACTTTTAATTCATTTTATTGTACATACCGTCTCTCCCTATCGCTTACCGCAATTTTTCTCAGAATTTAGAACATCTTGCATCATTTTACGGTGTCGAACGCTTTTTACAGGTAACAAATCCTATGAATGTGTCTTGATTGCTCTTTAATCTTGCATCCAGTGTCAATCGCAATGTCAGAATTGCCTCTGTGGTGCCTTTACATTTACTAAATCTAAACTTTCCGTCGTCAAACACGTCCTAAAATTTCTTTTCGATTCGTCTGTATATTATTCTTGTCAGCAACTTGCATGCATGAGCTATTAACTTGTTTGTGCGATAATTCTCGCGCTTTTCAGCTCTCGCAATCTTCGGAACAGTGTGGATGATATGTTTCCTAAAGTCCGATGGTATGCGTCAGACTCGTACATTCTGCACACCAACTTGAATGGTCGTTTTGTTGCCACTTCCCCCAATGATTGTAGAAATTCTGATGAAATGTTATTTATCCCTTCTGCCTTATTTAATCTTAAGTCCTCAAAAGCTCTCTTAAATTCTGATTATAATACTGGATCGCCTATCTGTTCTAAACCGACTCTGTTTCTTCTTCTATCCCGTCATACAAATCTTCCCACTCATAGAGGCCTCCAATGTGCCCTTTCCACCTATCCGCTCTCTCCCCTGCATTTAACACACAATCATTTCTTTTTCCATTTCTTCACATTTTTCCTGCAGCCACTTCATCTTAGCTTCTCTGCATTTCCTATTTATTTCATTCCTCAGCGACTTCTATTTCTATATTCCTGAATTTCCCTGAACATTTTCGTAGTTCCTTATTTCATCGATCAACTGAAGTATTTCTTATGTTACCCATGGTTTTTTCGCAGTTACCTTCTTTGCAGCTATTTTTTTCTTTCCAGACTCTTTCAATGTCATTTTTTAGAGTTGTCCATTCATTTTCAACTGTACTGTCTACTGAGATATTCCTTATTGTTGTATCTACAGCCTTAGAGAACTTCAAGCGTTTCTCGTCATTCCTTGGTACTTCTGTATCTCACTTCTTTGCGTATTGATTCTTCCTGACGAAGCTCTTAAACTGCAGCTTACTCTTCAACGCTACTACATTATGATCTGAGTGTATATCTGATCCTGGGGACGCTTTACAATCCAGTATCTGACCATGATGTAATCAAACTGAATTTTCCGCATCACCCGGCCTTTCCCGGGTATACCGCCTCTTATGATACTTGAACTATTACTAGCTGACTTTTAATACAAAACTCCATTAGTCTTTCTACTCTCTAATTCACTGTCTCAAGTCCATATTGTCCTTAACCTTTCCTTCTACTCCTTTCCCTGCAATTGCACTCCAGTCCCTCGTGACTATTACATTTTTATCTCCCTTTACGTACGGTATTACCTTTTTAATGTCCTCATATACTTTGTGTATCTGTTCATCTTCAGCTTGCGATGTCTAGTGTATCACTGAACTATCGTTTTCGATATTAGCTTGTTGTCGATTCTGATGAGTACAATCCTATCACTGAACTGCTCACAATCACATGCATTCTGTCCTATCTTCCTATTCATAACGTATCTTACTGCCATTGTATCAATTTATGAAACTTATGAGCTTTGATCTGACCAGCAATAGTTGTTGTCTTTCCATTTCACTTTTCTGACCCCTACTATACCTTGAATTTGTATTTTTCCTTTTCAGATTTTCTAGCTTCCCTATCACATTCTAACTTCTACATTCCACGCCCTGATTCGTAAAAAGTTATCCTTTGATTATTGAATGTTTTTCCCTTGGTCACCTCCCCTTTGGCAGTCCCCTCCCGGAGATCCCAATGGGGACTATTTCGGAATCTTTTGTCAGTGGAGAGATCAGCATGACGCTTGTTCAATTACAAGCCACATGTTCGACTAACGTGACCGTTAGATTAGTGCAGCGAAATTTGGCATCAATGGGCTATGGCAACAGACGACCGACGTCAGTGCCTTTGCTAAAGCACGACTTTGCATGGAGCGCCTCTCCTGGGTTTGCGACCATATAAAATGGTTCAAATGGCACTGAACACTATGGGACTTAATTTCTGAGGTCATCAGTCCGCTAGAACTTAGAACTACTTAAACTTAACTAACCTAAGGACATCACACACATCCATCCCCGAGGCAGGATTCGAACCTGCGACCGTAGCAGTCTCGCGGTTCCAGACTGTAGCGCCTAGAACTGCTCGGCTACCCCGGTCGGCTGCGACTATATCGGTCGGACACTACAAGACTGGAAAGGCGTGGCTTGGTCAGATCAGTCCCAATTTCAGTTGGTAAAAGCTGATGGTAGGGTTCGAGTACGGCGTACACCGTACGAAGCTATGGATCCAACTTGTCAAAAAGGCGCTGTGCAAACGGGTAGTGGCTCCATAGTGGTGTGGACTGTGTTTATATGGAATGAACTTGGTGCCCTGGTCCAACTGACTCGATCATTGACGGAAATGGTTATTATCGGCTACTTGGAGAACATTTGCAGCTATTCTTGGACTTCATGTTCCCGAACAATGATACCCTATGACATCGGGTCACAATTATTTGGGATTTGTTTGCAGAACTTTCTGAACATTTCGAATGACTGATTAGGCCACTCAGGCCGAACAACGTGAATCCCATCGAACATTAAAGAGACGTAATCGAAAGGTCATTTCGTGCACAAAATGTTGCGTCAGTAACACTTTCGTGATTATGGATGTCTATAGAGGCAGCATTGGCCCAGTATTTCTGCAGGGGACTTCCAACGACTTGTTGAGTCCATGCCACGTCGAGGTGCCGCACTACGCTCTGGAAAAGGAGGTCCGACACGATGTTGGGAGGTATCCAATTTTTTTCGCTTCAGGCTCTGTTATTGACATATTATAAATGGCGAAATGGTAACGTGTATTTTGACCGTTTACAACGATATACAGTTCGCAAGTTATCCTTAAATAGTTTGTGTTGTAGTTAAATATTTAATTTCACGTACTATATGTTTTGAAATTCATGCAAAGCTCCTAGTTTTTTCTAAGCATATAGCAGTCGGTGGTTCTTTAAATTCACAGTAAGGATCAAAAAGTTGTCTATAAGGTCTGATATATTAGAATCCTCAGAATCTGACTCACTGTTTACGTGTTCGCAGCTTTCGTCAGTACTGGTTGAATATCTTGAGTCAAGATGAATAGCTATCGCAGCATCTCCTGCTCTGCCATTTCAGGTGATAACTTTCCGCCCGGCTATTGCTTGTCTGTTTCTGCCTTCGGGCATATTCCTCCTTCTCTTAACACATCTACCTTTTATCTGCATGCTTTACATATGAAACATACAAAATACTTAAACATATATTCATATGGACAAAAAAATATTGGTCACTTACTTGGATTCGTAAATGAGGTCGTGGGATGATCTCTATAGTAACAACTTTCACGCTGTTTGACCCGTCGCAAGGACCATATAAAAGTAATCGTAAGAAGGACAGATACCAGACTTAGATTCGTTGGACTACCCCCAAGAAGTGTAGTCCAGTCACGAAGGAAGTAGCTTTCAATACTCTTGTTCCACCAACACGTAAGCATTGTTTGTCATTACCAGATAGAATTGATACAGACGATCCAAAGGAGACCAGCGTGTTTCGTACGAATTTCGTATAAATTTCTGATGACAACAAGAATATACGAATATATGGTCAATAGAATTAAATGGAAACATCAGAAATATGTATACTCTTTTGCGGTGTCTGTTGCCATCAGAAATTCACTGAACTTGCCACTATTTGCTCTTCTGTCGCACTCTTAGACGATGTGGCGGATGGTCTGTCTGTTGGCTCCACAGTCACAGTTGGGAGTTGGTGTTGTTCTCCATTTGTAAAGAGTATCTGCACATCTTCCGTGATTTTTGCGTATTCTGTTAAGGGATGACCATATTTTACGCGGTAGTTCATATCCGGGCGGTCTCTCGGTGATGCAGGGAGTGATTGAAAATGCTCAGTGCACTCCTCTCGCCATTGTTCCCTCCAGGTCTTTATTGCATCGAAGTTTATACTTTTCAATTCCTTGCTGTTATCATAGTTGGATGTCTAGACCGAAGTCTGTTTCTTTTCAGGTCAGGCACGTCGCAGTGTATAGGGAGCTCTTCCTACACGCGTAAGTCCGTAGGCTGTATGTGGTTCAGAATTGACAGCCGATGTATTGGCGTTGATCTCATGGTTCGCTGACAATTCGCATCGTGCTGTTCTGCTGCACGTCGGTTTTTTTTAACATTGTTCATCTGGACCGGAGCGCAGTACTCCGCGGCCGAGTGGACCAGTCCGAGTGCCGACGTGTGTGGCGTGTCAGCCGAGGATCCCCAAGTAGTGCCACACAGCTTGTGGAGGATATTATTCCTCGTCTTCAGTTTGGCTGCAGTATTTTCCAGATGTCGTTTATAAGTGAGCGCTCTGTCCAAAGTGACTGCAAGGTACTTTGGATGCTCATTAGATCGGAGCCGAATTCACTCGAGACGAACTTCAAGTTGTTTGCTTACTAATTTATTACTGAAATGGGAATATGTAGTTTCTGTTTTTGTAGGATTTAGCTGTGTTCTCCATTTACGTAAGTATGTGCTTAATGTCTCCAAGTCAGATGTCAAGGTTGTTTCCGTGACCTTGTGCTGCCAAGATGCAATCGTCTGCGTACCCAAACTTCCTTGATGATGTGGATGGCATATCGGCAATATACCAGATGAACAGTAGTGGAGCCAACACAGAGCCCTGTGGTAGGCCATTGTTCAAGGTTCTCCTGTTACTACTTGGAATGTTCTGGCAGCAAGAATGGCATCTGTAAGTCTGGTAGTTCTTAGGCAAGGGATTGTTTGCATGAATTTGTAAATAAGCCATGTCTCCAGACAGTGTCGTAGGCAGCAGACAATCTATGAAAACAGCTGACGTGTTTAATTTCCTTTGGTACCCAGCCTCTATGTGCGTAGTTAATGACATAACCTGGTCTATACAGCTGAGCGCAGGGCGGAACCCAGCTTGCTCCACAGAAACTGACTCTTGAATTTCGGTGCCAGTGCGGTTATAGAGAAGACTATCCAGGAGTTTATAGACAGAGCTCAATAATGCGATTGGGCGGTAGCTCTTTGGTTCGTTATTCGGTTTCGGTGGATTTAGAACAGCATCGATTTTTGATCGTTTCATTTGCTGAGAGACTATGCCGCCTGTTATAATATCTGTAAAGAATTCTGCTAACCATCTTTTCGTATATTTCACACAGTTCAGAAGAAACTCCGGAAGGACTCCATCAAATCCAATTGCTTTTCCCGACTTTGCGTCTTTTGAGAGCGCTCATTATGTCTTCCGTCGAGAATGAACGGGAAAATTCCATTTGGTCATCGCAGAGAGATTTTAGTGTTGTGAGCTCATGCTTAATCTGAGTGGTGTGAGCTCTATCTCGCGGAGTTTTAGAGGTTGCTACTATATGGGAGGAAATGTTGTTTGGATGTATCGGTGTTTCTTTGTGGACACTCTTATTGCCGTCATTTAGTGTCCTTAAAAGGGACCATGCTTCTCTACTAGACGTTGTGAAGTCTAGTTCTTGAACGGTTTTCATCCATCGTTCTCGTCGAGCCACATCAAGATTGTGTAGTACGTCGTCAGCAATTTCCTGGTCGTTGCTGTAGAGTAATTCCTGGTATTGATTTTCACATTCTTTGTTCTATCCTGGGATATATTGTTTACGGTACCCTCTTAGTATTGCCTTTTTTGCGAAGCTTATAACCGCTCCAACAAACCATTAGTTTAGGAGGTATCCTTCCCAGGCGCTTATCCAGCTTGTTAGAAAAAATTTCCCAGTTTGCTTTCTGGAGATTGCACCGCGGGCGACGAAAGGAAGTGACCAGGGGAATAGTTATTCCAATCTCTGTTAGAGCGGGTCGATGTTGACTGTGTGGGAAGTGTGGTAGGTTATTACGAGAGATTCTCAACGGTATGTTTTCCCTGTCTGTGGTCACGAAGCATAGATCCGGGTTATATCCTCGTCTCCATGTTGCCGAATAGAAGGAATCTCTATCCTCTGCGTCAAATAGGAAGTACATATTGTTTTCATCCGCCCAGTTTGGAAGTGCCTCACCATTGCGATCGTTCTCTTTGTATTTTCATCTGGTGTGATGACTGTTGTAATCGCCTACATAGACAGATTGTTGTTGGAGTAGTGGTAGGACTTGTGGTGGCGATGAGACTGCAGGAGGTTTGTATGGTTTATGCTGTACCCTCCGATTTGAATAACAATATGTTGTTGTTAATAGATGTTGAATGCAATTGAACATTTTCGATACTGGATTTCACAGAAGTTGCCACATCATAAGCGTGGTGGTTTGTGGCACTAACTAAACATCATAAGCGTGGTGGTATGTGGCACCAACTAAGTCGTACCAGTATATTTTACCTGTTTTTCTTAGTTGTTCCTCGTTCTCCGTGTGGGTTTCCCGAATGCCAGCGACGTCAATGTCGTTATCGCTTAGAACCTTTTGCAGGACATCATTCTTTGCCCTGCTTTTTTCTTCTATATTTAGCTGGCAAATCCTGACGCAAGGCCCAAGATTTTTTGTCAGCTGACCATGAGAATGACCAATGGGTTTCGCGTTGTAACAGTACGGCAAGAACACAAGCCAACCTTATATCATAAACGCCGTAAACAACTGATAAGGAAAGTTCCGAAAAATTTTCGTTTTCATTTAAATATAGAGATTTTTGTCGTTTTGCAGGTAAAAGGCGCTCGCAGTACTATTAATTTCTGCAGCTTCTTCTTTCCATTATTTACCGTTGAAGAGCTCAGAGCTCACTTTGCTTCGAAGCAGATCTGCTAAAAGGAAGCAATACATTTATCTGAACATAGCGTTCGATGTGAATGAGGCGTTTTATCTTGAGAGAGAAGAGAGGGAGAAGAGGAGCTGTAATCTCGGCGCTCCTTAAATATCGCCTAACTGTCCACAAACTACGTTTACTGCTGACGTGCGTTTTACTGTCTTGGGGGTAGGGGGAGGAGAGACGCGGCCCCCTCGGCAGACTTTATTAATTTGCAGCCGGCCGGTGAAACAATTTCACGGGCGGGTACCCGCCGGAAACGAACAGCTGCATCACACAGTCGCTCCTCCCCGCGTCTTGAAAAATTACCAGCTCTGAAATAAAATGTCTGTGGCAAGAGGGAATATTTCTGCCTACACCGCAAAGAAAATACTCTAACATAAGCTCTCTCTTCACGTGGCGATTCTCTTTAACATTTCGTTACTGTCGTCCCGCTTTTGAACCTGTCAAATTAGAACTTTTTTAGCAGCGTAGCAACTCTTTCTGAGAAGGAGTTCTAATTCCCTTTCGTTAATACCAGATACACCGGTAATGGTACACCATGTTAAACCTTCAACACTTCGTACATTCATAGTGTTACACCATGAAACACCAGCTAGATGTTATCAAACGGGTATTAAAGAAAGGACTTTCATCTGATTCGTAACTGATGGCCATCGTCAACATCAGTATGACTCATGAATACACTCTATTATTCGTTGTGATGTGGAAGTGTACAGCCTCCAGATGTAACTTTCAGAATTTGCTTTCATGCCCGAAACACTTGCTATGTTGTCAAATATTGCTCGCTGTATGGAGTTTGGTATAGAAGCATGCGTCTTTCCATGTCATCCCTGACCTTCTCTATGAAGTACAAATTAGATTACCGGGTAGGCTGCTCAACAGTCTGCACATTCCTCAAGGCGTTCATGATGTGAAGTGCAGTGTGAGGTTTTGAATTACCCTTCTGGAATATGACAGCTAGTGCTGTCTGTGACGACTCACCCTATCTTGAAGTACCCAGTGTGTTATCAGCAACAGTAATAAGCGTCAGAGGTGTGTGAATAGTTCTGCTCTTCCTTGAAATGTAATTTCATTTGAGACAAAAAAGGATTCACTCAGGTATACTTCACTACAGTTCCGCTGCCACAATCTTGTAGATGAATTCGGAGTTCAATGGTTCCAATTTCAGAGAAATTCGGGTGCGAAAAGGGAGAAGAATGTGCAGCTAAGTATATTGTCTGGGTAATTGGAGAGCTATCTCGACCTTATCCAGTATTCGTCACTGTAAATAATTATATACGTTGTTCGGTGTTGCACGTACAAATTCAGCATAACGATCAGCATAGAGCCAGAAAACGTCATGTCTTGTTGAAAACCACTGCGCTTGGAAGCAAAGTGCCCTGCAACTGTCACACTTCCACACAGAAGAATGGCTTCCGGGAGAAGGGGCAAACCATTTCGAAATGACTACGTTTATAAGCAGTTTGCACTGCACCGTGGTTAAAGTATACCGTGCATGGCAAAATCATGCTGTCCAAATCCGACGTCGAGGCAACTATAGTCCATCATAGCCCATCGGTGACACAGGTGCACGACGGGTGCGGAGATTTATACGGGTGAACTTCTGCAGCTGTTCAGCAGCTGAGCGCCCAGATGGACCATGGGGCTACCAACAGAGTTTCTTCAACGATCAATCAGCGAACGCTGGTAATTATGGACCTCCGCAGTATGCGTTTGTTTCATGTACCCACGGTTACTGCTTTTCATCGGCGAAGAAGTCTGGAATTTTGAACGCCAGTGGCGCAACTGAATGACCACTGAGCGGCAACAGGTTGCTTTTTCAGATGACAGATGGCCGTTGGGGAGGACGGCGTGAAGCGTCTGAAAGCAAACATCCTTCAACAATCGTTGGAAGGGTGCAGGCAATAGGAGGGAGCGTTATGATCTGTGGCATGTTTTCGTGGCATTCCCTGTATGATTTAGTCATTCTGGAAGGCACAACGGATCAACACACGAATGGGTTGTCCTTGGGGACCACGTCCACCCCTACATGCCGTTTGTTTTTGCTCGGCACAACGGAATCCACTAGCAGAAGAGTGCAACACGTCATCCAGCTTGCAGTATACGTGCGTGGCTCGAAGAGGACCGGGATGAGTTTGCAGTACTTCTCTGGCCGCCAAACTCTTTTGATGTAAACCCAATCGAGAATCTTTGGGACCACCTCGATCTTGTTTTTCGCGCCATGCGTGCTCAGCCGAGAAACGTAGTGCAGCTGCCCACGGCACTAGAGCCGGCGTGGCTCCATATCCCCGTCTGTGCCTTCCATAATGGTTCAAATGGCTCTGAGCACTGTGGTACTTAACATCTGAGGTAATCAGTCCCCTAGAACTTAGAACTACTTAAACCTAACTAACCTAAGCACATCACACACATCCATGCCCGAGGCAGGATTTGAACCTGCCACCGTAGCGGTAGCGAGGTTCCAGACTGAAGCGCCTAGAACCGCTCGGCCACAGCGGCCGCCGCCTTCCAGAACCTCACTGACTCTCATTCTGCACGTCTCGCAGCAGTCCGGCTGCAACAATTGATTATTCAGGCTTCTGGCAGGTCGCCTCATTAATGGGGGCAGACAGTGTATGCTATGTTGACGTACGTCTGAAGTGTGTGACAACAGGGTTTGCCTTCTCGATACATCCCTACGAACATTGAGGCTCCCTTAAACGATTATCAAATCGGTCGCTTCACCCTGGTTTCAAAATATTGTGCTTTTATAGGTCTCAGGAATCAGTGTTGCGTGTAACATTTCACCAAGTCATTTACGGACAAGCTAGCGCCGACCTGACTTCCACAAAAAGAAGCAAGGAATTTCGCTGAACATCACAAAACGCCACTCAGTGTCGTAGTTGGCTCTGGCTCTTCGCTATACAAGTCAGTCGTGCGTGGGGTGGCATGAACAAGTGTGAAACTCGACCCAGTTGCCAGCAGTCTGTTCCTGGTGGTTAGTGGTGGCACTCTGCCTATAACATCTGCCCGCATTTCAGCTGTTACTATTCGTCTCTTCTTGAGAACCTGTTGAAAGGGTGGGTTCGTCTCTAGGTGTAGACTTTCTGGAATGACCCACACGTACTCTTCTTAGCACAGTGTTGTCCAGAGTACACCTCGCCACTACTCCTTCTGCAGTCGTTATGTCCTGTGCAACCTCTTCGTATAATGCCTCTATTTTCCTCATGCCAATAATTTGACCTTTCTCTGTCCGAAAGATGGAGATAGGCTGCGCATGCAGTTTCTCTGGCTACGAAATAGTAGCGTTGCCACCTGGAGAGCTCTCCGGTACTACGACACTGTAGGCCTTAGGTTTCGTCTACTCAGACCAGTGCTAACACTTCAGGTTGTGCACATATGACAGATGTAAACAGCCCCTATGTTGTGTTTAAGGATCGTCGCCTCCATATGAAGATTTTTTATGCTGTTGACAGAACCTGTATTTTTAAAAAGTCACTTTTAATCTTATCGTAAAAGAATTCCCCCTTCATTACCATTAATGGCTGATGGTGTATCGCAATACCACTGTAAAACTTCACAAGTTACAAATTGCGACTGTTTGCATTGTTCCGTATTTTAGCGTTATACTTGTACTTGGTCCATTTTTGGCTGGGTGTAATTTTATGAAATGATTATTTACCCATAGTTCAGTAAGTGTTAAATTTTTATGTTTCATGCTGTGGGAGACAGTACACTCTTTAGCTGCACCGGCGCCCCTCCCCCCTCCCTAAAACCAATGTAGGGCCTAACTTTCATGTTTGTAGAATTACAGGCTTTTAACGTGATTTGTTGTTTTAGATTTTTGCATTTGAAGATTATATTTGTTCTGGGTTTTGTAATTTTCTGAGATTCTCTGAAGATGATTTTAAATAGAGGCGACACGCGTCGCAAATTAAGAACTAATAAAACCATCTCTTCCGCACCGCTGGATTGTGCATATTGGTGAAGCTGATGTTGCTTTGTTTCCTCGGGGCCCCCATGTCGCATGACGCAAGACTTGTGACCTTTTTCTTTCGGACAATATTAAGGACAATGTTTACGTACCCCACAACCAAGAACAGTGGAACAGCATAGAGAATGCATCAGTGCTGCTGTGGTGACCATTCAGAAGACGTTGCTACATGAGGTACTGCACAAACGTGACTACCGCTTGGACATGAGTCATGTGACCAGAAGATTACTCACGGAAAATATACAGAGTGCAAAATGCAAACTTAGTGAACTGCGATTCTGCTTATGTATCAACGACATTTGACCATAAAATACTTTGGAAAGTACACTGTCCAGACAATCTAATGTGAGCATCTGCAAAAACCTGAGTAACTAACTTTCGCAGCGCGAATCGGTGTCAGACGTGCAGGAGGAGAATCAGTGACATTTTGGAAGGTAGCGACAGGAATGTGGAGGCATTCCGACTCCAGTACCGTGCCCAGCTGCGCGAGATTTCTCGGCTGAGGATCGATGACGCTTACAGCCAGATCGGGGTGATCCTACAGATTCTCGATTGGGTTTAAATGCGACGAATTTGCTGATCAGGGGAGTATGGTAAATTGGTGGTGTGACACGTTGTGGAAAAACCAGCTACATGTAGAAGTGGACATGGTTCCCAAGGATAAATGAATACTTTCATTGATCTATTGTACTTCCCAAAATGGTGAGCTTACGTAGGGAATGCCACGAAAACATACCCCAGATCGGAACGTTCCCTCCTCCAGCGTCGACTCTTTCGACGATTGTAGTTGCGGTATTGGCGTGCAAATTCCAGCCTTCGACACCAACAGACAGCTGTTAGCACGGGTGCCTGAACGAGGCATCTGCTGCTGAGGCCCGTACATAGCAACGTTCGCTCTACGATCGTTGAGGAGACACTGTTGGCAGCCACTTGGATCATTTGGGCGTTCAGCTGCTTTATAGTTGCACGTCTATTCCTCTGTACACATATCGGCAGCAGTCGTTCACCTCTGTCATCCAAGGGCCGACGTGCACCAAAGTTGGCTCGGCAACGGTTTTGGTTAGTTGCGTTTTGCCATGCATAGCACGCTTTAACCACGTTGGCGTGTGAACAGTTTATAAACTTGGTCACTTCGGAAATGTTTCGATTCTTGGCCCCAAAGCCAATGATCGTGCCCTTTTCGACGTCAGATAAATTGCTATGTTTCCGCATTACGACAACTACTGCACTGTTTTCCGCGTCCCCACGACACGCCTTATATAACCTCCACTGCTAGTGCTACCACCTGTCGTCTGTTCAAAAGGAAGACGAATGATAAGATATGTCGGAATGGAGCACATGGATCCGACTCACTCGCTCTCCTAATGTTTGTACAGTGCCCACCAAAAATTATGGGGCTTAGTGTAATCAGAGAAAAAGCATTCTGGTGTCGAATGTACATTTACAACTGAATGAACACCTGGTAAAAAACAGTGGAATCAATGTCATTTGCAGTAAGTGGTGTTGCACGATCTGGCATCTTGAAACGTTTGTCTTTACAAATTTGTAGAGATCATTGAATAACATCCAGAATAAGATTGTCACTTTGCAGCGCAGTGTGCGCTGATATGGAACTTCCTGGCAGATTAAAACTGTGTGCCGGACCGAGACTCGAACTCGGGACCTTTGCCTTTCGCGGGCAAGTGCTCCACCATCTGAGCTACCTAAGCTTCTGTGAAGTTTGGAAGTAAAGCTGTGAGGACGGAGCGTGAGTCGTGCTTGGGTAGCTCAGATGGTACAGCACTTGCCCGCGAATGGCAAAGATCCCCAGTTCGAGTCTCGGTCCGGCACACAGTTTTAACCTGCCAGGAAGTTTCATATCAGCGCACACTCGGCTGCAGAGTGACAATCTCACTCTGGAAACATCCCCTAGGCTGTGGCTAAGCCATGACTCCATAATATCGTTTCTTCCAGGAGTGCTAGTCCTGCAAGGTTCACAGGAGAGCTTCTGTGAAGTTTGGAAGGTAGGAGACGAGGTACTGGCCGAAGTAAAGCTGTGAGGAGGGGGCGTGAGCCGTGCTTCGGTAGCTCAGATGGTAGTGCACTTGCCCGCGAAAGGCAGAGGTTCCGAGTTCGAGTCTCGATCCGGCACACAGTTTTAATTTGCCAGGAAGTTTCATTGAATAACATAATCGAAAAAAATACTATGAAATACCCTCACCAGTTACAGCCTTTATAAAATGGTTCCTAATGTGAACAGGACATATGTGATTTGAAAGATAGTCATACCAGTAGATAATCCATGGGTGTTTTGGGGCCACTGTGTGGAATAAAACTATTTCTGCTGTGACTGCGAAGCTCTATTTGGTATGGCAGGAGAAAAAATAATGTGGTAAAGAGCAGGTGGTTCGGGTAGAGAGGAAGTGAGGACTAGAGGGTAAGTAATCATGGAGTAATAGATCGGCCTGAAACGTCTTAAGTTGACGCTGTAGGGGTCGGACAATAGTACTTAATTCTTGATTTATGCTCGGTGCATCAGACAGACATTGTCTCCCAATACACGGACAGGAAAAAATCGGAACAACAAGAATGAGATGTTCCACATAAACGAAAGTTGGTAGCCGTGTTTCTACATCTTAAAGATGATCTCTATTCAGATTTCGCGCCGGTCGCAGATTAGTAGCGCGAGTAGCTCCAGTATGAGGACGCAAAACATACTGTAATTGTAGTAAGCGTTAGTTACCTCCGAGATTGGACGTGGTAAGTTAATGCTACTCAAGGCTGCCTTTAAGGCGACAAAGACGCCATTGTCAACACCTCACTGAGTTTGAACAAGGAGTGTGATACGGCTATGAGATGGATACTGCATCTGCAGCAGCAATTTGAGCAGCACAGTGACACAACGAACTGTCACAGACCGGTTGCTTCAATGACAGCTCCGAACCAGACGCTCTGTAGCATACAGTCCACTGACTCCACACTACAGTCGTTTGCGATTCAGTGCAGTGATGTCAAGCGAGAGCTCATTGGAGGACAAGATGGTCTGTTGTTTATTGTGATGAAATCTTGTTCTCTCCCAGTGCAAGTAATAGCCATATGTTGGTTAGGAAAATGCCAATTGAAGGCCGGCAACCAACCTATCTGCGTGCTATATACGCTGGAATTACGGTCTGGTGTGTGATTTTGCATGGCAGCAGGACCACTCTCGTGGTGGACTGCAAAATTTCGCTTCAACCTGGTGGTCCGACCTGTTATGTTGCCGTTCACGAACTGCATTCCCACGGGTGTTTTCCAATAGGATAACGCTCGCCTGCATAGCGCTGTTGTAACCCTACATTCTGGAGAGAGTGTCGACATGTTTCCCTGGCCTGGCCGATCACCAGATCTATCTCCAATAAAGCACATGTGGGAAGTCATCAGAAGACAACTCCAGCGTCATCCACAAACGGCATTAACCGTCCCTGTGTTGACCGACCAAATGCAACAGGCCTGGAACTCCATCTCACAACCTGACATCCGGCATCTGTACGACACAACGCACGCACGCGTGCATGCTTATATTCGACATACTGGGGATTACATCGATTATTAATGGAACAGAATCTCAAATCTTCAATGACTTATCTTGCACTTACGTTAGCCAGTGATCTTGCAATGTTAATCACTTAAATACGTTACCTAGACAAATGTGCTCGTACTGCAGTAATTTCATTTCTCTACAGTAATTACGTTTTCGTGTTGCGATTTTTTTCCCGTCTGTGTAGATGTAAGTGGTAGGGAATCTTTACTGGAAGTATTTGTGTGCAATATATCTATGTATGGATGTGGAAGCTTTTGAAATGTGGTTCTACAAAAGAATTCTGAAGATTAGATGGGTAGATCACGTAACTATTGAAGAGGCACTCAATAGTATTGGTGAGAAAATAAATTTGTGGTACAACCTTACAACCTGACTAGAAGAAGGGATCAGTCTATAGGACACATTCTGAGACATCAAGGAATCAATAGTTAAGTACTGGAGGGAAGGGTGCTGTGTGAAAATCATATAGGGAGATCAAGATATGAAAACATTAAGCAAATTCAGAAGGACGTAAGTCGCAATAGTTATTCGTAGTTAAAGAGGCTTGACAGGGTAGGGTAGCACGGAGAACTGTATCAAAGCAGCCTGCGAACTGAAGATCATTAACAACAACAACATGAGCTCCAAGGCTCACTTTTGAGCTAAAAAAATAGTTGGCGCAGTCATAAGACACAACACGTGACCAGCAGATCCTGTGTGGCTGACTCCCTGTCCATGGCAGGTGTGACCCGGCGTATAGTTTTGTCTTTTCTATTTTGTTTTTATCTACTTTACATTCTGCAAGACAATTTCTTTTCCTATTTCTTATTCTGTGGTTATACATAGTATCAACATCTATGTATCATCTACAGTGGCTAGCATGTTATTTCTGAAAAGCTGTACATAAATTTTTGGGTTGTTCTCAATTTTATACACAGAAGTTTGTATAATATTTTAGAGATATAAAACGAGACTTACTGAAGATGACAGTTATGTATCGTGCCACGTATGGTTAAAGAAGATCGGAAAACATGGTGATTTGCAGAAAGTGGAGGGTTTTAGAAACAAAATTTAATTTACAAACACAAAAAAAGACAACAGGAGCATGTAATCACAGCCAGTTGGTAAGATTTTTCTCTTTCGACTGGCTTTAGACGATAGCATGGTTTCTGTTGACAGTCGCAATTTAAAACGCAATACTTTACGTATAAAATAGCGTTTAAATGCAACATTGTCCAGAAGTCAAGTGCGGAACGCAGTTTGATTCTAGTGGGGAACACTGTAGCCGCTTTACAAAGATTGATAACCGTCCTCAGGCACAGTTTGGTTTCCAAAACAAAGATAATTTTGAGATGTTTTTGTGCACAGTCAGTAAACTGTTCTATACCGTATTAACGATTCCAAATGATTACTTCCCATTTATCTGAGACACGCAACAGTATCAGTATTGTCAGTCACGTAGCACCTGGCCGACGGCGATGGTAATCAAATGTCAGTTTGCAATAGTACGTATACATCTACATCTACATGGTTACTCTGCAATTCACACTTAAGTGCTTGACATAGGGTTCATCGAACCATTTTCATACTACTTCTCTACCATTCCATTCTTGAATGGCGCGTGGGAAAAGGGAACACCTAAATCTTTCCGTTCGAGCTCTAATTTCTCTTGTTTTATTATGAAGACCATTTCTCCCTACTCCAAATTGCGAGTTTTTGCTCTGTCTCTAATGACATCGCCGTCGACTACGTGTTAAACCCAAATCTTCCTTTCTTCTTCTGGGCTAAAGTACTGTCTGTGTCTACTTAGTTCCCGTGATAAATCCTAGTTTGCGACGAACTAGCAGGAATTCTGGCGTTTGCAATGTAGATGGCAGTGTTTACGCCAGCACCCCGTCTTGGATCTTTCCTCGTTGTGCTCCTTTATAACAGGACTGCGAGCGTACAAATGTTGGCGTGGCCGGGTGCAGGAAGAAACCAACTACATCGGACCTCGATGGGAATGTAAAGTGTTCTGTCTGTATTGACATAGTTACTGATGGCCAAATAAGCTGTCGAAATCTACACATTGACCCATCTGCCATGCTTGTTGCGTCCCCAGTTCCCGTCACCTCAGTTTCATCCGAAGATCGCTTTTAAAAGTCCGGACACTTTAATGGGGATAAATGGCCGATATTACGAATCAGACTTACATGAAGTGCTGTTAATGGCGTACCCTCTGTTGTAAGGTTGAGCAGGTATCAAGAACTCCATAGATATATTCGTCTCTTGACGTCAGTGCTAGAAGTCTTTAAAGTGAGACAGTGGAGTGAAAGCCACGACTTCTCGCAGGTATGTTGATGTCTGAACATACATTCGAACTCCTGTCACTCTTAAGCTTGATGATGAGGCAGCTCTCAAAAAGCGAGGTAGAAAATATTTTAAGTTTTGAGTAATGTTGTACAACGTCCTAAAATAAATTAAAATTGATTCCAATGCTGCGGATTCCAACAAGGTGATCGGGAGTTTTTCCTTGTTTGTTAGGTGACTGTCACAAAAGGGAATTCTCTACCCCACTCCCAGCCCTCTAGCGTATTTGGCTGACATGATCAAAATTATAAAACATCTATTCCTGCTCTCACGAATACAAAATGAAACACGTCAAAAAATCACATACACACACACACACACACACACACACACACACACACACAAACAGAAATCAACTCTAAAATATTTTCATTTACGGTTTTTTATTTCTTTTAAAACTTCTTGGTAACCGAATTAGCTCTTAGCAGTTCCTTTATTACAGGATCACACACAATCGTTTTCCCCATGAATTAGTAGCGTCCTCGGTTTATACATCGAAGAAAAAGTGTAATATGATTTGGAAGGTGTAATAATTGTAAAAATAAGGAAATTAAGCAGAAAGACGGGGAAACGAATATTAAAATAACTAATGTAACATTGCTTCGTTAAAATATACGGTGTCCCAGCTTTCGGATGACGTTTGAGTTGCCAGAACCGCCTAAATTGGATCGTTACAAGATGAAACATCAAAAATTCCAATGGGCAGCAGCCTCAGGCGGTGTGGTTGAGCACTGTGAGCCACGGGTATGGACCTAAGAAAGGAGCTGAAATAAGACCATGGAGGAAAACTATACGGAGTAAATACTTGTTCCGACAGAAAAATATGAAGACTCCCCAGTGATGAAAAGTCAACAGATGGCCGCAGTAGCTACATAACGGAGATTCGGCTCTGCCTGAAGTAGGAAGGCCAGGCAATTACAGGGACGTAGTAAGAAACGTTAAGATAAAACTAAAATTAGATGTACCATAGCAACTTCCCGTGATAAAACATTAGTAATCTAAAGACTACAGAGTTACCTATAAATATTGTTATATTTGAGACAAAACCCATCATAGGAACGTATTAAATAGAGACAAATAGTCGCCCCATAATCATTAAAACGTAGGTAGTACAAGTAGCTAAGCGAGCAGGCTGTGAAAGGGAACTAAAACTTCCTGTAGTATGACATGCGCCCTCTAGAAAGATATAGTATCCATATTGCTTGTTGGCCGCCTCTCTCGCCGGCAGGTTCAGTAACACTACGTCCTTCTTGAGGCAGAGTCGCATCTCCGCAGGTGGCTTTTGCGGGTATCTGTTGGTTTTTCATCACTGGGGAGTCTTCATATTTTTCTATCAAAACGAAGTGTTTACTCCGTATAGCTTTCCTCCAGGGTCTTATTTCAACACCCTTTTTAGCTCCACATCCGAGGCTCGCAGTGTTCAAGTACACTATCCGTGCATTCTACCCATTGGACTTTTAAATGTTTCATCTTGTAACCATCCAGCTTCGGCGATTCTGGCGTTCCGAACGCCATCAGAACTTTGGGAGACAATGCGTGTTACCAAACCAATATTAAATTGGTTATGTATTTATTCCGCTATCTTTCAGGTTAATGGCCTTATTTTTATCACTATTATACCTTATAATTCAAATTATTTTTTTCATGGATGTATACATCTGAGGATGCGATTAAATCATCGTGATACCGGTTGTGTATGATCCTATACTGAAGAGCTAAAGAAACTAGCTTTTTTTTCTTTTTTTTCGTTTTGGCTATCAGTCTTGTAACTGGTTTGATGCGGCACGCCACGAATTTCTCTCCTGTGCTAACCTGTTGATCTCAGAGTACCACTTGCAGCCTGTAAGTTAACGAGCAATTCGCTCTCATGAAGCCGAAAGAGTCAGCCTTCAGGAATTGTGAAACGAACCCTGTCATCCAGGACCGGATGCCACAAATGGCGCAGATTCACCACGACATTGGGAAACTCACAAACGTCTATTGTCTATTGAGGCCTAAGCGCTGTAGTGTGCGAGTGAGACAGACGAGAACCTACGTCATAGGGAAACACAGTATAAGCAGATTGTGGCTAGGGAGGCGTAACAGTGTTAAATATGGCGGACCTAAGATCGGCCATGAAGGGAAACATTTATGGAAAGTATTTAATTTTGTAGTAATGCAGGGAATGAAGCCACAGTAATTTTAATTTGCCATCGTCCATAAATTTTCATGGCGATCACAATAAAGATTGAATATTGATCATTTAGGATTTACTGTTAAAGTGAAATTCACAAGTTTTGTAACAAAGACTTGAATGCTAAAATCTGAACGATTTAGTCGGTCTTAACGATCGACATTTCATATAGAAGTCCATCATTAAAGTGACAAACGTTGTAAATATCAACTCTATAACATTATTTGTTTAAAAGATATAGTAAATTTTAACTATCAGTATTTTTGGTTAAGCATCAGATCATCATTTCCTCCACACGAAACACATTGAACGATGACAGCATGACACCTTGTTGAATCATTAGGTAATAGAATATTTGTTGTAAGGTTTAGTGCATAGTAGTTACCTTCGTTCTTTATTTATTTATCAGAAAGCACATTGGTGCAAGGCTACTGCCCGTAACATTCAAATTTAAGAAGGAAATTGTATTGGTTTTATGTAAAAAAATTTAACGTTTATTATGTAATGGATATTACTGTTACTTTATTTAGAACGTGAAAGTTGCCAAACTTTAATTATTGGAATATGTTAAAATGTAAATTGACGTAGAATAGGCTGTAGCCAATTAGATGGACGGCTTCAGAAAGGGAACTGCACTAGTCAGTTGAACGAAGATGTTCGGCGAGTGGGAAACGCTGCTGGGGACGGGCAGAGAGACAGTGCTGGTGCAGACGCCCAAGCGTCGGCTGGAGACACCAAAGGGTACAGTTCGGATTGAGACGCAAAAGCGGACAGTCGGTCTTTAGGTAGCTAGGAAGTGAAACGACTTAGAAAATTTCGCGTTGTGTGGTATTGCGAGACTTAGTCTCTGAGCGGTGAGCAGCCGCGCGCCTGGTGTGAACTCTAACTTTTCGTGTAAATATCGAGGTGGAGTGTTGGACTTGTTTCGCGATGAGATTGTGAATGATAAAACTGTGTCAAATGGATATGCTCTCGAGTCTAATATTAATTCTAAATACGACCACTTTCTCTATTAGTTTTCTTCCTGAATAAACATTATTCTAACCAGATCGGAACTTTGTGGCCTGTATCATTTGTGGATCGTTAATTTAGTTCCCGATATTATTATTACTGTTAGTATATGTTATATTAACTTTGTATTTTTCAAACTTGCCATCAGCCAGGCAGTTTAACCAAAGGGTCACAAGTGTCTAATTTAGGGCGTGTAATGCGACACTGAGACACGTGCGGTTCAACCCCTAAACGAGTTTGAGCCAAGACATTTCGACAGAGAGAAACCGCATTTGAGCCCGAACATCTTTGAGATGTTAGCTTGCAAACCAAGCTCCTCAATTAGTTGCTGGATGTATTCCAATCTCTGTCTTCGTCTACAGTATTTGCCCTCTACAACTCCCTCTAGTACCATGGAAGTCATTCCCTCATGTCCTATCATCCTCCTTATCAGTGTTTTCCACATATTCCTTTCCTCTCCGATTCTGCGCAGAACCTCCTCGTTCCTTATCTTACTACTCCACCTAATTTTCAACATTCGTGTGTAGCACCACATCTCAAGTGCTTCGATTCTCTTCTGTTTCGATTTTCCCATAGTCCATGTTTCACTACCATACAATGCTGTACCCCAGTCGTACATTCTCAGAAATTTCTTCCTCAAATTAAAGCAGATATTTGATATTAGTAGGCTTCTTTTGGCCAGTATTGCTCTTTTGGCCTTTGATAGTCTGCTTTTGATGTCCTCCTTGCACCGTCCGTCATTGGTTATTTTACTGCCTAGGTAGCAGAATTCCTTAACTTCATTGACTTCCTGACCATCAGTCCTGATGTTAAGTTTCTCGCTGTTCTCATTATCTTCGTCTTTCTTCGATTTACTCTCAATCCATATTCTGCACTCATTCATTAGACTGTTCATTCCGTTCAGCAGATCATGTAATTCTTCCTCAAATTCACTAAAGATTGCAGTGTCATCAGCGAATTATATCGTTGATATCCTTTAACCTTCAGTTTTAATTCCATTCCTGAACCTTTCTTGTATTTCCATCATTGCTTTTCTAATACGAGTACTTCTTTCTTGGTCGTCCACTCTTATTATTCCCAGCTGGCTGTTGTAGATATTGTATGTGACCCGTCTCTCCCTATAGCTCACCTCAACTTTTTTCAGAATTTCGAACATCTTGCGTCATTTTACGTTGTCGAACGCTTTTTCCAGATCGACAAATCCTATGAAAGTGTCTTGATTTTTCTTTAGTCTTGCTACCATTATTAACCGCAACGTCAGAATTACCTCTCTAGTGCCTTTATTTTTCCTAAATCCAAACTGATCGTCATAGAGCGCATCCTCAATTTTCTTTTCCATTCTTCTGTATATTATTCTTGTAAGGAATTTGGATGCATAAGCCGTTAAGCTAATTGTGCGATAATTCTCAGCACTTTCCTTCTTCGGAATTGTGTGGCTGATGCATTCCCCAAAGTCAGATGGTATGTCGCCAGACTCGTATATTCTAGACACCAACGTGAATAGTTTTTTTTGTTACCACTTCCTCCAATGATTTTAGAAACTCTAATGGATGCCTTATTTGATCTTAAGTAGGCCAAAGCTCTTTTAAATTCTGATTATAATACTGGGTTCCCTATCACATCTAAATCGACTCCTGTTTCTTCTTCTATTACATCAGACAAATCTTCCCCCTCATAGAGGCTTTCAATTTAGTGTTTCCACCTATCCGCTCTCTCGTCTGCATTTTCTCTCGTTGCACTCTTAATGTCATCACCCTTGCTTTTAATGTCGCTGAATGTTGTTTCGATTTCTGTGTATGGTGAGTCTGTCTTTCCGACAATCATTTCTTTTTCGATGTCTTCACATTTTTCCTGCAGCCATTTCGTCTTAGCTTCCCTCCACTTCCTATTTATTTCATTCTTCAGCGACTTGTATTTCTGTATTCCTGAGTTTGCAAAAATTGGAAATTTGTGGTAAGATCTTTTGGGACCAAACTGATGAGGTCATCGGTCCCTAAGCTTACACACAACTTAATCTAACTTTAACTTAGCTAAGGAAAACACACACACCCAGGTCCGAGCGAGGACTCAAACCTCCGACGAAGGGTTCCTGAGTTTCCCGGTACATTTTTGTATTTCCTCCTTTCATGGATCAGTTGAAGTATTTCTTCTGTTCCACATGGTTTCTTAGCAGTTACCTTCATTGTACATATGTTTTCCTTCTCAGCTTCTGTGACAGCCCTTGATAGAGATGCCCATTCCTCTTCAACTGTACTGCCTACTGAGCTATTCCTTATTGCTGCATCTATAGCCTTAGAGAACTTCAACCATATCTCGTTATTCCTTAGTACTTCCGTATCCCACTTCTTTGCGTATTGGTTCTTCCTCACTAATGTCTTAAACTTCAGCCTGCTCTTCATTACTACTATATTGTGATCTGAGTCTATATCCGCTCCCGGATGCACCTTACAACCTAGTATCTGATTTATAACACTATGTCTGACCATGATGTAATCTAACTGAATTCTTCCCGTATCACCCGGCCTTTCTCAAGTATGCCTCGTCCTCTGGTGATCCTTGAACAGGGTATTCGCTATTACTAGCTGAATTTTTTACAGAAGTCAGTCTTTATCCTCTCTCATTCCTTGTCGTAAGCCCATATTCTCCTGTAACCATTCTTCTGCTCCTTCCTCTACAACTGCATTCCAGTCCCCCATGACTACTAGATTTTCATCTATCTTTACATATTGTATTGCCCTGTCAGTATCTTCATATACATTTTCTATTTCCTCATCTTCAGCTTGCGACGTCGACATGTATACCTACATTATCGTTGTCGGTGTTGGTTTGCTGTCGATTCTGATAAAGTCGACGCTGTCACTGAACTGCTCACAGTGACACACTCTCTGCCCTACCTTTCTATTCATAACGAATCCTGCTCCTGTTATACCATTTTCTGCTGCTGTTGATATTACCCTATACTCATCTGATCAGAAATCCTTGTCTTCCTTCCACTTCACTTCATTGACCTCTACAGTGTCTAGATTGCGCCTTTCCCGTTTTGTTTTCAGATCTTCTAATTTCCCTACAACGTTCAAGCTTCTGATATTCCACGCGCAGACTCGTAGAACTTATCCTTTTGTTGATTATTCTTTCTTTATCTCATGGCAACTTCCCCGCTGGCATTCCCCTCCCAGACATCCGAATTTGGGACTATTCCGGAATGGAGAGATTATCATGACACTGCTTCAATTACAGGCCACATGTCCTGTGGATGCACGTTACGTGTCTTTAATGCAATGGTTTCCATTACCTTCTGCACCCTCATTTCGTTGATCCCTGCTGATTCCTTCGCCTTTTGGGGCAGTTTCCCACCCCTAAGACAAGCGAATGCCCTGAAGCTCTGTCCTCTCCTCCGCCCTCTTTGACAAGGCCGTTGGCAGAATGAGGTCGATTTCTTATGCCGGAAGTCTTCGGCCGCCAATGCTGATTATTAATCAAAATTCAAGCAGCGAGCGGATTCGAACCCAGGACAGAAAACGTTTTGATTATGAATCAAAGACACTACCCCTACACCACGGGTCTAAGAAACTGGTACACTTCCCTACTATCGTGGAGAGCCCAGCACGTTGCAAGGCATCCCAGATATGCTTAGTAATGTTCGTATCATGTTTGGAGAGGTTGGTGGCCAGTGGAAGAAGAATGTTCCTGGAACCACTGTGTAGCTATTGTGGACGTGTAGGATGTCGCAGTGTCCTGCTGGAATTTCCCAAGTCGGAATGAACGTTGGACACGAATGGATGCAGGTGATCAGACAAGATGCTTACGTACGTGTCACCTGTCAGAGTCATATATAGACGATATAGACGTCAGAGGTCCCATATCACTCCAAATACAGACGCCCCTCGCCATTACAGAGCCTCCACCAGCTTTAACAATCCTTACTGACATACAGGGTTCATGGATTCATGAGGTTGTCTCCAAGCCCGTTCACGTCCATCGGCTCGATTCAATCTGAAACGAGACTCATCCGACCAGGAAACACGTTTCCAGTCATCAACAGTCCGAAGTCGGGATTGACGGGCCCAGGCAAGGCTTAAAGCTTTGTGTCAAACAGTCGTCAATGGTACCCGAGTGGGCCTTCAGCTCAGAATGCCCATGTCGATGATGTTTCATTGAATGGTTCGCGTGCTGACACTTGTCGATGGCCCAGTACTGAAACTTGCAGCAGTTTGCGGAAGGGCTGCACTTCCGTCACTTTCAACGATTCTCGTTTGTCGTCGTTGGTCCCGTCCTTGCAGGATATTTTTCGGCCTACCCATGCCGGAGATTTGATGTTTTACCGGATTCCTGAAGTTCACGGTAAAATCGTGAAATGATCGTACTATAAAATCCGCACTCCATCTCTACCTCGGGGATGCTGTGTCCCATTGCTCGTGCGCCGACTATAACACGACGTTCACACTCACTTAAACCTCCATAACCTGCCATTGTAGCAGCAGTAACAAATGTAACAACTGCGTCAGACACTTGTTGTCCTATATAGGCGTTGACGATCGCAGCGCCGTGTTCTGCCTATTTATATGTCTCTGTTTTTGAATACACATACCTATACCAGTTTCGTTGGTGCTTCAGTATGTAATAAAGAAACTGTTAACAACTAATGGGGCTAACAAGAAGATATTTAATAGTTTTAAAATAAAGTAAGATATTTTAACTTAAAAACAGATCCAAACGCCCGTTAACGTGGTAGGTTTTCAAGAGATGTCCTTTGGTTGCCAAAAGAATGTCGGAAGTGGAAATTCCTCCCAAATATTCCCAATTCTAATCACCTCTGCCCATCTCCTGGTTTAATGGGTTATTTAGATGTAAAAAATAAAAACATGTTAAATCACATAAAGCTCCTCAACATAAAATTAGAAGTAAAGAAAGAACATTTTGTTAATTGGATCAACTTTTACATTTTACGTATCACCCAAGAATGAATATTGAGTTCTCTCACAGTGTTGGTCAGTCTTTGCTTATCTTCTAGTATCGCACATCAGTCTGGCAAAAGTGAAGTTCTATGCGTTTCGCTGGACCGCTACTTTTAGTGTTAACAGACTGCAACGCCTCGCACCTCAGTACGTACATCACTTCAGCGGTGCCGCAAATATTCCGTCTGCCGTCTCATTTATTTTACGCCAGGCTCTACTGTAGCTCATATTTCAACAGGTCTCTTCAGCTCTGAACAGCTTTTCCTTTTTGTTGCTTGCTTTATGGTGTGCAGTGTATTTCAGTCAACGTGAAACGGATAATAAATGAAGGGAGATACATTTCAACTAGGCTCGCATTTTTAATAAGAAGTGAGAATAATTCTTATTCAGGAAGAGCAGCCCAGAAGAAATGTTACTGGCACGAAAAAGGTGAAGGAGACGCGATTTCCATTTACGCTAAACTGTGAGATTAGCAAAACAAATATCCTGTCACCTCTGACTAAAAATACCATCTTTTGTTGGTAGCGTGCACGCTTCACGAAAGCTTCAGTTTTCATTGTATTTAAGTTCACATTGAGATAAACGGAAAACTTGTAAAACATTACGAAGGCCTTGATAGGGTTTCGAAATTGCCGACCAGCCAAATGCTATCGAATAGTTCTTGCCCAAAATTTTTTTAAGCGTCAAGTCCGTCAGACCTGATATCAAAGAGTAAAATATGTCGTATTAGGCAACGTTTGTATCTATTAATATTCCACATGAGTGTGCGGAATTCTTTTACTGCTGTGACATTTAACAGTCTTTGTACAAGTAATGATCACCGATCAGATTCATACATTGTATTGCCCACGATCATTCAAATAGAACCTTGCTACGTAAGTTGTGCATGGGGTACATCGCTGTTGCTGCATTTAACTGTGAAGCCGTAAACCTGAATTCAGTATATAGATGAGAGATCCTGGAAATAGAAGGAAAATCTAATGGACCCTCATCTCAGCTGATGGGTTAATCAGAACAGAACGTGACTTGAAAACTGCTTCCCTAGGTCCTAAGTATAGTTGACGCTGATTCACTGTTGAAGATCAAACTTTTTATCTTTCATGAAATGAAGGACGCTGTTTTAACTAGGAACTCATAAAATTTTAGCTATCTATTTTATAATAAAGTGTGACAAATATTTTGCTTTGTCTTTCACGCTATCACCTTCAGAGAGTTCCGAACCGATATTGTAAGAGAAAAGTTCAGGTCTAGAATACGCTCCGGAACTGCACATTAGATAGATAAGGCTAGTGAGACATGCAATTATGCAACTTTCTTCCTTAAGAATAAATACATTCGCACGTCTTGAGTCTGATTGTTCGCAGTTCCGCTCTCATATTTTGTGGATCTGGAACCATTTCTCGACGCGAACACGTATTTAGTTCAACGGGGATTTAGGACTATCATGCATGGGCAGCGTATAGTTCCAGTACCATAATAATGCTCTTAAATTTCTTAGTATGAGGTATTACGAATGGAAAACATCACGAAACTGACTCTATTCTGATAAGAAACTCGCAACACCTATGGCGCGGCACCCTTTTTACTCACTCGGAAAGCAGGGAAGAGAGATTAAACGGAGGTCACTGGTTCAGGTTTACGGTAGGGTGTTCAAGATCCGTTGGGAGACGCTGATGCTGCCCACACATGCGGACGGCACAGGAACGATAAAAGTGCAAAATAAGCCGCGTGCCCTCTTTCTGCGAACGATGCATCTCCTACTTGCTTCGGACAAGGACGCCCTCACTGGTAGACCGACTGAGGAGGGGGCGTTCTGGTAGACTGACTGAGGAGATGGCGCTTCAATGGCCCCGAACCCCGATTACTGTAGGATACATTATCGCGCCACCACTGTGTCACATTCGCACCTATCTGGTCGGCATGAGTTATCTTATGTGCTATGTGTCCTGCAGACCATACGGGCGCCTCGAACCAAGGACTTCCGCCGCTATTTGCAACGTACATTGCTTGCTGATGTGACGGAACGCCGACGTCCTGCGATTGGCAGGAAGCCGATGTGGAGTAACACCCTTTCCTTCTCACCACGGTGAGGGCGCTGTGGAATGTGACAGCAACTGAAAAATCCCCCACCTGACAACGTTGTGTATTATAAATCTTGCCGACAACCCTCCCTGCCCCAGATGCAGCGCTGTCCACAGCGACATGCACCGTGTCATTATCGACACGGCTGCCAATTTTTGGTTCCTCACGCATCGCATGTTGGGACTGTTGCTGCGACGGATGCCTCACTCTGTAGAGCCCACCGAACTGATCCATGCTGATGTTACTTTCTACACTATTACTCGTCATAAATGTATGGCGTTGTCATACAGTTTTAGTGAGGGCCTTGCATAGTTGTTAGATATTTTGCGCTATTTAACGGCAAATTACAGGGTTTTATGGCCCAAGGCGTCGTATGGTTCGCTCGTTGTTTAAGCACCCTCCAGGACATTGAGGTGTACCAGGTCTGTGCAGAGCACGAAATGGACAGAGGAATGACATTAACTTAATTGTGGGGGTGTTTAACCCTCGCTGAACGAGAAAACGACGTGGATACCCCTCTGTCTGGCTGCTGTGGGCACCCAGGGAAGAAAGGGGGGGGGGGGTGGATGGGTAATGTCATTGATCACTAATCAAAACGTCCTCGACCCTGTGTTCCAACAAGGTAAAAAAAGGGTAGCGTCCTTGGTTAGTAATCAAAACGTCCTCGGTGCCGGACCCCAGCCCCGACACAGCTTAAATTTTGAATAATAGTCATCATTGGTTGCCGGCATAAGCAGTCATTCTTATTTTGCTAACGATCTTGTCAAAGAGGGCGGAGGGGCGGACAGAGATTCAGGGCAATCACTTTTCCTTGTCGTCCTTGGGGTGGGAAACTTTCCGTAAAGGCGGAAGAATCAGCAGTGATCAATGGTATAAAGATGTAGAAGGCAATGGAAACCACTGCATTGAAGACACATAACGTGTACCCACGTAGGCCTACATCTGACCTGTAATTGAAAAAGTCTCATATTGAACACTCCACTGTCAAATGATTCTGGAATCGTCCCCCATTCGGACACTGAGATGGGACTGTCAAGCAGGTGGTGATTAAGAGAAAAAGACTGGATAACCCGCGAAAGGATAATGTTCTACGAGTTGTGGCGTGGAATATCAAAAGCTTGAACGTGGTAGGGAAGTCAGAAAATCTGAAAACGGAAATGTAAAGGCTCATTCTAGATAAAGTGGGGATCACTGAAGTGATATGGAAAGAAGGCAAGGGTTTCCAGTCAGATGAGTATGCCGTAATATCAACAGCAACAGAAAATAGCATACGGAAGCAGGATTCGTTATAATTAGGAAGCGAGGGAAGAGAGTGGGTTACTGTGAACAGTTCAGTGATAGGGTTGTTCTCATCAAAATTGACGGCTAAACAACGTGGGCAACGATAGCCCAGGAGTACATGCCAACGTCGCAAGCTGAAGACGAAGACACAGAGGAAACATATGAGATTATTGAAAGGTTAATGCAGCGCGTAAAGGGAGACGAAAATCTAACAGTCACGGGGGAACGGAATGCGATTATAGGGGAAGCAATAAGAGATAGGATTACGGGAGAACATGGGCTTGGTGCTAGAAATGAGAATGAAAAAAATTTCAGGTAGTAATAGCAAATATTCTGGTCAAGAATCACAAGAGGAAGTGGTATAACTGGAAAAGGCAGGGAAATACGGGAAGATTTCAGTTAGCTTACGTCATGGTCAGACAGAGATTCGGAAATATGATACCTGACTCTAAGGCGTACCTAGGCACAGATATGGGCTCAGATAACAATGTAGTAGTGATGAAATTAGGCTGACGTTTAAGACATTGTTCAGGAAGAATCAATACGCAAAGAAGTAGGATACGAAAGTACCAAGGAATGTGAGATGCGCTTGACGTTCTCTAAGACTATAGATGCTGCAGAAAAGGAATTGCTCAGTAGGCACTGCAGTTGAAGAGAAATGACAACACTAAAAATGGTATCATAGAAGTTGGAAAGAACAACATAGGTACAAAGCAAGTAACTGCGAAGAAACCATGGGTAACTGAAGATATACTGCAGTTGCTCGATGAAAGAAGGAAGAACAAAAATGTTCTGGGGAATTCAGAAATATAGAAATATAAGTCGCCGAGGATTTAATAAACAGCAAGTACAATGAAGCTAAGACGATGGCTGCATGAAAAATATGAAGATATCAAAAAACAAATGATTGTCGGAAGGACTAATTCAGCATTTAGAAAAACAAAAAAAACCTTCCGGGAAATTAAAGGCAAGGGTGGTAACATTAAGAGTGGAGCGGGAAGTCCACTGTTAAATGCAGACCAGAAAAAACAGGAGTTGATTTAGAAGCGATGGAGGATTAAGTATTAGAATCGCAGTTTTGAAAGACTTAAGATCAAATCAGGCAGAAGGGATAGATAACTTTGCGTCAACATTTCTGAAATGATTTGGGGGGGGGGGGGGGGTAGAGTCTAGAATGTATACCATCTGTCTTTCCGAAAAATGCAACAGCTGACAAGTGCAAGAATTATGGCACACTCAGCTTAATAGCTTTTGCATCCAAGTTGCTGACAATAATAATATACAGAAGATGGAAAAGAAAATTGAGGATGTGTTAGATGGAGATCAGTTTGGCTTTAGGAAAGGTAAAGGTACAAGTGAGGCAGTTCTGACGTTTCGCTTTATAATGCAAGCGAGACTAAAGAAAGGGCAAGACAGGTCCATAGGATATGTCAACCTAGCAAAAGCGTTAGACAGTGTAAAATAGTGCAAGCTAATCGAAATTCTGAGAAAAATAGGGCCAGTAACATAGAATATGTACAAGAGTCAAGAGGGAATAATAAGAGGGGATGACCAAGAACGAAGCCCTCGGATTAAAAAGAGTGCTAAAACAGGGATGTAGTCTTTCGCCCCTACTGTTGAATCTGTACATCGAAGCAGTGATAGAAAAAAATAAAGGTTCAGGAGTGGAATTATAGTTCATGGTGAAAGGATATCAATGACACGATTCGCTGATGACATTGCTATCCTGTCTGAAAGTGAAGAGGAATTACATGATCTGCTAAATGGATCGAACAATTTAATAATAAGTACAGAATATGGATTGAGAATAAATCGAAGAAAGAAGAAAGTGATGAAAAGTAGTAGAAATGAGAACAGCGAGAAGCTTAACATCAGGATGATGGCAGCATAATAACCAATGACGGACGGAGCAAGGAGGACATCAAAATCAGAAAGGGCATTTCTGGCCGAGAGAAATCTTCTAGTATCAAACAGGCCTTAGGGGAGAAATTTCTGAGAATGTAAGGTACGTCTGAAGTACAGAATTATGTGGTAAGGAAACATGGACTATGGAAAACTGGAACAGAAGGGAATCGAAGCATTTGAGATGTAATGCAACAGGCGAATGTTGAAAATTAGGTAGACTGATGAGGTAAGGTATGAGGAGATTTTGCGCGGAATCGGGAAGGAAAGGAATATGCAGAATACACGGACAAGAAGAAGGGGCAGGCTGACAGGACACTTCTTAAGACAACACTGAATAACTTTTATGGTACTAGAGGGAGCTGTAGAGAGTAAAAGCTGTAGAGGAACAGAGATTGGAATACATCCAGCAAATAACTGAGGATATCGGTTGCAAGTGCTACACTGAGATGAAAAGCTTGGTACAGGAGAGGAAGTCGTGGGGGGCCACATCACACTAGTCAGAAGTCTAATGTGTCACAGGAAAAAAATGTTCACTAAAATTCAAAGTTTGCAGCCCAATAGAATTGTAATGTATATTGCTTGTAAGATTTCGAGCACAGAACGTTCTTAGAAAGCACAATGGATCCTCAAACTAAATATTTTCACACGTAAAGTTTCTGTTTTACTTATTAAAATACACTCAGCTGATTTATTGAAGCTACTGGAATGAATTATTAGCTGGGAGATGAACTTAGTTTTACATTTGCACCTCTTATTTTTTTATTCGCCTAAATATATAAAAACTGATTTTCAGAACATACATGGGCAGTGCTGTTGATCTGACTTACAGTCTCAAGTGGAACTGACGCAAACTTCCAAAGGAAGCTGTGTTATTACACATCTAAATTCGTCTCCCACTATTGATTCAGTAACTGAAATTTGACGTGTGCCAAGATTTATTGAATACTGAGTAGCGAGTTACTTGGTCATTGCTTATTTTGCTTGTGCTCTGGATTGTTTCTACGTGTTCATAACATGATTCTTTTATTCCGATTGCTGAGTTATTTGGTTACTGCTTATTCTAAATGAATTCTGGATTCTTTGCACCCATTAAGAAATTGAATTAAAGGACACAGGATACTTTTGAATGATGGAAAAATTTAAACTTTTTATTACTTTATTGCATTTTATAGTCTTTCCTGATTACATTTACACTATATACACGTAAATGGGTTTAGAAAAGAAAACGACCGCTGTATACTACATTTTAAAGTCAGGGTCGTTTACGCTACCGTCCTTCCATTATTTAAATTATGGTCAACTGTAAGTATTTCGCAAAACAGTTGGAAAACATTTGCTTCCATCGAGTGTATTTTGGATGCATGCTATATGTTGGTAAGACTGCTGGTTTCCAGCACCTGTAAATGATCATCTTTGCTCCTGTTTATTTTCGCTTTGTTGATGTGTTTTGTTTATGGCCTACTAAAAGTTTTTTCCTAAGTTGTACAGATATCTGTGATTCTAGATGTACAATTAGTGTGCAATAAGTACTAACAATGCCACAGAGCAAGAAATTGGATAAAAAAGTTTTCAGGGGCAGCCAGTTTACAAACAAAGCAGACCACATTATTGAGAAAACCGAAATATCATTTCTTCACTGATGATTTCAATCTTTAACTGTGATGCTGTTTTAAGTGGATCATAGACCTTTCCAGCTAGTTTCTTGTTCAGCGACTTTTAGGTATCTACACCATCAAGTTGTTCACATTTCACCACTTCCTTTATCAAGGAAGATGCTTCAGTAACCAATAATTTACAATTAAATTTTATCCCAATAACTCTCCCCAGAATTTTACCGATAATTATGATTTGAATACAAAATTCTATTGCTTGCGGATATAATTTCTTTTTAGCAGTTGTATATTCATTTACGTTCAAAAAATGGTTCAAATGGCTCTGAGCGCTATGGGACTTTACTTCTGAGATCATCAGTCCCCTAGAGCTTAGAACTACTTAAACCTAACTAACCTAAGGACATCACAAGCATCCATGCCCGAGACAGGATTCGAACCTGCGACCGTAGCGGTTGCGCGGTTCCAGACTGTAGCGCCTAGAACCGCTCGGCCACCCCGGCCAGTTATTCATTTATGTAAAATGTATTTAACTTCATATGAATATTATGCAACCAAATAAATTTGATAGTTATACTTTCTGAAGTATGTGCATACGAATAAAATTAGTATCCATTCACTGATGAAGCAATAATTACTAAAAACAATGCTTAGAGGAAGCTTGAAGTTGAGTAAATGCAACAGGATGAAGACTATGCTTAAATAATGTTCTGAGGGGGATTTTAATGTGACTCAAATCTTAATTCACTGTTTCCTGCAAGTTGAACTTTTCAGAACTTAGGTTCATTTTTACTGTAACTTACAAACATATCTAGTAGATTTAACCTTTGTTGCAGGTCAAACTAAATCATAGAAAACTAATTTTTTAATTAGTGGAAATATATTAAACATGAAAGTATAAGATATAATAATTTTTGTTGTGGTTAACATATTTAATGTGCGGAATATGTAAGTCTAGTGTCTTAGCTAACGTGCCATAAATATCAGATAAAAAATCTGGTCTCCTACACCTGTGGTTTATTTTTTTTTTAGGTGGTACCTGAATTTGAAGAAGCATTTTAGATAATCACTTCTTTATTACTGCTTTTTATAAACATCAGTAGGTCATAGTTCAAAATACTTGTAAATTGTTTAGAAAGTTTTGTGCAAAAACTGCGGTAAGTCACAAAACTGTAAAATGTATTTAAACATGTTGTCACAGAAGAAACCGAGTAGCTCAGCCGTCATAGTGCAGTAGTTCTGATACAAGATTGTTACCTGGAGAGTCGTGAGTTCAAAATTTACCTGAATCGAAAAATTTTAATTTCTATATTCGGTTCGAGTACATTCTAGAAGTATCTACAAATGCTAAGAATCATTGTACTGGAATGTTTTGCAGCTGTATACATACCGTATGTATTCTGGCCGGAGGAAGTTCGCTCTGCTCTCTTGTATGTGGAAGTGCTGAATAAACCTTCGTTAAGTGATGTTAGTGTTCGTCATTCATCTACTTACACCTTCCTCTACGTGACAATATAAAGAAAAAATGGTGCTTGAAAGAAATAGATGCTTATTTTCACAAAACATGGAGCTGTCTGCTTACACCAAGACATCCCCATCAACTTACCACTCCCATTAGTTACTGTGTTAGAACATTGGAAAGTTGAATACATAATGCTCTCAGAACGGTTTTTCCAGTCCTGTGTTAATGCACCAGTTTTTGACGTAACAGCATTAACTGTCAACTTTTTGGAAAAATATCTCGTGTCTTACTTTACAGACATTAGATGTGTGAGATTAATCTCAGAAGGTTTTTGAGGAAAAGATGAGCAGTAGGAACACAGGTCCGACTATACTAACCATAAGTTTCAAAACGTTTGGCCCAAAATCGATGTTAATAAATTGCAAACTAGAATTCAGGACGTAAAACGGTGACTTAATCGCTGTCTTGATATCTCGATTTTGGGCCAGATACTTCCAGAGGTCAGTGGATCAGATGGAGTTATACTGAATTTTCAGACTTAACTGAGATCTCTCTAGCTGAAGCACAAATTAGTACTCCACGGGATATCTGTCATGCACGGCATTGAGTCCCGTAAGCTCCTCCTTCTCTCTCCAGAATGCAAGCTAGATGCCAAAAATTATTTATTGCTTGAATTTCAGTTGTCACCACAAGCATATAACGCAATTTGTGATATTTGTTTGTCTCTCAGTTTTGGCGGGACGTTGATAGATTTTTTGATAAATTTATTCATTTTTGGTCTAAGCTGATACTTTTTTCGGGATAAAAATCTGCTTGTACGTCGCGCAACATGGTCCAGGCAGATGTTGTATGTCATTTTGTCAATTGTTTGCAATTACCTGCAATATCTGCAACATTTTTATAGAGGTCTGGAGTGCAGGCTGGTTTGTACAGTGAATCAGATGCAACATTTTCGATTGCTCTTTAATGATTTGTCGATTCTGACCGAATGTGGACAGCTCTTCTACTTCAGTTTTTGTGGTAATAGCAGGAACATACCATGAACAAATACAAAAAGGCGAAAACGAACAAGGTGTTGGATAGAAGTTTTCTAGAAAAAGAAGTTCGGAAGTAACCTGTAGCTCGTTAATGCCAGCCTTACGTATTCAATGTGTTTTCGAGAATTTTGCTAGAATGACGGCAAGTGATTCTGAGATTTTACGAAACCTTCTTAAACTTGATAATACAAAAAGCAGGAAATACTGAGAAGCAATATCGCTTGGTGAAATGTTATCGACTGCTATTCGTTTCTTAGTGACAGGTGATTGCCACAGATCGTTAATGTATCTACAGAGAAATCTCCCTATTTGCCATTTCAGTATGCGTACCAGATGTGTCCAAGTCCATTTTTGCAGCTTTGAGGGATTCCATTAAGGTAAGAATTGTTAACAAGAAACATTATTTATAAAAGTATTAATTCATAACTGCTTACATTTTATAAAGTGACAACTTGTCTTTAACACACGCAGTTTCATAAAACATCTAAAACTACGTAAATTTGAACGTTAATTTTGAGAAAATGAATTTATCAGTGGACTAATTTGCTGAGCTTTACTAGCAGGTAAGTTGCTGGAATGAGCCTCCTTATACGCATGAGAAGCAGGGTACTGAACGGTTTTTTTATGAAGCAGTAGCACTTACGCGTAGAGAATGAAACTGGAGGAAATGAATCCACTGTTCATCCACATTCAGCTTGATAAACTATGGCTGAATGGTTGTGGTGAAACAATGCCTCTGTTTTCTATCTTGAATCTTTTTTAATGACACATCTAAGTACTCTTCTAAACATATATCTTCATCCCTACTTTTATTCACAGTTGACGCGAAGACGTCATATGCATGGTTGAATCCAGCAGAGAACATGAGTTCTGACGTTTCGTGTGAACAGGTGCCGATTTTTGCGTTGAGTTTGTGGATGGATCTGGTACAGCAGCAGGTTCTGATACTACACTCTCTATGGATTTTTCAGCCACCCTGTTATCGCTTATATCTGCTGTGGGTAGATCGTCAGGATCATTCTCGTCAACGACAGTTTGGGCTGAGTCGTGAAAAGTCTAAAAGAGGAGGGGAAAAACAAAGGAATTATAGCGACTCACAGTTATTATTATAGAACAATGTAAGCCACTGAGAACATGTTTATGTCAAGTTGCTTATATTCTTTTGCGTTTTTTAAAAGTAATTACAGTATTTTATTGTTCGGTGAAAATTGGAATTAAAGTAATGAATACCTTTGCAATTTTTTATACTTGTACGATAATAAAACAACATTACATTATGCTTTAGGTCCCGAACAATGAAACAGGATGTTATGATATTGCCAAAGGATTTTATTCTAAATGGGACTGTCTGAATTGCATAGTCACACTGGATGGAAAGCACATCGTTCTCTAAGCTCCAGCAAACAGCTGCATTCTACACTACAATATTATAAAGTAACCTTAAGTGTTTTACTCATGGCGTTATTTGAACAAAGTATGTGAATGTAGATGTGCAGGGACGTAAGTATTATGTAGGTGTATTTTTGGATGCACACTTATTGCTGCTGTTGAGCAAAACAACCTGCAGATATCACCTGAACGATCTTTACCAGTAAGAGATGTTGACATAGCTTTTATAATAGTTGCTGAAGATGCATCTGCAGTGTCTGAACGTATTATGAAAACTGTTTTGGGAAGACATAGTAAAGGTTCCATTGAAAGAACTTTTAATTGTAGACAGTCAAGTGTTCGGGGAATAACTGAAAACGGTTTCAGAAGACTGAGCAGTGTATTTAGAGTCTCCGAAAAGCAATATCACTGCAATCTGAAACAGAAAGATAGGTTACGTCAAGCCATTCTTCTTTGCATAACTTTTTAAGTAATCATTCTTATGCATAGTCTACTCTGTTGTCCACGTGTTTGGTTCAGAGGATCACTACGAAAATGTTATCAACGGAACTTGAGGAATTTAAGGACTCCATATTCCTAGACTGCAATAGTGTGAGCAAGAAGGAGAAGTACTAGCATATTTTTCAGTCAAGAATTCGGTCACTTTTTTCACAGTCAGCCAGTGTTGTGAGAACATCAGTATGCTTTGTTGTTAAAATCACATGTCAGAGCCACACTTTAAATTACCTTTGATTTAACTATTAAAAGTGAACTAGAAAAAAACTGTACGATATTTACTATGGTTCTAAGTGTGCTCCATGAATAATGAACTTAATTTTGTTTGCGTCTAATTATGTATATAAATAAAATCCTAAGAAAAATTTAAAAATTCTCGTTATTTACTCGCAAAGTTAAGTGAGGTTGTCTGTGCAATTTTTTCGGTGGCTGTTGACAAAAAACTCAGTAAACTAAAATACGGGCATCTATCCATGTAAATATCCTTTGTACCAGCACCACTTCTCTTGTTCTTTTCTGTTTTAGTTGTTGGTCTCAAGTATACTAAGATAAACAGGTACTGCAAATATGTAACAACTAACAAAGAAAATAAATTGCTTCTAACCTTTCCTATCCTACCAGACACCGAGTCCAAAGACTAAAACAAAAGGTCACCTGCTTGTAACACGAATTTCTTTGACCAAGACAATTTGACACTTAGCCAATTGTCACTCAGTCAAGATGGTGTACTCAATAATAAAACAAAGCAGTAGGCTCTGCCAGAAATATCAACTCTTAAACAATGTGTCTAATAGTGTATTTTAATACGACAATATGCCATCTTAGGCAATTCATAACACTTGTAAGTAAGCATTACAAATATGGATTCTTATACGGTTATATCACTTGTTATGTATTTCACTGTTATTGTCTAACCGGCTTCCAGAAAAGGCTTGATAATGGCACTTGGAGCCGAAATAATGACTGTGTGATGTAACAGTGTAAATAAACAATAAACAACAGTCTAATGGCGGTACTGACTTTAAAGAAGCTTCAAGTTTGATTCACGTAGTGCAGACCACACCACCATTAGGAGCACCAGCATAGTGTACAGTTGAAATGGCTATCTTCACTGGTGCGGAGCGTTGTGTGATTGGTATTGTGTATCTGGATGCGTCTGAAAACCTTTTTAATTCCACAGATCGATGTAGATGAACGAGGTGGGATGATTTACTACCATCAAAATGGTGCACCACCTAATTTCCTCACCGAAGCTCGAGGTTTCCTCGACAATTGGTTCCCAAGTCGGTGGATTGACCACAAAGGGTCAATTGCATGGCCACTTCACTCCCCGAGCTTGGCACCACTGGGTTTCTTTCTCTCGGAATAGCGTGCCTACATAACAGTTTCTATTAATAAACAAAACTAATAAAATAAAATTAGTACTAGACAAGGCTACATCGTGTTTCATACCTCCTGATGTAGCCTTGTCTAGTACTAATTTTATTTTATTTTATTACTTTTGTTTATTAATAGAAACTGTTATGTAGGCATGCTATTCCTATTTTGTGGTAAAGATTTTCCTGTCTACTCCATTGTTATTTATGTAGTGTTCAATTTTTACCTTTTCATTGCAAAGATGTTACTTACTGTATGTTTCTACTACAGTATAGACGTGTTACTTCTCTTCCAATGTTGTTTGCAAACACATAACTTCCTTGTTGATAATAGTAAATGTCTGAAAATGACATTGTAAGCTGAAAACCGGTTAAAAATAAAAGTAATATTGTAGAACAAAAGCAAACTGGTGCTTTTCATTTATTATTATAATGGTGTTCTACCAAGAACCGTCGGAAGATTCTGTTAACGTGATATGAGATTTTAATTCGCAACCACTTCAGTGGGATTTGGTGAGATTATGCCGCCTGTTCCTCCAGTATATTGAAAGTACTTAATTAGCGGCCGTCTCGTAAGACCTGTAGCGTCACGTGCTGTGGCGCGCGCCACGGGGCCCGTATATCTCGCTGGCCACGGCCTGCTGTGCGTGACGTCACCACGGAACGGCCGCCGCTGCGGGCCCGGCGGCGCCGGCCGACTCTCGGCTGCCGCGTGCGGCGGTTATCGAGCCGCGCGGCGCCTATCTGGGTCAGGCGGCCCGCCGTCACGTGGGCCGGCCTGTTGCTTGTTAGCGACGAGTGCGGCCGCCGCGCCTTGCCGCCTCGTTTGTCACGCCTCGCGCAGCGCTCCGGCCGAGCCGAGCCACGCCACGACGAGATACGACAGCGCGGGACGTGTGGAGGACGCTGCGCCGCAGGGCAGCGCGCCTTTGAGGCCGCCGCGAGACACCTGCCCGGACGTGACGTGACGCTGCCGCACCTGGCCGTGCGCGGGGAGCCCTCACGCACTCGGACGGCTGTCACCGCCGCTCCCGCCACAAACTGGCGCTCCCAGCTCGTTGTCCTCCAAGCTCAAGTTGAACTTGTAATCTTACTGTGGGAATAATACACTAAGGTGACAAGACTCATCGCACAGCGATACGCGCATATAGAGATGGCGGTAGTGTCGCTGCACGAGTCCATTGGCAGAGCTGTCACTTTTCCCGGGTGATCCATATGTAAAGGTTGCAGACGTGACTATGGTCGCACGACGGAAATTAACAGACTTTGAACACACAACGGTAGTTGGAACTATGCGCAAGGGACAATTAGTTTCGGAAATCGTTAGGTAATTCAATATTCCGAGATCCACAGTAGCGAGAGTGTGCCGAGAATACAAACTTCCGGGCATTACCTCTCGCCACGGGCAACGCGATGGCCAACGGCCCTCACTTAACGACCGATATCAACGGCGTTTACGTAGGGTTATCAGTGTAGCCATGTATGGAAGTGAAACATGGACGATAAATAGTTTGGACAAGAAGATTGGTTGGTTGGTTTGGGGAAGGAGACCAGACAGCGTGGTCATCGGTCTCATCGGATTAGGAAAGGATGGAGAAGGAAGTCGGCCGTGCCCTTTCAGAGGAACCATCCCGGCATTTTCCTGGAGGGATTTACGGAAATCACGGAAAACCTAAATCAGGATGGCCGGACGGGGGATTGAACCGTCGTCCTCCCGAATGCGAGTCCAGTGTCAAGAAGAGATGGTTCAAATGGCTCTGAGCACTATGAGACTTAACGTCTGAGGTCATTAGTCCCCTAGAACTTAGAACTACTTAAACCTAACTAACCTAAGCACATCACACACATCCATGCCCGAGGCAGGATTCGAACCTGCGACCGTAGCGCCTAGAACCGCTCTCCCACTCAGGCCTTTGGACAAGAATGGAATAGAAGCTTTCGAAATGTGGTGCTAGAAAAGAACGCTGGAGATTAGATGGATAGATCACATAACTAATGAGGAGGTATTGAATAGAATTGGGGAGAAGAGGAGTTTGTGGCACAGCTTGACAAGAAGAAGGGACCGGTTGGTAGGACATGTTCTGAGGCAACAAGGGATCACAAATTTAGGATTGAAGGGCAGCGTGGAGGGTAAAAATCGAAGAGGGAGACCAAGAGATGAATACACTAAGCAGATTCAGAAGGACGTAGGTTGCAGTAAGTACTGGCAGATGAAGAAGCTTGCACAGGATAGGGTAGCATGGAGAGCTGCATCAAACCAGCCTCAGGACTGAAGACCACAACAACAACAACATCAGTGCTGTCACTCAAGCAACACTGCGTGAAATAAACGCAGAAATCAATATGGGAGGTATGAATAAAGTATCCGTTAGGACAGTGCGGGGACAAAGTTAATGAGTTCTGGCAACAGACGCAGAAGCGAGTGCTTTGCTAACAGCAAACATCGCCTTGACGCCTCTCCTGCAGTCGTGACCATATCGGTCACCTAAACAACTGGAAAACCGTGGCCTCGTCAGGTGAGACCTGACTTCAGTTGTTAAGAGCTGACGGTAGGGTTCGCATGTGGGGCACTCCGCACGGAGTCATGTGCTCAGGGTGTCACCAAGGCAATATGCAAGTTAGTAGTGACTCCAAAATGGTGTAGGTTGTGTTTACATCAAATGGACTCGGTATTCTGTCCAATTGGAATGCAGTTGTAGGGGAACGAGTAGAAGAAAAGATTACAGGAGAATATGAGCTTGGGACGAGGAATGAGAGAGGAGAAAGACTAATTCAGTTGAGTAACAAGTTTCAGCTAGTAATAGAAAAAACTCTGTTCAAGAATCACAGGAGGAGGAGGTAGACTTGGAAAAGGCCAAGTGGTACAGGAAGATTTCAGTTAGATTACATCATAGTCAGACATAGATTCAGAAATCAGACACTGGATTGTAAGGTGTACCCAGAAGCAGACACAGACTCAGATCACAATATACAGAGTAATGAAGAGTAGGCTGAAGTTTAGGACATTCGTCAGGAAGAACCAATACACAAATAAGTGGGATACGGAAGTACGAAGGAATGACGAGGTATGGTTGAAGTTCTTCAAGGCTATAGATACAGCAATAACGAATAGCTCAGTAGGCAGTACAGTTGAAGAGGAATGGGCATCTCTAAAAAGGGCCTTCACAGAAGTTGAGAGGGAAAATACACGTACAAAGGTGGTAACTGCGAAGAAATCATGGGTACCAGAAGAAATATTTCAGCTGATTTATGAAAAGAGGAAGTACAAAAATGTTCCAGGAAACTCAGGAAAACAGAAATACAAGTAGCTGAGGAATGAAATAAATAGGAAGTGCAGGTAAGCTAAGAGAACATGGCTGCAGGAATAATGTGAAGACATAGAAAAAGAAATGATTGTCAGAAGGACAGACTCAACATACAGGAAAGTCAAAACAACCTTCGGTGACATTAGTAGCAAGGGTGGTAACATTAAGAGTCCATCTGGAATTCCACTGTTAAATGCAGAGGAAAGAGCGGATAGGTGGAGAGAATACATTGGAAGTCTCTATGAGGGGGAAGATTTGTCTAATGTGATAGAAGAAGAAACAGGAGTCGATTAGAAGAGATAGGGGATCCAGTATTAGAATCAGAATTTAAAAGAGCTTTGGAGGACTTGAGTTCAAATAAGGCAAGAGCTGACAAGTGCGAGAATCAGCTTAAGAGCTCGTGCATCCAAGTTGCTTACAAGAATAGAAGAATATAAAAGAAAATTGAGGATGCGCTAGATGACGATCAGTTTGGCTGTAGGAAAATGAAGCACCCCTGGCAACTGGCTGCAAAAGAAGGACAACTACAAATCTCCTCAAACGGAAGTCTAACTATATATCATACGTTTCCTGGCTATAGCGACTTGCAGCAACATTCTAATGGCAATTTTAAAAGTTGTAACTGTGGACATTTTAATACAGATACTGAATAGAAATGAAGCAGTGAGTGGATGCTGGGTAGTCAACTAATGACTTTGCTAGAATCATCATCATTAAAACATTCATTTATTGTTCATTGACTACAAGAATCGTGGTGGCCACAGCCTCATGACATAAGCTGTGTATAGTCTGTCAATATGTGCAGGTACTGTCGTGCAGCCTGATAGCTTGCAGTGTTGGCAGCCATTCTGCATGGACGTCAACTGTGGCAATGCATGGTGGCTCACAATGCAGACTAGGAATTGCCTGGCAGCTCAGGAGTAGCTCACAGAGACACACACAATCATGCCATTAATCCAGACAGAATGAGATGGTTCACAGCAGCAGTGGTGGCTTCTCCACACATCCACACACAGGCAGCAAACAGTTTGCCCACATGGGGGACTGCAGTTGAACTACTGCATGACCTGGACTTTGTGCAAGCAGTAGGGACTTAGCTATCAGTGACAAAATGCAGAAGTGGTGACTGTTCCATTCATGTAGACTCATAAACTGATAGATGGTCATAGGTCCCTCCTCAGGACTTCTGTTGAGGAGGAAAAGTAAGGTTACTTCAATAAATACAATTGTGAGTTGGATTTTTAATCATGTAACAATACTTTTGACTAAAAATAACTTTGGATCTGAGCTGCCTTTGTTTTCCTACTGCAATGGTTTCTATTTTGTAAGTCACAAAAAACCATGGCTTGGGTGTAAAGCAATCAGTCCACCAATGCAGCTCTGGATCTGCCTTTTAGCTGCCTCACTGACATTACAACTGTGGTTGGTCAGCTGGCCCAGTCCCTCAGCTGACCCATGGATATGGTAATTGTACAACATCTTAGTGGCAGTTTTTGTTGTACCAGCTGGCTGTTCATCATGGAAGAGTATATGGTCAGATCTGATCTCATCTACTTAGACAAAGCCTTGCATTAGCTGGGGGAGGTGTCTCAGTTTTACTCAGCTGTGACCAGTGAATTATTTGTGGGCATCCGTAAAAGTTATCATCAAAATATTGAAAGTTATACAAGAATGATTTCAAAATAAACAAAGAGGTATGACAATCCTTTTCCCATTTTTTCAGTGAAAAATAACACCAACTGGTGAAAGAGACCTCTGTTTCCGACTCTGTAATGCATATCCGTTTACCACTCACCACTTTCAAAATATAATGGAAAATAACACAGGCTAGGCCTTGCGTCTTTGATAAGTAATCGGAACGTCTTCAATCCAAAGTTTGCCCCCAGTCACCACTCAAACTCTGAATAAAAATTATCAGCAATGGCGGCTGAAGACTTCTGGCATAAGCAGTCCCCCTCATTCTGCCAATGGCCTTGTCAGGCGGAGGAGCGGACAGAGGTTTAGGGTGCTCTCTTGGGATCAACTACATGAGGATGCAGAAGGCAACAGAAAACACTGCCATAAAGACACGTAATGTACATCCACATGTATATGAGGCCGGTAGTAAAAAGTGTCATAATGGTCTCTCCATTGACAAAAGATTCTTGACTAGCCTCTCATTCAGGTCTCCAGGAGGGGACTGCCAAGGTGGGAGGGGAGCAATGTTGGCTACGAGAAGAAGATTGAATAACCAACGTAAGGATAAGCTATTAAATCTGAAAATGGAAATGCTAAGGCACAATCTACATATTGTGGAGGTCAGTTAAGTGAAATGGAAGGAAGACAATGATTTATGATTGGATGAATAATATCAATAGTAGCAGAGAACTGTATAATGGACGTGGAACTTGTTATGGATAGGAAGGTAGGGCAGAGAGTGAGGTACTATGAACAGTTCAATAATCGGGTTGTTCACATCAGAATGACAGCAAACCAAAACCGACAACAATAGTTCAGGCATACATTCCAACGTTGCAAGCCACACAGATGAATGCATAGAGGAAGTGTATGAGATATTTAACAGGCAAGTCAGTATGTAAAGGAAGATGAAAGACATAATACTCCTGGGGATTGGAATACAGTTGTAGGGAAAGGAGGAGAAGAAAGGGTTACAGGAGAATATGGTCTCGGTACCAGGAATGAAAGGGGAGAAAGACTCACGGGAGTTTTGCAATAAATTTCAGCTAATAACAGCGAATACTGTGATCAAGAATTACAAGAGGTGGAGGTATATTTGGAACAGGCCGGGAGTTACGGGGAAATTTCACTTGATTACCTCATGGTGAGGCAAAGATTCGAACGTCAGATATTGGATTATAAGGCGTACCCAGGAACAGATACAGACGCATATCACAATTCAGTAATGATGAGGAGTAGGTTGCAGTTTAAGAGACCATCACGAAGAAAGAATGTGCAAAGAAGTGGCATTCGCGTGAAGTTCTCCGAGGCTATAGATACTACGATAATAGGCATTTTGGTTGATGAGGAATGGACATCTTTAAAAAGGGCAGTCACAGAAGTTGGAAAGAAGAAAATGTACAAAAAGAGTAAATCGGAGGAAACAATGGATAACAGAAGAAATACTTAAGCTGATATATGAAAAAAGAAAGTACAAAAACGTTTAGAGAAAATCAGGAATAAAGAGATAAAGGTCACTTAGGAATGAAACAAATAAGAAGTGCAGGGAAACTAATGGGAAATGGCTGCATGAGAAATGTGAAGAAATGGAGCAAGAGGTGATAGTCGGAAGGACTGATTTAGCATACAGAAAAATCAGAACTACTTTTGAAGAATTTAAAAGCAATGGCGGTAATACGAAGAGCGCAAGTCTTACCTGATGACATGGCTGAAGAAGAAACAGGAGTCGATAGTGAACAGATAGGAAATCCAGTAATATGATGGATCCTTGGAAGAGTTAAGATCAAATAAAGTAGAAGGGATAGATAACATTCCATCGGAATTTCTAAAATCATTGGGAAAGGTGGCAACAAAGACTATTGACGTTGGCGTGTGGAATGTATGTGTCTGGTGGTATACAATCAGAATTTGTGGAAATAATCGTCCACACAATTCCGAAAACAGTAAGAGCCGACATGTGCGAGAATTATCGCACAAATAGCTTAGAGCTCATGCGTCTAAGTTGCTGACAAGAATAAGAAGAAGGAAAAGAAAATTGAAGATGTATCAGATGACGATGAGCCTGGCATTATTAAAGGAAGCAGAGAGGGTAATTCTGACATTGCGTTTGATAATGGAAGCAAGACTAAAGAAAAATCAAGAGAAGTTCACTGGATGTGTCGACCTGCAAAAAGCGTTCGACAGTGTCAAATTGTGCAAGATGTTTGAAATTCTGAGAAGCTATAGGCAAAGAAGGGTAAAGTAGATTATGCACAAGACACGACAGGGAACTAAAAGACTAGAAGACCAAGTACGATGCGCTGGGATTAAAAAGAGTGTAAGGCAAGGATTCAGTGTTTCGCCCCTACTGTTCAGTCAATACATAGAGGAAGCAATGAAGGAAATGAAAGAAAGATTCAAATGCGGGATTAAAATTCTAGGTGAAAGGGTATCACCGATAAGATTCGCTGATGCCATTCCTATCCTCAGTCAAAGCGAAGAAGAATTACAGGATCTGCTGAACGTAAGGAACAACCTAATTGATACAAAATATGGACAGAGAGAAAGGGGAAAATAATGAGAATTAGCAGAAATCAGAATACTGAGAAACTTGATATCAGAATTGGATATCACGTCGTAGACGAAGTCTAGGAGTTCTGCTAGCAAAATAGCCCGGAACGGACGGAGCAAGGAGGACACAGAAAGCATCTAACACAAACAAAAAGGAAATTCCTGGCCAAGAGAAGCCAACTGGTATGAAACGTAAGCTATAACGTTAGGAAAATTTTTTTGAGAATGTACGTTTTGAACGCAGCTTTCTACGATAGTCAAACATGAGCTGAGGTAAAACCGCAACAGAAGAGAATCGAAGCATTTGAGATGTTGTGTCAGAAGAACATTGAAAATTAGATGAACTGCTAAAGTACCTCATGAGGACCTTCTTCGCAGAATCGGTGAGGAAAGCAATATATGGAAAACAGTGACAAGAAGAAGGGACTGGATTACAGGACACCTGGTAAGACACCGGGAAAGAAGTTACATGATACTAGAGGGAGCTGTGGGTCGGTAAAACTATTGAGGAAGACAGACTAACAATACATCCAGCAATTAATTGGGGACGCAGGTTGCAAGTGCGACTATTGACTTAGAACAAGTGAAGAATTCGTGACGGGCCGCGTCAAACCAGCCAGAAGAGTAATGACCCAATAAATAAAAGTGCAAATATTTTTCACTGACACTTCACTTCGTATTTGAGATACATTTTAGGTAACTTTGTATTCTCCAGTAAACGACAGTGCCTCTATTCACAACTGGGGTGGGAAACAGTACAATCACACCTTTTAGGTTGTATTATCCAGTAAACGTCTAAACATTCTGCGTGGGGTCAGTTTGTTCTATATCGTGTCTCCCTAACACTTTCGCGCAACGACGCTCTGAGCGTGTTTTTTAGGGAATTGACTAGTTTGAACCTGGGACCTGTTGCTGGTAAGGAGACGCCAGACCACACATGACATGTAGAATTCAGAAGAGTTCAGTGAGACTAGCGATGATATAACCAAATACTTAATGATTTCAGCGTCAGCTCCACTGCACTCCCTGTAAAATAATCTTAATACTACCTAAATTTAGTGGAAGGGGTTCAAGGCTTTCCTATTTTTAGTTAGCTGGTAAAATAACGTCGAAAAAGCAGTTAAGTTTACCATTGGAAGTTTTATTCTACTCACAAAACATTGCTTATAAATTGCACTATTGATAAAAGGAAATGTTTTAATACAGGATGGTAAAAACCAACTGCGTTCAACAAAAATGTGAACGAATATTGCCTGAGTGGGTTTCCAAGTTCTACAATGGATCGAAGGATGACCTATGCCATATCACATCTATAATCTAGGTTTAAATTAAGTTTCACAAGAGAGAAAACTATCAAAATGGTCTACAGTGACCCTCAATTATCTTTAATTACTTATCTAACTTGTCGTAAATTACAGTGGCTGATGTAGCTTCTCAATAACTATATAACAGTAAAATCATCGAGTTTCAGATTTTTACTTCAAGTGGCGAATGTGAACACCATGAGCTTTAATTGACGATCGACACTAGTATTACGTAAAGGGGATGTAACAGATGAGACTTCTGCAGTTCTGAGTGAAGCCTTATGCGCTCAAAAATGTGGCATCGCGTGCGTTCATTACCTTGTCGGTGTTCGTCAGGGGGCAGCGGCCGGCGCAGCTCCACTCACCTCGCCGTCTCCGAAGCAACTCCCTCCTAACTTCTGCTTACTACAGTTTACCGAAGTTGGTTTAAAAAGAAACTATCTGGCTGTGTTTTCATCTGACCAATCAGGGTCTCAATGTTAACCTCAAGCTCCGCCTACAGAAATTCTGTCTATCCAATGAGAAACGTTATACTTTTCGTGGTGGGGCAATGTTTTTAAAGTTTGCAACGTAACAGAGAAGCGAAAAATTCTCACGCTAAAACTTGCAGCTAGTGTGGTCCTTTTAGCGTTATCGTAAGATCTATACTGTTCTTCTGGAGGGCTCTATCTTTTAACATGGTCTGGGGGGTGGTCCTAGCGCAACAGAGACGCGAAAAAGTCTCACGCTAAAACTTGCGGGTGGTGTGGCCCTTTTTGTGTTATCGTAAGATCTATACTGTTCTTCTGGAGGGCTCTAGCTTTTAACATGGGCTGTGGGGTGGTCCTAACGTAACAGAGACGCGAAAAAATTTCACGCTAAAAACTTGCGGGTGGTGTGGTCGTAGCGGTTAACTGGCGACGTGGGTGTCCGTCCCTTATCGTAGGCCCTTCTCGCTTAACACGGTTCTGCTCTCGGCTTCTGTTCTCGTTTCTCCCCTCGGAACTGCGTCTGTCTCACGGTGGGAAGGTATGACATGCATTTAGGCATTCTTGTGTTAGTCTGTGGTATTCCATTTGCTCACTTGTTACTCATATTACTTTGGTTAATTTAATGTCACGATTTATTCGGAGCTATGTGACATACTACTGGATTTGCTTATCATGTCAGGGTTTTCACGGAAGGTGTTGGATTTGCCTGACACCTTACAAACGACAGTGCCTGTATTCACAACTGGGGTGGGAAACGGTACAATCATACCTTACGAAAATCCTCGTGTAAAAACATTGAATGGCGAAGAAAATGGGCGCCAGTCCTGAAGTGAAGAACGAAAAATATTTTTGGATCTCGATTAAGATACGGTAGTTGGTATGAAACGTAACACGTTTAATTTAGTGAAAACGGAGATAATTCACGCAAGCAGAATTTCAAGCTTTGCAATCAGGATTCCTGTTTATTTTCGTAATGAAATGTAAACAGAAGTAAATCTTTAACTGGTTATAGTTACTGTTCCGAGTCATTGAAAATTAATTAACCATGGAAACACTAACACATCGTCCATCCGTCATTTTTTATGTCTGTCGTAGTTCCCTATTTGCTGCCATATTTTTGGAGATGCGATTCGTCACATGTTATTTTTTGTTTTCCGTCGTTCCTTACATGTTTCTATAGTCTTGGAGATATGGTCCGTCTACGCAAGTAAACGAAAAGCTCTTCCTTTTGTGCCAATGTATACTTTATGACAAAACCAAAAGCCCTTTTATTTCATTGCCTAGACGGATTTAGTTTCCAGGATTGCGACCATTCTTTGTAAGCAAATCTAAAAACTGTCCTGTCATCTGTGGGCTTTTTCAGTTATTTTACTGGATTAGTATAAGAGTAACTTTTAATAGAAATCCAACAAGCCACGTTTACTTCGTAAAGAGCCATAAAATTGACATTTACGTTGTACAAAAATTACTGCACTGTTCAAATATTAAGTAAGACATAATATTAGTTTTCAAACAACGCGTGACTATAGGAGATGAACAAGGTTAGAGGAAATGATCAGCCCACAATAATTTACAGACACTTAGATGTTGAAAGCTAATTTATTCTTCAAAAAAGCTAAAAATTATAACTGTTACTGATTTTACTGCTACATTTCTGCAGATGTAAAAACTTTCTAGCTATTCTGATGGGGCACAAGTTTATGAACAGCAAAGCAAATGCATTTCAGTATATTCACGTCTCTTACAGCACTTATAGCTCCAGATCTCTGTACTGCCTTTCGGTAACTATGAAGTTTGCTGTACTTGTGGAGCGAGCAAAATCAACTTTTTATAACCTGGAAAATCTTGCATCCGAGTCAACAGTGTAAAAGAGACGACTTAACACGCCAACTAAACACATTTGAGCCCTTCGTTGGAGGCCTTGCAGCGCAGTCCACTGCACCTCATGACTACTCGCTGCGAGTGTCTACCTGCGACTTTACACCAATGACATCTTGGCTCTGACTCGCAAGTGCTCCCCTAACACTGTGCGACGACAAGGCAAGAGAAGGCGCCAAAGTAAAAGGCGTTGTTCTTTCCCTACTGGAGTGATATCACACAACGTTCAGAAAATGTTTTATAATCCTTGAGGTAAAGCTCAGTCGTTTACGCTTCCAATTTTTGTTAAAGTTAACAAATCTTTTAGCTATAATAATAGAAACATTAGTTTGAAAAAATTGATTTTAAACACTAAGGACATATGCCAGACTAGTTTAACGTTCTCGTTCTGAAAGGTTTACATAACATAATCAGTATGATAAAACAGTGTCAAAGATAAAGAGATAGACAAAATACTGTGTTGCTGTGTTACAACCGGATTCGAACCACCATGCTGCCGCAATGGAGTCCAGTGCCTTATCACTGCATCTCCTCGCTCACTTTATCAGGCAAGCAGCCAGAGACACGCTCTCAGCTGGAAGGCGTTACTCATTGCAGACACAATGGTCACAACTACCGGCTAAATGGCAGGACCAGAAGGCACCTCCGGCCAAGCGAGGCGATCGTCCATTGGACAGGGAATTCAGTCCCAATGTGCCCCTTGCAAGAAGACATCTAAATGCTAACGTATGTTAATGCGTCTGTTCGCCGTTTCTCGGGTCACGTTCTCTGGAGAGTATGCGGGAGCCTAGAAGAAGCGACACTGGGGAAGAACAATGGCGCCTATGAATGCAAATCTGGCAGCACGAGGAGCACTCAGGTGTAAAGGGGCGCTGCGCCAGGAGATACGTACCCTCCCTCCCCCCCCCCCCTCCCCCCCCGTGCTCCACTTCCATGTAGCTCGGCGAGATATGCTGTGCGACGGATAAACTTTGAGCAAAGCAAGCAGTCGTGTTTTTCACGCAGCAACTGTAGACAGTTCCGTCTACTTCGCTGTGGACATCAAGAGCTTCTCTCAGAAATGCCCATTATCTTTTAAGATAGCTAAAACGGGCCTATATAGGACCATAACGAAGTAACATTCCTCTGGAGAAACCTTCATTCAAGCAGCGAGTACTCTTCAGCCCTTAAAATTTCATCTGCATGAAGACCACTGGTATTACAAGGAATTATAAATTTAGGCAACATTGCCCATAACAGAACAGCGATCTGGTGCTATAATTTGGTTAAAAATAACAGTTAGATCGCAGTGATATTTATCTTTTATGATCGGTTTCGACTTTAAGTTAAAGTCATCTTCAGAATGTGGTCCCTACAATGGTAGGAATAGGAGTTACAGAGATTACTAAAACATGTGATATTACAAGAAAATACAGAAATGACGTAGCAATTTCGGCTATGGCTGCTGCGGGCCGCTGCTCGGCTGTTCTCGCAGTAGCACGATCTTAACTATAACTGATGGCCGTACAGCCACGGGTTTCTGAGCTTCCATATTGGTTTCTATGTTACCACGACAACGACGTCCCTTTGTGTACTCGCACAAACTTATCTGAATTAGGGCTGCTATCTTGGCCTCTGCATTGCCTTGAGAACGGCGCCATTTTTGAATACGAGTACACTCTAGAGGGCACTGTCTAGCAAGTGGACGACATGTATATGAATGTATGGATATATCTTTTAATGTAATTGTATCTTCACGTGATATATGCACGTGCATATAACTTCTTTTCCCTAGTTCATTTGTTTATCGCCGAAGTTCTGACAAGAAAATGTTTCACACCAGTGTCACTAGGTGACACTGCTTTCTCGCTCACTCTATAAATTCGCCAATTTTTAATACAAAAGACTGCTTGTCTGGTGACTTTTAACTGTGTGCCCTTTTATATATTCGTAGCTGGTCTACGAGAACTTAGTTCGTAAATTTCGCATAACATCGACATTTCGATTTTTGTGAAGCGGTTGTCATTGGATGGTGCTGAAGTAATTTGTATTCGGCGAGGGATTTGCACGCTATTTAGCCGGTGGCTCTACGGCCATTACTTGCTGTTGCGATCGTGGCACCAAGAGGACAGCCAGCAGCACCTACGGGCGTAAATGCTACGTCGTTTCTGTATTTTATGGCAAGCCTATTCGTTTTAGTGCTCTCTGTAACTCTGCTATTCGTACCATTGCGCGGTTCACAATCTGAAGACGACTTAAACTTAAAGTCGAAACCGGTCATAATAAATAAATAACATTGCGATCTAGACTGTTATTTTTAACCAAAATATTATAAGGAATGCTAAGGAATGTAGCTTAGCAAGAATGACAGGATAGAAATCGCACAGCGTCTTAGTAGCGGACATCAAATGTTCAGTGCTGAGGACAAAGATGTGGAGTACAAATGGAAAAAATTCAAACACACCGCTCAATATACCTTAGACAAGTATGTTACGAGCTAAGTCTTGCGGGACGGGAATGACCCACCGTGGTTAAACAACCGTGTAAGGAAACTCCATACGTGCACAAAGAGAGCTTCATCACAGATTCAAGGGAAGTGAAAACCTAGTAACCGAACAAAAACTGAACGAAGGAAAAATGATCGCAAGGAGAGCAATGAGAGAAACGTTCAACGACTTTGAAAGTAAAATTTTGTCGACCGACCTTTACAAACACTAAGAGATTTTGGTCTTACGTAAGATCAGCAAGCGGTTCGAAATCATCTACTCAGTCAGTGACCATATAGGCATCGAGACGGAAAACGATATTCAGAAAGCTGAGATACTGAATTAGGTCTTACGAAATCATCTTCCGAAATTGTTTCATCCTGGAAGATGGTAAACCGGCCCTTCCTTTCGATCATCGTAGGAACGCAGAAATGGCTGATATTGAGATAACCGATCGCGGAGTAGAAAAGCAACTACGACCGCATGGTAGTGGAAAGGTGCCAGGACCAGATGAGATGTACCTGCAAGCATCCAAAAAGTTGGACAGATGGACATAATCATAGGCCTATATCGCTGAAGTCAATCTGTTGCAAATTATGGAAGATGTTTTATGCTCAAGAATTATGTTTTTGGAGATTTAAAATCTCTATAAAAATCGGGATGGATTCGGCAAACTGAGATCTTGCTAAACTCAGCTCGCTCTGTTCCTCCATGTGATGCGCAGCGGTGCAGACAACGGCGCTCAGGTTGATGCCGTGTTTCTCGACTTCAGGAAGGCATCTGCCACCGACCCGCGCTGCTGTTTAGTGACAAAAATACGAGGTTATCAAGTCTTGGGGCAGACTTGCGACTTTATTCAAGATTACCTTTGCCGATAGAACTCAACACGTCGCTCTTAACGGAACTAAATCTCGAAATGTAGAGGTAATTTCCGGCCTATTCCATGGAAGCTTGACAGGACTGAGCCGCGCGCGGCTCGTGTTCTTGCCTTTTATTGTTTGTCATCTTCTATTACGGTACTGCCGCCTCGTTTTCTTATTCCATTTACTGGCGTCACTAATTTTCTGCCCTACTTTCCCGTGAGCGGCAGCAAAAGCGCGTATCGATAAGTACACTGTCGTACCATCTCTGGAGCGACCTATAGTATTTCTGGGTGGGCCTGTGTCTGGCAGTCAGCTCAAGACGGACCAGCAGTGCAATCGGGGACGGAGCCCCAGTGAGGTCCTCACAGCCACTACCAGCGGGGACGACCGTTGGTTGGTCGTTCGGTCGGTCGTCTCATCGGCGACGTGTATTTGGGTAGGTTCCTTCCTGTGCAGAGATGACGGTTGTGTTCCCTCTGCATGGTTCGGTCCGAGCCAGTGTCTCCGGGACGTCGTCCGTCCGAAGGAAGCCAGTGAGTTGGAGACACACCAGCTGTGCAGTCGTGATGGAGGAGCACTCGCGGACGGACCAGCAGTCCAGTCTGTCAGTAGGCGTGGGGCAGCAAGCAAGCCCCCGTCGCGAGCTGTTGTGCTGGAGCCGCTGGCAGCGTGCACGCGCGGTTGGTGTCTGGGATGCTGTTTGCAAATGCTACGAAGTTCGTCGTCCACCGAACTTGGACATGAAAGTTGAGTACTCCCTTAACTTACTATCGAGCCTCAACTGTTTATATTTCTTCGTTTGATTCTGTGTGTCGTTATATTGAAACCTTGTGATCGTTTTGCTGGTTGCATGGAGCGGAGCTGATTTGGTTGATTGGTCGGTCGGCTGTCTCTCGGTTGTTGGTCAGGCTGCCTGTCTCGCCTAAACGGGCGTTAGTGTTACAATTTCAGGCCTACCCTTGGAACTTCTGAGCGCCGTTCTGTGTCTGTTAGATAATAACTTCCCTGTTTGAGTTTTAGTTATTTGGTTGATGTGTGGCCTTCAGCCGAGTTTTTATATATCCTGAATTAATGTTCTTGTCTTGCCCTTAAGGAATGAGATTGTTGTTTTATAGGGTCCTTAAGCCGAATTTTACATCGAATTTTTTAAGGCCTTAAGCCGTTAAATTAATGTTTTGATGTGTAGCCTTCAGCCGAGTTTTAATATCTCTTAAATTAATGTTCTTGTCTTGCCCTTAAGGCATACGGTTGTGATGTTTGTATAAGGGCCTTCAGCCGAATTTACTTCAATTGTTTTAAGGTAAGGCCTTCTCCCGTTGGATTGAAACGCTTGTTATTGATTAATATGCAGCCTCCAGCCGAATTCCCTTGAAATTAATGTGCTAAGGCCTTCAGCTTGTTTAGATTGAAGATTTGGAAAATATTTTTGGGTGACACCTCCAGAAGAACCTTCTATTTCAATTTCTTACTTAGGCCTTGTGTCTTGGATTTTGAGTTTGGCTTTCAGCCGAGCTAAGGTTAATCAAAGGAGATCCATTACAACTTTGAGTGTTTGCATTCTTGTGTATGTTGAGTGCAACTGACAGCAACCTCATTTTGGCCCCTTTCCACAACCTAACCCGCTCTGTCCTGCTAGCCCAGGCATTTCAAGGGCCTTTACTGTTTACAATGTATATAAATGGCACAGCAGAGAGCGTTGAACGCTCTTTAAGACAGTGCCAACATGACGTGGTTGTCTGTAATAAAGAAGCAACGCTAGAAGATAGCATCGATTTGTAAAATTATCTACAGAGAATTGATAAATGATGCAGACTCTGGCAGTTGACCCTGAACGTAAATAAATGTAACTTATTGGGTAAACATAGTAAAATAAATCCACTACTGTATAGCTACACTATTGATGACAAATTGCTGGAAACAGTATGTTGACCGCTAGAGTTACTTTGGTGTATAGGGCGAACAGTAGGAAACCATTCGACTAAATCTGAACGTGATCCAAAGCAGAAAATATATTTATCCCTTTTCATCTGTCCTTTGTTGCGCGTGAATGAAAAAAAAAAGGTTCCTTTAAGTTCTCCCCTGCCCCCCCCCCCCCCCCCTCGGCATTCTGAAGGTGTGATTCTCATTGATGCGATGCCAAGAGGCGGTACCATTAATTCAGAAGCATATGTCAACACACCAACAAAACTAGACACTACTACATAATTCCAACAAAATAAAGTATAAAGTATAGTCGACAATACAGTAGGCGTCAATAATAATGGTAAGATAAAATTTACAAGCGATAGCTTTATGTAAATAACACAAACCACAGAAAACGTAACACCTCTGACCGGATCCAAAATCTCAGTGAAGCTATACTGTCACAGTATCCTCGCAACATATTCTGATTTCACGAACAACACAGTAAGTGATGGTTTGCCTGTGTGCGGTTTTCTGCGTAAAGGACGAGTCACGGTACCTCATAACCTCAAAAAGGTGGTTATAGTGCAAGAGAGGCAGAACTACACACATTAAAAGAGCTGTCAAAATTCTTATGATAACATTTTATTCGACGCAACCACCTCTTTATTCTTACGAAGTAATGGGTGCTATCGACAGAAGCTGTCGAAGTCACATGAACGATATTTTCTGAATTTTCTGAATTTTCATAGTGTTTGTCAATAAATCATTTCCTTCGAGGCAACTCATAACGTTCGAATATTAGTTGAAGGGAATGTGTATTGCTTTGAAAAGAGCTTATAAGATGAAGGCCTATAAGAACGATACAAGGGTAATGGGAGAGTAATAGAATTAAACCAGGCGATGCTGAGTCGGCTAGATTAGGTAACTGGACGCAAAAATTACTAGATGATTTCGAGCTGAAAAATAACTGACCATTGCTAATGTAAAGATTACCATAGTTTTAGGTTTCCAGTAGGCTTTTGACACCGTTACTCACAAGCGACTTCTAATCAAATTGCAACTTGATTCCTGAGTGCCTGTCAGAAAGGTCACAGTTCTCAGCAAACGACGAGAAGTCAAAGAGTAAAACAAAAGTAATACCTGGCATTCTCTAAGGAATTGTTATAGACGTTATGCTGCTCTGATCTACATAAACGACTTAAGAGACAATTTGAGCAGCCCTCTTACATTTTTTGTAGATGATGCTGTAAGTTACCGTCTTAAATAACCTTTCAAAGATACCTGGTGTATCTCCAAGACATCGTGCAGCCGCAAAACACATCCTGCTGCAACAACAATCTTGTACACTAGGTCCTCCAGCAATGTAACGCGCTCCTCAGATACCCTCACAGGAAAAAAGTCGATTACGGACAGATCGGGTGATCGTGGTGGCAATGCGACCTATGCAGCGGCCGGCAAAGGTTGCCTGCGGATGTGCCGTCACTTGATCGCTGAAATAGCAGGTGCTCCGTCGTGCTGAAATCGAATGTGGCGACGAATAGGCATGGGAACATCATTCAGCATTTGCGGCAGAACTTCACGCAGGAATACGACCATCAGGTCGATCCGGGTGCCGACCTGAGTGGCCGTGCGGTTCTAGGCGCTACAGTCTGGAACCGAGCGACCGCTACGGTCGCAGGTTCGAATCCTGCCTCGGGCATGGATGAGTGTGATGGCCTTAGGTTAGTTGGGTTTAATTAGTTCTAAGTTCTAGGCGACTGATGACCTCAGAAGTTAAGTCGCATAGTGCTCAGAGCCATTTTTCGGTCTGGGTACGACCATTAAGTGGGTCTGGGTGAATGCACGGCTCAATTAAAGAGTCTCCTACGATACCAGCCCACACGTGACCGTAGAACCCTCAGTCACGTTTGCAAACCCCAGTTCCTATGTCATTACTGATCCTATTTGTATGCGCGATGCGCAGTGTCAGTTTGTAAAAGATTTTTTGAATCACCCTGTATAATAAACAACTGCCTAGACTCATTAAGTGCAATCGTGTTAGTTCAGATAAACTGTTCATTCTTATTCTTCACTGACAGGAGATGTTCGCCGTGGTATTAAACTCGGCACGGATAGCTAAAACGGGCTTACCCGTTTGCCAGAAAGAACTGTATTTTATTTTACAGATTATAAAATTTGTAATAATTATATGACAATAATAAAAAAGAAACTCTATTTGTAAATAATTCTGTACGTTGTAACATATTTATGGTACAGTTGTCACTAGCGAAAGCGGGAGAGTACACTGTGTGTGTTATACTTTTTTTGGGAATGAGAGCGAGAAATAGTTTTGATCGGTAGCTTCCGGATATTCCTTATTCGTCTCCTTCCGAGACTGAGTTTTTTATCTTATTGTACTGAATTTGTTTGAAAATTAGTTCAATTAATACGGCATAATTTCTGTCAAGAATTGTGCGAGGTTTTATTGTATTTCTGTTGTTTCTGTATTTTGTTACGTTACGTAGTAACGAAGTACCAATAATTTATCAGGCTTGTCGGCGTCACACAGTACGTATAGTTGACTGGTAGTCAGCGGTATGCATTCTTTTCCATTTCCGGGTTTGGTGTCTTGTCTGGAAGCAGTGTTATCTTCTGCCGTTGTTGTGTGAGGTGAAGTCAGTCCGTGGTGTATTGTATCTTGCAAGTTGCATGACAATCTCAAGGATGAGAGATTAAGTCTTATTTCAAAGAATTTGCTATTTTTATGCTCTTTCTACGGATCACTCTGTAACACATCGCCCTGCGAGGTTGCCGCGCGGTCTGGGCCGCCTTGTTAAGGCCGGTTCCCACTAGGGCTGCCGCGCGTCAAAACCGCGCGTCAGCGGCGTGGTTGCCATGGAAATGGCGTCAGCGGCACGGCGCGGCGGGCTCTGCATCGCGGTTTGACCATGTCGAACCGCTTCCCCTGCCGCGTGCCGCGCTCCAGGTGCGCGCCGCCAATCACAGAACGCGCAGAGCGTGACGTCAGGTACGGAATCCCGGGCCACACGAACTTTCGCCGAACCGCTGGCGCGGACGCGGCGGCAGCTATGAAGTACTTATCATCCGATTCCGAGGAAACTATTCGGCAGAAGAATTTGATTCTTAGGCATGTTACAGCCCGATACCTTCTCTCGATAAAGGACCGAATTTCTTTTCGTTATTCGTCGTGGTTACTTGCTGTATCGCATTTACGTAAACCTTTACACGAAATTTTAATGAGTGTGCAGAGGTAAAAACGCATTGCGTGGACTTTGCGTACAGTTCATTTTAGGTAACACATTATTGCGTATGAAATTTAGTCAACATATCCAAATTGTTTTTAAAGCTGAGAGCAGAACGATAGCTATCACCGTTCTCGAGATATTGCATGATATGTCGGCGGACGGGCTGTGCCGTGAACCGCGCGCGGGTCGCTCGCGACGCGACTAATACTTCGTCCTGCTCGTCGTAAACCATATGGTTGTATCAACTGCAAATCTCGTAAACGGTTCAAGAAATCGAAACGCGTTTTTTTGCAAACGATAACTTGTAAACAGTGATGTATTTCGTCGCATGATAAATATCCAAAATCTGTTTATCTACCGAGATATGAAAGTAACTACAGTTTTTCAGAAGGGATAGATGAATTGTTTGAAATGGCATTTAATAGCATGTGGAATGAGAAGTTAAACCGAGACTAATTTGCTGGTACATCATAAGATGTCATTTGCTAAGTATCTACAGCTATTGATTATTTCCTTTCGTAAGTAACAAACTTTTTTTTTATTTATCCAGTGTACTTTATTGGTTCAAGACGTGTTTCGCCTTTTACTTTAAGGCATCTTCGGTGGAATCTAGAATGATTATTGGTTCAAGACGCGTTTCGCCTTTTACTTTAAGGCATCTTCGGTGGAATCTAGAATGATTAAGTTTTGTTTTGATATGTGATACTTGCAGATTATGAGACAGTTCACGTCTTTTTTTTACGTGAATAACTGATTACTTACAGTGAATCCAGTTTTTGGCAGACATCTGCTTTTCCCCTCACCTGGTCACAAGTTGGTGGTTGAACCAAAACTTAGATTATGGAACATAAGCACATTTTCACGTTCGCTCTTTTTTCTTCTGACACTAGCTGTACACATTTTACCGAAAACACTGATTTGAAGTCGTAACTACAGTGTGTTCACCTCATGTCCCTTCCTGTTTGGTTTGTTTATGTACATGTTGCCAACGTAAAGAATTATATGCTGAAAACTAATGTTTGTTTATTTCTGTTCTCCTTATATCTGTATGTGTGTGTGGCTAGACAGTGATAGTTATAGAAAGTTGAAACTGAATGCAGTAGTTGTCAGACAGTGGTTGAAAGATTTGGTGTTCAGCTGATTTCAGTTTTGTTTTAAATGTTTTGTGGAGGAGTGCATGGAAGAGTAAATTCACTGCTTACATTAATAGATAAAATAGTAGAATAGCATATCAACAGATGATTATTATCAGAATATATCACCCAGCCCCTTTGTCCTCACTCTTTGACGCCTCATAATATGTCCTGTCAATTTACCCCTCTTGTAGTCAAAGTTGTGCCGTAATTTCCTCTTCCTCCTCTATTTAATTCCGTACCTCTTCTTTAGTTACACGATCCTCATATCTAATCTTCAGCATTCTTATTGATCACCACGTTTTGAAAGCGTCCATTGTCTTCTTGACAGAACTGTTCATCGCCCACGTTTCACTTACATACAAGGCTGCACTCCTCACAAATACAGCACTCCACACAAATACCTTTGTAAAATAGTACCCAATCATTAGAATTTATATTCGATGTGAACAAATTTTCTTTTTCAGAACACTTTTCTTGCTATTCAGTCTTCATTTTATATCCTCTCTACTTCTACCTTCTCAATTACTGCTTCCCTTTCAAGTCATTTAAGTCTTAGAAATGCAGTTTGGTTTCTGTACAAGTTGTAGATAATCTTGTGGCCCTGTGTTTTATCTATGACATCTCCAGAGCTTCAAAGAATGTTTTAATTAAGATTGTCAAAACCTTTCTCTAAACAAGCAAATGCTATAAACACAGTTTCGCAGTTCTTCAGTGTGTCTACTTAGCTAAGTGATAGGATCAGTATTGCCTTGCGTGTTCAGACATCTCACAGGAATCTAACATTGTGCTTATGTTAGTTTGTACAACCCCTCCCCCTCTCCTCTCTACAAATTCCTTCCACTTTCTAGCCTTCTCTTATTTGCTAAGTTCTGGCTTGCCAAATGAGTTCTTGACAGTTGCTTCTCCTTTGAGCAAAGTTTTCTTTGTTCTTTCTCATTTTCATTCCCCTACGTTTTCCAAGTGCAAAATCGTGTTGCAATTTTGGACTTTCTGTCAACTTCATGTTTAGACATTTCCCATGGCCTGCTTTATTTGCTGCATTTTTATATTTTTCCCTCTTGTCAAATTTAATATATCACGTTTTATTTAACGATTTCTACTGTACCTTCTTCCCGTTCACATACTCTGCTGTTTACACCACTTCTTCTCTCAAAGATATCCATTCGTATTCTAGCGGATTCCTTTCCCTGTTTCAGTCAGTCGTTGCATTATGGTAACTTTAAGATTATCGAAAAACTGTAGGTCTTGACTTATTCAAGTTCCATTTCCTTAATTTGTTACCGTTTACTGTCTCTTTAGTTGTAAACTGCAGCTCGTAACCAATAAAGTATTGTAGGTTTGCGCCTGCACCGGGAAATGTCTTATAATTTAAAATCTGGTTTCGAAAACTTTGTTCCAAATATGTATTATTCTTTCATGATTCTTAAGCAAGGTGCTGGCGATGATTACATTATGCTCTGTGCGAAATTCTATCAGTGGCTTCCACTTTCATCCCTTCCCCCAAGCCTTTGTGTTCTTAGTGTTTTCCTGTACCTGCTACCGTATCAGATTTTAAATTTTTGTCTCGCTTAACTATCTGAATAATCTCTTTTATCGTACATTGTTTCAATGTGTTAGGGGATAGTGAACAATCATGAACGGTAGTCGTGAAACCTGTTTATGGTTAAATGAGAAAACATGAATAATCACATATGTGACACAGTACGTTCTACAGTAAATGAAAAATTCGTATGTCTTAACCCAACTTCGTCTTTTCTTCATGTAGGTGTAAGATATAGTTAATCAAACGCACCGGGCGTTCAGTGGGTCCCTCCCCGTACCTCAGTGGCTGTCCGTCATTGGCTACCGCTAGCGTCTGCCGCTTCCAGATGGGAACGCCAATTCCGCGAGCCGCCGAGTCAAAGCGGAAAACGCTTGCCGCTGCCACTGCCGCACGACGCGCTGCCGCGCTCTAGTGGGAACCGGCCTTTAAGGCCACTGAGGTATGGGGCAGGACCCACTGAAACACGCGGTGCGTTTGATTAGCTATATCTTACACCTACATGAAGGAAAGACGAAGTTGGGTGAAGACATACCAATTTTTCATTTTCTGTACAATGTACTCTTTCACATATTTCATTATTCATGTTTTCTCATTTCACCATAAACAGATTTCATGACTACCGTTCACGATTGTTCACTATCTCCTAACACATTGAAACAATGTACGACAAAAGAGATTATTCAGATAGTTAAGCGAGACAAAAATTTAAAATGTGATACGGTAGCAGGTACACGAAAACAGTAAGAACACAAAGGCTAGGTGGAAGGGATGAAAGTGGAAGCCACCTGATAGAATTTCCCACAGAGCATAATGTAATCATCGCCAGCACCTTGCTTAAGAATAATATATATTTGGAACAGTTTTCGAAACCAGATTTTAAATTGTAAGGCATTTCCTGGTGCAGACGCAAACCTGACTGAAGACTGTTAATAGCAAGAAAAGCGTTCTGAAAAAGAAAATTTGTTCACACCGAATATAAATGCTAATGGTTGGATACTATTTTACAAAGGTATTTGTGTGGAGTGCAGCCTCGTATGTAAGTGAAACGTGGACGATGAACACTTCTGTCAAGAAGACAATGGACGCTTTCAAAACGTGGTGATTCATAAGAATGCTGAACTTTAGATACGAGGATCGTGTGACTAAAGAAGAGGTACGGAATTAAATAGAGGAGGAAGAGGAAATTACAGTACAACTTTGACGACAATAGGGGTTAGTTGACAGGGCGTATTGTGGGGCGTCAAAGAGTGAGGACAAAGGGGTTGGGTGATAGTATTCTGATAATAATCATCTGTTGAAATACTATTCTACTATTTTATCTATTAATGTAAGCAGTGAATTTACTCTTCCATGCACTCCTCAAAACATTTAAACCAAAACTGAAATCAGCTGAACACCAAATTTTTCAACCACTGTCTGACAACTACTGGATTCACTTTCAACTTTCTATAACTATCACTGGCTAGCCACACACACATACAGATATAAGGAGAACAAAAATAAACAAACATTAGTTTTCAGCATATAATTCTGCAAGTTGGCAACATGTACATAAACAAACCAGACAGGTAGGGACATGAGGTGAACACACTGTAGTTACGACTTTAAATCAGAGTTTTCGGTAAAACGTCTACTGCTAGTGACAGAAGAAAAATGAGCGAACATGAAAATGTGCTTATGTTCCATAATCTAAGTTTTAGTTCAACCTCCAGCATGTGAGCAGGTGAGGGGAAACGTATATGTCCGCCAAAAACTCAATTCACTGTAAGTAATCAGTCATTCACGTAAACAAAGATGTGAACTGTTTTATAATCTCCAAGTATCACAGATCAAAACAAAACTGAGTCATTCTAGATTCCACCGAAGATGTCTTAAAGTAAAAGGCGAAACGCGTCTTGAATCAGTAAAGTACACTGGATAAAGAAAAAAGAAAGGAAATAATCAATAGCTCTACATATTTAGTAAATTACATCTTATGACATACCAGCAAATTAGTTTCGGTTTAACTTCTCATTCGACATGCTATTAATGCCATTTAAAAAAATTCATCTATCCCTTCTGAAAAACTGTAGTTACTTTCATATCTTGGTAGATAAACAGATTTAGGATATTTATCATGCGACGAAATACATGACTTTTCACAAGTTATCGTTTGCAAAAAAAAAAAAAAAAAAAAAAAAAAAACATTTAGATTTCTTGAACCGTTTACGAAATTTGCAGTTGATACAACCACATGGTTTACGACAAGCAGGACGAAGTGCCGGTCGCGTCGCCGAGCAACCCGCGCGCGGTCACGGCATAGCCCGTCCGCCGACATATCAGACAATATCTCGAGAACGGTGATAGCTATCGATCTGCTCTCAGCTTTAAAAACAATTTCGATATGTTGACTAAATTTCATACGCAATAATGTATTACCTAAAATGAACTGTACGCAAAGTCCACGCAATGCGTTTTTACCTCTGCACACTCATTAAAATTTCGTGTAAAGGTTTACATAAATGCGATACAGCAAGTAACCACGACGAATAACGAAAAGAAATTCGGTCCTTTATCGAGAGAAGATATCAGGCTGTAACATGCCCAAGAATCAAATTTTTCTACCGAATAGTTTCCTTGGAGTCGGATGATAAGTATTTCATAGCTGCCGCCGCGTCCGCGCCAGCGGTTCGGCGAAAGTTCGTGTGGCCCGGGAGTCCGTACCTGACGTCACGCTCTGCGCGTTCTGTGATTGGCGGCGTGCACCTGGAGCGCGGCACGCGGCAGCGGAAGCGGTTCGACATGGTCAAACCGCGACGCAGAGCCCGCCGCGCCTTGCCGCTGACGCCATTTCCATGGCAACCACGCCGCTGACGCGCCGTTTTGACGCGCGGCAGCCCTAGTGGGAACCGGCCTTTACGGTCAGCGCGGCGCCCCCCGTCGGAGGTTGGAGTTCTCCCTCGAGCATGAGTGTGTGCGTTGTCCTTCGCGGTACTTAGTTAAATTAAGTAGTGCGTAAACTGAGGGACCGATGACCTCAGCAGTTTGGTCCCGTAAGACCTTACCACAAATTTCCAAAAAAAAAAAATTCCTGTAACACGTCGAGTGACCATTCCATGTGTACATTAAGCCACATTTATTTCCGGTTTCGGATTTTGATGTACACTCCTGGAAATTGAAATAAGAACACCGTGAATTCATTGTCCCAGGAAGGGGAAACTTTATTGACACATTCCTGGGGTCAGATACATCACATGATCACACTGACAGAACCACAGGCACATAGACACAGGCAACAGAGCATGCACAATGTCGGCACTAGTACAGTGTATATCCACCTTTCGCAGCAATGCAGGCTGCTATTCTCCCATGGAGACGGTCGTAGAGATGCTGGATGTAGTCCTGTGGAACGGCTTGCCATGCCATTTCCACCTGGCGCCTCAGTTGGACCAGCGTTCGTGCTGGACGTGCAGACCGCGTGAGACGACGCTTCATCCAGTCCCAAACATGCTCATTGGGGGACAGATCCGGAGATCTTGCTGGCCAGAGTAGTTGACTTACACCTTCTAGAGCACGTTGGGTGGCACGGGATACATGCGGACGTGCATTGTCCTGTTGGAACAGCAAGTTCCCTTGCCGGTCTAGGAATGGTAGAACGATGGGTTCGATGACGGTTTGGATGTACCGTGCACTATTCAGTGTCCCCTCGACGATCACCAGTGGTGTACGGCCAGTGTAGGAGATCGCTCCCCACACCATGATGCCGGGTGTTGGCCCTGTGTACCTCGGTCGTATGCAGTCCTGATTGTGGCGCTCACCTGCACGGCGCCAAACACGCATACGACCATCATTGGCACCAAGGCAGAAGCGACTCTCATCGCTGAAGACGACACGTCTCCATTCGTCCCTCCATTCACGCCTGTCGCGACACCACTGGAGGCGGGCTGCACGATGTTGGGGCGTGAGCGGAAGACGGCCTAACGGTGTGCGGGACCGTAGCCCAGCTTCATGGAGACGGTTGCGAATGGTCCTCGCCGATACCCCAGGAGCAACAGTGTCCCTAATTTGCTGGGAAGTGGCGGTGCGGTCCCCTACGGCACTGCGTAGGATCCTACGGTCTTGGCGTGCATCCATGCGTCGCTTCGGTCCGGTCCCAGGTCGACGGGCACGTGCACCTTCCGCCGACCACTGGCGACAACATCGATGTACTGTGGAGACCTCACGCCCCACGTGTTGAGCAATTCGGCGGTACGTCCACCCGGCCTCCCGCATGCCCACTATACGCCCTCGCTCAAAGTCCGTCAACTGCACATACGGTTCACGTCCACGCTGTCGCGGCATGCTACCAGTGTTAAAGACTGCGATGGAGCTCCGTATGCCACGGCAAACTGGCTGACACTGACGGCGGCGGTGCACAAATGCTGCGCAGCTAGCGCCATTCGACGGCCAACACCGCGGTTCCTGGTGTGTCCGCTGTGCCGTGCATGTGATCATTGCTTGTACAGCCCTCTCGGAGTGTCCGGAGCAAGTATGGTGGGTCTGACACACCGGTGTCAATGTGTTCTTTTTTCCATTTCCAGGAGTGTATTTTGCATTTTAATGTGAACGTCGTTATAGTACAACGTACCGTTTTATATTTCTGATGATTCGGTTTGTGATTCTATAAATATTGCTGTGTTACGTAAAGAACTTTAGAAATTGTCGCGGGTGGCATCTAATAGCCAATACGTCGGCTGGCGTTTCATCGCTCTACGATACTGTTTCTTCCGTTAAATAACTTGTGAGACTTCGTATATGAAGATGGTATGTGTTCTTTAGGACATGTCCGAAATAACAGATACCATCTTCATATAGTTAAGGCTAATTGGCCACTGACCTTCTTCTTCTGTGCTGGATGCACACGCATTGCCCGAACTCTTACAGGACTCGGTAAGATTGTCTGCCGCGAATAATGAGTGTAATGGGCAGGGGCTCTACGAATGTAGTATGTGGACATTAAGTTGGGAATGTGAATCTCACGTGGAGCGTGCAAGAGATAAATCCCTTCAGTCTCACTATCCTCTGTGCCGTCGGTGGCTCAGATGGATAGAGTGTCTGCCATGTAGCAGGAGATCCTGATATTCTGATGGTTATGGTGGGTATGTAGACTAAGTGCCACACATTTGCGACAGCTACAATGTTTACGTATTGGACTCTTAGCAACGTCTTCACAAATCTGAAAATTAAGTACTTTTGCTCCCACTGCCCCGAAAGCTACTCTCCAATATATGGCGCTGGCGGTTTGTTTGTTGGTTGTGAATATAGTTCCTAATGCTTTTTTTTCTCTCACATGGTTCTATCCATTCGGTAGTTCTGCATACTGATGCGGAAATCAGACACGGACAGACAACCGCAAGCGAGTGTCACTGACGAGGGGACTACATGGCAGTTGAATTTTTGTAATTTTTAGTATTTATGCTACACGGAGTTCAAAACACAAAAATCAGTTACCAAAATCAATTCGATGCAACTCTCAAAATTGTCGCTAAAACTAACTTTGAAGTTTTCAGAGCGTTTTTAATTCACTAAAATTAGAACAAAACTCCTATAGGCCCCTTTGATCTGTTCACTTGCCATGCGGACGCCACAGGTTCGACTCACGGATGATGTAAATTTTTAAACGAAGATGCAATTCTATGACCATTTCTGCGAAGTGTAAAATACATTAATATAAAAAAATCGAAAGTGAGCTAGACGTAATCGGTGGCTCGAGTCTTGTTTAGGTTGTTATTTATTTCGGTTAATTCCCCTCCAGTTAGAATATCTACGTCATTTAAATACAGAGTTTATTCAATATATGCTAAGTAACACATATATAATTATCATTTTGATGAAAAATACTCATATTTTTATTATTTAGTTCAGATTGTGCTCAAACTTTCAGTTTTCATTGCAAAAAAGTTGTCAATAAACTTTGCATAAATAGGCCTACAACCATTAGAAATTAAATTTTTGGAGCAAAAATAAAAAATTAAACACTCTTTATCTGGACCACGTCCGTTGTTTTATACCACAGATGTGGTCTCACACGAGCCAGAATGATGAGCGTCGTAAAAACACGGAGAATAATAATTAGCACGGCAACATGAGCACCATACAAATGCTTCATATTTGCCGTGTTTCCTCTCAACTCATATGTAACTTTCATCAAAACGATAATTAGATGTGTATTAATTAGCAAATATCTGATGAATTTATATTTACGTGATGTAGGTCTTTTTACTGAACAAGAAAGGATAGGAAAAAGATCATGACAGAAACAAGACACAAGGAAATATTCGTAGAACATGTATCTTTGTTTAAAAATTTGTATGTTGTGAGAATAGAATCTGGCACAACCATATGTCAGACATTCTGCCACAGAGCCACATGGCCTACCGAAGCATTTTACTAGCTATAAAAAAAACTGAAGACACCCGGAAAACTTTATCGAGAATTTTTGAAAGTTGTATCGCCCAGCTTTCGGACACTGATATCTGAGTTTTGAACTCCGCTAACATAAATATAAAAAATTACCAAAATCGAATTGGCATGTGGTCTCCTTTGGAGCCGGATGACGCAAACACACCTGTTTGTTATCAATCTGCGCGGCAGCAGAAGCCTCGGAATATGACAGGAGTGGACGCCGTGGGCTCACCACTCCATTAGAGTTTAGTATGTTATTTGTGTAACAGTAGGTTTAGTGTATGTTCGAACCACAGTATGAACGCAATGTAGAGAAAACTATTTACTCTGTTTCAAAGTGTGAAACAAGCTGAACGACTTTTTCTTTAATGACCGGTTTGTGTCCGTACGAAGTAAATAAAACATATGTCAGTAAATGAAATCCAAAGGTAACGGACAAAGCACCTAAAATTAATAGCTGTTTATCTATATTTGATACAGAAACGATAGACGCATTAGTTTAAACAGATTGGCAATACACATCTGCTGAAATATCGACTTCTGCCGGCAACATCAAATGTCGCCGTTAAATTGCAGTTTTATGGATATCCAATAAAAACCAGTTTAATTAATCAGGTAAGACAGCCACTCATATTGGCAGAGCAGCATGTGCTAGTAAATCTTCACGGTCACCACATTCTAATTTTAGAATGACTGTCTTACATGATTTATTTGGTTATTATGCGCTAATTAATGTTTCCATAATTAAAATCACCTGTACTTTAAATTCGGTTAAAGTTATGAAAAAAACCTCAACAGCAGAAAGGAGAGGAAATTCCTATAAGAATGATGAGCCATTTTGTTGGTATTAACAAATTTCAGATACTATTCATGACATTAGTAGACTGCGTAATCTTGCTTAATTTTTGTTGTTGTTGTTTTATTTCAGGTGAAGTAATCAACTTACAGCTGAGTGTAGCTTATCAAAGAGTCGGCACCAAGTGTTCATTAATTAATAGATTTTAGCTTGTAGTAAAGATTCGAAAATTGTAACAAATTCTAGTCGGAGCCAAACGACGGGTAATTGTGGAAAGCTCGGCCTGAGGGTATGGAAGCATCCGTCAGAGACTGGAGCTGGGCGTTCAGTTAGAATCACAATGGATGCCTGACCTGTGAACCTCTGCATTTACTGCTTTTCTCATCTGTGCCCATAACAATTGCGAAATTTTTAGAGCTACAATGAAATTTGGACTTAATTTTTGTGGGTTTCTCACCTTACTGTATTTTTTTACAAATATATGCGATGCAGATTTGGAATTTTTCCTGTGTTACAAAAAATATTTATGGCTTGTTGAATAGTGATTAACTTTGAGCTTCAGGGCTCTAAATTTAGAGATTTCATAGTGTTATCTACATTATATGCGGGCTCCCGTGTCAGTATATGGGTTTTAGTTTTTTTCTAAACAAATTTGGTGCACGACTTTACTTTTATTAGTCCACTTTATGTTGAGTCGATATGCTGTGAGGGCTTATAGTTACGCTCTAGTCATTAGTTTATGTGATCTGCACTTGAATAAAATTTTAGTCCGGTCACAAATACCATGGGTCGATTGTGTAAACATCGCTGACTGGACGTCAGTTTTGTCAGTTTTGACGATAGTTCAGAAACTGAACTTCGTTCAGAACTCCGGTTAACTTGGATTCACCGAACGATGCTCAGTGATGACCAACGTTAGCACAGAACACGCTTAACAACACCGCTAAAATCGGCAAGCGACATAATTATCTCACTTCGAACGCATACATTAATCGTAAATCGTAGATAAACATGTTATAAAGATGGAGGAAAGTAAATAGAAAAAGAAGTGATATTCAAACTAGCCCCATTAAAAAGAATTTCTCGCTGGCAGTAACATTGGGCCACTAAAAACGTAAGACACGTTCATTAAGCTTAGCTTCTGGGGTTGATTGTACGATTAATAAAAACTACCCTTGACGATTCCTAAATACCACATCTGTGCACTTTCGCAACCAGTTTTTTCTATGATCTGATTCGATGTACTCTTTTAGCATGAAAGTACTACTGACTTCATTTTCCATTAAAAGATAAAAGTCCTGACAAGCAGCACATTTTCACCACACTGCTTTGAATAGTCTACTGCATGGCGTGAAATAAAGTCTACATAGTTTTGTACTTCGGAGTTTTGAAGGAAGGAAGATTAGGGTTTAACGTTCCGTCGACGTCGAGGTCATCAGAGAAGGAGCACAAACTCTGATTGTTTCAAGTATCGGCGAGGAAATCGGCCGAGCTCTTTGAAAGGAACCATCCCTGAATTTGGATGTAATTATTTAGAGATATCACGGAAACCTAAATCTGGATGGCCAGACGTGGATCTGAACCTTCTTCCTCCCGAATCCGAATTCAGTTTGCCAACCACTGCGCCGTCTCGTTCGGTTAGAACCCTTCTTGTGCAAAATATGAAGTCATAACACATTATGGAGTGAAAGTAAGCAAAGTGTGTTACGCTATTTTTTGTTTTCAGGTCATCAACATTCAACCACAATCTCATGGTTAATAAATATTTGTTCAAATGCTTAAGGATTTCTGTGGTACGATCCTTCTAGATAAATTTACTGTTACGCTTAAGAATTATATTCTGGATGGATGTGAAAAAATTTTGAAGTTTTCCCTAGTCAGCGCCAGCTCCAGAGTTGAAGCCAAGGCAGGCTAGTACGAAATGTCGAGACAGGAGTGGCAACAAGGAAGAGCATCTGATTTCGCATGTAACGTGGTCACACCATTGACCTAATTGTCACATACAACCCAGGCTGGATGATCAAGGTGCCGATTCAGCAGAGTGACCTCACAGAGAACGGAGCATAGTGTCATTCCATAGAAAACGCACAGTGAAGTAACAACACGTGAAATGTACACAAGGGTGGCTATTCAGCATACAGACTCTGTAGAAATAAAGAAAGCGAAAGCCTGAAGAGCAGAGCTGAGACGCCACACATTATTAGAGAGTACTGACAGGTTCGGACAACTAGGCCACATTCATTCATGCTATACGATAATGTAATTGGCATTGACTACTGGTATAAGTACTCTGACTTCCAAAGCCCACTCCTCAGTTTACAGCTAACCAGCACTGAAGTGTGACCAGTGACACTCCTGCGGCCCACATAGGTAACTGTGACCTATGATGCAACACCAGCCCACACTGAAGAACCTGGCTGCAGTGGGCCACGGTAGGCTAGTGATGCCACATCTTCACCTCTGCTGACGAGAAGACTTGCGCGCATCCTACCGTTAGGCATACTAGAGGCCTAGATGATGGAATCTGGTGACCTGCCAAATTGCCGTCTGCTGAGAGCAGTGCAGTAGCTGCAACCCCACCTGACATGCATCTACAAGCAGACACCGGCATCATTGGGCATTCTGTCACTGTGAGGTCGTGACGTAACTCTTCACGACCACGACCATCTTGTGCACAGTTGTAGGGTGCCTTCCAGTGTGCCGTCTAGAACGTCAGTGAGAGCATCCTAGTAACCTAGTAATCTACTAGCTGTGCTACTGGTCATTGGGCCACACGGGCGACATGTGGAGGGCATCTGGTCAGCAACCATCAGTGACGCGGCTGCCCACAGCGTGAAGAGCCCTGTGGCCGTGGCGACCGAGGCGGCGAGCCGTGCAGGCGACAGCGCCTACCGCCTTGCGTGAACTTTAACTGCTGGCCGCAGTAAGAGATGGCAGCTGTTTATCCTTGAATAAGAAATGTGTGTTCGGTTAACGACGCGTTACTAAAACCTTAGGGCATTTGCACTTCATAGCACGCCATCTTGGTTATCGTAGACGCCACAGCCCTCTATATTACTATCAAGTGAAATTCTAAGAATTTAACACTATAGGTATTGTCCTCCACCATATTGCATATATTTTGCATATGCTTAAACGGTTACAGGTTTTGACCTGTATATCACGACGTTCGAACAATGAATTGGTTAAAATCCATGAAAATATTATTAACAGGTCATTCTAATATTACACTGGATTTGTTATTTGTATTACTGTGATTGGAAAGGTCATTCTATGGATTTGTTATTTGTATTACTGTCATTAGAAAGGTACTCTTTATCGGTGGTATGGTTAATTTAATGCTGCCTTCCGTCTCGGACGATCTTGTACTAATCATCTCTTCGCAGCTATTACACTGAAGTGTAAACTGCTACGTCGTAAAGAAAACGAATTAATTAACTTCACCTGCTTGATCTTTCACACAGACAAGACAGGTATTGGATTTAAACTGCCTTTTGATTCTTTTTCTAGATGCATACTTTCTAAAATTTATTTACCTGTCAAAGATAAAAATCTGTGAAAATTTTTTTGACCATGTATGATTATGTTTTCTTCGTGGCTGCTGTAAGGAGAGAACAGGTTAGGTACAGGACAAGTTGGTGGTCGGGGGTTTCTGCTTCTCCGGTTCTCAGAGAATGCCAGGCAAAGTCGGATAAAACTGCTGCAACTCGCGATGAAGACTCCGTCTCTCCTGGTAGCAAAAAATATTGTCACCGTAATATCTTCTGGAAAAACACTTTCAGAATGAGAAGGTTGAACAACAGTTGCAGTAAGATATCTTCTGACTAACAAATTGGTCGCTTAGGGAACATCCTGCCGGCCGCGGTGGTCTCGCGGTTCTAGGCGCGCAGTCTGGAATCGCGCGACTGCTACGGTCGCAGGTTCGAATCCTGCCTCGGGCATGGATGTGTGTGATGTCCTTAGGTTAGTTAGGTTTAAGTAGTTCTAAGTTCTAGGGGACCGATGACCACAGATGTTAAGTCCCATAGTGCTCAGAGCCATTTGAACCATTTGGAACATCCTGAACACATAAGCTGACGGCGAAATATTGCGCGTCGTTCGGGCGGTGATAGTAGCAGATTCCCCCAGTATTGTTAATTCGCGAAGAAATCACTATGCACTGTATTGCTAATCATACTAATAATTTGTATGAAGGTCCGGGGATCCAACGTCCAATAAATGTTCGTAAACGATGTGTAGCTTCTTTTTCATAAAATAAATATTTTATTCTTCATAATTGCGATTACAAGTTGTATCTCCCTTGCACTTCAACTTCACGTCTATATGCAAACTCATCTGAACTAAAAAAAAGGTCCAATCGGCATTCTTTATCTCCAACAATTACAAAAAGCACGATGCCCTCCCTTTTCTTTTTTTTTTTGCATCAAAGAGCGTTGTCGTCACAGCAACGAACGTTGTCGTCTCAAATACGGTAGCGTATCATCGCTGGCACTCGCAGCAGGAATATTACAATATTATCACATTACGTAGGGACATTACCATAGCCCAGTACGACTTTTTGCGTATTGTAGTCTTTGCCTGCTAGTTCAACGTTTCTCATACGTGATATTAGTCTTTCAATCCGTCACGGTAATTACTATTGGTGATTTAACAAACGCTGGATTAAACTTAGAATTAGGCTATGTTAATAGTGTAAGTTCACAAACATTTTACGATATCGTTCCGGGTACATGACCGCGTCGTCAAGTTGTGTTGATAACGTGGCGGCCAGTTACTGCAGGTGCATAATTGTTGGTTAACGAGGGCGTGTTGAAAAGTAATACCTCCGATTTGTTTTTGAGAGAACTCATAAACCTTTTGTGATGAAACAAACACTATTAACGCCGGCCGAAGTGGCCGAGCGGTTCTAGGCGCTACAGTCTGGAACCGCGCGACCGCTACGCTCGCAGGTGCGAATCCTGCCTCGGGCATGGGTGTGCGTGATGTCCTAGGTTAGTTAGGTTTAAGTAGTTCTAAGTTCTAGGAGACTGATGACCTCAGCAGTTAAGTCCCATAGTGCTCAGAGCCATTTGAGCCAAACACTATTAACATTCTACATCTTTATTCTTCATGTCTACATATTTTCAGCCCTTTGGCGTGAGAGGGCTCCAAAATTATAGCGGGTAACATGGCGGTGTGTAACGTAACTATGTCAGTGCGTGGGAAACGGCTTGTTGTAGTACAGTTTCAAACTTGGGTTCTCCACAAATGGAGCACGCTCTCCTTTGACATGACAATGCTAGACCACTGCCACATCCGCAACAATCTGACGCCTTGAGTTCACTGTCATCGGTCATCCTCCAAGAAATCCCGACTTGGCCCCATCTGATTTTCATCTGTTTCCGAAAAATGGAAGAACACCTTCAAGGATTTCACTCTAGTAGCGATGAAGCTGTGCGAACAGAGGTGACGTTGTGGTTCGGTCAACAATGACAAAGATTCTACAGTGATGGCATCGACAAACTGGTCTCTCGTTGTGAGAAATATATTTGTCACCAGTGTGTCTGTATTGAGAAATAAATGAGTAGACATGAACGATAAAAATTTAGAATTTTAATAAGGTTTGTTTTATTTAGAAAACTTTAAGAGTTTTCACGTAAATATTCGGAGTCATTGCTTCTCAGCACGTCCTCTTAGAATAACGATTCCACCTCTGCTGTAACTGGCCGATACGTTAGTCTACATAACGTAACGAGGCTCTTAGTAAGTACTGTCAAGGTCACAGTCTCTGGAAAGAATCCTAGGGAGGCGCCATAGAGATTACAATGGCGAGGAATACGTTAAACTCGGAACTCTTTCGATCGGGCTGCAATACGCAGTACCCTAGGAGATCACTCACTGGTAAAACACTGTTCACGCATTGTGGAAGTCGTCTGTTCAAATCGTCTTCCAGCGATTTAGATTTAGGTTTCCCTTCGTTTTCAGTAAATGCCAATAAAATTGCCTGGTTCATTCCTTTTGAAAGGACACGCCAATTTCCTTCCTCCTCGTCCAGTCTGAATGTGTGCCCCGTCTCCAATGATCTCGTCGTTAACGGGACGCTAAACCCTGATCTTCTTTCATTTTCTCCAATGCGATGTGGTCAACCGACTCCATCATGTGTAGCGGATACTTAGTTACAGGGATATGATCAACCGCTTGTGACTCATTCTCATGCAATTTCCGCGATCCATTTGCAAATGGCATTTCTGGGTAGAGAACATATGCGAGTTAACAAAGCAATAATCATTCCTCAAAATTGAACATTATCGCCAATCGTACGAGTGGATATTTAGAGGAAATTTACTATCAGTCTAAAATTTTCATCACAAAGAAAGGTAAGACGCTACTAGAACTCGACGTTTTGGATGTCATCAACCTGCGACTAAAGAGCGCTGTTTCTGGGAAGTGTCGCGAATAATTTGTACAGAAACGATGGTTAAGACACAAGAGTATCTTTGGAGAGGATTAGGATTGAAACCCTGTCCAGTTTCCGAAATGTAGGTTTTACATGATTTTCCTAATTCGGTTAATACTTAAATTTGTTTGAAACGGGCACGGCCGATTTCGTTCTAGGTCCTTGAAATGGTTCAAATGGCTCTGAGCACTATGGGACTTAACTTCTGAGGTCATCGGTCCCGTAGAACTTAGAACTACTTAAACCTAACTAACCTAAGGACATCACACACGTCCATGCCCGAGGCAGGATTAGAAGCAGCGACCGTAGCGGTCGCGCGGTTCCAGACTGTAGCGCCTAGAACCGCTCGGCCACTACGGCCGGCTCTATGTCCTTGAACATCCGAGCTTCTGCACCGATCCCAGTTTGACTTTAACATCGATGGGATCTTAAATTCTATTCTTTCTTCTTTGGTGTCATAATGTTCACGTAGATATGTTTCGCAGTTGTGTAGCTGTTGCTATTTAGGGCACGTAGTGACCGAAGACCGTGCAGGAGAGCTGTAAGTCACTTCTTCAGATCAGGTGTAAGCCACCTCCATAACATGTAGGGCGCTTTTGGCAGCTGGAGAGATATCCCGAGAGAAGCTGTTTCGAATTCTCCCTCAATAATACGGTATGTATTAGTTATAAAATCCTAGTCTTGTTTTAGTCTTAAAGGCACAATGACAGTGTTGTTTTTAGGGCTGTAGTCTATGGACTAGAAACAGACGATAGTATCTGGAATAGATAAAAGTTGATTTTTTAATGAAGTAATCTAACCATCTTATCTAAATATTATGAATATTATGATGAAGACAAGTATCAAGAGACGAGATGCCTCTGCTGGAAGGTAGCTGAATATGGAAACACCGCAAACACAACACAGTACCATGCCTAATACGGTGCAGGAAATTCGTTAGGATTCAAAACAGCTACCAGTAGTTACAGAATGGGGAAATACAGATACTTTACGGTTTTCAGGGGAATCTTATACCGTTCTTTCTGTTGAATGGTGGAAAATGCAGCTAACGATGATGGAGGCGGATAGTGATAATGCACCCTTCTCTCCGAAGTACATCACAACGGTTCGACAATATTGAGATCTGCTGACTGTGGACACTTCGGTCACGATTCGGAGTGCGCTAGCACAAATTTGTTGAAATGCACCAGAGACATGGCATCTTTGTTTTATGTTGTATAGAAACATACAAGAAGGATCGTAACTGGCATAAGGTCGGGACTCTGGGCAGGCCAATCCATTCCAGGAATGTTGTTGACCGTAAACCATTGCCTCACAAATGCTACTTTATTTCGACAGGGTGCATTGTTATGCTGATGCAATAATCGCCTCCGAGCTGCTGCTCTACTGTACGCCATACACAATGCTATAAAAGTGTTCATATCCTTCCGCATCTAACATTTGCTTAAGCGCAGTGAGGGGACCATAACCTCACCATGTAATGGTTCTTTATTTACGTGACCATTACGGCACTCCACCCCCAGTTCTCTATACCAGTAACATCCAACTAATTTTCTGCGAAGTAAGACATATTTTTGTGACAATATTCACATTTGGTTTTATTAACGTATAGGTACTCCGATGTATCGATATATTACAGTGATATGGTTCTTGTGTGTATGCATTTCTGTGGGACTGTAATAATCTTTGACTTACTTGTAATCGTTTTGGCGTGAATGCGCACAGAGCAGTCTTTGTTTCACTTTGGAGAAGTTATGTTGTTATTTCGCTTTGCAAAAGAACAGTCAAGTCTTGTGTTTGGTTAAAGTGGAAATTAAATATGTGAAGATTGATACAGAACTGTTTTCTTGATGATGTGACAATTAAGATGAAGTATATGTGAATTTACAAGAAGTTTATTAAAAATGTGGATCGTGAACACCAAGTCAAAAATTATTTCTATCATGCCATTGTTCCCATCTGGGATTGTTTGATCATTAAGAATTTCCTGAAAAACGCATTTGTTAGGTCTTCAAATATTGCTAAAATACAGATCCGGATCATCTAGCAGCCAAAGTGCAATCACCCTAGAATCAACAAGATGAGCCGTAAATCGACGAAATCTACGTGGGAATCCATTCAAGATAAGTGCCAAATTAATGACTTTTCTACAGTGACTTCATTATTTCTATTCTGATGACACTATCCACAGTTAATAACTTAGATGTTGCCCGATAAAGCGAACATATGCTGCGTGAGCAACATTATTAATCTGATTTCTAACCTACTTTGCAAGTGGTGGTATTGTTAGAACCAGGAGAAACACACCCTTACCGTAACATCATCTCCTCCATACTTGACTGTTGGCACAGTTTGGCACCATACGTGTACATGATGGCAAAAAAAACCTCCGCAGTGCTCGACGGTGCCTCTCCGTCATTCGTGACGCCTATCTTCTCTTGGTTCAGATGTAGCTGTTTCTTCACGTTTCCGCTTCACAGTCACAACACCGTCTACTTGGGCAGCTTTAGAATAATTGAAATGTTCCTGATGGTTTTGTTACTCAGGTGATGACAGCCTGTAACTAGCCCACGTTCGAAAATACTGAGTTCTCCTGGCCGACTCATTCTGCTGGTACTGTGTCTGTACTGGCAACGTAATACTCCCCGTCTTCTTTTACAGTGGCAGGTCCGGCTCCCATGACAATTAATGGTCAATTCCGCATTACATAGGGATGTTCAAGTTCTTTGGTCAGGCAGTATGCGGTAACAGAAGCATACATTCGAGTCCGCAAACAATCCATTTGCGAAATAATTATTCAAAATGAAACTCATCTGATTTCGGCTCGACTCGTTTCACTGATGAGTTAATATCACGCTACCCTGTCTTATCCAAACAGGCACGCATAATGACACGCTGGTATCGATGGTGCACTGCCTAGCGCAGCTCTTTGATCTGGGCGGGTGTGTGACATGTCTGATGGGAAGCTCTTTCGTTTGCGGCGGCTAATTGGATGACAGTTTGTAGCGTGCGGCCTAGTCTGCTGTTGGCCGTGTTACCTGTGTATTTTACCCAACTTCTTGTCTGTTTTTGGTTCTGCTCAGCTGATTGGTCGCAGGTTACTGTTTCACGGCACACTGGAGCACATCTGTGGGTAATAATAATTTCGTGGGCAAGTTTTTCACTTCAGTGACCTGTGCGTCTCTAACTCACCCCGGTCATTGAGCCGGGAAAGGGGGACCTACCGCATGTCCTTATTGACGATTCCCCACATCCTTGAGAGTTGAAGCCTAGATTAAAGACAAATGAAACAAATGAAAGTTTCCGTGGTTTGATCGGGTATCGACCCCACGATCTCTCTGTTTCGAGGTAGACACTTTACCACTAGATCACCAGTACGGACAATCTCTGGTTAAGTTTGCCATGTACTACAGGCTTAGGCACTGCACTGCGGGTATAATCGGCTGCACTCATGCAGGGCCAGCTTGTTTCCCGATGTCACGGTTACGTACGGTAAATCTCATGCTATTACTTCGTTTTCCGATTGAAAACCGAACATAGTGTCTTTATGTATGGGTCTGAGTCACATGTTCACGTGGTCCACAGTATAATCCAAACATGCTATTTCCGTCCATGTTTAAAACACCTAGTCATTCAGTAGCAAATCTGTTCGATTATGTCATATCATTATTTTTGTATACACTGTTTTGAACCAAGTCAATACTTCCGTAATTTTGCATCAAAATATATCGATCTCTATGCTGCTACCATGGCTAATGGCTACTGGTGGCGTCCAGGTAGAACCATCTTTGCCTTACATATTTTACGTTCAAGACCTGTCGCAGGGTGCCTTGTGCCTAATTTTAATGTCAAAGGTTCAGTGCTTTATTGTTTTTGCTATTTCCTTCATATTTTTTTAGCATCATTTGTACTGTTTCTGTTATTTCCAATGTAATTTTTAGCTATTTTGTATATAATGATGATTACGTTTCGAGTCAAAAACGGTGAGCCACACTTCTGTATATTTGAATGTAAATCGGAACATATTGATCTGCATACCGTTACTGGTTACTAGTGGCGTCCTGGCAAGCAATCTTTGTACACCATACGTCAAGCACAAACTATCACGCACAAATTCCCATAGAGGGCACTTTGTGTCTAGTTCGAACGTTAATGTGATACTTATTTCTTACGCTTCTTTTACGTGTTATTTTATTACGTTTTAAGGAAGCCTATTTTAATATTTCCAAGAGTGTGGTCATGGTCCAAATATTTCTTAGTACAGTTGTATTTTTACTGATTTTATTCCTATATGACGGTCATCGGCTATCACGGACGTAATACTGGAGACGGTGGACGGGGCTCTCGCTATTTGCGCGACGGCAACTGCATGTTCTGCAGAAATAGCTCTTCACATCAGCCTAGAGAGTAGTGCTCCATGCCACCAGCAACAGGAGTAGACCTAAGAGGTGCTACCCAAAATATCTCACAACTTCATTGCAAAAGTTATAAAACTATACTTGCATCCTAATATCCTCCTTCACCTTCAGAATAGTCACTTTGGGCATGTATGCAACGATCCCAGCGTTGTTCCCAATTGCAAACAGTCCAGGAAATCCGCAGGGTGAAGGATGTTCACGATATGTTGCGATTCCACATGGATGTCTTCAATCGAGTCAAAACATAGCATTTCAACGTGATTTTCATTTTTTGGAACAAGCAGACGTGGCACAGATCTGGATCTGGCGAGTAGAGAGGGCGGTGAACCTGTCCCACGATGTTTTTGGCCAGGAGTTCCTTCACAACGAGGGGATGTGCGCCGGTGCGTTATCATGATGCACATCCAGTCCTTCTTTTTCCACAACTCTGGCCGTTTGCGCCGAACATTTTCCCTCAGGCACCTCGAAACATCGCAGTAAAACTGCTCCTTGACAATACGACAATTTCTAACAAACACTGTACGCACTCTTTCTCGAAGGTCGAATAAAATGATCAGCATTGACTTCATGTTGCTGCGAACTTGTCGAGCTTTTTCCGGCCTTGGAGAAAATGGCGTTCTCCATTGTGACGACTGCTGCTTCGTTTCAGGGATAAAACTGTAGACCCCAGATTCACCATCTGTTATGACTCTGGATAAGAATTTTGCACACTATCGAACTATTTGTTGCATTTAACTGCACGTCTGAATCCAGAAGTTTTGTTGGTTAATGCTGAGAAGGTGAGGCACAAACTTCGCTGCAGTTCATCTATTGTTTAGTTCACCGGCTATAATTCGTTGTCTTGTATTGTACAACAGCCCAACTCTGTTAGAAACGTCGTGAATTGTCTACCTTCAGTCTTCATGAATCACGTCACTCACTTTCACGACCATTTCCGGTGTTGTGGTTGTTGACGATCGACCAGAAGCGAGTGTCAGCTGTAGTTTTCTTCATCTTGAAAGAGAATTTAATGCAAATCCGTTGCTACTTCAAGTTATACGTTTACCAACTAGCTGGAGCCCTGAAACCCATATTGTCAGACACACTGCAACTCACAACTACATGTGTCAAAGATGACGCAACATTGTGCCACAATAGCTAAGATGTGAACCTCGAGACATCTAGTGGCAGTGTGTCGTACTGCTGCTTGTTTGACCGGAACAATGAAATTCTCGGATATTTTCGGTAGTATTTCGTATCTCTACTCTCATTTATATTGTAGTTATATATTTTTTATTGTTGTGTTTATCTTCGTGTGAGCTCTAATAACTTTCAAGTTAGTCCACTTTCAGAGTATGCATAGTCTCAGGACTATCAGCCATTGATTGAAACCGGTCACGGTTTTCTAAAATGAAATATTTCATGATGTCAGGACTGTTTCTGTTATACTTTAACTGTAAAGTAATTTCTGTCTTTCGTCCCAAACTAGAATCTCGATGCTGACTGAGTAGGATCAGTGTACATCTATGTATTTTGTAAAAGGCATGGTTTCATAGTAGCGCAAGTTATTAACAAATCTGGTGCCATTATGCTCGTTGACTTTCATATCTTCCTTTCCTTTTCTACCAAGCGGTTAGTATCAGCTCACAGTCTGTAACTGGCTACATAATGTTTACCTACTCAGTTGACTGGACGTGCACTCACATGCCGGCCGCGGTGGTCTCGCGGTTCTAGGCGCTCAGTCCGGAGCCGCGCGACTGCTACGGTCGCAGGTTCGAATCCTGCCTCTGGCATGGATGTGTGTGATGTCCTTAGGTTGGTTAGGTTTAAGTAGTTCTAAGTTCTAGGGGACTGATGACCACAGATGTTAAGTCCCATAGTGCTGAGAGCCATTTGAACCATTTTTGCACTCACAAATATCTTGTACATTTCACTGCACCAGGAGTATTATTTCACACTAAATGACTATTTGGGTATTTCTATGCATGCACTTGTACAGCAGATGTATGGCAAATGAGTCAACACGTCCGGTACATGCTGCAGATCAGCCTTCACGGAATGCTCACACAGAAGCCCACTTTTGTGTGTTCAGTCAGCGCTTTTGCATTTAAGTAAGTTTCAGAGATGCTTCAGTATATAAAAACTGCATAAACACATGCATTCCATCGGCCGTTGTGGCCGAGTGGTTTTAGGCTCTTCATTCCGGAACCGCGCTGCTGCTACGATCGCAGGTTCGAATCCTACCTCGAGCATAGATGTGTGTGATGTCCTTAGGTTAGTTAGGTTTAATTAGTTGTAAGTCTAGGGGACTGATGACCTCAGATGTTAAGTCCCATAGTGCTCAGAGCCATTTCAGCCATGTGCATTCCATTTACAAAAAATTTCATCTGTTTGCACACCCACGGTCAGTTCAATTTATTACCTTAGCAGTACTGAGTAATTAAGTAACTATTTTACGAGCTTTCATCAAGCTGCAGTTGAAAAATAGGTCCCCAACTTGTTTTACAATTGAAATAAATGGTTGTAGCTCTGTCACAAAGTGCATTGAGAAGTATCTTTTTCATTTCTTGACAGTGAGTAGTTTCGGAGACCTATGTCCATTTTGAAACCATCCTACAAAGAAAATCACAGTGAGTACGTCAATTTTATACAAACGAGGCATACACATTTTCAATACAATTATATTACACTAATATACATTTAGTGTATTGAAATTTGTCATAGTTATTTAATTTTATGAATTGTCTTACTTATTGCATACCGTATCGTGAGTGTGATAATGCAGGAGAAATACTATGTAAGAAAGCTGCCCAAACAGTGTTGATCAAAGCGGCATTATGGTCGCCTCAGTAACAGTAAATTAACAGCATAGAATAGACGTCGGAGAACCAGTGTGCAGAGACACAAGTGGTTACCAGGTATAACCCTAGAGGCCACTGACAGCGGCGTGTGTCCTAGGTAGAATGTTTGCTGACCAAACAAGACATTCTTTTTTCATTAATTTAGTATAGACTTAAAAACTCTACAGTATCATCTTTTTTCCTAAGGCCATCCATTGGGTTCCGTTGGGTAAACTTACTCCAAAGTGCTGTGCTTACGGCATGATATGACGTCACCTGCAGAAGACCGGGATCGACGAGGTACGCGGCCCCACAACGAATTTGTCAGCCACACTTAGCGAACGCTTGGCTCCGTGCAGGGCCCACAGGAAATAAATATTTAAAGGAAAAGATACCCACTATGGGTCTTAACCTTGCCTTGTGTTATCGAGAGCCTGCATGTATTTAAACAAGCAATCAGGAATTATTATACTCGTCTGAAACAGTTATTCGCTCCTGGCCTGAGACGGCTGCTGGCACTCGTAAGACCTGCAGTGTCACGTGCTGTGACGTAGGTACCGCGGCATGTCTTTCTCGTGGGCTTCGCAAAGGACACCACGGTTGCGTGAGCTAGGCTCAGTAATTATACTGTTCTGCGTTACACATAATTCATGTCCAGTCCCTAAAAAGATTCGTGTCTTTACTACAACTCAAAATCGTAAATTGCGGCAGCCCTCGCTCCAAAAATAAATTAACCTGCCAATTTACGAGGAGACTGCCCCCTAAGCAGATAATCTCTACAGCAGTACATTATCTCATATTCAGTCCTTTAACGGAGAAGTGCCTACGTTTTATATAAAACATAATAAAAGAGTTTTGCATTAAGTGACCAAAAATGACATTTAATTATAATAATCTGAAGCCACAATATGTGGAATTATGCACAAAGACTATAAAGTAGAAATAAACAACCAGAATTCAGTAAATCGCCCATAGACAAGCTATTTGCCACAGATTTACATAGTTTACTTACTGTGCTCTAATGAGCAATATGTACATTTCTTTTTTATATAAATCAAATCCATAACGCAACTAGTATGACGGCGCATCCAATACTGAATCGATAAGCACTACCAATTGCCGAAAACATGATGACATGAGCAAAATGCATTTTCTAACAATTCTTTTTAAACTACTCATAAAAATAACAAATCCTTTCATTTTTCTGATGACATTCCTTCTCATACAACTCAACTTAGAACCTCAGTGCAAACTGGAGGACACACACAATTAAGTTGCGATAAAACTGCCGATCGTTAAAAATTGTGTTATTTAAAAATCTTTAAAATACGTCATAAAAATAATGAATCCTGGGAGGAGTATAGCCACATAATAAGAAGCTTAATCTTAATCTATAATAGTAGGTATGACTCTGTATGCCAACTATAATTTTCTTTGTAGGATAGTTTCAAAGTGGACGTAGGCGTCCGCAGCTAGTCACCATCTCGAAATAAAAGAGATACTACGTAATGCAAATTATGACGGAGCTGCAACCATTTATTTCAAACAACTATTTCTGTTTTTTACCTACATGAACCCGTTTCAATTGCGCTTTAGAGGATTAACTATCATTAACACATAATTTATTGTCAGATGCGTTTCCACTAGGACTTGCCGGTTATACGACTGTACAAACAACATGTAATTCATATTTGTTTTGGCTGTGTAGTTAATTAAAAAGGAAACAGTTCGCTTTCAGCGTGTAGGTACGAATCGTTACCAAGTACATACGAAATATCGTTCTAGTTACATAAATCAATCTGCCGCTGTAGCTACGTATACAGGACTTGGGAGCAGTCTCCAAAACCGCCTGCTATTTTTCCTTAGTTGCAACACTGGAACGGAGTCCACTCAATCTCGTGATGTCAGTTGCGGAGCTGTTTCAATGAGAAGTTACGGCTCCGCTCTCTGGATACCCGATAATGACTGGGAGAGCAACGTACTTAATCATTCCACTACGTACCGCATCTGTTTCACGCCATAACGCGATCCTGGGGACGTGAACACGACTTTTCTTTTAATATTACTACAAATACACACATCAAAAAAGGTTTTGCATCATTTCTTTTCCGAGAGTTCCGGAGCGTGTACAGAAAATTGGAATAGAGATCAACATTCAACATGAACATCATTTCTGTCCTTTTTATTGTACGTGAAAACTGCACACTGCATGTTGTACCACCACACAGCGTGACCTTCAGAGGGGGTGGTCCAGATTGCTGTACACACCGGTACTTCTAATACCCAGTAGCACGTCCTCTTGCATTGATGCATGCCTGTATTCGTCGTGGCATACTATCCACAAGTTCATCAAGGCACTGTTGGTCCAGATTCTCCCACTCCTCAACGGCGATTCGGCGTAGATCCCTCAGAGTATTTGGTGGGTCAGGTCGTCCATAAACAGCCCTTTTCAGTTTGTCCCAGGCGTGTTCGATAGCTTTCATATCTGGAGAACATACTGGCCACACTAGTGGAGGGGTGTCGTTATACTGCAGGAAGTCATTCATAAGATGTGCACGATGGGGGCGCGAGTTGTCGTCCATGAAGACGAATGCCTCGCCAATATGCTGCCGATATGGTTGCACTATCGGTCGGAGGATGGCATTCACGTATCTTACAGCCGTTACAGCGCCTTCCATGACCACCAGCGGCGAACGACGGCCACACATAATGCCACCCCAAAACAGCAGGGAACCTCCAGCTTGCTGCACTCGCTGGACAGTGTGTCTAAGGCGTTCAGCTTGATCGGGTCGCCTCCAAACACGTCTCCGACGATTCTCTGGTGGAAGGCATATGCGACACTCATCGGTGAAGAGAACGTGATGCTAATCCTGAGCGGTTCATTCGGCATAATGTTGGGCCCATCTGTACCGCGCTGCAATGTGTCGTGGTTGCAAAGATGGACCACACCATGGACGTCGGGAGTGATTCAAAATGGTTCAAATGGCTCTGAGCACTATGCGACTTAACTTCTGAGGTCATCAGTCGCCTAGAACTTAGAACTAATTAAACCTAACTAACCTAAGGACATCACACATATCCATGCCCGAGGCAGGATTCGAACCTGTGACCGTAGCGGTCGCTCGGCTCCAGACTGTAGCGCCTAGAACCGCACGGCCACTCCGGCCGGCGCCGGGAGTGAGGTTGCGGGTCATGCAGTCTACTGCGCACAGTTTGAGTAGTGACAAGACGTCCTGTGGCTCGACGAGAAACATTATTCAACATGTTGGCGTTGCTGTCAGGCTTCCTCCGAGCCATAATCCGTAGGTAGCAGTCATCGACTGTAGAAATAGCGCTCGGGCGGCCTGAGGGATGCATGTCATCGACAGCTCCTCTCTCTCTGTATCTCGTCCATGTCCGAACAACATCGCTTTGGTTCAATCCGAGACGCCTGGACACTTCCCTTGTTAAGAGCCCTTCCTGACACAAAGTAACAATGCGGACGCGATCGAACCGCGGTATTGACCGTGTAGGTATGGTTGAATTACAACAAGACAAGTTGTGTACCTCCTTCCTGGTGGAATGACTGGAACTGATCGGCTGTCGAAACCCCCTTCGTCTAATAGGCGCTGCTCATGCACGGTGGGTTAAATTTTTGGGCGGGCGTAGAACATCTCTGAACAGTCAAAGGAACTGTCTGTGATACAATATCCACAGTCAATGTCTGTCTTGGAGAGTTCTGGGAACCTGGGTAATGCAAAACGTTTTTTGATGTGTTTATATTTTTAAATGTAAATCTTTGGATTGAGTCTCAGTCTCAATGAGCTTAAATATTGTCTATAGCCCGCCTTGATATTAAATAAAATATCATATCAGCACATTCAATGCTCCTATTTACTGTACACGAATACCTGTTAAATTAGGTGTTCCAAGTGTAGAGCTCACAATTGGTTGCAGTGCTCTGTTCGCCTCTGCAGTGAGTTACGAATACCTTAAAACACTTGCAGATCATCTAGTAAAGCGGAACAAGACTGGCCATTTTACTGCTCGAATTCTTCAGCCGTATCAATGGAAGAGCGCTGCACACTTCACTTTTTAGTCGACCCAAGAGTTAAAACAAAGGACTGGCGTTAGGTGATGTTGAAGGCAAAGGTGCAGGCCTCTCCGTCAGTACGGAAAAAATAGCAACACCAACAATTGTTGAATGTACACTAATGAAATTTCTCGAATATATTGTCTAGGTAACATATTTAAGTGGTTAACATTGCAAGAGCACAGATAAGTGTAAACGCGAGATAAGCCGGTACATTAATAACCGGTGTAACCGCCAGAATGTTGAATGAAAGCATACAAAAGCTCATACAGGGTGTTTCAAAAATGACCGGTATATTTGAAACGGCAATAAAATCTAAACGAGCAGCGATAGAAATACACCGTTTGTTGCAATATCCTTGGGACAACAGTACATTTTCAGGCAGACAAACTTTCGAAATTACAGTAGTTACAATTTTCAACAACAGATGGCGCTGCGGTCTGGGAAACTCTATAGTACGATATTTTCCACATATCCACCATGCGTAGCAATAATATGGCGTAGTCTCTGAATGAAATTACCCGAATCCTTTGACAACGTGTCTGGCAGAATGGCTTCACATGCAGATGAGATGTACTGCTTCAGCTGTTCAATTGTTTCTGGATTCTGGCGGTACACCTGGTCTTTCAAGTGTCCCCACAGAAAGAAGTCACAGGGGTTCATGTCTGGCGAATAGGGAGGCCAATCCACGCCGCCTCCTGTATGTTTCGGATAGCCCAAAGCAATCACACGATCATCGAAATATTCATTTAGGAAATTAAAGACGTCGGCCGTGCGATGTGGCCGGGCACCATCTTGCATAAACCACGAGGTGTTCGCAGTGTCGTCTGAGGCAGTTTGTACCGCCACAAATTCACGAAGAATGTCCAGATAGCGTGATGCAGTAATCGTTTCGGATCTGAAAAATGGGCCAATGATTCCTTTGGAAGAAATGGCGGCCCAGACCAGTACTTTTTGAGGATGCAGGGACGATGGGACTGCAACATGGGGCTTTTCGGTTCCCCATATGCGCCAGTTCTGTTTATTGACGAAGCCGTCCAGGTAAAAATAAGCTTCGTCAGTAAACCAAATGCTGCCCACATGCATATCGCCGTCATCAATCCTGTGCACTATATCGTTAGCGAATGTCTCTCGTGCAGCAATGGTAGCGGCGCTGAGGGGTTGCCGCGTTTGAATTTTGTATGGATAGAGGTGTAAACTCTGGCGCATGAGACGATACGTGGACGTTGGCGTCATTTGGACCGCAGCTGCAACACGGCGAACGGAAACCCGAGCCCGCTGTTGGATCACCTGCTGCACTAGCTGCGCGTTGCCCTCTGTGGTTGCCGTACGCGGTCGCCCTACCTTTCCAGCACGTTCATCCGTCACGTTCCCAGTCCGTTGAAATTTTTCAAACAGATCCTTTATTGTATCGCTTTTCTGTCCTTTGGTTACATTAGACCTCCGTTGAAAACTTCGTCTTGTTGCAACAACACTGTGTTCTAGGCGGTGGAATTCCAACACCAGAAAAATCCTCTGTTCTAAGGAATAAACCATGTTGTCTACAGCACACTTGCACGTTGTGAACAGCACACGCTTACAGCTGAAAGACTACGTACAGAATGGCGCACCCACAGACTGCGTTGTCTTCTATAGCTTTCACATCACTTGCAGCGCCATCTGTTGTTGAAAATTGTAACTACTGTAATTTCGAAAGTTTGTCCGGCTGAAAATGTACTGTTGTCCCAAGCATATTGCAACAAACGGTGTAATTCTATCGCTGCTCGTTTAGTTTTTATTGCCGTTTCAAATATACCGGTCATTTTTGAAACACCCTGTATATTGTATCGTACAGGTTCCGGATGTCAGTTTGTGGACCCGTTGCATCTGGTCGGTCAATACAGGGACGGATAATATTAGTTGTGGACAATGTTGGAGCTGTCGCCCATTGACGTCCTGTATGCGCTCGATCGGAGGCAGGTCTGATGATCGAGCAGGCCAAGGCAACATATCGATACTCTGAGGAGCATGTTGGGTTACAACAGCGATATGTGGGCGAGCGTTATCGTGTTATAAAACACCCCCTGGAATGCTGTTCTTCAACGGCCGGACAGCAGGCTGAATCACAAGACTGATGTACTAATTTGCAGTCAGAGTGCGTGGGATAACCACTGCTGTCTTACGAATTTGCACGCCCGACCATAGTTCCATGTGTACTTGAAGTGTGTCCAACACGGAGACATGTTGGATGCAGTCCCTCAACTGGCCACCTTCTAACCAACACGTCTATCACTGGCACCGAGACAGAACCAGCTTTCATCAGGAAACACAACGGACCTCCACCCCGCCCACCAATAAGCTGTCTCTTGACACCACTGAAGTTACAAATGGCGATGTTTTGGGGTCAGTCGAAAGCACGCTACAGGGCGTCTAGCTTGCAGCTGTGCTTGAAGTAGCCGATTTGTAAGAGTTCGTTGTGTAACTGTGGTGCCAACTACTATCAATTGCTGCTGCAGATGGATTACGATGTGCCAGAGCTATAAGCCGAAAAAGATTACCTTCCCTGTGCCACGTGGCAGTCTGGAGCCTGGTCATCTCGCTACCGGACTTCTCGTGACCATCGCTGCCAGCAATCATTTACGGTGGCTGGAATCAAGGAACATTCAGCTTCCATAGCCGTATTGCACGACCTCGTTCAAAACCGGTGAGGTGTTGCCAATGGCGTATTTGTCTCTGTTGTGTTGGCTGAAGAGCCAACACCGTTTTACGAGAGGAGGCCGAAATGCACGCGTTTTAGCTCACGCCGGCTGGCGTGAGGAGGGAAGAACTATACTGACGTGTGGTCTGGAACATGACAAGGAATTAGAATTCAGAAAGCGGACGTAATTAGTTTGATACTTAACTTTAATCCATTAATGATGAACGTCGCTCTTGACGGTACATGATTCACAATATCTGTTCAGAATACATTCGTAGTAACTGGATATGGCGCCTTGCTAGGTCGTAGCAAATGACGTAGCTGAAGGCTATGCTGCAAATGAGAGCGTATGTAGTCAGTGACCCATCGCTAGCAAAGTCGGCTGTACAACTGGGGCGAGTGCTAGGGAGTCTCTCTAGACTAGACCTGCCGTGTGGCGGCGCTCGGTCTGCAATCACTGATAATGCCGACACGCGGGTCCGACGTATACTAACGGACCGTGGCCGATTTAAAGGCTACCGCCTAGCAAGTGTGGTGTCTGGCGGTGACACCACAGTCTCCTTTACGGCATTGTTGACTAAAATCAAATCACCAAGTCGAATCTCAAAGGTAACTAACGTTCGCTACCGTTACGGCCCGTATTTAAAGCAAGCCTGATTTGCAGTCTCATAGTGGCATCCTTATGTGGCACAGCCTCATATGACACAGCTCTTTCTTGGTGTTAAGATTTTTGTTTTCTTTTTTTAGTATTGGACCATATTTCGGCGTCGTCTAACGTCACCAGCAAAGTGTACTGGCAGGTGCTCCATCATGCACGTGCCATTTCTCCGGCCATGGGCCGTGGATGAAAGTAGAGACCAATTAGATGGTGACTTCATCAAAAAGTTAAATCTCAGATACATTTGTAAGAACTAGGGCAATATTTTATATTGACGTCTGTGACGGCTCATAGTCACACATTCGCAGTTTTGTTTACTGGAACATTTTTGCTCCTGTTATCTCATACTTCCACTTAGTCAGTTTTCGCTGTTGCTTATGGCACGCTCTATATAGTAAGTTGCCCCCTTAGAGTCGGCAGGCGCATTTACTCTGGTGTTTCGGCAGGTATTTGCAACTTCATTTTTGGAAAGTGTAGCTGGAGTCACCGCTAACAAATGCTACTCCTAGCAACATTCACGTGACGACCGGCGTCGTGGAGAGCATCCGTTCGGTTCACGTGACAAACAAGGCATCTATAGAGCAGTCCTAAATTAATCTAGTACAGTATACCGTTTATCAATATGCACTATGAGGGACAGTAAAACATTGAGAATAACCACTATTGCAGCAGTCACCGTACTAGCCCGCGCTCACTTCTGCCGTCATTCAGAAGAGGTGTCGAGTCGCTGCTAGAGTACAGGTTATTCTTCGTGTTTTACTGTCCCTATTAACACATCCTGAAGAAACTAATATCGCACTAGACGTCTTTGGGACCGCTATATCGAATGGGAAAGTAAAATTGCGATTTTAAAAATCATTTTGTTTGTAATGTGAAAGAAACCGACAGGCGATGTATGAAAGACGCAAGAAGTAGCATTTGTTTGGCTATAAGTTGCAAAAAACAAACTGCAAATATCTGTGAAAATACGCCCTACGATCCATAGGAGAGTCACCTTGTAAGTGTCTTTCGAGTTCTTTACAGAAGAAATTTCGTATAAGCACATACAGCTTTGCATTACCCGCAATCTCATGATTTAGTTCACTACTTGGGTTCTGACCCCCTCTCTCTTGCCAACCTCACATTATTGTCATTTCGCGTTTACGTACAATTTCCTTTAGTAATGCTAACCCTCCATCCGAACTAATTTTTATTACTACGCCTTTCCAAAAGTCTACCAGCGTTTTAGTGCTTCTATCCCAACGCAGTTATACAGAATTGACAAAAAAATTTTTCTCGTGTCTTGCTTAGTATATTTGTACGATATCATATCTCATTTTAGGAGGTTCCCTTTTTTTGCTGAATACTCACGTCACGCTGACTGCACATACCAAACGGCAAAACGGGAAAATGTTTCGTGTCTACCATTTGTATCTCATCTGGTAACAATTTTCCTTGTCGCTACCGTTTCGCAATTTGTTTGCATGGCAGGATGGTATTTTTTTTTCTGTTTACTTGCTGCGTTGCGGAGCCCCAGAACGTGTCCGCTGCCCCCGTGCGTCGGGGATTTGCTGATATTACACCAGACTCTTTTGTTTTCCCTCTGCGCTGGCGCCATTTATGCTGCACTAATGAAACTGCGTTGAGACAGCTGTCGTGTAAAAGCGGCGCACCCCGAAAGATTCTCCGCTCAATATTACAGCCATACTGGCGGCGTGCGTCCCAAGTTGTGAGCGTTGCTTTCAGAACGAATTGCGTGTGTTTCTGTGTTTGTATGTGTGTGACAGTCACAGAGTGGAGATAATAATCTGGTAGTATGTATGAATTACATAGTGTCAGTGTCCTCACCAACACGACTACATAATTTGGAGAGAATGTGACAAGTCTTTAGCTATTTGATGTACACATAAAGTCAAAGGAATTATACTTCTTTCCAGTTATCAGAATTTTGTGTTTTGTCATTTATTTCAGTAACTTGCGAAATCGTGGTGAGAGTCTCAGCTGCAGTGAATAAATAAATTTGATCATTTTTCGTCCAACAGAAAGTTTCGACGAACTACGAATTTTTTCTGTTACATTTAACTACATCTTCAACATATTCAGTGCATGTTACTATACGACAAACGCGTTGTCCTCCAAATCTTACGAGAACGTTGATGTGCGTGTTACTGGTCTTAGTCCATATCTGATGAATCTCGACCGCGATGTCAGTGAATGTTGTATCAGCCTGCAGTCACTTTTGAAAGTGCTGATTCTTTGGTATAATCGTTTAATATACTTGGGGATAAATATATTATCGTCAGATATTCTCTTTGTACGTAGACTGTCCGTAATCTTACTATCTGCTAACCTGTACTCAACCCCGAGTTTGATTTGAAGACCAGAGTGCTTTGTTGGAGGAGCCCTTGGTTCGTACTGTCAGTTGTAGAAGGACCTACAATTTAACGAGGAGCTGCAGCTTGGCATCTTTCACACATGCAAATACTTGACATAGGCAAAAGTATCAGCAAGTAACAGAACAAATACTAGGACCAACAGACTGCTGAACCCTAGACAAGTCACGAGGAAAGGTACATACTTTGAGGGGTGACAATATTAATGATTCTGAACAAAAATCTTTATATGGACATGTGCCTTATTCTGAATGGTTTCCGATATAGAACACATGTAATATCACTTTTGTACATTTTCTCTTGATTAACTCGAAACCACTTCCTCCAGCGAATATGTGTCGCAGAAAAAATTAAACTATGTCAAATTTCCTACAAAAAAGGGCCTATTCATTTTTTCTCTAATGACTGAAAGCTTTTGCGAAGAGAGGGCGAGAATATTCAAAATCTCGCGCAACGCGTTTGCGCTGTAACTTTGGTAATTATTGTAGGCCAATGAGAGGTAGTTTTCCGTTTTACTAGACCACAAATGTCTCTATCAAATTGTACGTCTCAGTTTCCTCTACAGTACTGCGTTAGATTGTAAACAGTGACTATGTTTGAAAATACAGGAAATTAAACACAATGTACATTAAATGTGTGATATCTCAGAAACCGTTCGGAATAGGGCATATGCCCAACTGACGTTTTTTGTTCAGAAACACCAATACTATCACCCATCAAAGCTTGTACCTTTCCTCCTGACTCACCCTGTATACATATCAACGCCAAACTCCGTATAATGGTTCTTTTTCTGAAACTCTTAATCATTTGTTTGTCTGTACATGTACATTACTTCTATCGATATCCTGATATCCATCCCGTAGGAATAGGTCCTTCGTGGTGCTGATTTTATACGAAGTTTCTTTATACGTAGTAGAAAATCAGCAAAAACGTATTTGTATAAATACAATATATAATGTAAGACAAAAATACTACGCACCACGAAGGAACTATACCAATGGGACAAATAAATGATTACAATTTCAGAAAAATTGGATGATTTATTCAAAAGAAAGAGCTTCACAAATTGAACAAGTCGGTAATGCGTTGGTCCACCTCTGGCCATTACGCAAGCATTTATTCGGCTTGACATTGATTAACAGAGTTACTGGACATTCTCCTGAGGGATATCGTGTCAAATTCTGTCTAGCTGGGAAGTTAGATCGTCAGACCCCGAGCGGGTTGGAGGGCTTTGCCCACAATGCTCCAAACGTTCTGCGTTGGGGAGAGATCTTGCGACCTTTCAGGCTAAGGTAAGGCTTGGCAAGCACGAAGACAAACAGTAGATACTCTCACCGTGCGCGGGCTGGCATCACCTTCCTGAAATGTAAGTCCAGGATGGCCTGCCACGAAAGGCAACAAAACGGGGCGTAGAATAGCTTCGGTTTATCGTTGTGCTGTAAGGTGCCACGGAAGATAACCAAGGGAGTCCTGCTATGAAATGGGATGGCACTCCTGACCATCATTCCTGGCTGTCGAGCCCTATGCTGGGCGACAGTCAGGCTGATAAATCATCGCTGGCCGGGACGTCTCTAGGCACGTCTTTGCTGGTCATAGGGGCTCATTTCGGAGCGGGACTCATCACTGAAGAAATACGCAACCCGAATCTCATTCACTGGAGAATGAACCGGACACTACTGCAAAAGGGGCTTCTTGGTGCGCGGAGGTCAATGGTAGTCGGCGCAAGGGGCGCCCTGAGTTCAGGTCCCTTTCTGTGAGTCGTCTATTAATGGTCGTTGTGGCCACTGATGCACCTGTTACACGTCGGTTCCATGATAATGATGAATCTGGAATTTTCAGTGCCCCTGTGACGATCGTTCAACCCTCTCGTTCTGTCGTCCCTTTAGATCGACTGGTTGCTTCTTGACAGTGCTTTCGGCCTTGGTTCACTCATTCCTACCATCATCGCCGAATAGTGGCACCGTTCCTATTCAGATATCGAGCGATTCGCGGATTACTCCATCCGACTTCTATGAGTCCAACTTGATACCCTCTGTCAAATGCCGACATCTGCGTATATTGTTCGCGCGCCTGTTTGCGAGACATAGTTACTTTCCAACAGAATACACAGAATGGAATTCGCAAAGACTTTATGCCCTGGTATCGACATGTTCTATGGTTACTATCCTTGCCAACTGTGTAGTGAAATTACGTTGCAGCGTCACAAACTCATCCATCGGGCACCGAAGTTAACGGTTTTGCATTTCCCGTCGATAGCTGTGTGAATATCAGGTTTGTAACCACCTTGCATAACTTATTAGTCGTGCGTCCATTTCATCTGGCTCACCCAAAATAACCTTTTTCTGATGCGTTAAATGAAAAATTGTTTCAACCAACGTTTTTTAACATCAATGGGTAGTTCTTGAAGCGGGTATACGTTTCATGCATCCCCACAGATGTAGGAGACAAGGGGTATAGATTACATTTTTTAAATCGTACCACGTAAATTTTATTCAAGAATGCACTTACCTTTTCCAAGAGCTATTCAAAGTGTTCAAAAATGTTCAAATATGCGTGAAGTCCTGAGGGACCAAATGTCTGAGGTCATCGATCCCTAAGCTTGCATACTACTTAAACAAGCTTATGCTGAGAACAACACACACACCACACACCCATGCCCGCGGGAGGACTCGAACCTTCTGTGGGATGGGCTGCGGAATTCGTGACATGACGCCTCTAACTGCGCTGCCACACCGCGTGGAAAAAAAAAATACCGCACCGTTTTATCCTAGAAACTAGTAGTTATGGAAATGTTAAAAAATACATAACGTCCTGATTTAAATATCACTGCAGTGAGTTTAATTAACTAAATCATTTAATCTCTTAAAGGCGCTTTTGAACATTTTATGGGTCACCAACGAAAACAGAATGCAACAATACTGCACTTTTCAGTAATTGGATCTTGTTATTGTACAGTACCGTTTTACAGTACTTATCACAATGCAGAAGTAACAAACACGCCCCTTCGTAGTAACTTTTACTGTGATACTACCACTACATGGAAAACAGAGTGTATTCATTAAATGGTCAAAATGGTGACATTGCCATTCATACATAGGGTCTCTCTGTGGATGAAGGATGCCCTGCGTCGTGCTACCGCTCGCTCTGTGCTTGCTGTAGAAGCATCGATAATGCGTTGCTGCATGTCCTCTAGTGTCTTTGGAACACTTTCGTAGATAGCATCCCTGACTGCTCCTCATAGAAAAAAGTCGTCTGCTGTGCAGTAGTCGTGCCTGAAAGGAAATTCGCCCGCCCACAGCAAAGTACAATACAGGTGTCTACAGTAGAGTACAAGAAAACATAATAAAATACGAGGGTTGACTGAAAAGTAATGCCTCCACTTTCGTAACTCTTCAACAGTTGACAGCATTGGTATGCTGCAGGTACTGGCTTGTTCCGGAGTCTCTTCTCTACAGGTCCAGTTGGCGGGAAGCCTTTGCATTGACCAGTTGTTTTGTTACAGTGTGAAGTATGAAACCCTGCGCAGAGGGTCAATGCGATTTAACCAACGTGCAGTCATTGAATTCTTCACAGCAGGAGAAGTCACCCCAAAGGAGATTCATCAGAGAATGAAAGCAGTTTATGGTGATTGTGTTGATGTGAGTACTGTGCGTCGTTGGGCGAGTACATTTAAAGAAGTTGAGGCGGGAACATCTGACGTGGTTGACAAACAAAGAGTTGGACGTCTTATGACAGCAACCACATAGTTTCTCAAGCAAAATATTGGCAGATTGATTCAGGACGATCGTCGTATCACGCAGAGAGAAACAGGAAGCACTTCACAAGAACGTGTGAGTCACATTATTGCTTTGCTTGGCTATCGAAAGATCTGTGCACGATGGATATCCCGGATGCTGACTCCTGAAATGAAAGTGCACAGACTTGAAATTTGCCAGGAACTCCTCTCGCGTTACGAGGATGAAGGCGACGCCTTTCTCCATTCAGTTGTGATCTTCTGATGAAGACGTTGAAAGAACTGTGAGACTGTGGTTGCGGAAACAGAGTGTCGACTTCTTCGGTGACGGCTTCAGAAAACTTGTTCATCGTTGGCAGAAATGTATCCAACTGGCTGCTGATTATGCGGAAAAGTGAATATTGGTAATTAAAGATGACATTCTAAGGATTATTTCTGCGTTTGATTTATTAAAATACTCCCATGCAACCCTAATTAACGAAGGTGGATTCACTACTTTTCATTCAACCCTCGTGATAATCATAATGTTCTCTGTTAGTACTGAACATAAAAATTCAAGTTACTGTATTATTTCTTGTCAACGTACTTTCTCCGTAGATCAGCAGGATTTCTACCTTACCGTCATGCGCCTTTACACAACAGAAATTGTATTCACATGTGTACTGCCGCTGTATTACTAAGTTTCTCTGATGCACGATTACTACGCTAAAGCAACGACAAATGAGATGCGCCGGCAGCAGAGGAGTGCCTGCGTTTACATGAGTCGGAAATTATAAGCAAAAGCTTCCGAAGATCTTCCTTTGGGTAAGGAAGTAACAATGTTTTGAGAAAGTGCGTTATAGAGACATCTGTGTTCAGATGTGTTGCTTATTTGTAGTAATGAATAAGAAAATACATTAAACGTGTTGTAACGCAATTATTCAGTGAATTGTTACGGTTGGCAATGTCCGTAAACAGAACACAAATGACACGACGGCTTCAGATTTCTGTTAACAGGAGGGGGAGTGGGGGCGGGGAGGGGAGGGATGGAACTGCCAGGAAATACCTTACAAGTTACGTCGACTTGACTTACACCGACATGTACCTATCACAAGAATGAAACGAAACTCAGCATGGCATTGGCGAGTTAGAGAGAGAAACATTTTAAAAAATGTTAGTTACATGTGCATAGATTCTGCATTGCGATGATCTGCAGTTTTGTCACCTTTAATACGGGCTAACCTAATTTTTCATCTATAATAAAGTGGCAAGTCAATGGCAGTATGCCCTCATTCGCGCTGCTTTTCCACAAGTCCGTTGAAACACACAAAAAATTACATTTTATAAAAACTTCCTCTAATTTATTTCTTATCTCTTCCCACAGTTTTGAGATCAGAAAACATTTAAGTGTGGTTTTATCTGGCAGCTCATATCTGCTGTTTAAGGCATAAACAATTTTTTTCAAACCTTGCTGGTCGGAATTTCTGTAACGCAGCCTATCGGTAGCAATCATTTATGCATAAAGAGAATCAAGTTCTTCTTTTTACCTTTGAACTGGCACAGTACGACTGATTTCTGCTAAAATAATTTTTTACAGAGCTTCTCTACTCTTTTGGTTGAACCTCTTGCACTTGATCTAGCTGATAAGTTGACCCTCCAACTTTCAATTCTATTACTAATTCTTGGTCCCTAGTTTTTCACCATGCTTTCTTTGTAGTGGTCTCTTAAATTAGTCCTATTCCCTGACTATCGAGTAGTTAAATCAGTCTACCAATTATGACGATAGTGGAGATACTATCGATTAATTGGTAGTTTATCGATGTTTAAGTAACGCTGGGACGCCGCGAAGGTGGTTGGGTGGGGGAGGGCGGGATGGTACTGGCATCAGTGACTAACACCCCTCTCCCCTTCCAAGAAACTGTGACGTCAGCTCTAGAACAGCCTGTAAAGATCTCTTCAAAAAACCTTGTAGTTTCTACTGCCGCTGATTTGACGCTAGTACGGAAAAGAGATCCAAAGATAGGTATTCAACAATGTGCCAGGGCAAACCAAATAGTTAAGATTTAGTTTAAAAAGTTGTCTGCTTGTACGGCACAGAAGACAACCTTCACAAGAAGTCTTAAAACAGTGTTTTAGGTTGTATTACAGTTTACATTACATTCATCCTCGTGGGATCTGTGGACTACAAATAATATTATGTTATGTTGTAATGTTATAGCGCACACAAGAACTGTGACCTCACCTTACGTACTGTGATATCTGACAATAGCTCATAATTCTGAAGCTCTTTTTAACATTTTTAACCGTGTTTTCGAAACGAATACTGTTTACGTAGCCCTATCTTCTTTGGTTTTAGCTGCCCAGAAATATTCAGAACTTCCCTGGAATTTTTCACATTCGGCAGAAAGATTTCTGAATAACATAGGGGAATTAATTGCACTTTGTGCTTTTAGAGAAGACGAGGGCAAAAGCTGTGGGAGAATACACTACAGGATAGGAAGCCGAAACGACAACATTCAATCAAGGAAAATGAAAGACAGTTGAAAACGACTTATTGCTATAGAAATTCAAGAAACTGATAACAACTGATTAACCAGTCAATAAGGGAACATATATCTGTATCAACAAAATTACGGAAAATGAGAGAGGGAGTAATAAATTGGATATTAAATTCAGTCATTTTTTAAAATAAGAACGCTGTTTTATTGTTTTATTTTTGCCATGGTAAGCGTTCCGTCGTTTAGGGCTGTGCGACTTTGTGGCTTAGCCATTGTGACGAAACGAACTAATATTCGCCTGTTGTTTTTACCTTGTAGCACAGACTCAGCTCTTCAGGTCCAAAGAATAGTGGCCAGTTTCGTTTATTTAGATAGGTAGCTTTATGCTCTATGGATCATTTTGCACAATAAATCGTAATGACGTGGAACGAATCATTTTACATTCACATTGAAAATTAATTTGTACATATGGTTAAATATTGAATATTTCTTTTTTTTAAATAAATATACAGATGTGAATTAGCAATTCCTACCCGCAAACTTCTACATACTATAGTAACAGAAAGTCTCCTACGGAACAGAAGCAGCTTCAAAAAAACTGATGTTGAAACAATTTGATATGAAGACGGCATTTTTGAATGGAATACTTCAAGATGAAGTATACATGGAACATCCAGAAGGCTTTGAAGATAGTACGCATCGAGTGTGTCTCCTGAAACGGAGTCTCTATGGACTAAAACAAGCACCACGCTGCTGGAACAAACGGTTGATGGGAGTTATGGAGAAAGCAGGTTTTCGAAACGGTGCTGCAGATCCTTGTTTGTTTTATCGCAAATGCAATGAAAAAAGACTTTATGCAGATATTTACGATGATGACGGCCTAATTGTTGGCAGTGACGAAGAAGAAGTAACAGCATTTCTGAACACTTTACAATGTGAATTTGATGTAACATTAGGGACTCATGTCAGTTTTCTTGGCATAAAAATAAAACAAAATGAAAATGGAGCAATTATGACAAGGAAAGTACACGAAAGAAATACTGGAAAGATTTCGAATGGCAGAATCTAACATGAATTCAATTCCCATTGGATATGAAGAAAATGTTCAGAATGAAACAAAAGCAATTTCGTCCTCCGTTCTCTATAGCGAGGCAGTTGGATGTCTTATGTATCTCTCAGTGCATCACTATCACAATACCATTTATTTACGTCAATATAATTTACAGTTGACGCACCCATGGCACACAAAGAAAACACAGCGTTTTTACTCACCTTCTCTTCCTGCCGCTCGTTATTGCAGTCACGAGGGTTCTGTGGATACTCCGCTACCCAGTGTCCTAGTTGTTTACATTTGTTACACGGAAATTTTTGGTTTGCTCGCTTTTTTAACATCATCTTTTTTCGTGAGTAATACGCAAACAATGCAATTACATCCGTTTTACTTTGTTCACGCAGTTCAACAGCACAATGTTTTTCAATAAGTAAGTTCAAATTCTGGTTTTCAGCCGGTATTGTGTCCCAGAGATCTTTAAAATTATCATATTCCTTTCCCAGCGTAGATGAAATTCGACCATTTAACTTCCTTTCAGACAACGTATTCTCTTCATGTTTCGTTAATTCATCACTTAAATCTACAAATAACTTTTGTAGCTTAGCAACATGAGAGCTAATATCTTCTGCTTCGTCACGTCTGACACGGACGAATGTTTCAATTAACATGTTCAAGCGTTGCGTACTAATACGTTCAAATCTCGCATCTAGTTTGTCCTACATTTCTTTAGCGTTTCTGCTCATCAATACAAGTTCAGCTACTGGTTTGCTTAGCACACTTGCTACCAAACTTGCCGCTTTCGCGTCATTCTTTTGCCATTCTGCGTTGCTGCCTTCTGTTCACTTGTTGGTTCCCGAGGCAGCACCGTGGGTTCGCACGTACCGATAATAACGTTTTCCAGTTCACATGAACGGAGTACCATAGAGATATGCCATTTCCATTTTGCCCAATCTTCAGGCCCTTCGAGTTTATCGATAATCACTTTATAGTCTCCGTCTGTAGCTATTTTCTTATCGCACATCTCGATTCAACAACAGATAGCTTCTACCAGCAGACACTGAACTGAATCAAACTTGAAAAAACCTGTATTTTGTTCAGTTTCACGTAGCCTGGGCCCATAACCTGTTGCAAATTATTAAGTCTGAACAAAACAGTCTCATTTAAAACGGTATATTTCTTTAGGATACAGATTTGGCACTTAACTGAAAAAAAAACGAACTTCAAGGAGATCCCATATACACAAAAAAAAACTTCATGAAAATACCAAGGAATACTACTTTGAACGTTAAAAACATTTTTCCGTTTTTAAAACAGTTAAATATTGAATATGTCTTTTTTTAAAATAAACATACAGTTGTGAATTAGTAGTTCCTACCCGCAAACTTTTACATAGTATAACAATAGAAAGTCTCCTACGGAACAGACGCAGCTATCAAGGAGAAAATTTTTTAGTTTTTTTATAGTTTACTTTGCCGTCGGTCATACACTTTATATCACTCGGTGAATGACAAAAAAATTTAGTTGCAGCGTTGGACACCACTTTTTACGCTAAAGACAACCTTGATGTCTAGTAATGAATGTTATTTTTTCTTCTGACATTGTAATTATGTACATCAGTGTTCCTTTTGAACTGTAATGGATTATTTACAACAAACGTCATGAGGGAACAAATACACTGGGAATCTGTAGTCGCCGAGCGGTTTGAGGCGCCATGTCACGGATTGCGCGGCCCCTCCCGCCAGAGGTTCGAGTCCTCCCTCGGGCACGGGTGTGTGTGTCGTTCTTAGCATAAGTTTAAGTAGTGTGTAGGGCCAGGGATCGATGACCTCAGCAGTTTTGTCCCTTAGGAATTCACACTCATTTCAATACACACACAATCGGTTGTCAGAATATCCTACTCCGTAAACGGATGTCTACAAGATGATCGTGGGTGAGCACCACATGTTGCTCTTATAACACATTTTCTTTCTTAAAGACGAGTTAGCCCAGAACATTATTTGCTATTATTGAAACAAAATATGTTATTATAGGAGTCCCAAAAATGTCCTTTTTCCAGTTTAAATTCTCATCGATTATGGGCACCTAAGAATTTTGAAGTTTCCACCCTACTTATTATTGCCTCACCATGTGTTACACTTATCGCTGGTGTAGTACCGCTAGATGTGCAGAACCGAATGTGTTGTGTCTTTTTAAAATTGATGGTGAGGCTATTCGCATAAAACCAGTTAATGATGCTTTCAATAGCATTTTTTACTATTTCTTCTGTTCTCTATGCATGCTTGAATTGATTACTAGTGTCATCTGGGAAAAAGAACTAATTCTGCTTGTTGAGCATTGTACAGAAGATCTTTTGCATATATTGGAAACAATAGTGAACCTAAGACTTAACCTTGAGGAACCCCAAATGTAATTTCTCCCCAATCACAATAATGTCAGCAGACTACATTGGTTGGATTACTAAGTACAACTTCCTGGATTCTTTTGATCAGATGTGCCATCAGTACCATAAAACTTCAGTTTATCTAGGAGAATACTGTGATACACAATCGGATGCCTTAAACAGAGTTTAGAAAATACCAACAGGCGCCATTCTATTATTTAAAGCTTGTAAAATCTGGTGGGTGAATATGTAAATAGCATTCTCACTAGAGCAACTATTCTGACATCCAAACTGTGGCTTCCTGAGGATATTATTGTTGATTAGGTGAGATACTATTCTAGAATACATCACCTTCCCTAAAAGTTTGGAAAATGATGTTAGTTTAATTATTATCTACGCAGCATTTGGACACACCCACAGCTTTATGATACTTCATTTGGGATACGAAGTGGGTCAAAGAAGGGGTTAGAAACATATGTCTCGTTCAATGTGATGCTCTAAGTTTTACTGATATTATCTCCGAAATTTCATGGTTGGCAACAAATAAATGTACAACTAATTTCTTCATTTGTGTGGCCATGTTTTCCGTAGTTCTTCAGACCAAAACTACCCTAAAGAAATGTAAAAATGACTGGTTACAGTTAACATAGTACACCATGAGTGGTTCATGAATTTAGCATCTAAATTGATACTGTGTCTGACCGACAATTAAAAAAAAAAAAAGAAAAAGAAAACAAATTAGTACTTCATAATTCTGAATTTCCCGACATTTTAAGCGCACGACTTGCGAACAGTACTTGGAAAGTAATCTTCCGTCCAGCTGAGAACTTGTTTAAAAAGTTGGCCCGCAGCGCTTTTGGGAGACAAGAGTGTACATCAAACAATGCTCAGAAACTTGCGTCAACTTTTGCTTCAAGGATATTGGATATAGCTGACATCTTCCTGCATTTTAATTGAAGTTTTAGCAGACTTCGGCCGGATTTACATTGCTAAAGTGCGGGAGCAAACGGATTTATGCAGAAGTATTTAAAGTTTTCGGGTACTTACGCCCAGTTACGCGCTTCTTGAGGCAGAAATTTGTTTTCCGAGCGGCGGGGCGCTGGCGGGAAGGAGTACCAGCAGCGCCTTGCCGCACAGACGGGCAGATAAGCGCCTTTGCCTCCGTAAATACGCAGAGGTAATCATCTACACGTAATGCATCAAAGCCCTTCGTAACTCAGGTTTCTGGGATTTTTCTTCTGAGGCATGCCCACGTGCTGGCTGGTCGAAGCACTCTGTATTAGAGTACACTGAAGTTTCGCATCTTCTAGGATTCGCCATCGCGTCTCTTTTCTTATAACAGTTCATTAAATAAATTTAGAGGGACTGGACTTAAGTATGTACAACTTGAACATGAAACCTACATGAGGATACATCTAGATCAACATCATTACTTTGCAATTCACGTTTAAGTGCCTCCCGGAGGTTTCTTCGAACCACCTTCGGACCCAAAATTTTGAAAAACACAGCTCTCAGTCGCGAACACAATTAATTTGTGACCTAGGTTTCGGTGTCACAAGGGACACCTTCTTCGGACAAAATTAAAACTACATGTTACAGCATAACGTACCAAAAAATACGAAAGCTGCGGTCATACCTGACAGCGTCAGATAGTCAGTTAAAAACCTTCACCTTCTGACCATTTCTTTACCATTCCACTCTAAGAGCGCGTGGAACAAATGAACACTTAAAACTGATTTTTCCCTATGTAGGTTTGCGACAGTGAAATAATTTCATATTCGGTGGAGGAAGCTGCTAATTTAAATTTCGTGTAAAGATCTCTCCGTAATGATAGAGGCCTTTGTTTTAATGATTGCCAACCCAACTCTCCTTATCATATCTGTGGCACTGTCTCCTCCATTATGCGATAATCCGAAACGGGCTGCCCTTCTTTGGACCTTCTCGATGTCCGTCGTCAGCCCTGTCTGGTAAGGAGCTCATAACACACAGCAGTTCAAATGTTGAAATGTGTGTGAAATCATATGGGACTTAACTGCTAAGGTCATCAGTCCCTAAGCTTACACACTACTTAACCTAAATTAGCCTCAGGACAAACACACACACCCATGCCCGAGGGAGGACTCGAACCTCCGCCGGGACCAGCCGCCCAGTCCGTGACTGTAGCACCTCAGACCGCTCGGCTAATCCCGCGCCACCCACATAGCAGTACTCTGGAAGAGTACGGATAAGCGTAGTGTAAGGAGTCTTTTTAGTAGACCAGTTGCATCTTCTAAGTCTTCTGTCAATAAAACGGAGACTTCCGTTTGCCTTCCCTACAACGTTGTCTCAATCACTGCTTTCCTTTCATGCCCCTCGACTTTCTCGCTCCCCGTGCCACTCTCACAATTTCAAAAAAGTGTTCCAGACAACATTGTCAAAAGCTTTTTGCTAAGTCTACAAGAGCTATACATGTAGGTCTGCCTATCGTGAGCCTATCTTATTTAATAAGTCGTAGGGTCAGTATTGCCTCGCATGTTTCTGCATTCCTCCAGAATCCTAACTGATCTTCCCCGATATCGGCTTCTATCAGTTTTCCCATTCTTCTGTAAAAAGAGTATAGTCATGGCTGGCTCTCCCAAGGCTATCAGTAGTTCTAACGGAACAGCAGAAAAGCAGTCTGCTAGACAAGATGAACCCAAATTAGTCATTACCACTTGTATACTTTGTTGTCAGTTTGCAGTAGAATAATGGAATATGTACTGTGTGCGAACGTTAGGAAGTACCTTGACGGAAACAGTGTATTACCACATTGTCAGCACGGACGAAGAAAATATCGTTCTTGTTAGACACAACTAAATTTTTATTCGCACGAAGTTATGAGTACCATCGACAGGGGATCTCAAATTAATGTCATATTTATAGATATTCAGAAGGCTTTTTAACACCGGTCCTAAAAACTCTCTGAGCTGACGGACAGCACAGCGATCTCATAATACAAAGGCCAAAGGACCTATTGAATCAGAAAAATCCTGCAGATGTTCACAACAACAGATCAGCGAGATGGCCTTTCGGATCACGGACTTCGTTTTGATGTGGCGACTACGCCCCGCACCACGTCCTTACTCGTCCATACGCGAGTCTCCTGTGTTCTGCGGCGAAAGTTCTCGTTCACGACAACAAAACCGTCCCTAGTCGGCTACAGCCTCTGGCTCGCCCCTAGATGGTACAGTGAAGATCACGACCGGTGTCCAAGCCGGCCGCCACACACTCTATCCAGTCTGCACCTATCAGGAATCTCGCATTCCGGACATGCGCACGGCTTAAGAAGCGCCTAAATACTGCCGCGTGCGGCCTCTCGCGAAGAAAGACTGTCCAAAGACTCTGGGCGAAGATGACAATCGATAAATCGAACTGCTACCGTCGCAGGTTCGAATCCTGCCTCGGGCATGTGTGTGATGTCCTTAGGTTAGTTAGGTTTAATTAGTTCTAAGTTCTAGGGGACTGATGACCACAGCAGTTGAGTCGCATAGTGCTCAGAGCCATTGAACCATTTGATAAATCGAAAACGAATATTTCCTGGCACTGAAATATATGGGTGCTGAAGTTCGAAAAATTTTGCCGGACGAGGACTTGAACCTCGATGCTCTGCTTCTCTAGAAAGGTTGCGTTAAGCGCCTCGGCCATCCGGACACGTTTCACAGTCGACCTAAATTCTCAACCTGTCATGTGCACTGTTCGTAGCATTCGTTAACCCCCGTGGGGCTTCGGAAGACATGGGTCATTCGCATTGAAACTACCTAGAGCCGTTCTCGCGCATATACACTGAAGCGCCAATGAAACTGATGTAGACATGCGTATTGAAATACAGACGTATGTAAACAGGTAGAATACGGCGCTGCGGTCGGCAACGCCTTTATAAGACAACAAGTGTCTGGCGCAGTTTTAGATCGGTTACTGCTGCTACAGTGCCAGGTTATCAAGATTTAAATGAGTTGGGGGGGCGGGGGAGGGGGATGTTATAGTCTGCGCACGAGCCATGAGACACAGCATTTACGAGGTAGCGATGAAGTGGGGATTTTTCCCGTACGACCATTTCACGAGTGCATTGTGAATATCAGGAATCCGGTAAAACATTAAATCTCTGACACCGCTGCGGCCGAAAAAAGAACCTTCAAGGACGGAACGAACGACGACTGAAGAGAATTGTTCAACGTGACAGAAGTGCAACCTTTCCGTAAATTGCTGCAGATTTCAGTGCTGGGCCATCAGCAAAGCGTGGGAAGCATTCAACGATACACCGTCGATATGGGCAGCTGAAGGCCCACTCGTGAACCCTTGATGACTGCACGACACAAAGCTTTAGGCCTCGCCTGCTCCTGTCAACATCGACATTGGACTGTTGATGACTGGAAACATGTTCGGACGAGTCTCGTTTAAAATTGTATCGAGCGGATGGACGTGTATGGGTATGGAGACGACCTCGTGAATACATGGATCCTGCATGTCAGCAGGGGACTATTCATGCTGGTGAAGGCTCCTTAATGGTGTGGGGCGTGTGCAGTTGGAGTGATGTAGGACCCCGATACATCTAAATACCACTCATGACAGGTGACGCGTACGTAAGAATCCTGTCTGATCACCTGCATCCATTCATGTCCATTGTGCTTTCCTACGGACTTGGGCAATTCCAGCAGGACCATACAGCACCTCACACATCCAGAATTGCTACAGAGTTGCTCCCTGAAAACTCTTATGAGTTTAAATACATGAACATTATTGATCAGATCTAGGATTCCTTGTAACGTGCTGTTCAGAAGAGATCTCCCACCCCTCGTATTCTTACGGATTTATGTACAGCCCTCCAGGATTCATGGTGTCATTGCCTCCAGCACTACTTCAGACATTAGTCGAGTCCATTCTACGTCGTGCTGAGGCACCTCTGCGTGGGGCCCTACATGACACTAGGCAGGTACACAAGTTTCTTTGGCTCTAAGTGTGGTGTTTGTTCTTTCGGAATACCCGGCAGAACAGACAACACATTTCAGGACTAAAGGAAACTCTAGCCGACTGCATCGTAATAATCAGAGGAGTCCTGATTTAACAAAAAAAATCAGACACTTTACTGTACCTGTGCGCTTGCAGTGTCACACAGTAAGGCTGAGGGAGCAGCGGATTGGCTGTTTAGAAATGCTCACATGCTGCGGCTACTTCCTGAATCCCTGCCTACTAGCCGATGCCGCAGCCTCGCTGGTAATGCGGTCCTCCGGCGGACTCTCTGCGGTCTCCCCTGCACGCACCCCGCCTTTGCGGTTCCCTCTCGAAAATAATTCGCGGCGCTATCTCGGCGAAAGATTACTCGTGGAGTGGGGGGCGAGGGGGGGTGGTGAGGGCTCGGAGCGGAGTCGTGTTTATGGAAGGCTGGGGCCCAATGGCTGGCTATTATGCCTCCACCAAGCCCCCTCCGGCTCGTCCAGGAAACGCCGTAATGGTTTTCTTAAGAGATTGCCTCTACACAGTCGGGATCTAATTGCAGGGCCGAATCGATGCTGGCATGTCTGCCCGGACAGGCGACCGTCGTGTGAGGCGCTAGCTTTACAGCTCACGACGTAGCTGAAAAGGCAGCTACTGTATGATGTGTCCCCATTGCTTGTTATCTCGTTTTGTGAAGAACAGTATCTGCAGAAAAATGATTAAAAAAATCGCAGCATCAAAAAGTAATTAATATAGAGCACTGAAATTTCGCCAATACATTTTTCTTGGAAACATATTTAAGTGATTAATATTGCATAATCACAGGTTAATGTAAGCATAAGATAAGCCAATTTTAAATGTGACTCATCTGACCAGAAATCCTTGTCTTCTTGCCATTTCACTTCACTGACCCCTATTGTATCTAAATTGAGCCTTTACATTTCCCTTTTCAGATTTTCGAGTTTTCCTACCGCGTTCAAGCTTCTGACATTCCGCGTCCTGACTCATAGAACGTTATCCTTTCGTTGGTTATTCAGTCTTTTTCTCACGCTCAACTCCCCCTTGACAACGCCCTCCTAGACATCCCAGTGGAGGACTATTCTGAAGTGTCAACAAAGAGATCATCATGACACTTTTTATGTTACAGGTCACATGTCCTGTGGATACACGTTACGTGTCTTTAAATCAGGGTTTCCACTGCCTTCTGCACGTTCACGGCGTTCATTGTTGCTGATTCTTCCGCCTTAAAGCCCTGTATAGACGGAAACATTTCCTGTACAATGACTGGCGTAGTGCCGCGCGAGGTATCCACGCGGTCGGAGGCTGAAGCTGTATTCCACGCCATATGACTGCCATTTGAGTGCGTAGACTTTCTATTTTCATTGATAATGTATGAGAGTGGAGTAGGAAATTGGAAATTTGTGGTAAGCTCCTATGGGACCAAACTGCTAAGGTCATCGGTCCCTACGCTTACACACTACTTAATCTAACTTAAACTAACTTAGTCTATGGGCAACACACACCCATGCCCGAGGGCGGTCTCGAACCTCCGACGGGGCTAGCTGCGCGAAGCGTGGCTACCCCTCGCGGCGAATGGAGTATAGAAATGCTTGTTGAAGCGTACGGACAAGAAACATATCTTTATGATGCAAAATCACCCATATATGATAACAAACACAACAGGAAATACTCACCAGACAAAGTAGTTAATTCACTGAATTAGGTTAGGTTTTCGGCTCATGCCGAAATTGTAATGAAGATGAAAAGTTTAAAAATGACGTTTGTATCGGAACTAAATAATGTAAACGTTTCGACGAAGAGTTTTATGGGATATGCGGACGTGTATGAAGCCACAACGTGGGATTTTGAGATACTTCTGTTTTTGCGAGATCATGTTGAGGCAGAGAAAGGGGCTTGCACCGCAGAATTCGCACATGACGGAGTGGACTGCACTAAAAACACTAAGGTCAAAGTAAGTAAATTTTAAACCTTCAGTTTCACCTGCAGTCTGTACAGTAGGTGAAAAAAATCTAAGCTGATAATACGTTTGTCTTGGCGGACAGTACAAGAAACAGTATACTATATATTATGCAGTGTATAGAGGAATGTGATGTTGCACAAGATGGCTAGCCATTTCAAACAGCATCGTCGTCATCATCGTACAGCAACCCACGAGGTATGATCATGGGCCCGAAAAGGAAGAGTGCTCACAATGAAGAAGAAAATGCTTTTTTGAAATGAGCTGACACTATACTAACCAGCATAAATAAACCAAAAACTGCTCCAACTGATATTGAAGTATTTAGTTCATATGTAACTGCTTCTCTACAGCGAATAAAAATTAAAGCTCTGGTGTTGAAAGCTAAGAGAGAGATATTTAACATACCTTGTAATGTACAAGAGGAAGACGTGGACAATAACGTGTAACAATGATGCTTATTTCTCTATTTTGAATAATAGGTATCTTTATTTTCATTAAAATGTAGTTTCCAAATATCTATAAAATACAAGCTGAATGCAGAGCATTATCTTGATTGTAAAATGTAATTACAGCAAATTCAAATTACAAAATTTATTGCTGATACCAATTGAGTTAATTTATGAGTATCATACATTGCCCCGCACACTACATTACCTTCTAAATCGTAATTCACATTATTTACTTTCAAAATTTGGGACTGTATCAGTACTGACAATTTTTTACAGATTCCCACTGCCACTGTACATACCCGGCAGTGTTGAAATATTCCTGAAGAGTGTCCCACACTTTCCTAGCTTCCTTAACTGACTTGTGTTGACCTAATATTCCTCTGCCCTTCACATTACTTTGCTGCCGTTATCCTGGAATGATAACACGTTGATCTGTGTCTTCTTTCTTTTCCGATTGCCCATCATAACTCCTCCCACACGTGCCAAGTAAAAACTTATCTCGTACACAAGTAGACAGTTTGATTTTCTCCGTAGTTTGAACAGGTAGCTCCATTTTCTTAAGGTGAATTCTGAACCTATTGCTGAGTATGCGAAAAGCATTTTCAGAAGTAGTTCTTGCGCTGCTCAAACGTTAGTTAAATATTTTCTGTTCCTGTGTGAGATTTCTCTTATGTGGCTACATTATATGCTCTGATAAGGGAAAAGCATCATCAGGTACAAGTAAAAAAGGCACAGCAGTTCGACATTCTGATAGTATATCTGGCGTAGGAATGTTCACAGAGCGGAATGTTCTGGAACACTCCTCCATTACCAACCCTGCTATTGCAACCAATATCCACACATGTGAATTTATACTGCTCATCAACAAGTACCACTAGCACAATGCTGTCACCTAAAGCACGAGACAATCTGGAAAGTTCCACATATATTTCGATTCACTTTATGTTGAGCGTATCTGAAAGATAGAAAATCTGACGTAAATATGTCAATCGGACTTCCAGACAAACTTTAGCTGAAAACTAAGTATGATCTAAAGCTCTGGAACCACTTCTTGTCAGACATGTTTTCCCCTAAAACTGAAAGTGATGAATTATGAAGTGTACTTACTCTGTCTGAAAATTCTCAGGTAGGAGAGGAATAGTTTGGCCCTATAAATTGCAAGGTCCTACTCTTGACATAAGCTTTTACAATGTAGGGCTACATTTTGAATATAGTTGCCAAATTATAAAAAATACATGATAATGCCTGCAGACAGGCAAAACTGAAGGTTTGATCAGGGATATATCTTTCCCTTGAATATTTTTTTTTCGAAATTGTTAAGAATACCACTTTAAAGAATCGTTGCTGTTTCCAATGAAGTTAGCAGAATAAAGGGGTTCGACAATTAATTAAACATAACAAATAAAACTGCATCAGGAAGTTGTTGCAGAGGCACCCAGCATACAACCTACCCCGAAATATGTTTCTTTCTGAAACACATCTGAACAAAAAATGGTTTCCCTTATTGTACTTTTCAGCTTATTTAAATGTGTCATGACATTAACTTATTTTGGCCATGTTCTGAAGAAATTTAAGAAAATCAACATATCTTTATGTATAAATCATTCAAGCACTGGTAAATTGCGTCACAAGTTTCAGAAATAGTTGAGTATATCATGCTTACAGATATTCTGCATGGAAACATGAGGCTTCTGTAGCTTTCTCCAGTAGCTAGAGACCTCAGTGTTAGAACTCACCTAAAGCTTACAAATATGCAATGTAAATAGAAAAGCTTAGTAACACTAGTCTTATATAAAGGTAACTACTCACCTCTTTGAAACTGAGAAACATTCTCGTATAATTGTGTTTTGGACTTACTAAACGAAGCAATGCCAAAAATTCAGTCTTGCTAATTCTCAGAAAACATTGTATAATTGCCTGCCCCCGATATCAGTTCATCGTGTCACGTCTTAAAAACCACACCATCTTCTATTACATACCAACGTAAATTTCTTCGGCGACGTCGTCGAGATATTACTGCAATAATGACTGCGTAAACAGCAGCTGTCATTCTCAGTTCGTCTTTAGTCATTTTCTAAAATAAAGTTACGCCATCTGCAGTCATTGTGTGCACAAACGCAGCTACTAGATGGCGTGTCACCTCTTGGAGCAGGAAGTTGCACCATCCTATTGCATCATTAGTGAACCTCTGTCCACTCCTCCGGCCTCTTCTGACAAGGCCGTTGGCAGAATGATTTCTCATGCCGTAAGTCTTTCGACCGCCAATGCTGATTATTAAAACTTACGTGGTGGCGGGTTTCGAACCCGCTACCGAGTACTTTTCAATTACTATTAAATGACGCTGGCCGACGACCTTGGCGCAGTGGTAACACTGATTCCCGTCAGATCACCGAAGTTAAGCGCTGTCGGGCTGTGCTAGCACTTGGATGAGTGACCATCCGATCTGCCGAGCGCTGTTGGCAAGCGGGGTTCACTCAGCCCTTGTGAGGCAAACTGAGGACTACTTGACTGAGAAGTAGCGGCTCCGGTCTCGGAAACTGACATACGGCCGGGAGAGCGGTGTGCTGACCACATGCCCCTCCATATCTTCATCCAGTGACGCCTGTGGTCTGAGGATGACACGGCAGCCGGTCGGCACCTTTGAGCCTTCATGGCCGGTTCGGGAGGAGTTAAGTTTTTAGTTTAGTTTAAGCAATGACGCTACCTTTTTTTGCATTTTGTTCGTTGTTGATCGTTGTTTTTGGTCGTTGCGGACGTCACATGACATTCGTTAAAGTTCGTTTGTTGATCCTTCCATCCTTCCACTCAGTTTTTTTATTAGAGAGGCCAACCAGCTCTCTGACCGAACACGCTGAGCTACCGTGCCGGCTCCCCTAGACCACGGGTATGACCTTAGACAATACATTGTTGTCAGGACGGTTTGTGATCACCATGGAGAGCAGTGCATGGCGGTCGCAGGGTCGCTAACGAGCTCTTGTGGTAGGACGTTCCATTTCTCCATCAGCGGGGTTGACAACTGCTGGATGGTCGTTGGTGGATGTGGATATGCCACAGTACGTCTGCCCAACGCATCCCTCACGTGCTCCAAGTGATCTAAATCTAATCGAATATCCACTCGTTCCAAGATCTCCAGTCTGCTGTTCCACGCGGTCGCACATTGTCACCCGCAGAAATGAAGTCAGGGACGAATACACCCCTGGAAACGTGGGGAAGCACTACAGTGTCACAATAACCTTGACCGGCGTGGGTACCGTGTGCTCAGTTCTGGGGTTCAGCACGCCCACGCAACATTAAGCTTCCCCACACCGTAACACCTGGGCCACCAAAACGATCATTTCCTGGACGTATTCCGCGTTCCCACCTCTCGCCATATGAAGGTATTCTGAATCTGCTGTATCGGAGAAGAATACGCGTCCACACTTGTCGTCGGTTCAGTCCACATGCTCTTGGCGCCATCGTAAACGGCGCCACCGATGTGCGGTTGTCAACGGAACACAACGCACTCGTCGTCTGGTAAAGAGACCAACCCCTTGAAGGGTGTGATTATGTGTCTTGCTGTCCTGTGAAACGTGGTTGCTGATGTGCACTAAGTGCGGTTGAGCAGGATAGCTTGGATACGGGGATCCGTAGGTGACAAGCCACTGAACCTTTAAGATTTCACTTACAACCATTTATGGAAAGTCAGATGACTGAGTACGTCGGTATTTAAAAACCAAGAAAAAAAAGAAAAAAAAAGGAAAAACCAGGAAAGAAATACGTTAATTAGCCAGAAATCTTTAAGGAAAAATGGATAATCTCAGTCACGAACTTTTTAAACCTTTCAGAAATCTTTAAGGCAATTGAAAATAAAATTATTTTAAATTTAAAAGTATGGAAATTGACTAATGTTTTTAAACACAATTGACAAGATTTTAAATTGAACGTAAGTGGATTGGCTCTAAATCTTCTACTCAGATGACAGCTGCAATAAAAAAATTTAAAATTCAAGAGGCACGTAAATTGTCTGAAATCGTTAAAGCACAACTGACAGCTTAACTAAAGCACTGCCCAAAATGTTCGGGTACAGCTTTAGTGAACTGGCGAGACCAAGATACAAAACTTATAAACACGATGTTACCGAAATACATTATTGGCCACTAAAACTGCTACACCAAGAAGAAATGCAGATGATAAACGGGTATTCATTGGACAAAAATATTACACTAGAACTGACATGTGATTACATTTTCACTAAGTTTGGGTGCATAGATCCTGAGAAATCAGTAGCCCGCAAAGATAGTCGAGAGCGCTAACGCGCTGCTTCCTGGACTCGAATAGGCGCGCCAGCCCCGGATCGAATCCGCCCGACGGATTAACGACGACGGTCGGTGTGCCGACCAGCCTGGATGTGGCTTTTAGGCGGTTTTCCACACCCTCCTAGGTGAATACCGGGCTGGCCCCCATGTCCCGCCTCAGTTACACGACTCACAGACATCTGAAACACATTCACATTATTTCACGATTTACACTAGACACAGACAGCTGGCTACACTAATCCATCCTGGGGTGGTACAGGGTGGCGGCAGGAAGGGCATCCGGCCACCCCTTACAATTAACATGCCAAATCTGGTTAACCAAGGCCGATCCTGCGTAACCGCAGGACAAGACGCACTCGATAGAATAGAGAGAATAGATCCTGAGAAATCAGTACCCAGAACCAACACCTGTGGCTGTAACAACGGCCTTGATTCGCTTGGGAATTGAGTCACAGCTTGGATGGCGTGTTCAGGTAGAACTGCCCATACAGCTTCAACACGATACCACAGTTCATCAAGAGTAGTGACTGGCGTATTGTGACCAGCCAGTTGCTCGGCCACCATTGACCAGACGTTTTCAGTTGGTGAGAGATCTGGAGAATGTGCTGGCCAGGGCAGCAGTCGAACAATTTCTTTATCCAGGAAGGCCAGTACAGGACCTGCAACATGCGGTCGTGCATTATCCTGCTGAAATGTTGGATTTCGCAGAGATCGAATGAGGGGTAGAGTCACGGGTTGTAACACATCTGAAATGTAACGTCCACTGTTCAAAGCCCGTACAGGACCTGCAACATGCGATCGTGCATTATCCTGCTGAAATGTTGGATTTCGCAGGGATCGAATGAGGGGTAGAGTCACGGGTCGTAAAACATCTGAAATGTAACGTCCACTGTTCAAAGCGCCATCAATGCGAACAAGAGGTGACTGAGACGTGTAACAAATTGTACCCCATACCATCATGCCGGGTGATATGCCAGTATGGCGATGACGAATACACACTTCCAATGTGGGTTCACCGCGATGTCGCCAAACACGGATGTGACCGTCATGATGCTGTAAACAGAACTCGGATTCATCCGAAAAAATGACGTTTCATTCGTGAACCCAGGTTCGTCGTTGAGTACACCATAGCAGGCGCTCCTGTCTGTGATGCAGTGTCAACGGTAACCGCAGCCATGGTCTCCGAGCTGATAGTCCATGCTGCTGCAAACGTCGTCGAACTGTTCGTGCAGATGGTTGTTGTCTTGCAAACGTCCCCATCTGTTGACTCAGGGATCGAGACGTAGCTACACGATCCGTTACAGCCATGCGGATAAGATGCCTGGCTTCTCGACTGCCAGTGATACGAGGCCATTGGGATCCGGCTCGGCGTTCCGTAGTACCTTCCTGAACCCACCGATTCCATATTCTGCTAACAGTAATCGGATCTCGACCAATGCGAGCAGCAATGTCGCGATACGATAAACCGCAATCGCGATAGGCTACAATCCGACCTTTATCAAAGTCGGAAACGTGATGGTACGAATTTCTCCTCCTTACACGAGGCATCACAACAACGTTTCACCAGGCATCGCCGGACAACTGCTGTTTGTGTACGAGAAATCGGTTGGAAACTTTCCTCATGTCAGCACGTTGTAGATGTCGCCACCGGCGCCAACCTTGTGTGAATGCTCTGAAAAGGTAATCATTTGTATATCACAGCATCTTCTTTCTGTCGGTTAAATTTCGCGTCTGTACCACGTCATCTTCGTGGTGTTGCAATGGTAATGGCCAGTATGAATCTTTAAGGGAATGTAGCGGCGGCAGTTGTTTTTGAAGGCGGCGTACCAGGCCGAAGTCAACCTTCGTCAACAGCACGCGAGTGAAACATGCCCGTGAACCACACCCTGAGCCCGGACGCCTTACGAAACGCAGTGTGCAATTCAACCTGTGTAATAGAGAAAAAATACATTAAGCTTACATATCATGATACGCAATCACGCACGCTATCTTCCTCTACCGTGCCTTACAGGAAATGGCAGATAAATACCAAAAATGATTTTGTTTTGGCAGAAGCGAAAAGGTAATGCAGCAAATCATTACATCAAAATCTTGCTTTAACGTGCCTCACAAGAAATGGCACATAAATAATGATTTAGTTTTAGCAAACGCAATAAAGCAACAGTGCTCAGTTTAAATACTGAAGGAAATCACGGGCGCTATAAGCGGTTAAAAATCATGAGACAGGCAATCAGTCAATTGGGCAGAACCTTATGGACGTAACTTGAAACTTAATTTCTTCAGAGAATTTGAACTTGAGTGACACTACAGCCGAGTGTGCATCCTATACAAATGTTACAGACACCATTTACAGTTTACACAGCTTCAATGTCACTTGTCTCTGTTAACACTCTAAGTCACAGCCGGAGACAACGTTGTCTTTGCAGGAAACGTTGTCTTTGCACATCACCCATAGTTTATTCGAACATTACAGGGCTGTATCTCCTTTTAATTTCTTTTCTTTTTCTTTTTCAGTCATCAGTCCCCTGAGTGGTTTGATGCGGCCAACCACGAATTGCTCTCCTGTGCCAACCTCGTCATCTTTAAGTATCACTTTGCAACCTACGTCCTCACTTATTTGTTGGATGTATTCCAATACCAGTCTTCCACCACAGTTCTTACCGTCTACACTTTCGTCTAGTACCACGATACTTTAACAGATGTCCTATCATCCGGTCCCTTCCCCTTGTCAGTGCTTTCCGTGTGTTCCTCTCCTCTCCGATTCCGCGAAGGATCTCCTCATTCCCTACCTTCTCAGTCCATCAAATTTTCAAAATGTGTCTGTAGCATCACGTCGCAAAGGCTTCGATTCTCGTCTGTTCTAGTCTTACCACACTCCATATATCACTAAGATACGACGCTGTACTCCAATCGTACATTCTCAGGAATTTCGTCCCTACGTTAAGACCTATATTGGATACTAGCCGACTTGTCTTGGCTAAGAATGCTAATCTGCTTTCTGTGTCCTCCTTGCTACGTCCGTCATATGTTATTTTGCTGCCTACGTAGCAGGAATGCATAACATCGTGTACTTCGTCATCACCAGTTGTAATGTTAAGTTTCTCATTGTTACCATTCTGCTACTTCTCATTACCTCAGTCATTCTTCGATTTACTCTCAATCCATATTCTATAGTTATTGGACTGTTCATTCCACTCAATAAGTCGTGCAATAAGTTCACTTTCACCGAGGATAGAAATGTCATCAGCGAATCTTACCGTTGATACCTTTTCACCCTGAATTCTAATCTCACTCTTGAACCTTTCTTTTATTTGAGTCATTGCTTCTTCGACGTATTTATTGAGCAGTAAGGGCGAAAACTGCATCCCTCTCTTACACCTTTTTTTTAATTCGAGCTCTTTGTTCTCGGTCTTCCAGTCTTATTGATCCCTCTTGGCCGTGTACGACCCGCCTTTCCCTATAAGGAAATCCGGAATATGCTCACCAATTACAGATCAGCAGGAGGTTTGATTCAGTGAGCAGGCCCCACACCAGGTCCTTCCTCGTCCAGATGCGAGCCGCTGTGTTCTGCCGTGCACGTCGTCGTCTACGGCGACGACAGTGCTGCCCCTCCTCGGCTACTGCAGAAGCCGGCCGCCACACACCAGGCTCGCGTGCGCTGCATCCAGTCTGCAGCCTCCACATTGCCACTCGCACCCTCTCGCAACGAACGACTGGCCAAAGAGTCTCAGCTATGCTGACGATCGACAGATCGAAGTGGACTATATCAGTTGCAATTGCACCCGCCTTTGGCGTGGGTCTTTTCAAGCCTGTTACGTAACATATTGATCATCTGCTGCTGTGGTTGACCCTAGTCCAACATCTCGTCTCCTTCGAGCAGTAGTGCTTGTTATCCCGGAAGGGTCCCCATGCACGTGAAACAAAGCTGTGAGATATAGGTCTTCCAAACTCCTGAGTTAAGCTCGTCGAGCTTCGTCCTTCCAGTTTTGCAACGATTCCTTCCCGTTCGAAGTCATCCAAACGTTGTTTCCAGGACTTGTAGTAATAAAGAATACCACCACAGTGGAGAGCAGCCGCTCAACTGCCTTGTATTGCTGTGCCAGCTATATTTGGCGTTATAGTCATGCGAGCTTCTCGTCATGTGATGCCCAGCTTATTGTGTACGACTGGGAGAGCACTGCCAACATGTCAACATGATCTCGCAATTTCATTCATTTGCACCGAGTGGTAAATGTGTTAATTTCTTCATCTATTTCGTTCTTAAGGTTTCCAGAGAAGTGCGTTTTTGACTTTGTCGAGTCAAAAATTGTTTGATCTAAAAAATTAAGGCGCCCAAATCTGTGTAGTGCATACTTTCCGTTATCCGCTTTACAGTTTTACTGTGGTCTGTTGGTTGCAGATGTAGATGTAGAGTGAGAAGGAATATCCCCCACCCCAACTTTTTTTTTCTTTGAGTCATCATTCTTCTGGTTGGTTTGATGCGGCCGCCAAGAATTCCTCTCCTATGCCAACCTCTGCATGTCACAGTAACACTTGCAATCCACGCATCAATTATTTTCTGAATGTATTCCAATATCTATTTTCTTCTACGTTTTTACGCTCTACAGCTACCACTACTGTCATAAAGAATATTACCTGATGTCTTAACAAATGTACACCCTATTATCATCCTGTCCCATCTCCTTGTCAGTGTTTTCCACATATTCCTTAACCGCAGCTCGTGGTGTAGTGGCTAGCGTTGCTGCCTCTGGATCGTGGGCTCCCGGATTCGATTCACGGACGGGTCGGGGATTTTCTTCGCCTGGGGACTGGATCCTTGTGTTGTCCTCATCGTCTCATCATCCTCATTCGGATAGTGGCGAGACAGCAAAATGGAAAGATGATCGCGATGTTGAGCTCCCCACAAACCAACATCTTTGAACATTGTATATTCCTTTCCTCTCCGACTCTGCGCGGAAGCTCCTCATTCCTTACTTTATCAGCAACCTAATTTTACACATTCTTCTGTAGCATCACCTCTCAAATGCTTTGATTCCCTTCTGTCCCGGTTTTCCTACTGTCCATTTTTCACTGCCACAGAAAGGTGTGTTCCAAAAAAAAATGGCTCTGAGCACTATGGGACTTAACATCTATGGTCATCAGTCCCCTAGAACTTAGAACTACTTAAACCTAACTAACCTAAGGACATCACACAACACCCAGCCATCACGAGGCAGAGAAAATCCCTGACCCCGCCGGGAATCGAACCCGGGAACCCGGGCGTGGGAAGCGAGAACGCTACCACACGACCACGAGCTGCGGGCAGGTGTGTTCCAAACTTACATTCTCAGCAGTTTCATCCTCAAATTAACACCTGTGTCTGAAACTAATAGAGTTCTCTTGGCCAGAATTGCTTTTTTTGCCAGTGCTAGTCTGCTTTTGATGTCTTCCTCGCTCCGTCCGTCATGGGTTATTTTGCTAACTAACTTCTCGCTGTTCATATTTCTGCTACTTCCCGTTAATTTCGTCTTTCTCCGATTTACTCTTAAACCATATTCTGTACTGATTAGACTGTTCATTCCATCCGGAAGATATCATAACTCTTCTTCATTTTCGCTAAGGATAGCAATGTCATCAGCTAATCTTATCATTGATGTCCTTTCACCGTGAATTTTAATTCCACTCTTGAACGTTTCTTTTACTGCCGTCATTACTTCTTCAGTGTATAAACTGAACAGTAGGGATGAAACTCTGCATCCTTGTCTTATCTCCTTTTTAATCCGAGCGCTTAGTTCTTGGTCTTCCATTCTTACTGTTCCCACATGCCTCCTGTACATATTGTATATTAACCGCCTTTCTCTACAGCTTACCGCTATTATTTTCATAAATTCGAACACCTTGCTCCACCTGGCATTGTCGAACGCTTTTTCCCACAAACGTGATTTTTCTTTAGCTTTGCTTCCATTATTAACCGCAACGTCAGGATTGCCTCTCTGGTGCGTTTCCTTTTCTGAAACCAAACTGATCGTCACCAGCACATCGTCAATTTTCTTTTCCATTCTATTGTGTTTTATTCTTGTCAGCAACTTTGGAAACGTGAGCGAGCTGTTAAGCTGATTGTGCGATAATTCTCGCACTTGTCCGCTCTTGCAGTCTTCGGAATTGTGTGGATCTTGTTTTTTCACAAGTCAGATTGTATGCCAGACTCATACTTTCTACACACCAGCTGAATAGTCGTTTTGGTGCCACTCCCCCACTGATTATAGAGGTTATGATGGAATGTTATCTATCTCTTCTGCCTTATTCGATCTTAAGTCTTCCAAAGCTCTTTTAAATTCTGAATCTAATACTGGACCCCTATATCTTCTGTGTCGATTCTTGTTACCACGTCATCAGCCATTGTTCCCCCTCACAAAGGCCTTCAATGTACTCTTTCCGCTTATTCATTTTCCACTCTGCATTTAACCTTGGGATTTCTGCCTTTGCTTTTAATTTCACCGAAGGTTGCTTAGACTTTTCCGTGCTCTGAGTCAGTCCTTCCGACAATCATTCCTTTTTCCATTTTGTTATGTTTTTATTGCATCCATTTTGTCTCGGCATTTCGTATTTATTTCATTCCTACATGACTAGCATTTCCGTATTCCTGAATTTGCCAGAACATTCTTGTACTTTCTACTTTCATCGTTCAACCACTCTTCTGTTACCCGCAATTTCTTCATATGTTTTTCTGTCCGGCGTGAGTGTGGAACTAACAGACGTTCCACGCAAGGCAGGTTGTTGGGAAGGCGGGGCAAAGTGTGGAGGCCGCACAGGCGCGCGAGCCCACCTGGCGCCGAGCGGAGAGTTCAGAGTGGAGGGAAGGGAGCTGGCGGAAGCATAGCGTAGCGCGGCGAGGGCGCGCCCGCTCTTGCGCTGTTAATTACCTCGCTTTGACACCGAGGCACGGCGCCGCCCTGCAGAGCGGGCCCTAACTCGGCAAACAAGAACTGATCGATACAAATATTGGTTTAACGCTTCTCATTGCGAAGCACCCGACCTTGCAGAGCGGCGAGCCGCGCGCTCTTGCGTCGAACGGTTACTCATACTCGTCCGGCCGGCGGAAGGCAATTTACTGTCAGCAGGGAAAGAAACAGAATACGCAAGTAAGCTAATTACAGAGGAAATGAAAGAGTAAGGAGGAACAGAACACTCTTTCTTCGGTAATTACTTCTCAGAACTGCGCTTCATTCAGAATCGGCTACAGATTCCCAGAGAAGAAGAAACAGCACAAGAATTTGTATCCCTTTCCGGTACTACGAAATAAAGAACGTATACTGTTAGAGTAAGAGGTAGAGCTTGTTTTTCGACGCTTTTAATTAAAGTCTTCCGTCTAGATCACTTCAATAATAAATCACTAGTTTCGACAGTCGGGCGTTACGGGGGTGTAAGCCATTTAATGAATAGTATACCGTCACAGTTATATTCAGGTGGCTACAGCCGAGTGTACTTCTATTTGTGCCTGTTAATGGATGTCGTAACTGTGGTAACATCGTATGAGAATATTTGCATCGAGATGACCTGATGACGGCCAATGGCTGAAAATTGTCTTTTATTTGTAAAACGTAGGAAAGAAAACTTTCGCATCTAGACTCAGCAACCTAATATAAGTGAAATAGACAAATTGTCAAACATAAGGAAAGGGAAGTAAATGAAATCCCAGTTCTGGTTTCACAAGTTGTTGTTGTTGATCTTCAGTCCGAAGACTGCTCTGATACAGCACTCCGTGCTATTTTATCCTGTGCAGCCCTCTTCATCTCCAAATAACTACTGCAACTTGCATTCTTCTCAATGTGTTTGCTGTATTCATCTCTTGGTTTCTGAACCGTGAATTTACTTTCAGAACCTTTTCTTTAGAATTTTCTTTATTTACTAGTGATTCATCAAGAACATTAACACATTGAATCACACTATGTGAGCGTGGAAGTAGTTGCCAGGGAGTAATTGATGAAAACAAAACAAATTTCTTTCAACAAATGGAAATTTTATTCCTAAAAGCCTTTTTTTTTAAACAGATTTAAAATTATAATCAGAAAGCACCCTCTAAATATCAAGTTACAATTTATTCAGTGGCAGAAAGAACAAATTTTTGACTGTATGAGCTTTCGGGCAGAGAACCTTGCCGCTCCCTTTTGACACGGCCATAGTCACGATCGATCACAACAACCTCTGAAAGACTACACTGGTGCAAATCTGCAACACACCAGATTACTTTAAACTAAAAATTTTAACAACTCACACAAGCACATAAACTATACACCCCGTAGAAGGGATGCAAATGGTACAAAACACTGACATTGAAAGATTAACTTGCCCCAGAAGGTGCAACTTGTAAAAAAAAAAAAAAAAAAAAAAAAAAAAAAAAAAAGAAAAGAGAATACCTCTTACGGTGGAAGGGTGGCAACTTTATACACTAAAATGACCATTTAAATAAAAACCCATGAAGTGCAGTCTAACATAAAATTATACAAGGTTGGCCAAACATGCTCTACAGTACACATATAACGCCTCTCAAGATGATAGGCAAGATAAAAACATATTTCAGGAATTCGGCCGTTACACTTGAAGCAATAAATTCGTTAACACACCGAATCCGACAAACATGACAGAGGCAGTTATTAACGTACGGCAGACCGACAGACAGACAGACACTAACTGCCCAACAAATGCGGACGAGACAGACGAGCAAGCTGGGGACGAGAGACCAAGAAAACAAGCAGAATTTAACAAGTAAATGAAACGACATATCAGCAATCACTTAACTTCTAATAAACTGCGATTTCTGGGGAAGACCTGGCGCAGCACCCCCAAAACGCTCCCCCGAACCGTCCGCTGCCAGCCGCTTCAACGGACGCAGGAAGGCGCGCCGATCTCCCGTCTCACGGCGTCGCAGCTCGCACCGGCCAGACCGATGTCGTGGGTTGACTCCTGTTGCTCTCGTGTCGGCCGCGAAGCCACTACCCCTCGCTATACGGCGCGGCCCACGTGGCGACCTCATATGCGCCGTCGCTCAAGACGGACGAGTCATCTTGTGTCTCAGTGCGCGACCGACCAACCGATCGATCCAACCGCCAATGACCATTGCCTGAACAAACTCGAGCAGACTGGCGGCCTAACATATACCAGCACTCCGGACGACAGACAGACACTGACTGCCTCACAAATGCGGACCAGAGACAGGCCCAGACTGACTTGGCTGACCAACTGACTCCCTGCCAAGCTCATAGCACCACTTAAATGCACGTGAACAGGCAACCTTTCCCACCAGAGGGAGACGCCAAAGCAGCGCCAGAAACGGTGGGCACTGATTTATACTACGCGCTGCTGCGCGCTCTTCAAAACATCAAATTTTACCACGGCTCAGTTTTCCTCTGCTATTTTAACTCCCCCCTCCTCCTTCCCTCCCCCCCACCACACACACACACTTCCCTCCCGCGCTGAATTGATGGTTCCTTCATGTCTCAGAATATATCAACCGATGTCTTCTTCTTGTCGGATTCTGCAACAAATTTCTTTTCTCCACAATTCTATTCACTAACTCCTCATTAGCTATGTGATCTACCCACCACATTTCTACTATTTCCTTGTCTAAACTGCTTATCGTCCATAATTCACTTTCATACATGTCTACGTTCCATACAAATAGTTTATTCGATGTTAACAAATTTCTTGTATCCAGAAACGCTTTTCTTGCCATTGTGAGTCTACATTCTATGCTGCTGGCCAGATAACACCTACTACTTTGAGTGTCTCGTTTCCTAATTGGTTCAGCATCATCTGATTTAATGCGACTACATTCCACAATCTTTGTTTTGCTTTTGTTCATGTTCATCTTATAACCTTCTTTCATGACACTGTCCATTTATTTCAACTCCAGTCCTTTGCTGGCTCTGACAGAATTACAATGTTATCGGCAAACCTCAAAGCTTTTATATCTTTTCCCTGGACTTAAATTCCTACTCCTGATTTTTCTTTGATTCCATTAGTCCTTGCTCAGTGTACAGATTGAATAACATCGGGGATACGCTGCAACCCTTTCTCACGCCATTCTCAACCACTGCTCCCGTTCCATGCCCCTTGACTCTTATAACTACCGTATGGTTTCTGCTCAAGTAGCAAATTGCCTTTCGCCCTCTGTATTTTACCGCTGCTACGTTCAGAATTTCAAAGAGAGTTTTCCTGTTATCATTATCAAATCTTTCTATAAGTCTCCAAATGCTGTAAGTGTAGGTTTGCCTTTCGTTAACCTATCTTTTGAGGGAAGTCGTAGGGTCAGAATTGCCTCCCGTGTTTCTACATTTCTCCAAAATCCGACGCGATCTTCTTCGAGTTGGTCGTCTACCAATTTTTCCCTTATTCTGGAAATAATTCATGTTAGTATTTTGTAACCATGTCTTATTAAACTGATACTCCGGTAATACAACTGATTTCTTTGGAATTGAAGTCTGAGAATATTTCACCTGTTCCACACATCTTACTCGCCAGATGAAAGAGTTTTGTCTTTGCTGGCTCTTCCAAGGCTGTCAGTAATTCTAATCACATCTTTAGGTTCCACGAGTAGCGAGCGACAAAGATTTGTAGACAAGAGCAAGTATTTCCATAGATTTGCAAGTGAAAGTTTACTGTTTTCTTGCTTGACGAACAACTTTTATTCCCTACATATACACTATCAGCTGCCAGTCTTTAACTTTTATTACGACCATGTGACTTAGTAATTCTACAAAGCTGTGAGAGATAACTGTATACAAATTCACGCCTCGTCATAAATTGTATGTGCTTATAGACTCTACCAAAGACACACATTGCTTTGGTAGCATATTAAAAAAATTACAATACCCTGGTTCTGAGAGTAATGTTTAAGAGGTTTCCATTGGTTGAAAGGCAGCCACCAGTGCCTGTCATCCCTCCCCAAATATCCCTAGTTGATAACACGTCAGCTAATCCCATCTCCCTACGATTTGAACGAGAGAAATGCCCGAGATCTGTAATTGGAGAAGAACTCAAACAGCTCGCCTTGTCAAGTAGGGCAAGGAATGTGATGTCTAATTGAATCTGTACTAACCGTAGACAGCCATTCATTGCCATATTGCAAGGACAGAAACGTTATTGTAGTGTGTTATGTGAGCAGATTAAGTTATTACTTTTCTGCTTTCTTGTGGAACCGTGAAAAAAAAAAAGTTTATATCGTCCTGAGTCAAAGCTTTTCATGTTGTTGATGGTTCAAAAACTTTGCTATACTGTATGAAACTGATGCAAAAGTCTTAATAGCTTATTTTTCTAAACGTAGTTGTGAGTAACTCCAATTCAAAGTTGGTAACAACCTGAGAGTTGTGAAGAAAGTCACGATGATGTAAGTACAACTTTCAGGCCTGTACTGAAAGAAATGTTAGAATTGTAAATAAAACTAGGACATTTAACACTTTATAATTTGTTTAATAACACCACAAGAAAAGTGTTATAATATAACCAGAAGATTAAATCAGATTAAATCATCCCAAAAAACCCATTTTTAAATCTGATAATAGCTATAAACTTACGAACATAAGGGTGTATATAAATTCGATGATTATCCATTGCAATTGTTTGCTAAGTCTTGTGGAGAGTAAAAATTTTACTATCAGCCCATTTTAAATATTAGTGCATGTATAAAAAGTTATTTGAATTCAAATGAGTACGAGCCGTACAGTTGATAAGAATGAAGAGTATGATGGCTGATTAATGATTAACTGAATGACTGACTAGGTAACGTTTCATTACACTACACGTACACCTGTTATCAAACTATAAGCATTAGTTATGATTGAAAAGCATTGGCTGTTAGTGTTAGTCACCAGTGTTGCATACAACCACAAAATTGAATGTTATTATGCGCTATTGAAACCAAAGCTTTAAACAGAAAATGGTTTCTTTCTCCGCAGTGTCCGCTTAGGCTATACGTTTGTTCCATATTCAACGATTGCGTTGTATTTTCTACTTTGTTGTTAATACATCCTTTCTATCTATCTGTTTCTGTGTTAATCCTAACTTGGAAAATCATGTACGGTCACTCACAACCTGAACCTTGCCTCCGTTCAACGAGGCTGTGACCAACGGAACTATCCTGTAACACCTCAAGGACTGACTCGCACAATGCATCAGGCAAATTTCCCGTTTTCACCAGTGAAATCAACCCTCACTCACATCACAGGGATTCATCACAAGAAGCGGCGGAACGTCAGAACACAACAGCGAAAGTTGATGGGGCCACCAGTCTTGCAAGGGTGTCTGGCGCCAACGTTCGGAAGATGGGTTTCTTTCGTCTGCCAGACGAGTATGACGGCCTATTGCGTTCAAAAGTTTCGCCTCTGGAAGAAATACTGTTCCCAGCAAGGATTAACGAGCATTCCCGTTCCTAGGGAAAGATGCCTCTGGAGATAGCTTTACGTTGACACGTGCTACAAGATGAGTTGGCCCTTGTCCGCCACCTCAGAACCTGGTTCTTTCTAGGGTTGCATGTGAACTGCGCACCCTAGATTCCAATCCATTATGTTGCCAGGTGTCATATGAACTACGGACCTTGGTGACATATCGGATAATCGATTAATTCGATAATCGCCCTCGTCTCTCGCTATATCGTCATTGACTCACGTCCGAGAAACTCACGTTCTGCTCATCCACTTAGTTATATTCACTGTTATTTACTTACTACTCATACAGGTGTTTCACATTCCCACTACATCACGTCCTATATGTGCTATCATCTTCTCGTGGTCGTGCGGTAGCGTTCTCGCTTCCCACGCCCGGGTTCCCGGGTTCGATTCCCGGCGGGGTCAGGGATTTTCTCTGCCTCGTGATGGCTGGGTGTAGTGTGCTGTCCTTAGGTTAGTTAGGTTTAAGTAGTTCTAAGTTCTAGGGGACTGATGACCATAGATGTTAAGTCCCATAGTGCTCAGAGCCATTTTTTGCTATCATCTCCCTTACATATCACGAAAGAGGCAATCGATTCAGCCACAGAAGTTGGCAATGAAGAGTTCAACGGCAGTTGCTAGAGGTAGAAGCAGCAGCTAGCGCCACCCTATCGCTGGATGCGGAATTAGCACGCCTCTGCGGGACGTGCCACCACAGAACCACAAACCAAGCTTATAACATATTTGTATGTCCATCCTTGTGATCGATAGTCCGTGGGGCTTAGGCCGTTCACTCACGTAATAAGACGGAACGTCTGGAGCCGTCGTGTTGATGTTATTTTGTTAGATTGCAGCCAGTTTCGGTGATTCTGTATACCATCTTCAGTCCTTAGCTGAGACTGGGGAGGTGAACTCTGATCGTAAAACGATCTTATCAGTGGCCAGCAGCTATGAACTGGCTTTCGCAGAGAACTGTAAAAGCGATGTTGCGTCTGCAACCATCAATAATTGTGTTCTGTTTCTACTTTGTTATCACTACATCTACTCTACGCTGAAGCGCCAAAAAAAAAAAAAAAATGGTATAGGCATGTGTATTCAAATGCGGAGATGGGTAAACAGGCAGAATACAGCGCTGCGGTCGGCAACGTCTTTATAAGACAACAAGTTTCTGGCACAGTTGTTAGGTTATCAACATTTATGTGAGTTTGAACGTGGTGTTATAATTGGCGTACGAGCGATGGGACACAGCATCTCCGAGGTAGCGATGAAGTGGGGATTTTACCGTACGACCATTTCACGAGTGTACCGTCAATATCAGGAGTCCGGTAGAACGCCAAATCCCCGATATCGCTGCGACAGGAAAAAGATTCTGCAGGAACGGAACCAAAGATGACTGAAGAGAATCGTTCAGCGTGACAGAAGAGCAACCCTTCCGCAAGTTGCTGCAGATTTTAATGCTGGGCCATCAACAAGTGTCAGCGTGTGAACCATTCAACGAAACACTATCGGTATGGGCTTTCGGAGCCGAAGGCCCACACGTGTACTCTTGATGACTGCACGACACAAAGCTTTACGCATCGCCTGGATCCGTGAACACTGACATTGGCCTGTTGATGATCGAAAACATGTTGCTTTGTCGGAAGAGTCTCGTTTCAAATTGTATCGAGCGGATGGCCGTGTACGGGTATGGAGAGTACCTTACGAATCCATGGACCCTGCATATCAGCAGGGGGCTGTTCAGGCTGGTGGAGGCTCTGTAATGGTATGAGACGTGTGCAGTTGGAATGATATGGGACTCCTGATACGTTTAGATACGACTCTGACAGGTGACACGTACGTAAGCATCCTGTCTCATCACCTACATCCATTCACGTCCATTGTGCATTCTAATGGACTTGCGCAATTCAAGCAGGGCAATGCGATACTCCACACGTCCAGACTTGCTACAGAGTGGTTCCAGGAACACTCTTCTGATATTAAACACTTCCGCTGGCGATCAGACTCCCCAGACATGAACGTTATTGAACATATCTGGGATACCTTGCAATGTGCTGTTCAGAACAGATCTCCACCCCCTCAGATTTATGGACAGCCATGCAAGATTCTTGGTGTCAGTTCCCAGCAGCACCACTTCAGACATCAGGTTATATAATAACAGATAATTTATCTTATGAAAGTGACTTGTAATAACTGTCCAGCCCAAGACAAAATTTAATAAGCAATATTTGTCCGATAAAATGAAAGGTGAACAATTGTAAATTCATGAAATTAGAAGTATCAGAGTTTAAGAATTGGGAAACCATAATGGAGGATATTTGTGAAGGGTAGAGAGATAAGACGTGTAAGATCAATACACGCGCATTAAGACACTAGTTGAACCGCAGTGAGACGTCAACAGAAGTTTACCATATGTTACGTAAAGTAGGGACATAAAGTAGCAAGTCGGATCACAGATTAAACACGTGATGCATCTATCTGAGACTGCGCCAAGAGGCACAAGTCCTGACGCTGAAGGAAACTTTCCAGTATACGTAAGTGGTAACATCGAGTGGAACCTGTAAGAAAAGTCGAAGTGTTTACGTGCCGAATCAGCCAGCTAATGGAAATATCCCGAACGGATATTATAGAAGGTCAGCCTCGTCTTAGAACGGTATATAAGCAAGAGATTCTGAGAGAGGATTCAGAGAGAGCAGTAGTATGATCGACTTGTCAGTGGCCACTTTGAGGAAAACCCGTGTAGCTACGCCACGTAGCAGCAGCAGCAGCAGCAGAAGTATGCAGAAGTAATATTCTCAGCGACAATTCGGTGATCAGATCTGGTGATACGCACATCAACAGCAAGATAAATAATCATTATCTATTCTGGGAAATAGCTATGAACATAGACGATCTATCTTTGTAATTAAAGAGAACAATTTACGGAACAGTAACTACCTCTTGTAAGCTTAGGCAAGTGGCCTGTTGATAAGAATAAATTGGGTCTGACATTTATTAAAGAAGAGGTTAGTAACTGGCACCTCTTTTATGGGTTATGAAAGAGATAATAAATGGATTACTTAAATAAATACTGAACTCCTCAGCATGCCCATCCTGCCATTAATCCTAAAAGATTACTACTGCAACCAATAACCACCCAGTTCCATCATGGAGAGCTTTCTCCCTCTCATCTCCGACAACAGAAGTGGACACCCCAACAACCCTCGTGTTATACCAGAGCCAAGGTAGCCCCTGAGGGCCGGCAACCCATATTACACCAAAGAGGACGAGGCTGTCTATGCCCAAGGCGTACCTAGAGCACCATGGTAAACACCGGCTATTTACATACATGGTAATGGAAACAGACATTCCGAGCACTACTTCCTGTAGGAGGAGCTCGAGCCACGGCCTGCAGGAAGTATTATACGCCAAAACCTGATTGGCTGGAGACAGCTATTTAGGATTGCGTCTTCGTCTATAAATTGGACTGTTACGAGTGCGTGTGTGTGTTACCACGAACCTCTGTGGAAAATTAGAAGTGAACTCTTGTTTGCCTCACTTAGGAGACTTTTACTGGCATCATTATTGTTACCTTTCGTTTGTTGTTCACTCCTCCACCTTGTGAACTTACATCAATAAAATTTGTGTTTGTGAAAAATTGCGAATTGTCAGTCACAACACCTCAGGGGTTATTTCCTTTTATTTATTTATTTTTCTTTTTTTGTGTTCACGGTCGTAGAAGTAACCATAGATTTCATGGACAGCGAAAGTTGTCGTCGATTGTTTACAGTGGACTGATTTAAGTCTAGGCTTCGCAGGGAGCTGAAGGACGTACGCTGAGATGTGCTTGTACTAAGAAAACTTGTAATGCCTACTTCAAGTTATGACTATAAAGCTGTAGGTTACAATCATAACCACGAAAAACCAACAGCCGAAAAGTTGACAAAAGCTGAGCAACTCATTGAAAAGAAAATCGCTCGAGGATACTTCGTGCAGGACGAGTAAGTTGACATTTCATGAGCTGAAGAAAAATGGTTGAGACGGAAGCATTGTTACGAGAGAAGATGGAAGACTTCAGGAAAGGAGTCATCAATAAGTTCGTTTGTGTTAAGCGAGTTTTTGTCCCAAGAAATGAAGAAGAAGAAACTGGACGACTTATTTTTAACGATCTGATGTTTGTCAATTATGTGTTTGTTGATTGATTTCGTTGTAATGTTTGATGGTGAAAATGGGACACAATCAGCCAACAGCCAGGTGGTGCCTCCTGGACACACTGACTATTCCTCTGCCCGCAGTTCACATGTCCTCAGTTTGCCCCTGTCCGCAGTTCACGTAATTAAGAAAAGGCTGCCTCAGTTCACAAGCTGTGCTTTGCAGGGTGTTAACACAGGTGTACGCTAAGTTTGTCAAGGTGAGGAAGAAGACAGAAAGACAACTATTAGCCAAAATCAAAATAATTCCGACCCATGATAGAGGTATTGTGGATGTTGGCGTCAGCGCTGCAGAGCCGAGATCAAAATGTTGAAAATCTTGTTCACTGAAGAAAAATCGGTTGGGCTTAATTCAAGTGATTTGGCTGCCTGCTGCATAAGTTGCTGTCATAATATTCTGGAATAAGTCTTCCAGCTCTGCCGATAGACTTCTTCAGTATGAGATGAAACTGCTAAACTGCTGCCCTGTCGTCTGATGAAAAGATCGCCAGCGACTTCCGGCAACTGGATGCGCACTTCACCAAGGCGTAGAAATCCTCAAGCACGGATACATGTTTAGTATCACGCAAGTGGGAGTAACTCGTCACAGGTCTGATGGTGTAAGCCATTGGGACCGCCACCAGGTAGATAGCAGCTTTTGTGAACGATATACCGATGCAAACAGTTGTTTTGCTTATGCCCAACACGACACGGAAGACGAAAGCAAGTAACCTGCCGCAGCAGGCAGCATGTTAGTGGGTCACTAACACTGCTGGAGACTGGGATACTTCCTCTGAGATGCCTGATGTAAGATATTTCCACATGTAACAAATAAGTTCAGTGGTACTGTATGAAACAATTGGAGTTCAAGTAATCTTTCACCAAGACCAAAATCGCTGAAATGGATTGAGCAGTTCTGTTTTGACATTCTGTTGCAGTAAAAAATATGTTTGTGTTGTACCGGACGAAAATATATTCGTCGGTAGAATGCTGGATTCTTTGGTTTGGTCCTCTATACCAGGAGAAGACCGAGTGGATACTATAAATATGAAATATTGTTTCAATATATTACAACAAAGAAGTTCGGACAATACATTTCCATAGGAATGTCACTGAACATTGACGTGCCAGTTAATGCAGAGAAAATGTAAGTCTCTCACTCCAAGTACATTTAACAGTAGCTTTCTCGTAGTGTTCTGCCTAATACTCTGATCACACAGCTAGAAGACGATGCTGCCGTCATAGTGATCGTGGACTGGGCTGAGAGGAACTGTGGTCAGTCGTAAGTAGGAGATCCGTTGCGTCGGGACCGTCAAACGTTTCTGGGCGTGGCTAATGGTGGTGTCGCTCAGTTTACGAATCGGCTTGCATTGACTATCTTTTGATGTCCTTGCGCTAGGAGGTACCAGCCTTGCTTTGGCAACTCGCTCTCTGGACGACACCACAGTTTGAGTCTTAACTTGTCTTGTTACCAATTGGCCATTTGTTGTTTTCACAGACTAATCGACTTCTTATTAATGTCCAGTTAACAATTAGCCACTTCTTGTTTTCACAACTTAATCATCATCTTCTTAAATGTAACATCTATATACACTACTCGCCATTAAAATTGCTACACAAAGAAGAAATGTCGATGATAAACGGGTATTCATTGGACAAATATATTATACCAGAACTGACATGTCATTACATTTTCACTCAGTTTGGGTGCATAGGTCCTGAGAAATCAGTACCCAGAACAACCACATCTGGCCGTAATAACGGCCTTGATACGCCTAGGCATTGAATCAAACAGAGCTTGGATGGCGTGTACAAGTACAGCTGCCCACGCAGCACGATATCACAGTTCATCAAGAGTAGTGACTGGCGTATTGTGACCAGCCAGTTACTCGGCCACCATTGACCAGACGTTTTCAATTGGTGAGAGATCTGGAGAATGTGCTGGCCTGGGCAGCAGTCGAACGTTTTCCGTATCCAGAAAGGCCCGTATAGGACCTGCAACATGCGGTCGTGCATTATTCTGCTGAAATGTTGGGTTTCGCAGGGATCGAATGAAGGGTAGAGCCACGGGCCGTAACACATCTGAAATGTAACGTGCAGTGTTCAAAGTGCCGTCAATGCGTAAAAGAGGTGACCGAGACGTGTAACCAATGGCACCCCATACAATCATGCCGGGTGATACGCCAGTATGGCGATGACGAATACCCGCCTCCAATGTGCGTTCACCGCGATGAGGCCAAACACGGATGCGACCATCATGATGCTGTAAACAGAACCTGGATTCATCCGAAAAAATGACGTTTTGCCATTCGTGCACTCAGGTTCGTTTTTGAGTACACCATCGCAGGCGCTCCTGTCTGTGATGCAGCGTCAAGGAGCTGACAGTGCATGCTCCTGCAAACGTCGTCGAATTGTTTGTGAAGATGGTTGTTGTCTTGCAAACGTCCCCATCTGTTGACTCAGGGATCGAGACGTGGCTACACGATCCCTTACAGCCATGCGGATAAGATGCCTGTCATCTAGACTGCTAGTGATACGAGGCTGTCTGGATCCAGCACGGCGCTCCGTATTACCTTCCTGAACCCACCGATTCCATATTCTGCTAACAGTCATCGGATCTCGACCAACGCGAGCAGCAATGTCGCGGTACGATAAACTGCAATCGCGATAGGCTACAATCCGACCTTTTTCAAAGTCGGAAACGTGATGGTACGCATTTCTTCTCCTTACACGAGCCATGACAACAACGCTTCACCAGGCAACAGCGGTCAACTGCGGCTTGTGTATGAGAAATCGGTTGGAAACTTTCTTCATGTCAGCACGTTGTAGGTGTTGCCACCGGCACCAACTTTGTGTGAATGCTCTGAAAAGCTGATCATATGCATATCACAGCATCTTCTTTCTGTCGGTTGAATTTCGCGTCTGTAGCACCTCATCTTCGTGGTGTAGCAATTTTAATGGCCAGTAGTGTAGGTGTATTTTTACGTAATTTGTATTTAATTAAGCTTTTGTCTGGGTATGATCCCAACCCTCTTTTCTCAATATATTTTGTGGAATGTTTTGAAAGGTGACATAAAATTCGTAACAACAACAAAATTGTTGTCTTTGTGAGCATAAATTTCTGTTATGGTTACATGTAACGTATGATGCAAAAGCTCTGTAATGTGTTTTATGCAATGCAGTGACCCAGATAGGAGCATTAATGACACTCATAGGATTTTACTAAAGTGAGATATCACTCTGTTAAAACTAGCGACTGTGGTTAGCGGTGGTGGCGTGTGGACGTGGGAGTGAACGGTACCTGATAATACAGGAACCATCAATCCTTATTGCAATTTTGTTTTTATCGGAGTCCACAACCCCAACGCATGAATGAGAATGAGAATGAAAACATGGTCCAAGTAGGCTGTAATCTGTTTACTAGCCGTGCAATTGACCAGTTTCAACCGAAGATCATTTTCAGAAACATGTTTTAAGCTTCACGTTTTATTCCAGCGATGTAGTAAAATGTGAAATGAAGTTTGAAGCTTAAACCTGTACTTGAAAACGGAGCCATGTTCTAAATTGGCTAAATCGCAGATTACAACCTATGTGGACCACGTTTTTATTCACAAGCCTTTAATCCTGTTGTGCCGGAATTCTAAGTCAAGACTTAATACGAACAACTACTTTGGAGGCCTCTAAGAGAAGACAAGGGACGTGTTTCCCTGAACGAAGTCGATATGGACACTGTGGAAACGGGGTTCAGTGTGATACATCATGAAGCAAATGTCGAACTGCTCCTATATTCAAGGAGACCAACACTGGTAATCTACATTGCGGATCTGGAAGAAAACCAATTAGTAGATGGACCATGTGAGAAGTGTGGACTCTGGGATAGCTGGGTTGTACGTTGTTCGTCTATAAACTGTGACCTTCAGAACTGTGATATAGGAGAACCATAGTCCCAAGCGATTAATGATTACAAGAGTTGTAGCAGCGGATCAACATTACAAACGAAACTGTAAACGTTCATTTGCTAGTTTTATTTGTGGCGAAAGGAATTGATAGAATGCACTCTTCTAGACGGATACACGAATGGGAATATCAGAGAAGAGCTAATTAGTAACGAGGTAAGCGATAAAATGCAGAAATACAGGAAGAGAAACCGTTTTCTTGGATCATCTGTCGGTTGAGCAACAAATCCACAAAATTCCGCAAAAATTAATTTTCATTAGTACAAAAAATACTTTTTCGTTACCCCGAAAATAAATGATCAGTTACACTAGTTACACTAACAGTTATATACTACGTAAGTTCTGCAACTCAGCATTCATTCTATCTCATCTGCATACATAAATGTTACTACTTGTAGATGGGGCTAGATCGAAAATCGTATGTTGACTCTATGGCCTCAGTCGAAATCGTGCTCGGTGGTGTGTTGTGTATCTGCATGTACACAGTCGGAGGTTACTGCTTTACGTAGGTCACGGCAAAGAAGTGTTGAAGGTGATACACAAGTACATTTATCTCTTTCTTGTCACATTAAGCATTTAAAAAGTGGACTTCATAAAAAAACTATTACAAATTGCGGAGTGTACTGTATTTTTAATGTCCATTTTAAGCACAGGAAACAGCGTAAAATTACGACGTGTGCCACTTCTGAGGTGCACGTGGAAGAATTGTGTCGCAAATATACAGAGTAATGCGGAAACGACTGAAATAATGTATTTAAGAGAAACCCGTGATCATGCAAACAGAAGCGCTAGTGTTATTGAATCACACATTATGTGCAAGTTTCAAAGCAAAAGTAAAGTGAAACCTATCTGTGCTTTAACACAGTGTATTATAAAATAAAAATAAATAGACGTGACCTTGAAAACTATCGTGTTGTTACTGAATTCTGAGACAAATACGAACGTGGTGAATCACCGTGACTAGAATTGCAAACGGGGGAAGCTTATACCACTCTAGAACAAGTGTTTCATGGGGCCAAGCAGTCTGCTGCGATGCAGTTTTAAAGGTGAGCTGTTGTACACTTTACATCTGCGCTAGTGATTTATAATATTTTGTCGTAAAGATTTGTGCAATTTTACGGTACTGAAAATAGGAAGTTCCGCGGTAAATCTAGACTGTTTTGCGGAAATGCAATCAACCGCATCATTCTTCCAACTGGTTTGACGCGTCCCTCCAGATTTCTTCTCCTGTAGCACTCTCTTCATCTCAGAGCAGCGCTTGCACCAAACGAACTCAGTTGTTATATATACACTATGTGATCAAAAGTATCCAGACACCAGGCTGAAAATCACTTAAAAGTTCGTGGCGACCTCCACCGACATGCTGGAATTCAATTTGGTGTTGGCCCACCCTTAGCCGTGATGACAGCTTCCACTATCGCAGGCATACGTTCAATCAGATGCTGAAAGGCTTCTTGGGGAATGGCAGCCCATTCATCACGGTGTGCTGCACTCAGAAGAGGTATCGATGTGGGTCGCAGAGGCCTGACACGAAGTCGGCGTTCCAAAACATCCCAAATGCGTTCTATAAGATTCAGGTCAGGACACAGTGCAGGCCAGCCCATTACAGGGATGTTATTGACGTGTAACCCCTCCGCCACAGGCTGTGCATTATGAGCAGGCGCTCGATCGTGTTTAAAGATGCAATCGCCATCCCCGAATTGATCTTCAACAGTGGGAAGCAACAAGGTGCTTAAGACATCAATGTATACCTGTGCTGTGATAGTGGTACGCAAAACAAGTGCGTGCGTGCATTGCCTTGCTGATATGTAAGCTCAAGCCCCCTCCATGAAAAACTCGACCACACCATAACACCACTGCCTCCGAATTTTACTGTTGGCACTATACACGCTGGCAGATGACATTCACCGAGCATTCGCCATACCCACACCTTGCCATCGGATCTCCACATTGTATACCATGATTCATCACTCCTCACAACGTTTTTACACTGTTCAATTTTCCAATGTTTACGCTCTGTACACCAAGCGAGGCGTCGTTTGGCATTTACCGCCGTGCTGGGTGGATTATGAGCAGTCGCTCGACCATTAAATCCAAGTTTTTTCCTCTCCCGCGTAACTGTCATAGGACTTGCTGTGGATCCTGATGCAGTTTGGAATTCCTGTGTGATGGTCTGGATAGATGTCTGTCTGTTACACCTTACGACCCAATTCAACTGTCGGTGCTCTCTGTCAGTCAACAGACGAGGTCTGTATGTGCGCTTTCGTGCTGAACGTGTCCCTGCGCGTTTCCACGTCACCATAACATCGGGTACAGTGGACCTAGGGTTGTTAAGGAGTGCGGAAATTTCGCTTACAGACGTATGACACAAGTGACATCGAATCACCTGACTGCGTTTCAAGTCCGTGAGTACCGCGGAGCGCCCCATTCTGCTCTCTCACGATGTGTATTGACTACAAAGGCCGCTGATATGGAGAACCTGGCAGTAGGTGGCAGCACAATGCACCTAATATGAAAAACGCATCTTTTCGGCGGTGTCCGGATTTCTTTGATCACATAGTGTATTTCAGTCTCTGTCTTCCGCTGCATTTTTTATCTTCCACATCTCATCCAAGTACCAGGGAAGTTATTCCATGACGCCCTACGTTAGATCATCCCACACGTGTCAATGTTCCCCACACGTTCCTCTTCTAGCCGATCCTGCTGAGGACCTCCTTTATCTTATCAGTCCACCTAATTTTCAACTTCCTTCTGTATCGCAACATCTGAAACGCTTCGATTCCATTCTTTTCGGGATTTCCCATAATCCGTCATACACTCCACTCAATGCTATGCTCATAACATACATTCTGAGAGATTTCTTCCCGGCGGAGGCGGAGGTTCGAGTCCTCCCTCGGGCATGAGTGTGTGTGTTTGTCCTTAGGATAATTTAGGTGTGTAAGCTTAGGGACTGATGACCTTAGCAGTTAAGTCCCATAAGATTTCACACACATTTGAACATTTGAACAAGATTTATTCCTCAAATTAAAATCCCAGCAGCCTTCTTTTTGCCAAGAATGCTGTCTTAGTCACCAATAGTCTACCTTTTATGTCCTATTTGGTTCGTCCGTCATGGCAGTCAAATTCCTTCACATCGCCTGTTTCTTGATTCCCAAATTAGAGATTAAGTTTTTCGGCTACCTTTTTTCTGCTACTCCTCATTACTTTTCTCTTCCTTCGCTTTACTTACAAACCCATAGCGTGTGCTTATTAGACTGTTCATTTCAGCCAACATGACATGCAGGGTAGCAGTGATATCGACGGATCTTATCATTGATACCCCTCCGCGCTGACTTTTAATCCCACTGCTGAACTTTTCTTGTATTTCCGTCTTTGCTCTTCGATTTATCGATTAAACAGTAGCAGCGAAAGACTACCTTTTCTACGACGAGCCCTTTGTTCCTCGTCTTACATTTGGTTTACTATTAGGAGAAAGTGAGTGACTACCGATTATCCAAAAAAGTGACGAAACTTCGTCCAGGCAGACCACATGAAGCTCGTAGCTTTGACAGTCAGCCGCCTGAGCAGATGAAACATAGCACCACCAGTGCTGTGAAGCCAGTGCAGTCACTGGGGAGGGGCAGTGGCTGGGAAGGCGCCTGCAGTCTGCGCCATCTGCAGCGCAGGGACGCCCGTGGCGCCGCGCCGGAAGAAATTCCGCCGCGCGAATTCATGATCACTTTATCGTAATTTATCAGCGCGATAGAAGGGAAATGTGTTTAATTAAACGCGTGGCCGCCATCACGAGTAATGAGCATTCAGCGCCGCGCCGCGCCCTCTGCCGCCCCTAGCGAGCCACCGCCGCCCCCCCCCCCCCCCCCATCTTGGCTGCCCCCCTCCCGCGGCCCAGCATACTGCAGTCCCGGCGGCTGCGGCCTAGCGGGGGCCACCCATATTTCCCACCACGCCAGTATACTAATGAGACGCTGTTCCCATTCCGTGACTGGTATTCTGAACAAAGGCTATTCTCTTAGCGGGACCAGCGTGTTGCCCAAGGTCTTAGTAGACGACTAATCTCGTTCTGACTTCACCAATCGCAGCTGTATTCTAGGTCGCTTATGCAAGTCAGTGTGGCGATACTCGACCTGGAAGTAGCCAGTTCTAATCTTGTTGATGCCAGAAAAAATCTCCAGTTAATAGTGGAGAAGTACGATGTTTCTGATCCTCATATCTGTACCTTGCGGCCTGGATTAAATGTCAAACTACAGTGTCTCATGGAGAGAGCACATGGAACAGTATTGATGAAGATACAGCCCTCGGAGGTATTATTTGGAGTCCCTCTTGGTGGTATCTCCCACAACCCTCCAATCTCTAGTCACCAATTATTCGTAGTTTTCAGTACCCTTATGTGACCAGACATTCAACGTTGTCATTCTCTATTTTTCCAGCAGACTATGAATTTTACATCATTAAAGATTTTGATGTAGTTTGGATTCCACGAGGGCGGTGACGGAGATCGGTCATTTCTTTCAAAAGAACGATTCCGGTATTTTTCTCGAACAAGTTTTTGAAAAGCATAGAAAAGCTTAATCAAAACGGACAGACCGAGATTTTACATCTGATTGTCCTGAATGTGCGACCTATTTCTTGCTGAGTGTCATCATCGGTTTATATCCTTATCCCTTCCTTTCCTTCTCATATTCATCCATAAAAACACAAAAATACGGTTCAAATAGTTATCACACTGCTTCCCGTGACACACACACTCACACACACACACAACACACACACACACACACACACACACACACACACACACACACACACACACGAACGCACGCCGGCCGGAGTGGCCGAGCGGTTCTAGGCGCTACAGTCTGGACCCGCGCGAACACTACGGTCGCAGGTTCGAATGGTGCCTCGGGCATGGATGTGTGTGATGTCCTTAGCTTAGTTAGGTTTAAGTAGTTCTAAGTTCTAGGGGACTGATGACCTCAGAAGTTAAGGCCCATAGTGCTCAGAGCCATTTGAACCATTTTGAACCATGTTGTCAACGCCTCACACAGTTTGAAGAGGTCGCGTAATAAGGCTACTAGAATCTGGATCATCGTTCTGCGACACTGCAGAAACACTTGGCAGGAATTTAGCCTGGTTGCAAGAAGACCAGGCTCTGGACAGCCACGTGGCACTTCCAGGAGCAAAGACCATCGAGTTCATCATGTGGTTCTGGCGAATCGTCCTTTATCTGTAGCAGCAATTTCAGCAAGAGTTAGCACTAGCCCACATACGGATCTTGTAACCCATCAGGTTCTAGAGAGTGTCGACATGTAGTGCTGGCCTGCTCTGTTACCAGATCTGTCTCCAGTTGAGCATATATACGGCATCATCGGATGACAGCTCCAGCGTTATCCACAAACAGCTTGAACAATCACTCTATTTGTAAACCCAGTACATGGAACTCCATCCCACAAACTGACATCTGGCATCTATACTACACTATGCATTCACGTTTCATGTTTGCGTTCAACATTTTGGCGGTTACACCAGTTATTAATGCACCAGAATTTCACATTTGAAGTGGCTTATATGGTGCTTGCTTTATACTGTAATCTTGCAATGTTAATCACTTAAATTTGTTACTTGGACAAATGCATTCCCGAAATTCCATTACTCTGATTAATCATTTTTTAGTGATACTATTTTTTTCCCTCGGTGTAATACGGTATCCGAAGAAATTCTACAGCATATCACTTCAACTACTATCTCGTTCACCATAGCAACATGTCATCCGTACATAGTTTTCAACATTCACTGCCTAAAAGTGGACGATGTCGAGTGAACACGTAAACTCATAGAAGAGTCATGAGGAAGACATCAGTTCCTTGAAAGGATTGTGGGCGAGTGTAGCTGCTGAGAACATTACCAGACGTCTTAAGACGGAAAGGAAAGTCTTGTGTCGTTAAGATCGGAATTACGGGCTTGTTTACAGGATGTACCGTCGTACAGATGAAACCGACAGCTAAGCAAAGTATCATAAAAGCGAAAAGTAGTAGTGGGTCTTCTCATCTGGAGCGTGTAGTACATACGTACACGTAGTTCCGGGAAGTCTCAAATAGTCTTGGCCCTTTGAGGTATTTTACGTATGGCTTTGGGCTATGTAGTGATTACATCTGATTACATGGTTTTCACCGAGACGCAAGTGTCAGTAGTCAGCTACGAAGTTACGAGTGTATTAGATCTTCTTTTTCTTTAAGGACTTGGCCGCTATTCTGTTCCGATGTCAGTCTTGCCATCTCTTCAGGAGTCTCTTTTTCCCTGTAGCTTGTAGTTAAGTACATGTTCTGTGTTTTTGCCACCTTATTGATGTTTTCTAGCCTTTTTTTTGTTATCCTGTTGTTATTATGGTCATCAGTCTGAAGGCTGGTTTGATGCAGCTATCCATGCTACTACATCTTATGCGAACCTCTTCATCTCCGAATATCTACTGCGCCCTGCATCCTCCTGAATCTGTTTACTGTATTCGACTCGTGCTCTCCCTCTACAATTTTTACCCCCAACACATCACTCCAATACTAAATTAGTAATTCCTTGATGTCTCAGAATGTTTCATACCAGCCGATCCAGTTTTCGTTCACAAATTTCTTTCCTCCCCAGTTATATTCAGTACCTGCTCCTTACTTACGCGGTTGACTAATCTAATCTTCAGCATTCTTTTGTAGCACCAAAGCTCAAAAGCATCTAGTCTCTTTTCGTCTAAATTTTTTGTCGTCCGTATTTCACTTCCATACACACACCCCATGAACCATGGACCTTGCCGTTGGTGGGGAGGCTTGCGTGCCTCAACGATACAGATAGCCGTACCGTAGGTGCAACCACAACGGAGGGGTATCTGTTGAGAGGCCAGACATACGTGTGATTCCTGAAGAGGGGCAGCAGCCTTTTCAGTAGTTGCAGGGACAACAGTCTGGATGATTGACTGATCTGGCCTTGTAACACTAACCAAAATGGCCTTGCTGTTCTGGTACTGCGAATGGCTGAAAGCAAGGGGAAACTGCAGCCGTAGTTTTTCCCGAGGGCATGCAGCTTTACTGTACGATTAAATGACGATGGCGTCCTCTTGGGTAAAATATTCCGGGCGGGGACTACTCAAGAAGACGTCGTTATCAGGAGAAAGAAAACTGGCGTTCTACGGATCGGACCGTGGAATGTCAGATCCCTTCATCCGGCAGGTATGTTAGAAAATTTAAAAAGGGAAATGGATAGCATAATATTAGATATAGTGGGAATTAGTGAAGTTCGGTGGCAGGAGGAACAAGACTTTTGGTCAGGTGAATACAGGGTTATAAGTAAAAACTCAAATAGGGGTAATGCTGGAGTAGGTTTAATAATGAATAAAAAAATAGAAGGAGTATGGGTAAGCTACTACAAACAGCATAGTGAACGCATTATTGTGGCCAGGATAGACACGAAGCCCACACATACTACAGTAGTACACGTTTGTATGCCAACTATATCTGCAGATGACGAAGAAATTGATGAAATGTATGATGAGATAAAAGAAATTACTCAGGTAGTGAAGGGAGACGAAAATTTAATAGTCATGGGTGACTGGAATGCGAGAGTAGGAAAAGGGAGAGAAGGAAACATAGTAGGTGAATATGGATTGGGGCTGAGAAATGAAAGAGGAAGCCGCCTGGTAGAATTTTGCGCAGAGCATAACTTAATCATAGCTAACACTTGGTTCAAGAATCATGAAAGAAAGTTGTATACATGGAAGAACCCTGTAGATACTAAAAGGTATCAGATAGATTATATAATGGTAAGACAGAGATTTAGGAACCAGGTTTTAAATTGTAAGACTTTTCCAGGGGCAGATGTGGACTCTGACCACAAACTATTGGTTATGAACTGTAGATTAAAACTGAAGAAACTGCAAAAAGGTGGGAATTTAAGGAGATGGGACCTGGATAAACTGACTAAAACAGAGGTTGTACAGAGTTTCAGGGAGAGTATAAGGGAACAATTGACAGGAATTGGGGAAAGAAATACAGTAGAAGAAGAATGGGTAGCTTTGAGGGATGAAATAGTGAAGGCAGCTGAGGATCAAGTAGGTAAAAAGACGAGGTGCTAGTAGAAACCCTTGGGTAACAGAAGAAATATTGAATTTAACTGATGAAAAGAGAAAATATAAAAATGCAGTAAATGAAGCAGGCAAAAAGGAAGACAGACATCTCAAAAATGTGAACGACAGGAAGCGCAAAGTGGCTAAGCTGAGATGGCTAGAGGACAAATGGCTCTGAGCACTATGGGCCTTAACATCTATGGTCATCAGTCCCTTAGAACTTAGAATTACTTAAACCTAACTAACCTAAGGACATCACACAATACCCAGTCATCCCGAGGCAGAGAAAATCCCTGACCCCGCCGGGAATCGAACCCTGGAATCCGGGCGTGGGAAGCGAGAACGCTACCGCACGACCACGAGCTGCGGACCACTAGAGGACAAATGTAAGGATGTAGAGGCTTATCTCACTAGGGGTAAGATAGATACTGCCTACAGGAAAATTAAAGAGACCTTTGGAGAAAGGAGAACCACTTTCATGAATATCAAGAGCTTTGATGGAAACACAGTTCTAAGCAAAGAAGGGAAAGCAGAAAGGTGGAAGGAGTATATAAAGGGTCTATACAAGGGCGATGTACTTGAGGACAATATTATGTAAATGGAAGAGGATGTAGATGAAGATGAAATGGGAGATACGATACTGCGTGAAGAGTTTGACAGAGCACTGAAAGACCTGAGTCGAAACAAGGCCCCTGGAGTAGACAACATTCCATTACAACTACTGAAAGCCTTGGCAGAGCTAGTCCTGACAAAACTCTACCATCTGGTGAGCAAGATGTATGAGACAGGCGAAATACCCTCAGACTTCACGAAGAATATAATAATTCAAATCCCAAAGAAAGATGTGAAAATTACTGAACTATCAGTTAAATAAGTCAGAGCTGCAAAATACTAACGCGAATTCTTTACAGAGGAATGGAAAATCTGATAGAAGCCGACCTCGGGGAAGATCAGTTTGGATTCCGTAGATATGTTGGAACACGTGAGGCAATCCTGACCCTATGACTTATCTTAGAAGAAAGATTAAGGAAAGGCGCACCTACGTTTCTAGCATTTGTAGACTTAGAGAAAGCTTTTGACAATGTTGACTGGAATACTCTCTTTCAAATTCTGAAGGTGGCAGGGGTAAAATACAGGGAGCGAAAGGCTATTTACAATTTGTACAGAAAGCAGATGCCAGTTATAAGAGTCGAGAGGTATGAAAGGGAAGCAGTGGTTGGGAAGGGAGTGAGACAGGGTTGTAGCCTATCACCGATGTTATTCAATCTGTATATTGAGCAAGCAATAAAGGAAACAAAAGAAAAGTTCGGAGTACGTATTAAAATCCATGGAGAAGAAATAAAAACTTTGAGGTTCGCCGATGACATTGTAATTCTGTCGAAGACAGCAAAGGACCTGGAAGAGCAGTTGAACGGAATGGACAGTGTCTTGAAAGGAGGGTATAAGATGAACATCAACAAAAGCAAAACGAGGATAATGGAATGTGGTCGAATTAAGTCGGGTGATGCTGAGGGAATTAGATTAGGAAATGAGACACTTAAAGTAGTAAAGGAGTTTTTCTATTTGGGGAGCAAAATAATTGATGGTGGTCGAAGTAGAGAGGATGTAAAATGTAAACTAGCAATGCCAAGGAAAGCGTTTCTGAAGAAGAGAAATTCGTTAATATCGAGTATAGATTTAAATGTCAGGAAGTCGTTTCTGAAAGTATTTGCATGGAGTGTAGCCATGTATGGAAGTGAAAGGTGGACGATAAATAGTTTGGACAAGAAGAGAATAGAAGCTTTTGAAATGTGGTGCTACAGAAGAATGCTGAAGATTAGATGGGTAGATCACATAACTAACGAGGAGGTAATGAACAGAATTGGGGAGAAGAGGAGCTTGTGGTACAACTTGACTAGAAGAAGAGATCGGTTGGTAGGACATGTTGTAAGACATCGAGGGATCACCAATTTACTATTGGAGGGCAGCGTGGAGAGTAAAAATCGTAGAGGGAGACCAAGAGATGAATACACTAAGCAGATTCAGAAGGATGTAGGCTGCAGTAGGTACTGGGAGATGAAGAAGCTTGCACAGGATAGAGTAGCATGGAGAGCTGCATCAAACCAGTCTCAGGACTGAAGACCACAACAACAACAACAACACACACACCTGACAAATACCTTCAGAAAAATACTTCCTAATACTTAAACTTGTATTTGAGGTTAACAAATTTCTCTTCCTGAGAAATGCTTTCCTTGCCATTGCCAGTCTACATTTTATATCCTCTCCACCTCGGCCATCCTCAGTTATTTTGCTGCCCAAATCGCAAGGCTCGTCTACTACATTAAGTGCCTCGTTTCCGAATGTAATTTCCTCAGCGTCATCTGATTTAATATATCCCATTATCCTTGTTTTGCTTTTATTGCTTTTCATCTTACATCCTCCTTTCAAGACATTGTCCATTCTTTTCATTCTGTTAACTGAATAAATTCCCATTTCAGCTTTGATGTTCTCATTTCTTATATGACCCCTCAGACTGCAACCTACTGCGCGCTCTTAAATTTAATTTTAGTGGCTTGCATAAACATTTCGTCTTGCATTTTTTACTGTCCACTACTTTGAATCTCATATCATAACGGGTTTAGCACTTACTTTATAAAATTTTGTTTTTGTTTGTTTCGGCACTTTGTTGCCTAGTGTTCGCTGTCTGATATTTGTTTAAATTAAAGCTTATGTTATTTTCAGGATTGTAGCTTGTATCATAACTTAAAATGTTAAAATGATTCTAAAATATGACCATTTAATATTGTTTTGAGACGTAAGGGGCTTCCTTTTAACAGCGAAAATCTTAGTCTTCCTGGGCGAAAATATTAAATACTGCAGCCGCTGCATATCTGATCTATTGAACGTACTGCAATGCGCAGTCAATCTCTTGTAAAGTTATATGTACGTCACCGAACACATCGATGTTTTTTCAGTTATTTGGTCTCTTTTAATGTTTCCGTTTACTGTGATTTTCCATTACTTAACAGTGTCATCAATATAGATATTAAAAAGTGTAGGAGATAAGCTACATGGTTTTCTGTCACCGCCGCGCGGGATTAGCCGAGCAGTCTAGGCGCTGCAGTAATGGACTGTGTGGCTGGTCCCAGCGGAGGTTCGACTCCTCCCTCGGGCATGAGTATGTGTGTTTGTCCTCAGGATAATTTAGGTTAAGTAGTATGTAAGCTTAGGGACTGATGACCTTAGCAGTTAAGTCCCATAAGATTTCACACACATTTGACATTTTTTTCTCACACCTGTATTATTTGTTATTGTTACAGTCTTCTGTCTGTCTGTATTCATTATGATTTTTGTTTTCTGATATAAGACGGCCGCTGTGGCTGAGCGGTTCTAGGCGCTTCAGTCTGGAACCGCGCTGCTGCTACGGTCGCAGGTTCGAATCATGCCTCGGGCATGGATGTGTGTGATGTCCTTAGGGTAGTTAGGTTTAAGTAGTTCTAAGTCTAGGGGATTGATGACCTCAGATGTTGTCCCATAGTGCTTAGAGCCATTTGAACCATTTGATATACATTTTAATAACTTGTATTAGGTTAATATGGTACTGTCATCTTTCTAAAATATTCATAAAACGTGCCGGCTAATGAGATCGAAAGCCTCCTCGTAGCCAGTAAAACCAAAACTTGCTCCCATATTAAATTCCCAGCCTTTTTCTATGATCTATCTTATAACAGTAACACTGTCATTACAAGGGCTTCCTAAATCCATTTTGTTCCCATAATACTATGGAAATTGGCTATGTCTTGAAGGCGATTATTGATTATTTGTGTACATAGCTCATACCATTTATGAAGTAGTTTTCGCAGCTATTACAATCTACTGTCTTACAAACACGTATTACTTCAGCTGTTGCCCAGGAGTTTGGTGTTACGAGTATATTCGTTTTACAGCAGTTATGCACCACTTTCAACAAGTGTAGTTGCTATTATTTCTATTAATTGTAATGCAGCGGCGGACGACAGTGGCTTCTGCCTCACGAGTCAGTATACGAAGTTTCGGTTCGTGACGTACTCGCGATTTACTGACATCTAGCGAGCTTTGGATTCCCGTTAGTATGGTTCACTGCAGGTATGTGGTTGCGTCCCACTGGATGGCAGAAACAAACTCAGACGTGTGTGTACTCAAATGGTTGTGCGATTACGATATATCTAGTAATAAACAGACTGGCAGCGTCAGGCCAGTTAGGCGACTTTTGATAGGTGGTGTGCAAAAACACATCTTGCAGTAGATTGCTCGTACACTGCCGTGGAGTGGAACGATTTTGATGAAATCTGCCACAGTTGAAGGACGCATTTCAAGGTAGAAAAAGAGTCGCGCAGTAGTTCGCAATGACAAATAGTACTTGAGTAATGTATGCTGCCGTCTTTCTTCTTTTGTAACAAGAAACAGACGGCATTCTATATGTGAAAAAGTTTACACAAAACATGGAATACACCATACACTGCATTACATGTACCACAGAGTTACAGCACTGCATAGTCTGTACAGTAATATGGCACGCATTAAATGGGGAGATTATGAAGCGGAACGGATATCTGAGGAAACAACAAATTTATTGTCACGTGTTGTGATTATTGCAAGATGCGACCTGTGGTCGTCGGTAGGCGATTCAGAATTAGTTATTTATTTCCATAAAAACACAGGGAGTTTCTTGACTTATGATTGCCATCATCTGTCAATTCCCGCTGAGGAATCGCGTCTTAAGTGGCATTCACCCCACTCAAGGCAGCTGGCACTACACACCTCGCTCCAGCCGGCTGCTGCACTGGCCGTTCGCCTCTTGCGGTGGCCCTAGTACCGTCTGTTCTGGGAAGCTGCGCCACTGAGTACCGGCGGCACATGTATCGAACTTAAACACACCGAAATGGGAGGTGCTCTTTCCCCTCCCGTTCACCACTATTCTTCATCATCCGTCGTACCTCACATCCGGTTGCAGTGTAGTCGTGAAATTCGACGATACTGGCCTGTCATCCACGAATGTCAAGAACGCTGGTGTCCTTTTCCTGGTGGGAAGGAAAGACCTCTCATCTGCGACAGTCTGACTCTGCTGTTGAACTCTGCATTATGGCCAGGTAGCCATCTCTCCCAGTAGCGGCTGTTGTTCTTAGCGTACAGGAAATCTTGTGCCAGACGCCACTTCGCTGCATCCAGGGAATCGTATGCAGATGTCATGTAGGCCATCGATCCATCTCACTGACTGTCATTCGATCTTAACTAGTGGTGTATTTATGGAGCGAAGTAGTGGCTAATGTTTAGCCGACGTCATTCGTTAGGATCGCACAGAGCTCGCTATTACGAAGGTATCAGTGGTTTTCCATCTGCGGTGCTTGCCTATCGAGTTTGTTATGGTATAAAACTGGTTCGTAAAAGCTCTTGGTACCGTCAGTTGCATTTACCTTAGCTTTTCTTCTATCACGTAACGGAGGTTACGTGACCCTGTTTCGCTGTTCTGATCCACTATGTAATGCTGAAGTCTGCTGTCCGTTTCGCCAGAAACGCCATTGTTGTGTTTTGTTCTGACTTAGTCTCGGTGGCGAAGTGTTTTCATTGCAGCCGCCTCATGTCGACGTTGCCATAATGTAGCGAGACAGCTTCACACTGGCACTTTGAAAACTTTACCTGCTTTACTACGCAAGATTGGCATACAAAATTACTGTCAACTGCAGTGTTACGTGCATTTTCTCATTAACCATTAAAATATGAATTTCAAATTTAAAACTGTCAAATGCTAATTTCAAGCTGTTGCTGAGTGATGAAAGAAGGGAAAAAGTGCGGCAAGTCCTTCTATTAATGATTTTGAAAACCATTAATTCTTACTAAGAAGGTCTCAGCCGCTGCCCAGTTTTGAGTTCCGGGCAATGCAGTAGCTGGGCAAGGTGAAGAACAGTGGTCTAAGAGGCGTCGCTACATCGCTAAAGCAAGACAATCTGGACACTGTGTTCATCAGTTCTTGCATCGCATTCGATCTACATTCACGTATTTATAGTTACACTCGGTTGGGCCAAGTGCAATCACGCTTCTTGGGATTAACTTCGATGCAATGCTTTATATCAACAAGATTTTTATTCTTTAAGAAAGACTTCGTACTAAATAGTATGAGGATTAATGGAAGATAATAAGCAACTGTGGTCAAGCCAGAAGTTTTATTATGAGTACAGAATTTGACCATGGCATCACACAAAAATTTCGTGAAGTGTGTATAACAGAGTATATTGTTAAGATGAATCAGAGAAAATAGTCACAAATTTGCTTTAAAATTAGTTTTTCTTCCCTTTACGGGTTCTGGATACTTTCGCAAACGTTTACAGTAGGTGTGCAGTATATCAAAAATTGTGCTACTGACGGATCAGTCAACGAAATCAGTTTCGTACAGAACGGTGATTCATTGCTGCAGCTCATCAATATCCATTCTAAGAACGCAGGACTGACGCAGACTATAAGACAAACTAAATAAATCGGTAAATATGGTAATCTGCAAAATATGTAAACTTATTTGTCCGTCGCTGACATAGAAGACTGCAAACCTTCTTTCCTTCCCATCTGGGCAAGGTGTACAGTGACTAGAGTACATGTAAAGCTTACTGGGACAGGGTAAATGCTAGCTACAATGATGTCGATGATTCGATTGTAATATTGGCATTTTAATTTGATATTCCCCACAAATGACAAAATTTACAAAAAAAAAAAAAAAATATGTCAATTTCTTTGTCCACCCACATACTCCTGAGAATGGCACATTAACAATTTGCAGTTACGCGCCCCTATTACCTGCAGCTGCGTTGATAAATACTCGGCACCTCGCAAGGATAACTACCAGATCAAGAACATAAGGTAAGTGGTTGAGCGTTGGTGAAAATCTCGCTTCTGAGCACACAAAGAGCTCTAACCGCAGAACTCTGCACGGAACATGCGTTGGTACAGTGCTGCGATGCAGACCGTATATCCCCCTTCGAAGACGATGGAAAAGACGACGTCGCCAAGTCCGTACCGCTCGATGGCTGAAGGCGATGTCCTCTCTCTCCACAATTCTCCCGTCTCACACGCGTACGAAAACGCGGCGGAAGAATACACCGTTTCGGCAAATGTCGAACGCTCTATCATCGCCGAAATCCCTCCAACGGCATTTCTGAGACCTAGCCAGTGATCGAGTAGGTCATATCAGCCCGCAGGCAAACGAAATTCCCGTCTTCGCCACGTGTTGCCCAGCACAGATGGCTCCGCATGCCGGGCTATCCCCAAAAGCGCCGTATTGTCCCGCGTTTCCGGTGACCGCTACCTGCCGCCCACGGCGGCCCGGCGAGCTACGGCTGGCTGCAGACTTTATATTCCACAATTCTCAACTTCCGACACTTTTCACCAACGCTTTAAGTTAGTGACTTAATCATGCAGGCATGCAGGGAATACTGCTCGAGAGTGCCTTATACCTATCATAATTCAATAGAGTCATGATCTGATGCCCTTGCCAGTCCCTTTATTATTAATACTAATGTTGATAAGCTAACGTGTAAGTTCCCATGTCCTGGCACCTTACAAACATGCAGTACCAACATGGATGTATACTGCTGAAAATCATAACGCTTGCAAAAGTGCAGAGCAGATCTTTATTCAGCAGTATAAGTCGTGCGGCTGGCGAGTGTGATGATAGTGATATTGTCCATAATGGGCGACTAGGTCGATCATAATGTATATCACGTCTATCACAAGGGTGAAGATACCGATAATTTGTACAGGGTGGTTGTAGTTAAACTTTCGCTACTTGAGGTAATGTAGATGGAAAACTGTTTACTTTATTGGTACCCAACTTTGTAGGAATGGTGTTGAGGCTGTGCGCTGAAGGACTTGGATTGTTGGTAGTGACAGAGTCATGATTTACCGTTAGGCGCCGGTTCTGGTACGGCAACGTAGAACCGACAAGGGTGTGAGCATGCGTTACAGTTGCAGACATTCAACGTGAGCCTCGACAAGGTGAGCAGGGCTTTAATCGCAGAGCTGTTTTATCGAAACAACGGCAACAACGCTGCAGCTCTTCGAGAGTATCGACGCATTAAAAAAAGGACACGGAGAGGTCTTCTTTCCTCACCGAAGTTGAAGAACATGAATCGGAAGTTCGAATTAACGAACGATTTGAGAACTGCTCCTGGGAGAGGCTGCCGGCCAACTGCGCCCCAATTGTTGAATGCTGGACGCAGTGCGCGATCTTCAAGCGGTGCACGAGCTGTGCCGCGGCAGTTGAACATTCCATGGTCCACCGACCGTACGAAAAGACTGCGAACAGTTGTAAAATTGAATGAGATTTTCACCCTGCAGCGTAGTGTGCTCTGATATGAAACTTTCAGGCACATTAAAACTGTGTGCCGGACCGAGGCTTGAACTCAAGTGCTAGAGCACTTGCCCGCGAAAGGCAAAGGCCCCGAGTTCAAGTCTCGGTCCGGCACACAGTTTTAATCTGCCTGGAAGTTTCATATCAGCGCACACTCCACTGCAGAGTGAAAATCTCATTCTGGAAACATCCCCCAGGCTGTGGTTAAGCCATGCCTCTTCAATATCCTTTCTTTCAGGGGTGCTAGTTCTGCAAGATTCGCAGGAGAGCTTCTGTAAAGTTTGGATGGTGGGAGACGAGGTACTGGCAGAAGTAAGGTTGTGAGGATGGGGTGTGAGTCGTGATTGGGTAGCTCAGATGGTAGAGCACTTGCCCGCGAAGGGCAAAGGTCTCGTGTTCAAGTCACGGTCAGGTACACAGTTTTAATCTGCCAGGAAGTTTCAGTTGTAAAATGGCATTCGCACAAACTTCACATGCAGATGATTGTGACATCGAGCAAAGTTTGCAACCTGGATTGTAAACACGGTACGAAAGTAACTAATGTTACCTCTCTCACGCGGAAATTAAAATGTGTTTGTTTCGATGATTTATTCGTTGCATTTTTTCTACGTGTCCTTACGAATGTTTTCACGAAGTTTCGTTCTCCGATGATCACTCGTTTTTCGTGGGGGCCCCCTCAAATAGCGAAAAATTATACGAGGGTCACTCCAAAAGAAATGTACACATTTTTTAAATCCATCTTTTATTATACAAGTTTGAAAGTCATACAGTGTGTAGATACATCCTTTAGGAACAATATTTTCAGTGCTCCACATAATTTCCATCCCTTTCAACTGCCTTACTCCATCTTGGAACCAGCGCCTGTATACCCGTACGGTAAAATTCTGGACCAACTTTTTGGAGCCACTGTTTGGCAGCGTGCACAAGGGAGTCATCATCTTCAAGTCTTGTTCCACGAAGAGAGTCTTTCAGTTTCCCAAAGAGATGATAGTCACATAGAGCCAGGTCAGGACTGTAAGGCGGGTGTTTCAGTGTTGTCCATGCGAGTTTTGTGATCGCTTCCATGGTTTTTTGACTGAAATGCGGCCGTGCATTGTCGTGTAACAGAAAAACATCGTGCTTTTGTCGCTGTGGTCGAACTCGACTCAGTCGAGCTTGAAGTTTCTTCAGTGTCGTCACATATGCATCAGAATTTATGGTGGCTCCACTTGGCATGATGTCCACAAGCAAGAATCCTTCGGAATCGAAAAACACTGTAGCCATAAATTTTCCAGCAGAAGGTGAGGTTTTGAATTTCTTTTTTCTTGGGTGAATTTGCATCATGCCACTCCATTGATTGCTTCTTCGTCTCTGGTGAAAAACGATGGAGCCATGTTTCATCACCTGTCACAATTCTTCCAAGAAATTCATCTCCACCATTCTCGTACTGTTCCAAAAATTCGCTGCATACCGTGTTTCTTGTTTCTTTGTGAGCCACTGTCAACATGCTGGGACCCCACCTGGCACAAGCCTTTTTTGACACCAACACTTTCAGTATTCTCCAAACACTTCCTTCTCCTATCCCAACGTAGCGTGACAATTCGTTCACTGTGATGCGTCTATCAGCAGTCACAAATTCGTTAACTCTCTGCACATTGTCTGGAGTGTGTGCAGTACGAGGCCTGCCACTGCGAGGACAATCCTCAATATTACCGTGCCCGCTTTCATCACGTAACCTGCTTGCCCATCAACTAACTGCACTGCGATCGACAGCAGCATCTCCATACACCTTTTTCAACCTCTTGTGGATGTTTCCCACTGTCTCGTTTTCACAGCACAGGAATTCTATAACAGCACGTTGCTTCTGATGAACGTCAAGTGTAGCAGCCATGTTGAAGACATGCTGTGACGGCGACACTCACGGGAACAGGAAGTAAGTTTAATGAAGATGATGACAGATATAATGAGATAAACAGAATGTTTAATATTAAAAATCCATCTGCCTGCTTAAAAACTGGTGTCAAAAGACATATCCTTCTTTGACCATCTGATACTTCAGACAGCACTATTACAAGAGGTGCCTGCAGTGTAATAATAAATTATATTCTGAGAGCAGTAGGAATGTTTCTGAAAAATGTTATCTGCAGCGAGGTTACAGCAGATGATGTATACAGGGACTACTGTTGTCGCATCATCTTTATTCACCAATAACGTTCGCTAGCACAAAAAAAAAAACTGTTTAAAAAGTCTGTAAACGTAGATGCACAGTCTGTCATAGGATTATACTCTTCAGCATATGTGAGGATTCTAAGCCTTTTAATATTCACTGAGGCATGTAGACGCAAAGCTGCTTTCCGTAAATGGATTTGACACAGTGCTCGTATTAGCTGTGAAGACTTTCAGTCTAACTAGAGTCTGGCTGATAGTTAATAAAGAATCATACAGGAACTGACAGATTAACACTAAAAATAGTTTTCGCTAAGCAAGGTTGATAGTTTTTTTTTCATCTAAGACCCTTAAACCACTACTATGTGCTTGCGAAGTAAATATTTATCTCCAAGCCTACAAACAGCGCGGCTACATTTTTCAGTCGCACTAGAAATACCAGAAATAAGCACATGTTTATCGTCGCTGTTGACAGCTAATATGAAAAGGTCCACATGTTATTGAAACTAATTTATTCACACGTTTCGATGATAATACATTATCACAATATCAGCTAAAACAGTCATAACTATCAAGAAACCCCAATCACAGCTTACAGATGACATGTTAAGACTAAACGTATTTAAATTGAGTGACAGTTAAGTTTATATACCACATAAGCGAACTTAATACGAAATGTAGTGTTAAATGATTTAAAATTGAACATCGGTGCTCCATTAACTGCGTACTACATTTAGGAAAAGTAGTTTTTTTATTACAAATTTTAAGGTAGTAATTTATTGTATTCTTTAAAACAGCTTACGTTGGTTTGTTGTTCTGTGTCTGTTTTAGTAAGCAACACTGGAAGTCAAGTCAATGCAGATATCTCTCTTCATGCCCTATGCCTTACCTTCCTTTCTCATAGATCTGGTGTTTATTCTCCTGTGCTCCGTCCTAGTTGACATTAAGGAAATTTCACTTTCATCTTGTATATGTGACTGTGCAATACGTATTATACCTGTGATTCGTGATGGCAATGACCGGTATTCCCGTAATAACTGGCGATTTCAAGTGAAATTGTGAACAGTCCAGTCAGACCAGTATATCTTGTTCCCAGAATACATGAGCAGATCTTACCAAAAATTAATGGTGATTATTCGTATGAGAGTGCGGAGTAATCGATTACAGCTGCTAATGAACAATATGAAAAGAAGGGAGGGGGCGAAACACGGCGTAACAACGCAGTACACTCAGTAAAGTGGCGCTGGCGCAGGCTACCAGGCAGTTAGGTATTGTGTAATTATGTTATGGGACCGTGTATTCAGAATGATTGTGGCCGAGAGCAGCGTTCTGTTACGGCCCATTCGGTTGCGACAAGAGTGTCAACAAAACCAACGAAAAACTGAAATACGTATAACCGGAGGGAAACTCTCACCTCTCTATGGGAGTCCAACATTGGAACCACTGAGTCATCTCGCTTAGTGGCATAAGGAAAGGTGTGAGTAATTGGTCAGGCCTGTAAATTAGAGACTAAAGCCAGAAAGAAAAAGTATATTGGGGAAAAGACAAAAGCATTGATTCCACGATTGATATTTTTCGTCTCGGCATGTTCCTGCATTACATCGAAACTTACTGACACTTACACTGAATGTCGCACCTGGCCTGTAATCCAGTCCCTTGATTTTCGTTACACAGACATTCGAGGCTGTGCCTTAAAAAACTAATAAAACCACTGAATGGTTTCTAACATTCTGCGTGGTGTCTGTTTGTTCTATATCGTGTCTCCCTACCACTTTCGCGCAACGACGCTCTGAGCGTGTTTTTTAGGGAATTGACTAGTTTGAACCTGGGACCTGTTGCTGGTAAGGAGACGCCAGACCACACATGACATGTAGAATTCAGAAGAGTTCAGTGAGACTAGCGATGATATAACCAAATACTTAATGATTTCAGCGTCAGCTCCACTGTACTCCCTGTAAAAGAATCTTAATACCAACTAAATTTAGTGTAAGGGGTTCAAGGCTTTCCAATTTTTAGTTAGCTGGTAAAATAAGTCGAAAAAGCAGTTAAGTTTACCATTGGAAAATTAAAAAAAAACTATCTGGCTGTGTTTTCATCTGACCAATCAGGGTCTCAATGTTAACCTTAAGCTCCGCCTACAAAAATTCTGTCTATCCAATGAGAAATGTTATACTTTTCGTGGTGGGGCAATGTTTTTAAGGTTTGCAACGTAACAGAGACACGAAAAAGTCTCACGCTAAAACTTGCGACTGGGGTGCCCTTTTAGCATTATCGTAAGATCTATACTGTTCTTCTGGAGGGCTCTAGTTTTTGACATGGGCTGGGGGTTTGTCCTGACGTAACAGAGACGCGAAAAAGTCTCACGCCAAAACTTGCGGTTGGGGTGGCCCTTTTTGTGTTATCGTAAGATCTATACTGTTCTTCTGGAGGGCTCTAGCTTTTAACATGGTCTGGGGGGCGGTCCTGCCGTAACAGAGACGCGAAAAAGTCTCACGCTAAAACTTGCGGCTGGGGTGTGGTCCTAGCGGTAAGCTGGCGACGTGGGTGTCCGTCCCTTATCGTAGGGCCTTCCAGCTTAACACGGTTCTGCTCTCGGCTTCTGTTCTCGTTTCTCCCCTCGGAACTGCGTCTGTCTCACGGTGGGAAGGTATGACATGCATTTAGGCATTCTTGTGTTAGTCTGTGGTATTCCATTTGCTCACTCGTTACTCGTATTACTTTGGTTAATTTAATGTCACGATTTATTTGGAGCTATGTGACATACTACTGGATTTGGTTATCATATCAGGGTTCTCATGGAAGGTGTTGGATTTGCCTGACACCTTACATATCACCACCCTTCGAACTTAATTTTTGCGCTGAAGTGAGGCAATGATTGAATCGTTGTCTAAGTCAGTCAAAAATTATTGCTTTATCTAAATTTTGTTGCCTACTGTTCAGCCACGTTATTCTGGTTCTATGCTAGTTTGTATTACTAATTTACAGTTTTATATTCTTCCACATTATTCTCAAAAATGACAAGAGAAGAATATTTTTATGCTATTATTAAGTTTTAATTATCTTCTTTATTTATTTAAGTGTGAAGTTTGTTTTTTAAGAAGTTTGTTATCGAAAATGAGGAGTGTTTCACATCGATTTTCTTAGAAATATTGTTTTTATAAATGTAGTAATTAAGTAAAATCTATTCCTAACACATTTTCTAAATATCATGTACAGGTAAAATGTTTTTGTTTCTAGACACTCATTTCAACATTGTTACACTAACAGATAAGAATTATTTCCAAGAATTGCTTTGACAAAGAAATATACATACACAAGTATTGAGATATTATCCTAACAAATGGTACAAATGTTAAAAAAAAGGGAAAACATCCACAAGATAATTTTTTATTCTTTGTTTTTATAAGGAGAAAATAAGTAAAATATAGTTATTCTTTTATCTTTATGAGGAGAAAATAAGTGGCATATAGTTTTTGTGTTCATTATGCCTTACTTTTGTTCTTCATATACCATCTATTTCAGAACTAATGACTTATTTTTATCCATAGTCAATGACTGTTATTTTGTAGTTTATTAGCTGTCTGGTGTGCTTAACTTATTTATTTTTTGCACATTTCTTTTGCACAATTCCTACATCACATAATTTGATTTCACACATTCACACAATCCTATGAATGTTTCAGCATGAGGTTGATGAATGTTTTTGCACGAAGGTAGTGGACTTGAGCGAGATGGATGTGGGCAAGTATTTGATGTACAGCTTCGTTCGTCGTTCCTTGTTGGCTTTGCAAGTGTGTGTTGCTGTTGTGGAGGTCCCGTAATGGAATGGAGCTGTGAGTTCAGAATCTCGTGGTTTTACTGGTTTTGTATGCGTGAAAGTCATCGTTATGTGTCGTTGAAAGCGGTCGTTTTTCGTCATAATACTTCGCAGACGACTACTTTACAATAGGATATGGATTTGGGAAGGTATGTCGTCTATTCTTCACCCACCTTCTTTCTTGATCTCAATCTTGCGAATCTTCAACTTCTGTTCTTCCTGCTTTTTCTCTGCTTCTTACTTGAGTCTTGGTTCTTCTCTGGGCAGGAAATGGAAATATTTATTGATAACTAGTCGCTTTGAAGTTCTCCTCTAAGTAACAGTTTGATAAATTGTTTGGGCATGTCATCTTTACTTTGTGGAAGTTTTCTTCAGTTTTGTGCATCAGTGAGCTGTTTAATAGCAGTAGTGTGACTTTTACACATATTTTTTTGCCAGTGGTGGCTTGCCCAAGTGGTCTTCTCGTCGGGCCGTTTCTTTGCTCGCTCTGCTGAGTGGGGGCGTTCGAAGACCCTTCTGGTGTTCAGTGTCCCGTCGCATCTCTGCAGGGCTCCACCACTTATTGCCCACTTCCGATACAAGGGCCTTCTGTTGGTCTCGCTGTCCTTTCCTTTCTCTTGACGCTTCTGCCTTGTAGGAATCGTGTCTTGCTAATTACGTCCTTTTCTTTCTTGATACTTCTCTCGCTGCAACTTGTGGGGTCATTGCATCTCGTCCTTGCTGGAGTTTTTACAATGGTTCTTACAAAAAGTTTTACTTATAATCATCTAACATATGTCTAGTACCTACATTGTTTTACGCCTTTTTAAAAAGCTTTACAAATTTTGGCGCCCTTTCCATGTTACAATTCTAAGATATTTTGAGTCTTAACTTCTACAAGAATCCTCAAATTCGTTTTTTATTTTTGTGTAGTGTCGTGGTGTATAGCATTTCAGTATTTCATGCTGTTAGACTATCTACGCTTTATCCCTTCACCTTAATCTATGCTACTATTGGTGTTATTTTTGTTTTTATTGAAACTACTTTCTTTTTCCTACCTTCCTCTCTCTTCATTCTTCTTTCTCCTGACGATGTTATCTGCAACGTAATCTTGAAATATTGTGCTGATTATTTACCAGTAATAAAATTCATCTTCAAACTTTTTGATATGGCTCACATGGTGAATTCCTAAGGTTTTGCCTGTTTTTCGGTTCATTAGTTCCACAGCATTATCATGAGCAATTCGGCTACTTATGACAGGTCCTTTGTATGCAGTGTAAAACTTATGTATTTAGTGTTTCTGTTTGCTGGAGAGATGGTGTGTTTTTACAAATACTTTCTGGCCTACTGAGAATGTTTTTTTCATTGCTGTTCTATCTCCTCTTTCTTTTCTTTTAATGGCTGCCTTTCTGATGTTGGAGAGTGCTGTTGCTATGACTTGTTTGTGCTGTCTACATGGTACAATAGGAAATCTAACATTTTCTCTGGTTATGTTTGGGGGTTAAATATTTTTAAGTACAGTAACTGGAGGTAGAAGTGTAGTGTTATGTGGCATTTCATTTATTACTTCTTGAAAATCTTTAAGGTATATATCCCAAGTGTTGTGTCTTTTGCCTACATGTAATTGACGTAAAGTGCCTATGTCCTTCGTAGATCATTCTGCTGGATTTACGGTATGTTTGTACTTAAATATGTAGATGGTTTTTATTTTATGTTGTTTTAACGTGTTCTGCCATTGCACTGATGTGTATTGTGGGCCATTATCCGAAATTATTCATTCCACTCGACCTACTTGTCTGAGAAAATCTTGTCTAAATGCTTTACTTATAGTAAGACCTGTTGCCCGTTTTAATGGTGTCAAGGTAACATATTTAGAAGTAAGTTTCAAAACGACAAATATGAAAATATATCCATTTTTTGTGCATGGGAGGGGCCCCATCAAATCTGTTGCAGCTATTTGTTTTAATCTTTTAGGGATTATTGGAAACATAGGTGGCTTGGTTTGGAAAGTGACGTGCTTAGCCCTCATACATTTTTTGCATTTGACTAATACTGTTCTAATTCATCTTTCCATACTAGGAAAATGGCTTCTTTGTTTTATTTTTAAAAAGCATTTATTTGGTCCTAAGTGGCCATTACTTAAATGTGTATACCATATGTACTTATTAATTAGTTCATCTGGGATATAAATTAACCATTCATTCGTTGCAACATTTCGTCTAAAAAACAGAACATTGTTTTTTATGAGATAGTGCTGTCGAATGTCTGGAAAATCCTTACTTCTCCACATGTGTTTGATTCCTAGTATTTCGGGATCCTTGTCCTGTTCTTTGCCTATGTTTTTCAATGCTGTCGTAATGTAGTTTTCGAAAGGTACTTGTTTCATATAGTACATTGTAAACTGGTTCTGCTGCTTCCAAACCTATGTTACTGGATGCACCCTGTGGACATCGTGATAAAGCATCTGCTAATACATTTGCTGGTCCTGGTATGTGTGTAATAGTGAAGTCAAATTCTTGTAGTATTAACATCCATCTGGCTAACCTCCTATAAGTTAGTTTGGCGGATAACAGAAATTCTAATGCTTTGTGGTCAGTGTATACTTTTGTTTTTCTTCCGAATAGGAAATATCGAAAACGTTGGAAGCCCCATACAATGGCCAATGCTTCGAGCTCCGTGACTGAATAGTTTTTCTCGCTTTTTGTGAGTACCCGGCTGGCAAATGGAATTGTTCTATATGATCTTAGCCCTGCCTGTTCGTATTCTTGGAATAAAACAACTCATAAACCTGTTTTCGCGCTATCAGTTTCCATACAAAAATTTTGTGATAGATAAGGATGTGCTAAAATCTGTGCTGTTGTTAGTGCGTTTTTCACTTTTAAAAATTCTTCATTGGCTTGTTGATCCCATACCCATGGCGTGTTTTTTCCAGTCAATGCACATAGGCATGGTGTTGCGAGAGAGTCGATCCAAACAAATTTTTTATAGAATCCAGTGAGACCTAGAAATCCTCTGAGAGTTTTCTTATTATATGGAGTACAGAATTCTTTGATGCCGTTAGTTTCTCTGGGTCGGGCATTTCCCCTTTCTCGGAAATTATGTGTCCTAGAAATTTGACGTCTTGCCTCCCAAATTTGGATTTTGTTATATTTACTGTGACCCCATGCTCTTTTATGATCTGTAAAAACTGATTTAATGTGTCGTTGTGATGGTCCCGAGAGGGTTCTGCTATAATTACACCATCAACATAACAAGTAATTTTTTGTAAAATTTCAGGACTGAATATAGTATTAAATCCTCTAATAAACGCTGCTGATGATATGTTTAAACCAAATGGCAATCGTTTAAACTGTTAACATCTACCGAATACGATAAATGCTGTAAATTTTCTACATTCTGGGGCCAATTCTATTTGGCAGAAACTACTCCGTAAATCAACTGATGAAAATATCTTAGCGCCGTGGAAGTTTTGTATCAATTCCTCTAATTTTTCTGGGCGATCTGTCTCAGTGATTGTGATTGTGTTGATCTGTTTGGAATCAAGCACTAACCTGATGCTTCCATCTCGTTTTTGTACAATACGGAGTGGGCTGTTATATGTGGAGGTAGCTGGTTCAATAATATCGACATCTAACATTTTAGATATCTCCTGGAATACTTTATTCCTGTAGCTTAATGGGATTGTATAGGGTGGCACTCTAAATGGTTTGCGCTGTTTTACTTCAAACTTGTACTGAAAGTGTTTAATACTGCCAGTCTTAGGTAAAAATACCTCTGCTTTATCTCGTAAAATATCCTCTAATTCTATTTTACTGTGTTCCGAAATACCTTGAACTTCTAGCAATTTTTCGTCGATTTCCTTATGGACTTCTAACATGAGTTGAGGCGATTCCCTCTTTTGTGCATACCATTCTAATTCTTCATCCTCTTTATCTCGCGTCATTCTTAATTGTTTGTTTATAACTGGTATTTCTTCTAATGTTAGCTTTTGCTCAAAGAGAAGTGTGACATTCCAGAATGTTACGCTACCTTTCCCCATATCTATTATCGCTCGTCTCTCATTTAAAAAATCTGCACCTATAATCAAATTTACAGTTAGTTTAGGTATAATCACGAAGTTGGCTTCGATCTTTTGACCTTGACACGAAAGAGTTAACCTTGCTTGTCTCGTAACTTCCGCAGCATTGTTTGTAATGGACCTCTTACTTTAATCTTACATGTTTTCAGAACTGGCAATTCCTCATTGGCATTACACTGCACGAATAAATTTTCTGAGATCGCAGTCAGTTCACTTCCGCTATCAATTACAATACTGACTGGGATATGCTTTACCATGGCCTTCACAACTGGTTGAATTTGAAAGGGTTGGTTCTGTTCTTCTTCTTCTTGCATCAACGAATCTTCCACTGAATCATTCATGAGTCTTTTTAGGAATTTCTCTTGTGGATCCGAACTTTCTGTAGGATAAGCTTCGACTGCTACTTCTCTCTCTTTTATTTCCTCTTCTCTATTTCTTCCTTCATTTACGCTTTCTTCAACATCCTCTACTTTTTCCTCATGCTCGTCTATCTTCTCCTTCTTCGTCGCTACTTCAGCATAATCGCATCTAAATGCTCTAATTATCGCTTCATAACTTCCTTCATTATATACGTTGGGTTGTGTGCCCACTCGTAACATATTTTCAACTTCTGTCGACTGCGCATTATCCTCATTGAATTCGCTTTCCCTGGTTTCCATCTCAAATAGCTCTTCAATACTCATTACTTCGTCCTTTCCTCCTACATTCGTTGGGCATGCCTCTGGTAATTCATCTTCCTCGTCAGTATTCTCCCAATTAATTTCGTCCCAACACGATATTGTTATTTCCTTGTCTTCGTTTTCATCTGGTCCCTGCGGATTTGTTTCTTCCTTCTTCTCTCCTCGTGATAAGATTTTTACTTCTCTGTTCAAGGTGCTGCAATTGTCCTGGGTCGGTGCGTCATTCTCTTTGGCATGGGCGCTTAGCTGTCAATTCGAACGTTTATCGGGGTTTGGTGGTCTTACCTCCACCTCTTCTATCTGCATTCTCTTTTCTTGTTCAGCTTGTTGATAGTGGTTTCTTTGTTGATAATTTGTCGGTCTATTGGTTCTCCAGTACCCGTTCCGGTTGTCGTTATTCCCTCTGTAATAGTTGTTGCCGTTCCTGGGTGAATTATAGTTATTGCCATATTCTCTTCTAAATCCGTAACCGGTTCTTTGTTGAAATCTATTGTCGTTTCTTGGTGTGAAGTTATCACATGGTTCGTAATTATTGTTTCTTCGTACTGTGTCTTGTGGATTCCACTGCTTTTTTCTTTCGTTTTCACGTGCGCTTCGTCTTTTACTTGCTTCATCTTCCGAAAATATGAACTCTAGTTCCCTTAGAATACCTTTAAATGCTTCGCCTCCGCGACCTGCTAATGATTGCTGGTATTTCAATGGTAACTTCATCGCCCATAATTTAATCCTCTCTCTGTCACTATATGGTACATCTAAGCATTGATTTTTCTTTGCCATTGATTCGAAAAATATCACGGGACTCTTCTCTCCTGAATTTTCAAAATATGGGTTCTGTAATAATTCGTACTTCACTCTGTTCTGTGCTTCGCTGGACCAATATCGTGAGAGAAACTTCTCTCTGAAATCTTCGTACGATCGGCATGTCGCTGCAACATTCTGCATGGTTTCTGCGACTGTTCCTGACATGTGTGCACATATAAAGTCTAATTTGTGTGCTAGCGTCCAGTGTTCTGGTAATCGTACTCGGAATTGATCAATAAAAGATCGTGGATGTAATGAGTTTCCTTCTCGAAAGTGTTGAAATTTTCTGACTGTGAGGAAATGATCGTTGTCGTACTTCGCCATAGTTCCATATGAAATTCGCGATTCGTCGCCACTTTTGTTTCTGATCACTTCTCCCGTCGTTCTTTCCGGTTGTGGTAGATCCATTGGATATTGTCCACTGTAACTTTCGCCTACCCTTGCGTAGTATCGTTGGAGTGGTACGCAATAATTTTCTTCCATCGGTTGTGAACGTGTAGCTGAATGCATTGCAGTGTACTCTTCGCGACCTGGCTTTCCGTTGTCAGGTATTGGTTCGGTATCTTGTCTGGCTAACCTTGCTGCTTCATTGCACTATCCAAACTGTCTTGAAACATACATTTGTGGTTCCTCATGTGTCTTTGATGACGTTTGTTCATCAAGAATTTCGAAACGTGTTTGTTGCTGTGCAGGCTGTCTGATTTCACGTATGTTACTTTCCGTCTGTGAGTGGAATCGCAAATGTGTAATATCTTCGTTAATTGCTTGTTTTTCCGGTACTGCTACAGATACGGATGTGGTTGCAGACTCTGTGCTTGTTCGATCCTGTTCACTACGCTCTTCAATGGTTTGCAACAACTCTGTTCGCAATTTATGCGGTTATCATATCTTTTCAGCACTGCTTTTGTGATACGTTTGTGCAACACACTGTTTTCAACAATTTCACGCGCTGTACCTGCTGCTTGTCTAGTAATTTCGTTTATCTGTTTCTCTAGTTTCTTGACTTCTCCCTGGGTGTTGTTACGTAATGTTTTGATCTCGCCCTGAATGTCATTACGCAATGTTTGTACGTCCGCTTGTACCTTGTCAGTGTCTGTTCTCAATTGATTGTGACCTGTTATTAAGTTTCCTATCACTTCTCGAGATTCTTTTGTCTCGTCTTCAATATGACTTAGGTGTAACTGAATTTTTTTGTTTTATTCTTTCATCGCACGCATTTGTCTCGTGGTTTCTGCAATTTGTTTCGTCGTTTCTGCATTTTGAATTTTAATTTGGTTCGCAATTTCTTTATTTTACCTTGTCATCGTTTCCGTAATTAATTGTAATAATTCTGCCAGATTGGTGGGTCCTATTGCGTTTTCGTCCGACGTCCTACGCTCTGTGTTTTCGCCCAATTGTTGGTTTGCAACCAATTGCATTGAACTGTGCGGTGACACGTTTCTGCTCGCATTCCTTGTACTCTGTGGTGATTGATATTTTTCGTCTAGGCATGTTCCTGCATTAGAACGAAACTTACTGACACTTACACTGAATGTCGCACCTGGCCTGTAATCCAGTCCCTTGATTTTCGTCAGACAGACATTCGAGGCTGAGCCTTAAAAAAACTAATAAAGCCACTGAATGGTTTCTAACATTCTGCGTGGTGTCTGTTTGTACTATATCGTGTCTCCCTACCACTTTCGCGCAACGACGCTCTGAGCGTGTTTTTTAGGGAATTGACTAGTTTGAACCTGGGACCTGTTGCTGGTAAGGAGACGCCAGACCACACATGACATGTAGAATTCAGAAGAGTTTAGTGAGACTAGCGATGATATTACCAAATACTTAATGATTTCAGCGTCAGCTCCACTGCACTCCCTGTAAAAGAATCTTAATACTAACTAAATTTAGCGGAAGGGGTTCAAGGCTTTCCAATTTTTAGTTAGCTGGTAAAATAACGTCGAAAAAGCAGTTAAGTTTACCATTGTAAATTTTATTCTACTCACAAAACATTGCTTATAAATTGCACTATTGATAAAAGGAAATGTTTTAATACAGGACGGTAAAAACCAACTGCGTTCAACAAAAATGTGAACGAATATTCCCTGAGTGGGTTTCCAAGTTCTACAATGGATCGAAGCATGACCTATGCCATATCACATCTATAATCTAGGTTTAAATTAAGTTTCACAAGAGAGAAAACTATCAAAATGGTCTACAGTGACCCTCAATTATCTTTAATTACTTATCTAACTTGTCGTAAATTACAGTGGCTCATGTGGCTTCTCAATAACTATAGAACAGACTTTTACTTCAAGTGGCGAATGTGAACACCATGAGCTTTAATTGACGATCGACACTAGTATTACGTAAAGGGGATGTAACAGATGAGACTTCTGCAGTTCTGAGTGAAGCCTTATGCGCTCAAAAACGTGGCATCGCGTGCGTTCATTACCTTGTCGGTGTTCGTCAGGGGGCAGCGGCCGGCGCAGCTCCGCTCACCTCGTCATCTCCGAAGCAACTCCCTCCTAACTTCTGCTTACTACAATTTACCGAAGTTGGTTTAAAAAGAAACTATCTGGCTGTGTTTTCATCTGACCAATCAGGGTCTCAATGTTAACCTCAAGCTCCGCCTACAGAAATTCTGTCTATCCAATGAGAAACGTTATACTTTTCGTGGTGGGGCAATGTTTTTAAAGTTTGCAACGTAACAGAGAAGCGAAAACGTCTCACGCTAAAACTTGCAGCTGGTGTGGTCCTTTTAGCGTTATCGTAAGATCTATACTGTTCTTCTGGAGGGCTCTATCTTTTAACATGGGCTGGGGGGTGGTCCTAGCGCAACAGAGACGCGAAAAAGTCTCACGCTAAAACTTGTGGGTGGTGTGGCCCTTTTTGTGTTATCGTAAGACCTATACTGTTCTTCTGGAGGGCTCTAGCTTTTAACATGGGCTGGGGGGTGGTCCTGACGTAACAGAGACGCGAAAAAGTCTCACGCTAAAACTTGCGGCTGGGGTTTGTTCCTAGCGGTTAGCTGGCGACGTGGGTGTCCGTCCCCTATCGTAGGGCCTTCCAGCTTAACACGGTTCTGCTCTCGGCTTCTGTTCTCGTTTCTCCCCTCGGAACCGCGTCTGTCTCACGGTGGGAAGGTATGACATGCATTTAGGCATTCTCGTGTTAGTGTGTGGTATTCCAATTGCTCACTCGTTACTCGTATTACTTTGGTTAATTTAATGGCACGATTTATTCGGAGCTATGTGACATACTACTGGATTTGCTTATCATGTCAGGGTTTTCATTGAAGGTGTTGGATTTGCCTGACACCTTACAGGTTTTACATCACAAGGAAAACCGTGGTAGCGCTATCTATGAACAAAAGTACTGTGTACTGACAAATAATTTGTAACCGAGAGGACGTTCATAAACTGACAACTAACTTCATAGCAAGCAAGCTGTCGTCTTTCTCGATGTGGTATCATGATTGTTATTCTAGTACTTTCATTACGAACTGAAAAATGAAAGGAAATAGTGTCGTAAGTAATCCTGTAGACCGTAAATCGGATATGTGCGACGCTGTTTATTTTAGTCGGTCGCAACGAGAATCGATCTGTTCTTGTGTTTTGTACTCAGATAGTGGCAGATGTCGGATATAATGCTAAAAAAATCTTAATTGGTTACGTTTATCACTCTATGGTATACAATACGCAGCAAAGTAATTGAAGTTATCCGATAAACTAACATCCATTCCTTATTACGCTTGTTTCACCTGAAAGCCTGGCGTACTTTCAGTTAAATTCCTTGCGTCTACTCCATGAACACGAATTACTCGTCGAGTCCAAGTACTTAGATGTTTAGTGGAAGCTATCGAGTACGTGTATTAGAAGAACAAATTAATCACTATTTAATTGCATATCACAGTTCGAAAAGAGAAAAGTAAGTAATCTGTTATTTATTTTATAAATCATTCCTCATATATGTAATATACACTAGTCTAGTATACCAAATATGCGTCATGTCAGAATCTGTATTGTTCCTACGAAGAGCTGTGATAATGTGATTCATTGTACATATCAATATCCCCTGTTCGAAGTTTCAGCTTATGCCTCGGAGGTAATAACTAAGCAGAGACTTCTTGATCAACAAACGTTGCTGTGGTTCAGAAGCAAATACTGGACGAGGTGAGCCAGCACCAGGTGCATATCCAGTGCGTACCTGTGATCCGTCTGTGATGACCTTCTCGTCCACTGGACGATAACGGCTCATCCACGTTCCTTTCTATCCATTTTTCTCTAAACACTTCAGAATCTTGGGCTACAATTTTGCTGTTATAACATAGTTGTTGCAATTTGCAAAAACTATTATAACAACAGTGTCTTCCATAGCTTGAGGTGTTTCGTTACGTGGAGGGATCTTGGCACCATTTTTCCCTTATTTACATGTAAGGACGTAACGTATTCGCAAGGAGCCAGTAGAAAACACAGTGTTACTCACTGCATGCATAGTGCCTTGATAAACGAACGCTTGTTAACATAAGCAAATAATGAGCTGGTACGAAAGCTACTAATGAAGCAGTTGCGCAAGGATATCAGGTCATGGAGGAAGCAACTGTCCTCCTCTTCTCTTAAGCTGTTCACTTTATTCATTACCGACAGTGACAGCTGCATGTTCGTGACATAATTAAGAAGGTGAGTCACGTTCTGCTCCGCCTGCTAAGACGAAAATAGACGGCACGTGCCTTTGTCTGACGTGGAATCATCTTGTAGTAGCCAAAGGAAACAGACCTGACATTGTAGTGAGCAGAGTTCTCGTATTACCGCGATCTGCGCTAGAAGCGTATTGAGCTGCCATTCTACAGTCAATAAGACAAGTGTAGTCAATAAAGAACGTTCCTTTCGGCTTGTGTGAATTTTTTAGTGACAGTTGTTTTGTGTGCTGACAGTCTTTTTTTTTAACGGTTGATTCTCGTATACAGCATGCAGCCGTAGAGTACTGTTTATTGCCCAGAAGAATTGTCACAGAAACGTCTGAAATGTTACCAACGACCTACAAGGATGACGCAACGGAACTGATTCAAGTTAGATTAAATAGTGTGTAAGCTTAGAGAGCGGTGACGGCAGCAGTTTGGTCCCATAAGATCTTACCAGAAATTACCAAAATTTCCATCGACGACCGACCACTGAAGAACTTGTGAAGTTGTCGCCAGTGAGTCGGAGTTCGGTTCAGCGAATTTTAACGAATGATTTGGAGAAGAAAACGGTGGCTGCTAAATTCGCGAGGCACTGCTGAACAAAAACAACGTCACGTAGAAGCGTGCTGTGGTATGAAACAACTAAAATAATTAAGGCTTTCTTTTCAAGGGTCATCACAGGTGACGAAACATGGTGCTACTGTTGTGAGTCTACAACGAAACAACAATCAGACTAGCATAAGATTTTAAGTTTACCAGGTCCAAAACAGTAAAGTCAGCACCAGTCAATGTTGATTATTTTTTTCGGTGTGAAAGGAGGAGTCCATTTAGAGCTTGTTCCATGGCGTCAGACAGTTCAGCAAGCTTTCTACATACACTGAAGAGCCATAGAACTTGGTACATCTGCCTAATATCGGTCAGGGTCCGCGCGACCACGAAGAAGTGCCGCAACACGACATGGCAAGGACTCGACTAATGCTTGAAGTAGTGGTGGGTGGAATCGATACCACAAATCATGCATGGCTGTCCATAAATCTGTAAGATTACGAGGGCGTGGATATCTCTTCCGAAACAGTACGTATGCTCAATAATGTTCGTGTCTGTGGAGTTTGGTGGCCAGCGGAAGAGTTTAAACTTAGAAGACCGTTCCTTGAACCACTCTATAGAACATCTGGACGTGATGCGTGTCGCATTGTCCTGCTGGAATTGACCAAGTCCGTCGGAATGCACAATGGACATGAATGGATGCAGGTTATCAGACAGCATGTGTACGTACGCATCAGTTGCCAGAGTCGTGTCTAGACATACTGGGGACCACTGCAACTGCTCACGCCCCACACCATTACGGAGCCTCCACCAGCTTGAACAGTCCCCTGTTGACACGCCGGGTCCATTGATTCATTAGGTTGTCTGGATACCCATCACGTCCATCCGCACGATACAATTTGAAACGAGACTTGTCCGAACTTGTTTCCAGTCATCAACAGCCCAACGTCGATGTTGAAGGGCCCAGGCGAGGCGTAAAGCCTTGTGCTGTGCAGTCAGCAAGGGTTCAGAGTGGGCCTTCGGCTCCGGAAGCCCATATCGATGGTGTTTCGTTGAATGCTTCCCACGCTGACACTTTCTGATGGCCCATGTTCGAAATCTGCAGCAATTTGCGGAAGCGTTGCACTTCTGTCACGTTGAACGATTCTCTTCAGCCCTCGTTGGTCCCATTCTTTTTCCTGCCGCAGCGATGTCGGAAATTTGATGTTTTACTAAATTTCTGAAGTTCACGGTGCACTCTTCAAATGGTAGTACGGGAAAATCCCCGCTTCATCGCTACCTCGGAGATGATGTGTCCCATCGCTCGTACGCCAACCATAACGTTCAAACTCGCTTAAATTTTGATAACCTGCCATTGTAGCAGCAGTAACCAATCAAACAAATGGGCCAGACACTCTTCGTATATAGGCGTTGCCGACGGCAGTTCCGTCTTCTGTTTACATACCTCTGTATTTGAATGCGCAAGCCTAGACAGTTTTCTTTGGTGTTTCAGTGTAGAGGTCTGAAAAGACTGCGTAAGAATACGCTGCGGAAGGGGCCTGATTAGAACCAGTCGGGTGCCTGGTTATTTCACAATGACAAGATTCCGTCTTTCACAGCTCAGGCAGTGCGCCAACTTTCGACCAAAAATAGCATCACTCCTGTACCACATCCCTCCTATTTATTTCTTGCCCGTTGTGATTTATTTTTGTTTTCCCGAATGAAAAGGGACGTGAAGGGAAAGTGTTTTACCGACGTCGCTAAAGTGAAGTTAAAAACCATGTAGAAGCTGTCAGACATCACAGAAAACCAGTTTAAAAATTTTCCAAACAACAGAAAAAAAATTGGACCATTATATTAGTGCCAGTGAAGGGTATCTTGAAGAGGATCGAAAGTGTTTTGCTCAGAAACTGAATACATGAGCTAAAAAGTGAGTTCTGCCTCGTCTTGTTACCTTCCACGTATGTACCGACATGTAGAACAGGTAGATTACGTATTAGCTGTTTTCAAGCTCATGGGACCAGATGTACTTATCGGCGTATCCTCTTGCCCGACTTTTAATTCGAGAATAATTTTGTGAGTATGAGATGTGGCGCGACAGAGCACTGAAGTATCGAATCGATTTGTTACCACTGAAACAGCAGATTGTATTGACTACTAAGTCTCATTTCGCCTGTTTCCCAGCGTAGACATATTCGTTTGTCGATAAACATTAATGTACAGCGGTTTTCCTATATGGGTCTCCAAAAAGGTTCAGCACACGCCGAGGAGCCAGGTGGAAGTCTGAAGTGAGTGGTCTCAGAGATACTTCATGACGTCACGTGTTCTTGTCGCTGGTACGCCCATATGGAGTAATTCCACTAGGTGGTATCACAGTACCACGAAGTACGTTTAAGTTTACCGTAGGCTGCGAACATAGGAAACACATTTTTGAAAAAAAAAGGAGGAAGGATAGGGTTTAATATATAAGAAACTATCAGCCTCTATTGCGGTAATGAAACCAACCTTTACCTAGGTTTAAGCCCAAATAATTGAGCCTTCTTCAGAAGATATAACTGAATCTATAATTTGTCTAAGAGGGTATGGTCTAGAAATAAAACTAAAGTACCTTGAATAGGCATAGTCACATTTTAAAAACGCTATACGTAAGTACTAAGTCAACACCAAGACTTAAGCTCTGGCGTGCATTTCGTCTCCATGGAAGCCGTGCTATGGGCCTCGGGAGCTTGCGTGAAACTAAGTAGGACTAGATGACGCGCCGGCCGAAGTGGCCGTGCGGTTAAAGGCGCTGCAGTCTGGAACCGCAAGACCGCTACGGTCGCAGGTTCGAATCCTGCCTCGGGCATGGATGTTTGTGATGTCCTTAGGTTAGTTAGGTTTAACTAGTTCTAAGTTCTAGGGGACTAATGACCTCAGCAGTTGAGTCCCATAGTGCTCAGAGCCATTTGAACTAGATGACGCGCTGCAAATCAACATTTGGTAAAGGTTTGTCTCATTACAGCAATCGAGGCTTATATTTATTTTGTAATTGGAAAGCAGTAATAGCACGCTTAGTGTGCTGATTTATTTTTAAAGAATTTCAGTTGTAAAGCTTTAAATGGTCTTTTTTCTTTCGTAATGAAAATAACAGTTTAAGAGTTTATATATATATATATATATATATATATATATATATATATATATATATATATATATATATATATCTTGAGTTAGGGAGAGAATAAATGAGAGTGAATGTGAGTGTACATGAGGGACCTAAGTCAGATTTAAAATTTGTATAAAATTCCAGCATGAGTAACTAGTAGTGTTACGGAACCAAGGTGTTGTTAAATACGTAAATCCCCGTAACTGACGGATGACGTATGTCTACGAGAGTTTGCCTTTGTAATAAGGCACCCAGAAAGGTAATAAGAGGATAAGCAGTTCTAAATTGTATTTCAAGCATAGTTTTTTTCTTAGTTTTCTTTTCGTTTGGTTTGATGGGGCATTTTGGTAATGTTTACAGCATGAAATGACGTAGACGCATTTGCAAATGTTGATTGGAGTAAAGCAGTTTGAGCGCGAATGTGATCGTGAAAGATTAATCTGATTGACTGTTCGGTTTGATCAACCACTGGGAGTAAAGTCTTTCCCGTCATTGGAATGAGTTATATGCCCCGAAAGCAACGGCATTCAGTAAATCGTGGAATAGCTGCCGGACGAGAGTGTCATGTCAGAGGTGTCAAAAATAAATAAATAAAAATTCAAAGTGAAGAAATGACTGTTATATCGGGTGCGGTTTATATCGCCGTTCAAGCAGATGCAGTTACAGACAGTTCTGTGAAGTTTTGGAAGAGTTTGGAGTGTTGGCTGTAGAGAAAACCGCGTGTGAAACTATCGGCCTTTGTACAGAATTCTGCATGACGAGTTCAGTATACATTTACAGGACATTTTTGGCAAGCATCTTCATTTGAAGAATCCACTGAAAAGGACCGAGTGCGAAACTCGTTTTGTAACAGGATATAGACTGTATTAATCTCGTGATATTTCGTGCGTTTCTAGCTGTCTTGCGTGTGATATAAGCTGCTTGAACTGGTAGTGGATGCGCTACCGACGTAAATGTGGGCTTGTTGACACCATAACTAAAAGACAATAAAAACATTAGTATCCATAAGCGGACATTTTCAATGAAGGAAAGAAACATCAATTTTTGCCCGTTAGTACTAGACATTTACAGTTTATTTTGTTACCTGTATTACGCGGACTTTGCAGTCATAAGTATGGACGATGGTTTTCTTCAACACTGCTTTTAACATCGTCTACATAGTACCATCGAATGCAGAGCAACGAGTGGTGAACGAACGCTAAACTGAGGTAGATGGACATTATTTTTGCAGCAATAGACACACAGTGCTAAATCGAATATTTCTAACACTGCATCACTGCAGGGTGGTTTAAATATGTTGGATTCATTCATTCTTTTTCTTAAAATTATTCTTCGTAAGACTTCTGGAGTAACATTGTTGGTAGCAATCAGTCCTAATTTGGCAGTATCTACACTTCATGTTACTGTGGAGGACAGTGTCCGTATAACACTTATATCTTCAATGTTGGAGTCAGTGTTAGGAATTTCAACGTAGTTTATAGGTAGATAAACAAAACTGTATGCAGACAGAACATAACTGACAGAGTCAAGCATACGATCCATTCTGTTCTCAGATATAAGATTCTATTAAGGGTGGGGGGGGGGGGGGGGGGGGTTGAGGGCTAGGATAAACAGGTAGACATCCTAACACCAAACGTCCTAGGAAGTTGTTGCCTCTTTACAATGTTCCATGTGCATGTATTTTGGATGGGAGAAATGACTTTGATAGTTGGTGACTTTGAAAGTTGGTCGAAACTAGGTAGCCGAATGCAAGGAAGTCCTCGTTTAGTACCTATGTGAATGTTATGCCGTATGGTTGACAGCAAGGGAACACTCAGATAACACATTGCTACTTTTTGTCGCTACTGCATCTTGCGTGGTGGGAGACTGGGTAGAAATTTTAAAAAGTATATGCAATGTGAGCATACACAACACGCTGTGTTGATGGACCGAATGAGGTAATGCATCTTCTTTCCATTCTGTTGCATTTCCATTATTTGTTGGACAATATTCCTTGTGTGTACAGTCATATGATGCTATATTATCCTTCCTTTTCATTCTTGTTGCAGAATGTTGTGAGTACACTTCTCTGACAAATGTTTGCTACGAATGGACTTCATAAAGTCTCCTTTGCTCAATACAAGAGTTCATCACTGAAGACCGAGACGTACTTAGAGAAAGTGAAAAAAATGATGATTGTTACATCAGTTTGTGTTTACAAATATCATACATATTAATAAGCTAGTGGACAGGTTGAGTTTGCTGGCTGTTCTTCTATAGCCTACAACCGTCTTCTGTGATTATTACAGTCTGACACCAGGTCACATGGACCTACAGCTTAGGAGCCGTGTTGCGAGAGTTCATCGCATTGCTTCAGAACTTAAAAAAGATTGTTGGTGTTGTCGAGCAAAATCGTTTACTATATTGTTGATTGTTAGTGCCGATCATTATGTGCATCGGAATTAAGAATGGACCTGGCAATTACGACAGCAACCTAACCACAGATTCCTCTATGCCACCGTTAAGGTAAGCTTCGACGTTTTGCTATTATCGTGTAACATCACTACATGGAATCTTCTCACGTGCTCTCGTTTTCAAGCTTCATTTTTATATTCATAAATGCTCCGTGATTTCTAGAGCGCAGTTTTTTCTTACTGACTAAGCGCAGACAGCTGGTCGCGTAAGCAGTGTTCCTCTACAGTAACAGCACTCAGGGCTTCCTAATTTTCTAAATGTGTGATACTAACTTTTAAATGTTTTCATGGGTTCCAAAGGAAAAATACATCTGTTTAACTGAGACTGTTATTGGACTCTCATTGAAGCAGAGTTGTGCCGTCCACTACTCTCCTTAATTCCAATCATACTTAGCCATCATCGCTGTGATCAAGCGTGTCAGCAAGGCGAATGAAACTTCCAGTAGAAGCCTTTGACGTATTAGGCAATGGTCAGGACAGTGAGCAAGGATAGTAAGGAGGCCGGTGAGCGCAGGTCCCGTTTCCACAGTGTCCCCTTACAATTTCCATACTGAAAAGTGAAGTGTGAACGTTTTAAAAGGGATTAATAATAATTTATTAAGTAAGGTTATTTTCCGTTGTTGAAGTCTGAAGACAGGCTTAATACAGTTTTCCAAGTTAGTCTATCCTGCACAAGGTTCATTTCTGCTTGAGTACTGCAACCCAAATGGACTTGTTCCTTTTTACAGTATTCACTCCTTGGTATTCCTCTACAATTTTTACTTCTCACAATTCCTTCCATCACCAAACTGTTAATTCCTTGGTGCTTCAGATTGTGTGGTGTCAACTGATCTTTTCTGTAGTAATGTTTTGTCATAAATGTCACTTTTTCTAATCTGATACAGTATCTCCTCATTTACCTACTTGATCTACCAATCTAATCTTGAAGATTCTTTGTGGCACCACATTTCAAAAACCTCTATTCTCTTTATTTCTGAGTTGCTTAGCGTCCACTTTTACTTCCGAACGCGGCAAAATCATAGAGAATTACAATACCATCGACAAACGTTAAAGCTTTCCCAAGTTGCAACGTGGTCGATTAGTTCTTTTATTTCCGCCAATGATCACAAAACTTCTGGTTCGTAGATTATCGGTTTCAGTCAGCAATGACCATCTTCACACCTGTTATATAACTTTTGGTACGAGTTGTAAAACAGATCTGAAGATGGCCACTGCTGACTGAAACCGGTAATATACGGACCAAAAGTTTTGTAGTCATTGGCGGAAATAAAAGAAATTTATCGTTAAAGTTTTGCTTTCCTTTATTATAATGAAATTCCTTTTTTATAGACTGAAATTTTGGGGCAGGGTATGAAACTCTTAATTCCAGGTCATGCATGAGTTTGAGCCCCATACTAAGAATTAAATGTTAACTTGGCGAGGTATTCTACTATTTCTCTTAGCCAAACAAAGGGTTATTCGTAAGTACTTCCAGAGTTTAATATTACGACTGTGTGAAAACTACAAGACGTACACGAAGCAGACATATATCAGTGGATAGAGCATCGTGTCAAATTTTTAAGTCACATTACAGGTGCTCAAAATGAGTAACGTATGTGCCACCATAAGTATTATTACGTGCAATTCATTGCAGTCACTGCTGCATACATGGGCATATCCAACTATAGCAATCTAGTTTGGAAATCCGTTCATTGGGTTGCTTGTCTATATGCATGAAGAACACAATGTAATCACGTTAATTTGATCTCAGCATATGTTCCACGTCAACGTGCAAAAGCCACTCACAGCCGGCAGGTGCCAGCGCTGACAGTAAGGGGAGGGGGGGGGGGGGGTGAGGGGGGTGTATAAAACTTGTCGGAGGGACGTGGAATACAGTTCAGTCGTTAATCTAATGTGGAAACGGAGCGTTATGTTTGACTTCCATAACGGCATCATCATTGACTTTCGGACCAAGAGTGGAAGAATTTCCGAAATGGCTAAGTTTGTAAATTGTCCGCGCGCCGCCGTGATTAAAGCGCACCGCGCATGACAAAATGGCTATATCCACAACCGGTCCTGAGCCAACTGTGGAGCATCACGGGCCATATATGAAAATGGTGAACTATGGCTGCGGAGACGTGTACGGGTGAAAAGACGTGTAACTGTTGAGCAACTGCTGGCCGGAGTGGCCGAGCGGTTCTAGGCGCTACAGTCTGGAACTGCGCGACCGCTACGGTCGCAGGTTCGAATCCTGCCTCGGGCATGGATGTGTGTGGCGTCCTTAGGTTAGTTAGGTTTAATTAGTTCTAAGTTCTAGGGGACTGATGACCTCAACAGTTAAGTCCCATAGTGCTCAGAGCCATTTGAACCATTTGTTGAGCAACTGACGACTCAGATGAAGCAATCGGCTACCAGTATTGTCTTCTCACCAACGTTTCAGCGAACACTGCTGAGTATGGATTTCCGCAGCAGGCGCCTAGTTCATACACCCATGCTGATTGCTGTTCATTGGCGACGGAGGTTGGAATTTGCATTAGAATACCAAAACTGAACGTGCACTGTGCGGCGACAAGTGGCCTCTTCAGGTGACAACTGGCCTTCGACGTGTATGGCAGGAAACGTTTGAAAGCAAATATCCTGCAGCAATCGTTAGAAGGTCCGGGCTGCAGGAGGGAGCGTATGGTCTGGGGTGATTCTCTGGGTAATCTCGTCATTGTGGAAGGCACAATGGATTCACACAAGTATCAGTCTGTCATTGGGGACTGTGTCCACCTCTGCATGCAGTCTGCTTTTCCTCGGCACGATGGCGTCTACCAGCAGGACAATGCAGGGTGTGACACAGCTCGCACTGTACGTGCATGGTCGAAGAACACCAGCGTGAGTTTACCGTACTCCCTGGCCATTGAAGTCCCCGGAGCCTAATCTCAATGAGAAATCGCCTCAGGAGACAATGACAGCGTACCAGGCGTCAGTACTTCAAACGGCACATTAACAGGCTACAGGGCATTATACACGACAAAATACAAACACATAGAACACAACAGTGATACCAGAAACTCGAAGGGCTGGACACCGCGCGACCTGGCATGTGGCAACTAGTCCTACACTTCACAAGGGAGGAAATGTACATCAAAACGCTTCAAGGGCCTGACGGACCTGCATACTCAGCGGAAGAGAAAGCAGAACTAATGGCCCGCACACTCGCAGCGTCATTCACACCGAACCTGGTACCATCGGATCCAGTGTTCACACTTGCTACTGACCAGGAGTTACACGCATTTTAGCCCAACCATCGCGCGACAAGATTCGACATGCTAGTACAGCCGAAGTCTCCAGGGGTTTAATGCATTCCGCTGCTAGGAAAGCCCCTGGTCATGATGGCATTCAAAACCGTGTCCTCCAGGAGTTCACGGATAAAGCCACTGAATACCTAACACATAACGAATGCCATACTAAAACACCAACAGCCGGCCGAAGTGGCCGTGCGGTTAAAGGCGCTGCAGTTGGAACCGCAAGACCGCTACGGTCGCAGGTTCGAATCCTGCCTCGGGCATGGATGTTTGTGATGTCCTTAGGTTAGTTAGGTTTAACTAGTTCTAAGTTCTAGGGGACTAATTACCTCAGCAGTTGAGTCCCATAGTGCTCAGAGCCATTTTGAACCAAAACACCAACACTTCCCCGCCTTTTGGAAGACGTCCAAGGTCCTGATGTTCAGGAAGCCGGGGAAAGACCACAGCCTCCCACAAAATTACCGACCCATCAGCCTCCTGAGCTCGCTCAGCAAGATTGTTGAGAAGGCGATTCTCAAACGCATCACTAGGCGCTGCATAACAAATGACATCCTCAGACCGGAGCAATTCGGCTTCAGGAATCACCACTCCACAACACAACAACACTTACGGGTCGTTGAACATATAACACATCGCTTCAACACCAACAAAGCAACAGGGGCTGTGTTTCCGGACATCGAAAAGGCTTGCGACCGTCTATGGCACAACGGCCTCATTCGCGAACTCAGCGACGCGGGATTCCCCGACGGGCTTACCCAGACGCACGGATAACATCACAGCCCAGCATCCTTTGATCCACCCATTAGATAACTAACATGTTGACGGAGGTGACAGTAGAACTTTTGGTCTGGTCACCACGTTGGTGCGGACGTGGAGGGGCCCCATCTCTTTCTTTAAAACTCAATCGAGACCCTATGAGACATCCAGGATCGGGCAGTTTGCACAGTGATGATCAAAAGAGAAAGCTAGATCGGTTGGTCACAGCAGTTGAGTTATCATGGCTCCACATCTCTGTGGTACCTTCGAGAACCTCTGGTCTCTTCCTGCACGTCTTGCAGCAAACTGCACTGCCTAAGATGGTTAGCCAGGCTGTTGGCAGATGCCCACGTTATGTGACAATATGGAGCGGATGATCTGTCTGCATGTTCTGACACGCCTGCGCCCTAGTGGTGCGCTCTGCAACTACGACACAGGGCGTGCTGCTAAGAAACTTGGAGAGGTGCTGATATGTGTCATTTTTCAGGGTGTGTTATAGTTTTGGAGCAGGCGTGTTCTGGACCCCGGAGGTACTTGCGAATACCGCCGTGAGGAGTTGAGATGGCGTGACGCGCGCTGCCAGACGGACAGAGCGGCCTACCTGAGGGCGAGGTCGGCGAGGCGTTCCCGGGCGCCGCCCGCTCATCGGCTAATGCTCGAGGGTGTGGCGCAGTAGCTGTCAAAAGCCTCGCCGCGGTCGATACTCATTGTCTACGACTCGCTCCTCGCTCCTCGCTACTTTTACATTTCCCCGCCCCTCCCGCGTCAGCAGCTGGGAAGGCGGGCAGGCGACTTTGTGCTGGCGTCGGCGCGAATCGAACACCTCGAGCGGCCACGCGCCGGGACGTGATACAGCACAAAGCCGCCGCCAGCCATTGTCCGCGCGGCCGCCTCGCCGCCCGCTGTCCGTAATTAAATTTATCTCGGCCCATCCGTCATCGCGAGTTTTCCGCTGACCGCCACCCCGGCGTTGTTTGCAAGTCAGTGGACTCCACTTTACAGAGTGTCTTCCAACGGGAAGAAAAGGTTTCATAACTTCCAGTATTTTCTTAGTCTACAGCCGAAGTACAATACGAAACCATACTGCTAATGGAAGGAAGAGACGTATATGCCCAAGACACTTGCCACAAGATGGTATAGACCTACGACAATAGGGGGTTTCTTAAAAATATGAGAAAAGAACATCAAAACACAACACATTATCATGCCTAATATGGTGTAGGATACCTGTTTGCATTCACGAAAGGCCGGCCGGTGTGGCCGAGCGGTTCTAGGTGCTACAGTCTGGAACCGCGCGACCGCTACGGTCGGAGATTCGAATCCTGCCTCGGGCATGGATGTGTGTGATGTCCTTAGGTTAGTTAGGTTTAAGTAGTTCTAAGTTCTTGGGGACTGATGACCTCAGTTGTTAAGTCCCATAGTGCTCAGAGCCATTTGAACCATTTGAAGGTACTACATGCTTGTTGAACTGGCTGCCAGCGATTCAGTTGTCGAAAACGGTTGCCGCAGCTTCGAAATGCTTGAAACAGTCAATGACATCGCTTTTCCCACCAAAAACTGCACTGGTATCGTTTGTATTGCAATTACCAACACGACAAAATGAAATAAAAATTTACATCCGTGAAATAAATCTTTGATACTCTTTCAAGTTCTCAGCATCGTAAAAACATTGTTTTGTCGACGAAAAAGTTTAGGGGTACCCATCCCCCGCGTTACCCCAGAAAAACAGCACTGCTTATATCATTCTTGCTGCAAAATAGTGACAATTTTAGGTAACGATGATGGAGATGGAGAGCTATCACGCACCTTCATCTCCAAGGTAGACCATAAAGGCTCAGTAATATTGAGATCTGACGACTGTGGTAGTCAAGGGACATACGACAATTCATCCTCGAGCTCATAAAACCAGTCGCAGATGAAGCGACCTGTGTGAACTGGGGGACTGCCGTCTTGAATACAGCATCAGCATTGGGGAACAAACACTGGACCATGAGAGGCGTCTAATCAGCCAAAATGGTCAAAAAATCCTTGACTCTAATGCGATCTTCCAGGATAACCATGCGCCTCATGGGATACCACAAATGACTGCCCAAATCATCATCGAAATCCTGATGACCTCAGAAGTTAAGTCCCATAGTGCTCAGAGCCATTTGAACCATTTTTGTGACTCGGCCATATGTTGTATTAAATACGGAAAAAAACTCATTCGACCAAATGACAGCCTTCCGTTGCTCCACAGCCCAGATTTTAAGGCTTTTCCAACACGTTTGCCTGTTAAAGGCATTTGCATCACTGACGAACAGCTTTGGAATTCCAGCTACCCCTGAAATTCCCCGCTTCTGCAGCTCCGTTGATGTTTTGATGATGGCAACGAGTGCTGGTGACGAGTACGACATTCAGATCTCTAGTGACTTCTGCAGGTGTTTGGTTACTTAGATCAGATAGCAACCCAAGTCCTTCTGTCAAATGTAAATTTCATGGATCTAACTGTGGCAACAGGAGATCACATATCAAGAAATCCAGGTAGGACGAAGATAATGTAACTTTGCGGTTGCCTAATCTGGAAGTGTGCTAATTGTCCCTGTGATATGACATGATTTATTAGACGCCTTCCACAATAATGAATTAAGCATTCAGTGATGAAACAAGAATCACAATTAATTCGGTTTATTACTATAAAGTGACCACGAAGCATCTGACACGCAATAATATTACCGAAGTACAATCTTGGCACATCTGATGTAAGGGCCCGGGGTAAGTCTCTAGTAATCACGCATAAAATGAAACAATTGCAGTAGCAAAGTTGTGTCATGATTGCAGTGATGTTATTATAAAAGACTGATACTACCAGAGAAGGGAATGCATTGCATCTGTTGCTGGAATTGGAAGCAAACTGGTCACTTGAATCCATAAACAACGCTTGACGTTATTGAAACTCTATAAAAATAACTTTGCTGTTTTTACACATACCATGCTGTCGCAGATTGATTTCAACACAGCAAAATGTGGTTAAAATGGCTCTGAGCACTATGGGACTTAACTTCTGAGGTCATCAGTCCCCTAGAACTTGGAACTACTTAAACCTAACTAACCTAAGGACATCACACACTTCCATGCCCGAGGCAGGATTCGAACCTGCGACGTAGCAGCCGCGCGGTTCCAGAACTGAAGCGCCTAGAACCGCTCGGCCACACAAGCCGGCCTCAACATAGTAGCCCGCAGGTGGAGGCCCTGCAGAATCAGTCACTGGCGGCACCAATGACCAAAACTTCGACACAAGTTGCGCTGAAAAGTATTTATTTTTTATTTCTTGATGGTGACTAGTTTTGGAGCCATTAAGAAATAAATAATAGATACTTCTCAATACAGCTTGTGTCGAAGCTACAACGATTTATTTCCATTATAACATAAGTTGCGGGCCTATTTTTCATCTGCACCTTGTTGCAAGTTCTTGAAATAATGGTGTACCGAATGCTTATTAAAAGAAAAACTCGTATTTCTGAATTTTTGTTCTTTACACACTTCGCACTGGCTGTCCTATGGCTATTACTTCGCACTGTCTGTCCTATGGCTATTACTAGTGTCGGCTGGTAAAAATATTTCCTTATACGGTGATGAGGCAAAACATTGTGACTACAGCCCACCGCGAGGTTGGATGCTGCCTGATGGCACGTGACACTGCAAGAGACTTATATGAGCGGAGCAGAAACGAATGGGGAATCATTCTAGCCACGATAGGTGGTGCATACCCGGAAATACGTCGACTTAAGAGACATCCACAAAAGCCAGATTGTTGTGTTCCACTGTCTGGGAGCGAGCATCTCGGAAACGGTGAAGCTTGTTGGCTGTTTGCGTGCTACGGTCATGAGAATCTATAGAAAGTGGTTGAAGAATGCTGAAACTACAAGTAGGCGACAAAAAGTTTTACGGCCATACCTCAGCACAGAACATAGGAATCGGAGGTTTGCTCGCTCTCGAAAGCAGGACAGCCGGCGGTCTGTGGCAGATATGACGACAGAGTTCGGTGCTGGCGCAAACACAAGTGTTTTGGAGTGAACCGTCCAGTGCACAGTGTGGAACATGGTGTTCCGCAGCGAAGGACCCCTACATGTTCCCATATTGACTCAACAAAAAAATTGTTCAAATGGCTCTGAGCACTATGGGACTTTACATCTGTGGTCATCAGTCCCCTAGGACTTAGAACTACTTAAACCTAACCAACCTAAGGACATTACACACATCCATGCCCGAGGCAGGATTCGAACCTGCGACCGTAGCAGTCACGCGGTTCCGGACTGAAGCGCCTAGAAGCGCACGGCCACCGCGGCCGGCTTGACTCAACAACATCGTCAATTCTGATTACAGAGGGCACGGGATCATCGAGGTTTGATTCGTATCGCCTGGTCGGATGAGTCCCGTTTATTGCTAAACCAGGTCGTTGGTCGTGTTGCGAGTTCAGATACGCCGTCATCCAGCCGTGCGGCTGTTCGAAACATGCAGCGTGCCACGGAGGCAGGCCGTTGCGAGCCGTATTACGTTATGAGGGACATTCAGTTGCACTTCCACGTAACCTATGATAGCAGTCGAAGGCATCATGACAGATGTGTGGACTACGTGAACATAATTAGGGCCCAGCTATGACCGCTTATGCTTGATGCCTTCCTCAACAGCGATGGCATCATCCAGCAGAATAACTGTCCATGTCACAAGGCCATAATAGTGCTGCAATGGTTTGAGGAGCCTGATAGCGAACTTACTTTGATGTCGACCATCATATTCGGCTTATCTGAATCCAATGAAACCCAGCTGGGACACTACCGGATGGCAGCTTCGCGCCCACAAACCAACCGCCCCTAAATTACGGGATGTGTATGATCTGTGCGTAGGCATCTGTTGCCACAAACCGCTGGAAACGTTACTGAATCCATGACACGCAGAACAACTGCTGAATTACGTTCCAGAAGTAGACCAACGCGCATTTAAATAGATGATCAAAATGTTTTGGCTCATCAGTGTAAGATACTGGTCCCCTTCCCCTTCGTAAGTTTTTCTTCAGGCGGTAAACCGTTAACATGGTCCTACAATGTAGTGTTGAAAAAGAGGCATCTCGTTCTTTCCAGCTCTCTTTGTGACCGACGAGGCTGGTCCTCGGTAGCAGTGTCCGAGTTTCTCTAACTTCCAATTTCTTTACATTAGCCAACCCTGGCAGTTGTTGTATTGTGTAAGCATTTAGTTTTCATGAAGTCAACGTTGAAGAGCGCCATGCGCTTTCAGAGGCAGCACAAACTCCCTTTTTTTAGATGATGTCTCTAGCATTCCAAAGAAACACAGCTTTCTACGTCATGCGCACAATAGTGGCTTTTTGGACCTTGCTAAAAACAGCGACTTCTGACATGAGTTGTAAAACAGCCACTGCTTGGAGACCTTATGCCGATAAGATCATAATTGTTCCTTTGGTGCAAAAACGTCATAGCTCGAAAATCATGATTTTTCATACAGGTGCGAAACGACGGTTGCCCTGCCATCAACGACCTAGTTTTAACTACTTTTAAAGGACCCCGAACTGCTGTGATAAGTGGGTAGATTGGTGAACTTGGAAAGCAGTTTAAAACAGATAGCTGGAGGCAAGGCAACCATCTTTTCATACCTATATGAAAAATCATGATTTTCGAACTATGTCGTCGTGGCAGCAAATGTGCGATGTCTATCATGCCTTTGAATCGCCCAGCACCCAGTCACCTCACTTCAAAAGAAAATCCAATGGACTGCATGGCACTGAACTTCACCCAAGCCGGGGTGTCCTTCTAAGAACTCTATAGAGGGTGGTCCCTCTCCCCACCTATGTGATTCCACTCTCACCTGAACACTGTTACCCCAACCCAACGTGCTTTCATAGTCCAGTTACTTATACACTGAAGAGCCAAAGAAACTGGTATAAGGATTCGTATTCAAATACAGAGATACGTAAACAGGCAGAATACGGCGCTGCGGTCGGCTACGCAAGACAACAAGTGTTCTGAGCTTAAACGTGGTGTTACAGTCGGCGCACGAGCGATGGCACACAGCATCTCCGAGGTAGGGATGAAGTGGAGATTTTCCTGTCCGACCATTTCACAAGAGTACCGTGAATATCAGGAATTCGGTAAAACAGCAAATCTCCGACATCGCTGCGGCCGGAAAAAGATCCTGCAAGAACGGGACAAAAGACGACTGAAGAGAATCGTTCAACGTCACGAAAGTGCAACCCTTCCGCAAATTGTTGATGCTGGGCCGTCAACACGTCTCAGCCTACGAACCATTCAACGAAACATCATCGGTAGGGCTTTCGGAACCGAAGGCTCACTCTTGTACCCTTGATGACTGTACGACACAAAGCTTTACGCCTCGTCTGGGCCCCTCAACACCGGTATTGGACTGTTGATGACTGGAAACGTTACCTGGTCGGTTCAAATTGTATCCAGCGGAGACCCCCTGGGTAGTCTTTCGTCACCTTCTACGCTCTGGGGCGACCTCTCACTCGATGAAGGTGAGGGGTCAATCTCAATGCGAGCAGTAACTGGGCTAGTCATCAGTGAGGACCGATCGGAGGACTTGGACGTGCTGGACGTCCGTTGGGTCCCGAAGCCGTCACAGCCTGGTTCAAATGGCTCTGAGCACTATGGGACTTAGCATCTGTGGTCATCAGTCCCCTAGAACTTAGAACTACTTAAACCTAACTGACCTAAAGACAACATACACATCCATGCCCTAGGCAGGATTCGAACCTGCGACCGTAGCAGACGCGCGTCACAGCCTGGAACTGAGAGCGAAGTGTCACTAACTCGGCTCGCACCCGCGCACAACAATCACAGTTTTAGATCGGTTACTGCCACTAAAGTCGCAGGTTATCAAGATTTAAGTGAGTTTGAACGGGGTGTTACAGCGAAGGGGCGCAGCATCTCCGAGGTAGCGATGAAGTGGGGATTTTCCGTTCGACCGTTCCATGCGTGCACCGTGAATATAAGGAATCCCGTAAAACATCAAATCCCCAACATCGGTGGGGCCGGAAACGGATCCTGCAAGAACGGGACCAACGACTGCTGAAGAGAACCGTTCAACGTGACAGAAGTGCACCCCTTCTGCAAATTGCTGCAGATTTCGATGCTGGGCCACAACAAGTGTCAGCATGCGAACCATTCAACGGAACATCATCGATATAGGCTTTCGGAGCAGAAGGCCCACTCGTGCACCCTTGCTGACTGCATGACATAGGAGTTTAGGCCTCACCTGGGCCCGTCAACACCGATATTGGACTGTTGATGACTGGAAACGTATTGCCTGGTCGGACACGTCTCGTTTCTAATTGTATCGAGCGGAGGGACGTGTACAGGTATCGAGACAACCTCATAAATCCATGGACCCTGCATGGGGACTGTTCAAGCTGGTGGAGGCTCTGTTATGGTGTGGGGCTTGTGCAGATGGAGTGATATGGGACGTCTAGATACGACTCTGACAAGTGACACGTACGTAAGCATCCTGTCTGATCACCTGCATCCATTTATATCCATTGTGCATACTGACGGACTTCAGCAGTGCCAGCAGGACAATGGAACACCTCACACGTCCAGAACTGCTACAGAGTGGCTCCAGGAACACTGTTTTGAGTTTAAACACTTCCGCTGGCCACCAAACTCCGAGACATGAACATTGTTGAGCATATCTGCTACACATACCATGCTGTCGCAGATTGATTTCAACACAGCAAAAAGTGGTTAAAATGGCTCTGAGCACTATGGGACTTAAATTCTGAGGTCATCAGTCCCCTAGAACTTAGAACTACATAAACCTAACTAACCTGAGGACATCACACACATCCATGCCCGAGGCAGGATTAGAACCTGCGACCGTAGCGGTCACGTGGTTACAGACTTTAGCGCCTTGAACCGCTCGGCCACCCCGGCCGGGGAGCATATCTGGGATGCCTTGCAACGTGCTGTTCAGAAAATATCTCCACGCCCTCATACTCTTATGGACAGTCCTGCGGGATTAATGGTGTCAATTCCATACAGCATTACTTCATACATTAGTCGAGTCCACGCCACGTCATACTGCGGAACTTCTGCGTGCTCGCGGGGCCCTATACGATTTTAGCATGTAATATCGAATTTAATGTAAAGTACCTCAATTAACTAACTGAAACTCATTCGTACTGATACGCATTACATTTATTGGTGTTAATTATCATCTGTTACCCGCAGCTGCGCTCGAATATCAGTAAAGTGAAATTAAATGTGTGCATGACTTCATTGGCCAGGAGACACCGTTCGAGAAGTTCGGGCGCTTGATACAAGTGTCGTTACTGTATGCCACTTCTGCGAATTGCACGTTGGTGATCCTAAATTTATAATGAGGACAATACACACACCCAGGTGCGAGCTAAAGAAATTAGACGCGGCCCAGAATCGAACCCAGGGCCCCTTGGACGAAAGTCATGCCGGCCGCGGTGGTCTCGCGGTTAAGGCGCTCAGTCCGTAACCGCGCGACTGCTACGGTCGCAGGTTCGAATCCTGCCTCGGGCATGGATGTGTGTGATGTCCTTAGGTTAGTTAGGTTTAAGTAGTTCTGAGTTCTAGGGGACTGATGACCACAGAAGTTAAGTCCCATAGTGCTCAGAGCCATTTTAGAGCCACGAAAGTCAAATACACTGATCACAATACCACCAACAGTTGTCGCATAACTGTGTGGTAGAAGCCATGCGAGACACACGATCATGAGCGGCGGAAATTCAATGGGTTTGTGACTGTCACTAATACGGAGGTATAGACTGAACACGTAGAGGGTTGTTTAAGCACTGTATTGATTGTGTTGAACTGTATTATATAGACCATATCTAACAATAAAAGCATTTTGAGAAACATAATTAAGTTCAAAAGACAAAGATTGTACGAGTACAGCTTTTTCGAAGAGTAATTTTTGTTCCATACTTCGCGATATCTTCTTCAAATCATAAATGTGTTATACTACACACTTTCTAAGGTAGCGTACGTTCTACCTCAGCGTTTAAGTTATCTGCATACCAAATTCATCAATATCAGTTCAGCGTTTTAATCGCGAAAGCGTAACAAACAGAGCTACTTTCGCATTAGAATATTAGTATGGATAGGGATTGTGATCTAGCAGGTCTTTATATTTTGGTTTTATTTTAGTTACAGGTCAGATTTGGGAACAAACGGTCGTGTAAAAGAACAAAGTTGTGTGTGTGTGTGTGTGTGTGTGTGTGTGTGAGAGAGAGAGAGAGAGAGAGAGAGAGAGAGGAAGAGAGAGAGAGAGAGAGAGAGAGAGAAAATGAGAGAGAAAGTGAGAGAGAAAGACAGCGAAAGAGATAGTAGGGGGGAGGGAGGGAGGATGGGCGAATGGGTGAAAGGGGAAGGGGAAGAAGGGGGGATGAGAGAGCAATACGAATGTGAAGTGTCAGGACCAGCATTAAGTTGAAAGGAGTAGAGTTCTGCAGAGTAAAGCTGCACACTGTGGGCAAAGAAAGGACTTCATTACAAAAAGAAAAATTATTTCTCTCCAACTCTGGTTAAGCGCCACTACCTCTCGGAGCGAACTGGAAGAGACTAGATTGATGAACAGTAGAAAAAAAATTCTGAACAAGTTTGCGATCGTTGTGGATAATTTTTGAATGAAGCCCTGTAACTCGGTGAAAATAAATTTCTTTATTTATAGCGACGCTTTGGCTACTCCCAAGACCATATTTAGTTGCATGATGAATCAAATCCATGCCCAAGAAGGCGCTCAGCTTTGTTTTATTATTACTGACACTGAACGTTTTTTACAAGTTCTAAATTTTGGTACGATGACGGCATCAGACGAAACGACGTTGTAAATACTTATATTTACCGATCTAGACAGCTTTCTTAACAAAATATAAATTGATCTGTAGGGTCGAATGAAAACCATTACGATTGAGAAAAATTTCCTACAGTGTTAAATGTTAAAGAAATAACTGCACAACTTACCTGAAATCGGACAATTACGTTAATTTCATACCTATAGTCTCACGAGATGTATTTCTGTTCGCGAGAGTAGTGATGCTGTTGTGATGCACGAAGGTCAAGATCATCCCACTGATAAAGAAGAAAGGAAAATTAAGTCTTAACGTCTACTCGACAATGAGGTCACCGTGGCATTTACAAAGGAACCATATTCTCACGCTCCTTGTGTGATTTAGGGAAACTACTAAAAGAACTGAATCAGACCGCAGCACGGGTGCGAAGATAATGCAGCAACCAGCTCATCGCACAGTTGAGCGCCAACACAGATACACGCTCCATCACAGACTGGGTCCGCCGCAAGTGTTAAACACTTCCTAATATACGTGGGTAGAGAAGGTATCAAATCGAGTGCTGTGGCGACTTGCGATGCACGTTAACGGTATAAGGTAGCAATGGAAACAAGCAGTTCTTGATCTTGAATATAAATGGGGTTACGTAACAATTTTGCGTCGTTTTCTACACTCGTACGACCCATCATAGAACGCTATACAATTGTGTGGGATCCATACCGAACAGGACTAACCGCGTACAACGAAGGAAAACTATGGTGGGTAACACGAATGGTCACAGATTTGTTTGTACTGTGGAAAAGCGTCAAGGAGACGTTGGAAAACGTTAGACGGAAAACGTTTGAAAAGAAGCGCCAATTATCCCGGAGAAAGAATCAGCGTTGAGGAATCTAAGAATACACGATAACTCCTTACTTATCACTCGCTCAGGGATAACGAAGGCAGTGTTAGCTAATCACAGAGCTCATAGAGAAATTTATACAGTCATTGTACCAGGAATCCTCACGCCAATGGAACGGAAAGAAGACTTTATATGTGGTACTATGGGAAGTATGCACTTTTTTTGATCATTTTCTGACTGGCTGGATGCGGCCCGCCACGAATTCCTCTCCTTTGCCAACCTCTTCATCTCAGAGTAGCACTTGCAACCTACGCCTTCTATTATTTGCTGGATGTATTCCAAACTCTGTCTTCCTCTACTATTTCTGCCCTCATATCATTGTTATCCTTTCACCTTGAATTTTAATTCCACTCCTAAACCTTTCTTTTATTTCCATCATTGCTTCCTCGATGTACAGATTAAACAGTAGGGGCGAAAGGACAAAGCCTTGTCTTACACCCTTTTTAACACGTACAATGGAAGTCATTCCCTCATTTCTTAACACATGACCTATCATTCTGTCCTTTCTCCTTATCAGTATTTTCCACACAGTCCTTTCGTCTGCGATTCTGCGCAGAACCTCCTCATTCCTTACCTTACCAGTCCACATAATTTTCAACATTCGTTTGTAGCACTACATCTCAAACGCTTCGATTGTCTTCTGCTCCGGTTTTCCCACAGTCCATGTTTCACTACTATACAACGCTGTGCTCTAGACGTTCATTCTCAGACATTTCTTTCTCAAATTAAGGCCGATATTTGACATTAGTAGACTTCTCTTGGCCAGGAATGCACTTTTGCCAGTGCTAGTCTCCTTTTGATGTCCTCCTTGCTCCGCCCGTCATTGGTGATTTTACTGCCTGGATAGCAGAATTCCTTAACCTCATCTACTTCGTGACCATAAATCCTGATGTTAAGTTTCTCGCTGTTCTCATTTCTGCTGATTCTCATTACTTTCGTCTTTCTTCGATTTACTCCCAACCTATACCCTGCACTCATTAGACTGTTCATTCCGTTCAGCAGATCATGTAATTCTCCTTCACTTTCACACAGGATAGCAATGTTAACAGCGAATAGTATCATTGATATCCTTTCACCATGAATTTTAATTCCATTCCTGAACCTTTCTTTCATTTCCATCATTGCTTCCTCGATGTACAGATTAAACATCATGGGTGAAAGGATAAAGCCTTGTCTTACACCCTTTTTAACACGAGCTCTTCGTTCTTGGTCGTCCACTCTTATTGTTCGCTCTTGGCTGTTGTATATGACCCGTCTCTCCCTATAGGTTACCCCTAGTTTTTTTCAGAATTTCGAACATCTTGACCATTTTACATTGTCGAACGCTTTCTCTAGGTCAACAAATCCTATGACCGTGTCTTGACTTTTCTTTAGTCTTGGTTCCATTATTAACCGCAACGTCAGAATTGCCTCTCTCGTGCCTTTACCTGTCGTAAAGCCAAACATCGTCGTGTAGCACATCATTCATTTCCATTCTTCTGTATATTATTTTTGAAAGCAACTTGGATACACGAGCTGTTAAGCTGGTTGTGAGATAATTGTCGTGCTTGTCAGCTCTTGCAATCTTCTGAATTGTGTGTATGATGCTTTTCCGCAAGTCAGATGATATGACGCCAGCCTCACACATTCTACACATTAATTGGAATAGTCATTTTGTGGCCACTACCCCCAATGATTTTAAAAATTCTGATAGAATGTTATCTATCCACCTAACCGCTCTCTTCTGCATTTAACAGTGGAATTCCCGTTGCTCTTTTAATGTTATCACCCTTGCTTTTAATGTCACCGAAGGTTGTTTTGACTTTCCTGTATGCTAAGTCTGTCCTTCCGACAATCATTTCTTTTTGATGTCTTCACATTTTTCGTGCAGCCATTTCGTCTTAGCTTCCCTGCACTTACTATTTATTTCATTCCTCAGCGACTTTTGTTTCTGTATTCCTGACTTTCCCTGAACATTTTTTGTACGTCCTCCTTTCAGCAATCGACTGAAGTATTTCTTCTGGTACCCATGGTTTCTTCGCAGTTACCTTCTTTGAACCTATGTTTTCCTCCCCAACTTCTGTGATGGCCCTTTTTAGAGATGTCCATTCCTCTTCAACTGTACTGCCTACTGCGCTATTCCTTATTGCTGTATCTATAGTCTTACAAAACTTAAACCGTATCTCTTCATTCCTTAGTACTTCTGTATCCCACTTCTTTGCGTATTGATTCCTCACTAATGTCTTAAACTTCAGGCTACTCTTCATCACTACCATATTGTGATCTTCTGGGTACGCCTTACAATCCACTGTCTGATTTCGGAATATCTGTCTGACCATGATGTAATGTTACTGAAATCTTCCCGCATCACCCGGCCTTTTCCAAGTATCCCTCCTCCTCTTGTCATTCTTGAAGAGGATATTCGCTATTACTAGCTGATACTTGTTACAGAACTCAATTAGTCTTTCTCTTTTCTCATTCCTTTTTCCAGGCCCGTATTCTCCTGTAACCTTTTCTTCTTCCCCTACAACTACATTCCAGTCCCCCATGACTATTAGATTTTCGTCCCCCTTTACATACTGCATCCCCCTTTACATATACTTTCTCTGTCTCTTCATCTTCAGCTTGCGACGTCGGCATGTATACCTGAACTATCATTGCCGGTGTTGGTTTGCTGTCGATTCTGATAAGAACAATCCCATCACTGAACTATTCACAGTAACATACTCTCTGACCTACCTTCCTATTCATAACGAATCCTACTCCCGTTATACTATTTTCTGCTGCTGTTGATATTACACTATACTCATCTTACCAGAAATCTTTGTCTTCTTTCCACTTGACTTCAATGACCTCTATTATATCTAGATTGAGCCTTTGCATTTCCTTTTTCAGATTTTCTAGTTTCCCTACCACGTTCAAGCTTCTGACATTCCACGCCCCGACTCGTAGAACGTTATCCTGTCGTTGGTTATTCAATCTTTTCCTCATGATAACCTCTCCGTTGGCAGTCCCCTGCCGGAGATCCGAATGGGGACTATTTGGGAATCTTTTTCCAATGGATAGATCATCATGACACTTCTTCAATTACAGGCCACATGTCCTGTGGATACACTTTACGTACCTTTAATGCAGTGGTTTCCATTGCCTTCTGCATCCTCATGCTGTTGATCATTGCTGATTCTTCCGCCTTTAGGGACAGTTTCCCACACCTAGGATAGAAAGTGCACTGATCCTCTGTCCGCTCCTCCGCCCTTTTTGACAATGTCGTTGGCAGAATGAGATTGACTTCTTATGCCGCAATTCTTCGGCCGCCCATGCTGATTATTAATCAAAATTTACGCAGCGGCGCGATTCTAACCCGGGACCGCAGACGTTTTGGTTACATATCAAAGACGCTACCCCCTATTTTTCCTTTTGTTCTTTGTTGATCGTTGTGCCTAGTGTTTGCGGACGTCACATGACATCCGTTAAAGTTCGGTTGTTGATCCGTCCACTCAGTTTTTTTTTATTACAGAGACCAACTAGCTCTCTACCGAACACACTGAGCTACCGTGCCGGCTATGTCGTTCTGTTACATATTTTTACGAAAATAGTTTATTCACCATTATATTCCAGCTCCAGCGGTGATACATGTCCCAACAATTTTTCCTTTTTTCCGGAAAACATGTTCCACATGAATACGTTTATCAAAATTCTTTGATCTCTTGACTCGACGTAATTGCTGTTCGACAACTGTCATTGATTTGCAGTATCATCATCTTGTATAAGTATGGGCCTTTGTCAAGTCATCTGCAAATTCTTGTCCGTTAGCAACGAGATATGTCCGATACAGTACAAGAGGAAGAAACATACTAGCAGTTTCGCATAACAAATTACCATTTCAACTGTAGTTAACACTAGTGCCTGCGACGAATTCCTCCAAATGATTTCAGACCTTTGAATCATCTGCATTCCCCAGTGCATTGCAACGTGTGATTTCCACAGAGGTAACTCAAACTTTGGTTTCCACGGAGGGTAGTCATTGCCTTGAGGACGAGTGCTATTAAGTTCGAGCAAATCCATGGGTTATGCAGTATAGTAACTATTTGGTGAAGAGCGGGCGGTTGCGTCCAACGTTGAGGTTTTCTACACGGCTATTAGCTCATTTTCTAACACAATAACATTACAGCTGAATATTTTTAAAGCGATACTGCGGCTACTTTCTTTCTGCGTAGAACACAACTAGCATGAAGTCTGTGTACATCAGAAATACTGCAACAGCACAAGAGGCATTTCTGGTAAACAGTCAAAACTAACGTTAACTGTACAATGGAAAATTAAAATTATTGTGCTGTAGTGAAATTCAGTTGTGAAGTATAAATACCTGAGTTCAGTAATTAATAATTCTCCTATAGAGGGTGAACAGCGATCTACGACTGTTTCCTGATGATGGTGTAGAGTACCGCACTGTAAATTACCTCGAGCAATTAAACAGAGAACCGACTCATGGAGATAACATCTTGGACCTACTGATAACAAACAGAACAGAACTTTTCGACTCTGTAAGTGCAGAACAGGGAATCAGTGATCATAAGGCCGTTGCAGCATCCCTGAATATGGAAGTTAATAGGAATATAAAAAAAGGGAGGAAGGTTTATCTGTTTAGCAAGAGTAATAGAAGGCAGATTTCAGACTATCTAACAGATCAAAACGAAAATTTCTGTTCCGACACTGACAATGTTGAGTGTTTATGGAAAAAGTTCAAGGCAATCGTAAAATACGTTTGAGACAGGTACATGCCGAGTAAAACTGTGAGGGACGGGAAAAACCCACCACGGTTCAACAACAAAGTTAGGAAACTACTGCGAAAGCAAAGAGAGTTTCACTCCAAGTGTAAACGCAGCCAAAACCTCTCAGACAAACAGAAGCTAAACGATGTCAAAGTTAGCGTAAGGAGGGTTATGCGTGAAGCATTTAGTGAATTCGAAAGTAAAATTTTATATACCGACTTGACAGAAAATCCTAAGAAGTTCTAGTCTTACGTTAAACAGCATATCCAGACACACCTGAATGATGATGGTATTGAAACAGAGGATGAGACGCGTAAAGCTGAAATACTAAACACCTTTTTCCAAAGCTGTTTCACAGAGGAAGGCGGCACTGCAGTTCCTTTCACTCAACAGAGGAAAGTCCACTGGACCTGACGGGATACCAATTCGATTCTACACAGAGTACGCGAAAGAACTTGCCCCCCTTCTAACAGCCGTGTACCGCAAGTCTCTAGAGGAACGGAAGGTTCCAAATTATTGGAAAAGGGCACAGGTAGCCCCAGTCCTCAATAAGGGTCGTCGAGCAGATGCGCAAAACTGACGTCGATCTGTTGTAGAATTTTTTGCTCGAGTATCATGTCGTTTTTGGAAACCCAGAATCTACTCTGTAGGAATCAACATAGATTCCGGAAACGGCGGTCGTGTGAGACCCAACTTGCTTTATTTGTTCATGAGACCCAGAAAATATTAGATACAGGCTCCCAGGTAGATGCTATTTTCCTTGACTTCCGGAAGGCGTTCGATACAGTTGCGCACTGTCGCCTGATAAACTGAGTAAGAGCCTACGGAATATCAGACCAGCTTTGTGGCTGGATTGAAGAGTTTTTAGCAAACAGAACACAGCATGTTGTTATCAATGGAGAGACGTCTACAGTCGTTGAAGTAACCTCTGGCGTGCCACAGGGGAGTGTTATGGGACCATTGCTTTTCACAAAATATAGCAGATAGTGTCGGAAGTTCCATGCGGCTTTTCGCGGTTGATGCTGTAGTATACAGAGAAGTTGCAGCATTAGAAAACTGTAGCGAAATGCAGGAAGATCTGCAGCGGATAGGCACTTAGTGCAGGGAGTGGCAGCTGCCCCTAACATAGACAAATGTAATGTATTACGAATACATAGAAAGAAGGATCCTTTATTGTATGATTATATGATAGCGGAACAAACACTGGTAGCAGTTACTTCTGTAAAATATCTGGAAGTATGCGTGCGGAACGATTTGAAGTGGAATGATCATATAAAATAAATTGTTGGTAAGGCGGGTACCAGGTTGAGATTCATTGGGAGAGTCCTTAGAAAATGTAGTCCATCAACAAACGAGGTGGCTTACAAAACACTCGTTCGACCTATACTTGAGTATTGCTCATCAGTGTGGGATTCGTACCAGATCGGGTTGACGGAGGAGATAGAGAAGATCCAAAGAAGAGCGGCGCGTTTCGTCACAGGGTTATTTGGTAACCGTGATAGCGTTACGGAGATGTTTACCAAACTCAAGTGGCAGACTCTGCAAGAGAGGCGCTCTGCATCGCGGTGTAGCTTGCTCGCCAGGTTTCGAGAGGGTGCGTTTCTGGATGAGGTATCGAATATATTGCTTCCCCCTACTTATACCTCCCGAGGAGATCACGAATGTAAAATTAGAGAGATTCGAGCGCGCACGGAGGCTTTCAGACAGTCGTTCTTCCAGCGAACCATACGCGACTGGAACAGAAAAGGGAGGTAATGAGAGTGGCACGTGGAGTGCCCTCCGCCACACACCGTTGGGTGGCTTGCGGAGTATAAATGTAGATGTAGATGTAACTGTGAATGTTGCAGCCTACAGGAGTGAGCAAAATTTCAGTTTGGTTTCTTGAAAGGTTTCTTGCTCCAGATGTGGGAAAATGTAAGTTAATGGAGATGTGTACGAGCTGCATGTACCGTTCCACTTTCGGAAAAATTTCATCCACATTCTTCTGAAGACTTCAAAGGTGACAAGTGCGAAAATTATCGCACAATCAGCTGATAAGCTAATGCATCCAAGTTGCTAACAAGATTAATATACAGACGAATGCAAAAGAAATTTGAGGATGTGCTAGATGATGATCAGTTAGGCTTTAGGAAAGGTAAAGGCACCAGAGAGGCATTTCTGACTTTGCGGTTGATAACGGAACCAAGACTAAAGAAAAATCAAGACACGTTCGTAGGATTTGTCGACCTGGGAAAAGCGTTCGACAATATAAAATGGTGCAAGATTTTCAATATTCTGAGAGAAATAGGGGTAAGCTATATGGACAGACTGGTAATATGCAATACGTACAAGTGGCAAGGAGGAATAATAAGAGTGGACTACCAAGAACGAAGTTCTCTGATTAAAAAAGTTGTAAGACTGAAACCCAGTGTTTCACCCTGTACATCGAAGAAGCAATGATGGAAATAAAAAAAAGGTTCAGGAGTGGGATTAAAATTCAAGGCGAAAGAATATCTATGATACAATGCAATGATGTCATTTCTATCCTCAGTGAAAGTGAAGAAGAATCACGTGATCTGTTGAATGGAATGAACAGTCTAATGAATGCAGAACATGGACTGAGAGTAAATCGAAGAAAGACGAAAGTAATGAGAAGTAGCAGAAATGACAAGAGCGAGAAGCTTGGCATCAGGATTGATGATCACGAAGTAGATGAAGTTAAGGAATGCTGCTACCTAGGCAGCAGAAGAAACCAGTAACGGACGGAGCAAGGAGTACATCAAAGCAGATTAACACTGGCAAAAAGGGAATTCTTAGCCAAGGGAAGTGTAACAGTGTCAAACAAAGGCCTTAATTTGAGGAAGAAATTTCTAAGAATGAACGTTTGGAGAGAGTAGTGAAGCATGGACTATGGGAAAATCGGAATAGAAGATGATGATGATGTTGTTGGATTTTTGGGGTGCTCGACTGCGCGGTCATCAATTTTTTCTCACTCCAAGTTTTTTCACAGTCCAATCTGGCCCATGTCACAAATGATGAAGATGACGAAATGATAAGGACAGCACTTTTTTACCCAGTCCCCAGGCAGAGAAAATACCCAACCCGGCAGTGAATCGAACCCGCGACCCATGATCCAGAGGCAGTAACGCTAGCCACTAGACCGCGAGCTGCGGACAGGATCAGAAGAGAGTCGAAGAATTTGATGTGGTGCGACAGATAAGATGGCCTGATAAGACAAGGAATGAATGGATTCTGCGCACAATCGGAGAGGAAAGCAGTTTGTGGAAAACACTGATAAGGAGAAGACGCAGGATGATAGGACATATGTTAAGACATGAGAGAGTGATTTCCATGGTACTAGCGGGAGCTGTAGAGGGCAAAAAGTGCAGGGGAAGGCAGAGATTGGAATGCATCTAGCTAATAATTGAGGACGTAAGTTACAAGTGCTACTTCGAGATGAAGAGGTACGCACAGGAAAGGAATTACTGGCGGCCCGCATCAAACCACTCAGACGACTGATGACTGAAAAATAAACAAAAAAGAAATGAAAAGGAGATTCACTCCTGGAATGTTTGAATAAACTATTGGTGGTGTGCTGCTTGACATAATAATGTCGATTAATTATTAAGGTGTAATGTTGCAAAACGTCACGAAATGGAACAAGCACGTAAGGTTGGTTGTAGGGAAGGCGAACGGTTGGTTGACTTCGGTTTATTGGTAGAAATCTAGCATTGAGAAGCTCAACTATAAAGGTGACCACGTTCACAGCACTAGTTCGACCCATTCTGGAGCAATCCTATAGTGCCTGGGGTCTCCACGAGGTCGGTTTAAAAGGAAGGTACCGAAGGAATTCGAGGCATGCTTATTACTTGTAGGTTGGATCAACAAGTGAATATTACGGAAAGTCTCTTTGAAGTCAAATGTGAATCTCTAGAGGGGTAAAAGATGTTCCTTTCACGAAACACTATTGAGAAAGTTTCAGCTATGTCCCTTGTACCGCCGCAATATATGGAATGCAAAGATTAAGTTTAAATGCTTACAGTAAATACATTTCATAATGCTCTGATCGAATTTAAGAATTAATAGCCAACGAAAGTGAAAGTAGTAGACACAAATAACTTTCGTAAGGAATTGAAGCTACCAGTAAGACAGAAATGCTGCTAATATAGGTATATGCAATTAAATACTGCTACGATGAATATTAATGAAGGCTCCCTCGAGAATCAAGGGTAACTTAATAAGAGGATTCACTTAAATCACACCTTTTGCAACTGGCCTGTGTTGCACATAGTACGCTAATCAAGTCAGTGCAAAATCTTTGGTTTTTGTGTTGTAGTACCGGAAAACGGGCCAGTGCACTGATTATATGGGCAACAAAACTAAATGATACGATGCAGGTCACAATGTGTGCTGTAATAACAATCTGGACATTCTGTCAGTTGCAGGTAGTATAACTGCTTAAAAACGTCTGCCATAAGTCACATAGCAACAATGTTGTACCTATTTAGCTAATGAAAATTATTTCCAATCCTCCGTATAATATAAATTAACTGTTTAATATAATACGCAATATTCTGTAATGACTTTCAGCTTGGGCTCCACCACTAGCTCTCTATACTGTGAAATTTGCAAGCACTCGAGACAATTCGTACTGATTCGAAACGAATTGAACGTCTGAAAATTCTGTGCGTCATTTATGTTTCGACTGAAGGTCAAAAAATTATAACAGTGCCTAGAGCACTATTAGGTTAATGGATTGTAAGGGAAATAAAACAGAATACTAAAGAGACTTTTCGGTTACAGTAAACAGTAGTTAACAGGGCGCAAAAGGATCTCTGATTTAATTCCTCTATCGCCTCTCGCTTTTCGTTCGCCATCGTAAAACAAAAAAAAAAATTAAAAAGTAGCGAACTTTTTAAGTTTAAAGCGTCTGCAAACCAGCCTAAACATCAATTTAATTGAAGATTGCGCTAGTTTAAACGTAAAAACACTGTGACATGTTTGCCTACCGTTTGCCGTTCTGGCGACTCTTTTCTACGGGTTTTAGTTCTCTCCGACAATGGAGCATCGAGCGTGCAGCAGGCAGCTGTTTTTCAGTTTGCAGGGCACGCTGTGACAAAGCAACTGTCAGCGCTTTATTTCGGGCTGGCTCAAATTGGCGTAACACGTATTGTTCTTTTTGTTGCCTTCATCTGCAACCCGCATGCTTCGCGTTGCCTTTCCTCTACCCTGTTTTTAATTTGCATTGGCGTGTAGAGCCTCCCTAAACGCATTCTCATTCTGTCCTGTTCGTGGCGTCTTCCCGCTGTCTTCACTACGAGCTTCCTTAGATTATGCCACAACTGTAAATGTTTGTTATAATGCACTCGACATGTGTATAAGTAATGATAAATTCTGCTTATTCTTTGGTCGTAGTGGGTTGAAATCCGATGAACACAAATAAGTAAATCTTTAATCAAGTCACTGTAAGTTGCTCAGTGCAAATATTATTTAATGTTGCTTTTGAATGAGCGCTCACAAATTTAGAGCATGATCTCGTAAATGTTCATGGTCAAGTTTCGTTAAAGTATGTAAATACAAAAGAAAAAACTATTGAAGTTATTTCTCATGAAATCCTTGGAAATAGTAAAACAGATGTGAATCGTTATCAAGTTGCCACGTAATAATGTATTTGGCTAATGTACCCCAGTATGGACTCACTGAATGAAAATTATCAAAATCTTTGCAATATATATTCGAGTTTTACGATATTTAAAAATTCCGTATTAATCTTTAGGCTGCCTTAGCTGTACTTGATAAAAATCTTATTATGCGCTTTGTCGGACAACAGTCAAAGCAATTTAAACACTCTTATTATGCTAATATTGGGTTTAGGATACTATTTCTGTATAAGTGAAAGGCTTTGATAATAAACAAGAGTTAATACTTTTCAAACTCACTGATCATTATAATACGTAACAGATTCAAGAGGCACCTGAGGGCAATCAGACATTGCGTGTATTCAGTGCAATAAAAAAAAAAAAAAACCATAGTCATGATAGTATTTACATATAACTAAAGACCATGGTTCGTTTCTTGATAACGTCTTTACCATCCCTGAGAGACTGTTGCAACCGAGAGCAGTCAAACATTTCGTGTATTCAGTGCTATAAAAAAAATCAAAGTCATGATAATGTTCACATATAATCAAAGACATAGCCGTTAATTTTTTGATAACGTCCTTACCGTCTCTTAAAGAACGTTGGTTCGCTGCTTATTGATAGGTATTCGACCTCACAGCACCATACATTCAATACATTTACGGAGTTATTTTATTTATTTTATACTAGCAGGCAGGAGAACACCCCCGAAACGCTTAATGCACGTAAACATGGTTTCTTGCGTTAAACATTACCAACTGTCGTTGACATTTACTTACATAATATTACATGACTGGGAGTTCCCCTGAACTATATTTTACATATTGTCATTGCTACAACTTATTTATAAACGTAATGGATACACAAATAATTACAATTAGGGTTGTGCGTTACAGTATGTATTATTGCCAAGAGATTATTGTGTTGATTGTAGAGTTGTGCTTGTATGTCAGGAATGGATATAGTCCGGAAATAACGTTATAGACTTCACTGGACATCAAACATCACTCTTACACATTAAAAAATATTTATAATTTTGTCAATTGATTGTAACATTTTGAGTTGCATAGTGTTCGTTGGCACGCAAGATTACAAATTTCGTATGTGCTGCTTTTTTCCGGGATTTACAGTTCCTTCGTAGCTTGAACACATTTATGACGTATTTGAAACACAATTTGCACGCGAAGTAATGTCCTTTTGAGATGCATGTGTACGTTATTTATTTGTGTCTGTACGTCGGTTTCCTGGTCTCTCTCTGTTGTAATTGTTCAACGCTGTATAGACACAGTCTATCCCACAATTACCGCTACCGCATAGGGTTTTTCTCACACGCTGTTGCCTCATCATGTATTTACCTCAACGTTTCTCTCCTCTGATGTCCGTTTTCACTGTTCTGTTATTTAATTATGGCAGTAATAACAGAAAGTCCTTCCGTTCACTTGTAGGTTTGATATCACTCAAAAAGCGTCCATATTTTACATCGTTAACACTTTTAGAAGAAGAAGTAATGATGGAAATAAAAGAAAGGTTTAGAAGTGGAATTAAAATTCGAGGTGAAAGGATATCAACGATACGATTCGTTGATGACATTGCTATCCTGAGAGCAAGTGAAGAAGAATTGCATGATCTGTTGAATGGAATGAATAACCTAATATATACAGAATATGTACTGAGAGTAAACTGAAGGAAGACGAAAGCAATGCTAACCAGCAGAAGTAAGAACAGCGCGAAAGTTAACATTAGGATCGATGGTCACGAAATACGTTCATGCTCATAAATTAATGATAACTGCAGAATGTGTTGCCACACAACGTGGCATTACACAAAACTGGCGCTAATAGCATAGGCACGTAGGAAACACACACGACACAGATCTGTAAGTCCATGGTATTGGTGATAAGTTGAGAAAACCGTTCCGAAACACATGTGCTACAAAACGCCACTGATTCCTGCGCATATACCCCGACATTAAAATGCGATATGGTCACCATGCTCACGAACACAGACCGCACAACGGGTTGGCATACTCTGGATCAGGTGGTAGAGCAGCTGCTGGGGTATAGCTTCCCATTCTTGCACCAGTGCCTGTCGGAGCTCCTGAAGTATCCTAGCGGTTTGAAGACGTGCACCGATAGTCGACCGAGAGCATCCCAGACGTGCTCGATGGGTTTTAGGTCTGGAGAACAGGCAGGCCACTCCATTCGCCAGACATCTTCTGTTTCAAGGTACTCCTCCACGATGTCAGCTCGGTGGGGCCTTGCGTTATCGTCCATCAGGAGGATGGTGGGACCTACTGCACCCCTGAAAAGGCGGGCATACTGGTGCAAAATGATGTCCCGATACAGTTGACCTCTTACAGTTCCTCTGTGGAAGACATGCAGTGGTATACGTACACCAATCATAATCCCACCCAACACCTTCAAACCACTATCTCCATACACGTCCCTTTCAAGGACATTAAGGGGTTGGTATCTGGTTCCTGGTTCACGCCAGATGAAAACCCGGCCAGAATCACTGTTCAGACTATGCCTGGACTCGTCCGTGAACATAACCTGGGACCACTGTTTCAATGACCATCGGCTGTGTTCTTGACACCAGGCTTTACGGGCTCTCCTGTGACCAGGGGTCACTGGAATGCACCTTGCAGGTCTTTGGGCGAATAAACTATGTCTGTTCACGTCTGTAGACTGATTGTCTGGAGACAACTGTTCCTGTGGCTGCGGTAGGGTTCCCAGCAAGGCTACATGCAGTAGTCCGTCTGCGGGCACTGATGGTGATATATCGCTATTCTTGTGGTGATGTACACAGTGGACGTCCCGTACTGTGGAGCCTGGACACGTTTCGTGTCTGCTGGAATCGTTGCCATAATCTTGAGATCACACTTTTTGACACACGGAGGGCCGTGCTACGACCTGCTGTCTTTGATCAGACTCCAGTCACCCTAGTATTCTATCGCTCATAACGTCATCAATATGTGTTCTTTGAGCCATTTTCAACACACAGTCACCATTAGCAAGTCTGAAAACGTCTGCACACTTACTCGCTGCACCGTACTCTGACATGCACCAACACACCTCTGCGTATGTGGACTGCTGCCAGCGCCACCGTGCGACGACCGCAGGTCAAATACACCGCATGGTCATACCTCGAGGTGACTTAAACCCGCAAACCACCCACCAGAGCATTGTTTCACCATGTATCAGTATTATCCTTAATTTATGAGCATGAGTGTAGATGAAGTTAAGAAATTCTGCTACCTAGACAGTAAAATAATCAACGGCGGACAGAGTTAGGAGGACATCAAAAGCAGACTAGCAGTGGCAGAAAGGGCATTCCTGGCCAAGAGAAGTCTATTGGTATCAAACATGGGCATTATTTTGAGGGAGGAATTTCTGAGAATGTAAGTTTGGTGTACAGCATTGTATGGTAGTGAAACATGGACTGTGAGAAAAAAGAGCCAGAAGAAAATCGATACGTTTGAGATGTGGTGCTATAGACGAATGTTGAAAATTAGGTGTACTTATGAGGTAAGGAATGAGGAGGTTCTACGCAGAATCGGAGAGGAAAGGAATATGTGGAAAACACTGATAAGGAGAAGGGATAGGGTGATAGGACATCTGCTAAGATATGAGGGAATGACTTCCATGGTACTAGAGGGAGCTGTAGAGGGCAAAAACTGTAGAGGAAGACAGAGATTGGAATACGTCAAGCAAATAATTGAGGACGTAGGTTGCAAGTGCTACCCTAAGATGAAGAGGTTAACTCGGGAGAGGAATTCGTGGCGGACCGAATCAAACCAGTTTGCTCACAGTTTGTATAAATCCTGTAAGTATTTCTTGCACTATGTTTTTCGCGCTTTCTTCACATGGGATTCAGTCATTTCAGTCATTTTCCTGCTTCTGAATCCGTATTTTGTGAATACCTCTTATTACCTTATATCAGCTTGATGCATCCACACGTAAGTGTATTTTACAACTTGCTTTTGTTATTTATTAGCATCCTTTGCCGAATATCAGATACTGTTTTATGTGTACTGTAGCATTCGTCACAGCTTCACACATTACTTAAGGTTCTCCCTACAAACCTATACAGAGAAAAGAACAAAGTGATCCGCGCAAAAATAGTTGACACTCAGCACGGTGGCTGATGGGAGCGACTATAAATGGGAAATGCCTTTACTGTCGCTCGTATCAGCCATCGCGCCGAGTGTCATCTTTGTTTGCGCGTGTAGTATGCATGTGCTCGTTCCTGGTTAGATAACCTAGGGAGCAAGAAGATTATTCGCGAATTTACAATGGACGACAGAAACAAATGAAAACAAGTGCACCAAATACGTCCCGTGTTTCGGAAGCCAGACGCAGTTAGACTTTTACTGTGCACAACTGGTTCACAATGTTATATATCAGGTTGAATGATATGATATACATTCATAAATGAATCTATGGGTTATATGCAATAATACATACAAACTTAGTAGTTAAACAGGGCTACACGGTACATGGTCATTCAAAGGGGGTGTGTTTTCTTTCTACAAATGGGTTATTTTTCTTTCATTCAAATATTCTCAGATTATATATTGTCAACCATGAGTTCCGTATTCAGTATAGAAAAATCATTACCTTCATACCAAATTCTTACATTCAGTTCCATTCGTTTTCACACTTAAGGTATCATACAGATGAAATAACTACCAATTAACAAAAGAAAGGAAATTAGTTATGACACTAATATTTACGTAAGAAGTTACCATTCTGTTCTTCAGGCTAGTATTCTTCCTTCATACAATAAATGTTTTTAAATACATATGACTATACAAGCCATTAACTTTATACATATCTGGGTGTCCTAGGATGTAACATCCTTCATGTGGTGCACTTAGTATTTTGTGTGGCTCTAAGTATAATAAATTCCACTTTTTTTTGTCGTTTTGTACTAAGGTATGGGACGTTCTTAATGACGTCATTTTATGTGGTTCTGGTACAGTGCTAGTGGGTCAAATAATATGTTTCAGAAACTTGGTATCCGTTTGTCCAAACTTGGACTTTTTTAAACTGACCATCACTTCTACGTTCACAAATTTTTTTAGTACCCTTTCCATCAGATCCAGATGCTCTTGCTACAGAGCTGTGGTGATAAGCAAATACTAAACATACAGTATTACTTTATCAAAGATTTCCGTCCTACCGCAATATCTAGTGCGGCAATGAAAACTTCTGCACTCACACTGAAACTAGAGGTTAGTATTCTAAACTAGTAGCTCCTGCCCAGAAATACGAAGGCTGTATACTTCTTTGAAGGCTCTATCAGTAGGAAGAGTGGAAGTCAGTACTTGTTAAATACTGCGTATCATAGAATTTTTGTATTTACGTTTGTATTTGCGCTTCAGGATTCTCTGATCTTGTCCACACTGGTACAATTATTTTATTTTTATCACGGCGTACAAAATCAGGTGAATGCTACCGTCTGCTTAAGTGACAGCCAACAGTGGGCTATGCCAAGAATGATAGCTCATTGTTACCCCAGTCTAGCATCTTCCTAATCTCTTTCATTACTGCCTTCTGCGTCCACTGCACAGTGTAAGCAGAATGGCAATATGTTTGATTTTCGTATACTTGCATGTGGTACATATATCCTCGTATCACACCAGTATTCTCCGAAAATACGAGTAACTATTTAGTAACCTAGATAGTTCTTTCTATTGCTGGCAGAGTCGCTTACCTTATCCTTGATTATCTTCTTAAAGGCATGTGATTCTTCACGTTGGTTAGCCTCAGTGTTACAGTAGCTCTTCCTGGATGAATTATCGTTTACAAGTAATAGGTTTGGTCTAATAAACATTACCCTCACGACATGACGGTATCTGCCATATAAGTCTATCTTTCTTACCATTTACATTCGTCTCTCCTCTCTGTTCTCTACCAGCCAACAAAGTCCACGTGAGACGTCGATTCTTGCCTTCCTCTCAAGCATAGATTTGCAGTCCGGGATAACAGGTACCGAAAAATTATTTACTAAGAGGAAAGTGCATCTATACGTCCCTTCACCCATTACCGGATCGGCCTGCACCAGGTACTTAATGAATTTACTTTTAGCGCTAATTGCGCCTACAGACTTACGGTTTTGCACTGGAAACATGGGCAGTTTTCCGACCTGATCAACACTATTAAAAAGAGCTCACTGCTCATCACTGAGACTGAAGCCCCAGTATCAATTACTAACTGCACATTAATACTGTGTACGCTTCTCTTAATTCCGGCTTGAATGACCTCGACGTCCTCTTTCTTGCAAGTGTGAGATTCACCAGACGTTTCTTGTCTAAGATTGTTTCCCTTATTGTACCTCCACATGTTCATAATTTTTTGTGTACTTTAACGCTGCGGCCCAACCAATTGTGGAAGGTTTACAGTGGCCATGTAAAGTTTGACGCTCGTGAAAATCCGACTCGCTCAGTATCTGTTACCACCACAATCTGTACATTATGCGGCTTTGGTGGGTTTTGTGGCATGTTTGGTATCGAATACTGACAATACTGCGTACGATTTGCCTCAGGCATTGAGACTGCACTCATTTGGTTAATCTGCATATTCCGTCCTTGTTGTGACGGCTGACCTGGTTTCGGATTCCAGTTTCTAGGCCTTTGTTTACAGACCTTAAGAATCAGCTGAGAGCAGTCAGAGATTGTGTGTATACATAAAAAAAGTCAAGTTAATGTTATAATCAAAGACAACGTTGTTCATTTTTTGATAACATCTTTACCATCTCTGAGTGATTGTTCGTCTGCTGCTTATTAATGAGTACATTTATGGGAGTATTTATTACATTCCAGGAGATGGTACATTGTGTCTGCTCTCCATTACATTCTCTGCACTCACACTTTAATCAAGTGCGTCGTAGTCATTGCACATTTGTAAAGGTCTTCTTTAAGCGGAAATTATCTCTCGTTATTGGGTCCTACATTTACATCAATTGTGAGTGGAAGGTAATACAATTAACTGTACTAGAAGTAGTTGCAGCAGACCAGCAGCAGTAGAATCCGACAAAGCCGATTATGGCTGCGGCTACAGTAGTGATTTCTTTGGCAATAGTCGTGCAACTATTTCCGATGTGTGGTGTTTCGTGTGATCGTGAAACTGTCTTCTAGTGGCTCAGATGTCTGTAACAATGATTTACATCAACAGAAACGGAAGATCAAGAAAGAATATTTACTCAACAGAATGAAAAATCACTCCAAGTGGAAAATTTTATAATTTTATTCATTCGATGACTAATTTCGGACCGAGACCCATTTCCAAATTATCATAACAATGTCGAAAACGGCAATTCAGAAGATTTCAAAAATGTGTAATGATCATTTACATTGCATACAGTTATCTGTATACACTGTAAAATTTCATTGCACATTTTTGACATCTTCGGAATTGCCATTTTCGACTTTGTTATGTTGATTTAAAATGGGCCTCGGTCAGAAACAGTTCATCGAATGAATAAATAGTAAAAAATTGGCAACTTGGATTGGTTTCTCGTTCTATTTATTAACTGAAGTTGCTGACCCAAGCTACGCCAACATGCTAGAAGTTAGAAAATTCACTGTCAACAGAAATATGGAAGAGGATTGGAACGTAACATCACTGTTGAACTTATAAGCTGAAAATGCAATCAAGAATCCAAAATTTTGAAAGAGGAAAAAAATGAGTGGGCAAGTCCCTCAGCTATATCCTAAATCAGTTCCTAGTGCCGACAGGCTATAATTATCAGTAAAGTGCATTGTCAATAGGCTTTATTTCTTTTCATTTTCTCAAAAGAGATAATACGTAGTTTTTTTTACTGTTGTGGTCTTCAAGCCGAATATCAGTTTGATGACGCTTTCCATGTTTGTCTATCCTGTGGAAGCCTCTTGATCTCCGAATAATTACGGCAACCTGCATCCATTCGAACCTGCTTACTGAATTCATCCCTCTGCAATCCCCCCTACCCCCCCCCCCCCCCTTCCCACCACTTGCCGGCCGCGGTGGTCTAGCCGTTCTAGGCGCGCAGTCTGGAACCGCGCGGCTGCTACGGTCGCAGGTTCGAATCCTGCCTCGAGCATGGATGTGTGTGCTGTCCTTAGGATAGTTAGGTTTAAGTGGTTCTAAGTTCTAGGGCACTGATGACCTCAGATGTTAAGTCCCATAGTGCTCAGAGCCATTTGAACCATTTGAAAAAATTTCTTTCTTCCCTCATTCAACTCAATATCTCGTCATTACCTACTTGATCGACCCACCAAATCTTCAGCATTCTTCCGTTGTATTATATTCAAAAACTTCAATTCTCCTCCTGTCTGAACTGCTTGTCAACCACGTTTCACTTTCATACAAGGCTACACTTCAGACAAATACCCACATAAATGACTTCCTAATACTTAAATTCGTATTCCACATTAATAAATTCCCTCTTTTTGGGAATGTCTTTCGTTCTATAGCCATTTTGTATGATATATCTCCTCTTATTCAGACATCATCAATTATTTTGCTGTTCAAAAAGCAGAAGTCATCGCTTTTAGTGTTTCATTTCCTTATCTGATTCATTCAGCATAATTTAATTCGTAGTTATTCTATCACTCTTATTTTGCTTATGTTGATATTGGTTCAAATGGTTCAAATGGCTCGGAGCACTATGGGACTTAACTTCTGAGGCCATCAGTCCCCTAGAACTTAGAACTACTTAAACCTAACTAACCTCAGGACATCACACACATCCACGCATGAGGCAGGATTCGAACCTGCGACCGTTGCGGTCACGCGGTTCCACACTGTAGCGACTAGAAACACTCGGCCACTCAGGCCGGCTAGTTGATATTCATTTTAAATTTTTTTCAGGACAATGTCCATTGTGTTGAACAGCTTGTCCATGTCATTTGCTGTCCTTGACAAAAAACAACTCAACCGGCAAACTGCTAACCTCTCATTTCTTCTCCCTGAACTTTAGTCCTCTTTCCAAATCCTCTTTGGTTTCCACTATAGTTTGCTCCGTGTAGAGACTGAATAACAGAGAGACTACAACCATGTCTTACTCCATTTTCAACCATTGTTTTCCTTTCATGACCTTCGATTCATGTAACTGCATTCTGGAGTCTGTACAATCGGCAAATAACGTTTCGCTCGCAGTATGCTTACCTATGCTCTCTTCAGACTTTTAGAGTGTAGACCAAATAAGCAACGTGAGATCACGAAATGGAAACCACTGTGAAAAACTGGCGAAGCTTTGTTTAGATGTCTTGTCAGTATCTCTAGTGGAACCGTCGATCGCATCGATTCACTCTAATCAGCTCGGGGTACACAATGAGCACGTAAAGATGGCTAGAAATAGTCTCCGTCTGTTGATGACAATTCTCGACCGCAAACTTGCAGGGACGATGAGGACGCTCTTGCAGCGTTTTCTGTGGGAAGTGTTTGATCACCCACCATACAGCCCGGACTTGGCTGCCTCTGATGCTCATCTATGCTTACGGCTTGAATAAAGAAGCTGCAGATCAGCGTTCAGAAGTGGCAGAAAGCACAGACGGCTGCCTTCTCTGACGAGGGTATTGGGAAGTCTCAGTTGGAGTGGCAGGTATGTATAGAAGTAACGGAAGGGTGCGGCAAACTGTTGCAAATAAAACATTTTTGATTTTCATTGAGGTTTCCATTTGGCGATCGACTGGACCTTACTTTGCAAATAGCCGCCTTATAAATGCAATAAACGCAGGGTTGCCTTTCTTCAACGTATGTTCTAAGATATCGTTGGATCAGTATGACCTCGTGTGTAATTTAATTTCTCTGGAATCCAATCAAATATTCCTAGAGGTCTGCTTCTACTACTTTCTACATTATTCTCGTCTGTCTGCTTAGCTAAGTGTCGCCGGCACGGTAGCTCAACGAGATCGGTCAAAGGGCTGCTTGCCCTCTGTAATAAGAAAGTGAGTAAAGCAATCAACGATCAACTCGAACGGATATCATGTGACGTCCGCCCACACTAAATGCAATGAACAGTAGCGAACAAAAACAGTGGGTAACACATTTGGATACTATGCAGCGGTCCCGGGTTCGATTCCCGATCGGAATGGAAATTTTCTCCGCCTGTGGATAGGGTGTTGCGTTGTGCTCATCATCCTCTCATCATGACCGACACGCAAGTCGCCGAATGTAGCGTCGTCTGAAATACAACGTGTAACGCGGCAGCCGAACTTCGCCGAACGGGGCCTCCCGGCCATCAATGAACCCCAACATATTTTTTCTACTTTTCTGCAAATAATTCGAGACATTATAAACGTAAACAATACGTCCCTGAACCTCAGTTTGAGTTACTATATAGTTTGAGGCTGGAAGTGACAAGTGATAAATTATAGCCGGCCCTGGTGGCGGAGGGGTTCTAGGTGTTTTAGTCTGGAACCGCGCGACTTGTACGGTCGCAGTTTCGAATCCTGCCTCGGGCATGGATGTGTGTATGTCCTTAGGTTAGTTACGTATAAGTAGTTCTAATTTCTAGGGGACTGATGACGTCAGATGTTAAGTCCCATTGTGCTCAGAGCCATTTGGACCATTTCTTTGATAAATTATAGAAATTTAGTGTTACAGCACATTTTTATGCAGGCGACTGGAGCACATACTTTGAAAACTAATTTTCATTGTTCGGTCATAGTAATCTCACTTGGTAAGGAACTCTTACGTGATGTGTATCGAGTTTGTCGAGTCTGCATTCACTGCGCGCTTTCTACATCTACATCTACATACATACTCCGCAATCCACCATACGGTGCGTGGTGGATGGTACCTCGTACCACAACTAGCATCTTCTCTCTCTGTTCCACTCCCAAACAGAACGAGGGAAAAATGACTGCCTCTATGCCTCTGTACGATCTGTATCTTTGTGGTCTTTCCGCGAAATAAAAGTTGGCGGCAGTAAAATTGTACTGGAGTCAGCCTTAAATGCTGGTTCTCTAAATTTCCTCAGTAGCGATTCACGAAAAGAACGCCTCCTTTCCGCCAGAGACTCCCACCCGAGTTCCTGAAGCATTTCCGTAACACTCGCGTGATGATCAAACATACCAGTAACAAATCTAGCAGCCCGCCTCTGAATTGCGTTCTTTATCCAAACTACAATTGTGATACCTTCTCGCAGAAATCCCACCAGGTTTACCTGCTACACTTTGGAGATGCCTTCATGTAATCTCGGTGTTAGAATACGAGACGGTTAAATTGTGGGAACACGGACGCAAACACAGACACTGGGGTAATTAAGGGAACGGTCGTTGCAGCGCCGCCCGGCGCTGTTTTACGCAGCGTGCCGGGGGGAATTAATGTCACGTCAGGCGGCGTGTGGCGGGCGGATCGCGCGCCGTGAACTCGCGCAGGCAGCGGAATGTCGGATACTCCGGCGCGCTTCCCGAGTCTCGGCGCATAGCCAGAGCCAAAGGTTCCCACGGCGTGAATGGGAGCGGCGCGCCGTGTTCCGGCCAGGCTAACGCGCCGCCACTGCACGGCAAGGCACGCGACGCCGCCAGCCCATTGTGCAGGCCGCAGCCACGGGAGACAGCGGGCTGCGCCGCGCCGCCATTCACAGCCACCGCGGTGCGTCTCTGTCACTGCCACAGGCTGGCCACTGTACTGCAGCATCAGCCGAGGCGACGCTTCACGGCACCAGGGAGAAACTACTGCAGTCTAGACATCTGACCTGAGAAAACACGATTCACAGAGTTCACAATACGCAACAACAACAACTGCGAGCCATTATTTTTCAGTGTCGCCAAAATGTAGGCAAACCTTCAGGAAAGTAAAGCACTAGTTCTGTTCACGGCCTGCTTCAACGTCACATCAGTTAGAACTGTCTGAGACGTCCCTCAAAAATCTACAATGGCGGAAAAGATATCTCAACATCTACAATGGAACTAATAAGGAGTTGTGCGATATAAACGAAAGTTGCTTGGCATGTTTCTACAATTATTTATTTTTTTATTTAGTCGTCTCGTTCTCCAAGATCATGGGACATGTAAATACATAAAATAACGACATAAAAGTAATAACATATAAAATGTTTATGAACCCAAATAAGTCAAGCCATAAGTTTAAATAAACGCAGTCAATAATACACTCCTGGAAATGGAAAAAAGAACACATTGACACCGGTGTGTCAGACCCACCATACTTGCTCCGGACACTGCGAGAGGGCTGTACATGCAATGATCACACGCGCGGCACAGCGGACACACCAGGAACCGCGGTGTTGGCCGTTGAATGGCGCTAGCTGCGCAGAATTTGTGCACCGCCGCCGTCAGTGTCAGCCAGTTTGCCGTGGCATACGGAGCTCCATCGCAGTCTTTAACACTGGTAGCATGCCGCGACAGCGTGGACGTGAACCGTATGTGCAGTTGACGGACTTTGAGCGAGGGCGTATAGTGGGCATGCGGGAGGCCGGGTGGACGTACCGCCGAATTGCTCAACACGTGGGGCGTGAAGTCTCCACAGTACATCGATGTTGTCGCCAGTGGTCGGCGGAAGGTGCACGTGCCCGTCGACCTGGGACCGGACCGCAGCGACGCACGGATGCACGCCAAGACCGTAGGATCCTACGCAGTGCCGTAGGGGACCGCACCGCCACTTCCCAGCAAATTAGGGACACTGTTGCTCCTGGGGTATCGGCGAGGACCATTCGCAACCGTCTCCATGAAGCTGGGCTACGGTCCCGCACACCGTTAGGCCGTCTTCCGCTCACGCCCCAACATCGTGCAGCCCGCCTCCAGTGGTGTCGCGACAGGCGTGAATGGACGGACGAATGGAGACGTGTCGTCTTCAGCGATGAGAGTCGCTTCTGCCTTGGTGCCAATGATGGTCGTATGCGTGTTTGGCGCCGTGCAGGTGAGCGCCACAATCAGGACTGCATACGACCGAGGCACACAGGGCCAACACCCGGCATCATGGTGTGGGGAGCGATCTCCTACACTGGCCGTACACCACTGGTGATCGTCGAGGGGACACTGAATAGTGCACGGTGCATCCAAACCGTCATCGAACCCATCGTTCTACCATTCCTAGACCGACAAGGGAACTTGCTGTTCCAACAGGACAATGCACGTCCGCATGTATCCCGTGCCACCCAACGTGCTCTAGAAGGTGTAAGTCAACTACTCTGGCCAGCAAGATCTCCGGATCTGTCCCCCATTGAGCATGTTTGGGACTGGATGAAGCGTCGTCTCACGCGGTCTGCACGTCCAGCACGAACGCTGGTCCAACTGAGGCGCCAGGTGGAAATGGCATGGCAAGCCGTTCCACAGGACTACATCCAGCATCTCTACGATCGTCTCCATGGGAGAATAGCAGCCTGCATTGCTGCGGAAGGTGGATATACACTGTACTAGTGCCGACATTGTGCATGCTCTGTTGCCTGTGTCTATGTGCCTGTGGTTCTGTCAGTGTGATCATGTGATGTATCTGACCCCAGGAATGTGTCAATAAAGTTTCCCCTTCCTGGGACAATGAATTCACGGTGTTCTTATTTCAATTTCCAGGAGTGTATGACATAAGATGGTTCAAATGGCTCTGAACACTATGGGACTTAACCAAAAAAATGGCTCTGAGCACTATGGGACTTAACATCTATGGTCATCAGTCCCCTAGATCTTAGAACTACTTAAACCTAACTAACCTAAGGACAGCACACGACACCCAGCCATCACTAGGCAGAGAAAATCCCTGACCCCGCCGGGAATCGAACCCGGGAAACGGGCGTGGGACTTAACATCTGAGGTCATCAGTCCCCTAGAATTTAGAACTACTTAAACCTAACTAACCTAGGGACATCACACACATCCATGCCCGAGGCAGGATTCGAACCTGCGACCGTAGCGGTCGCGCGGTTTCAGACTGAAGCGCCTAGCACCGCTCGGCCTCACCGGCTGGCATAACATAAGAATCAGCTTAATTTTTCAGGGGACTCCTCAACAGAATAGAAGGAGTGACTCATGAGGAAACTCTTTCGTTTTGATTTGAAAGCGCGTGGATTACTGCTAAGATTCTAGAATTCTTTTGGTAGCTTATTGAAAATGGATGCAGCAGTGTACTGCACGCCTTTCTGCACAAGACTTAAGGAAGCCCGATCCAAATTCAGGTTTGATTTCTGCCGAGTATTAACTGAGTGAAAGCTCGAAATTTTTGGGAATAACATGAAATTCTAACAAGCAACAACAGTAAAGAAAATATACAGGGTGTAAATTTTAAGTTGACAAACCAGAACATATCGAAGAATAAGCTTCACACGAAAAAATGTGTAGAGTACAAAGTTGATTATTTTCGAGGGGACATCTAATGGTGCTAATATTAGCCCGCCACCCCAGCGCTCTGCAGGGTGGGGCGGGAGGCAACTTTAAAATTACAAGTAGAAACCCCCATTTTTATTGCACAATTTATGTTAATCATTTGTTTTGATTCTTGGTAGTTGTCACTGCAATTCAACAAAATCCATGTTCTCATTTTTGCGTGTAAAGTTGTTACGGATAAATAAAAAACACTTATTTACTTCGTAAATTTTGATTCGCTACAGCTAAAGCTCTCCCTCTCTCCCCTTAGTGTGGGGTGTGAGAGAGAGGACTTACAGTTTTACAAATGTTAACCCACATATTAACTTTTTTTTGGGTCAACATTCGTAAAACTAATTCCTCTCTCTCAAACCCCACCCTATGGGGAGAGAGGGAGAGTGTTAGCTTTAGCGAATCAAAATTTACGAAGTAAATAAGTATTTTTTATTTATCCGTAACAACTTAATATGCAAAAATTACAGCGGCAACTACCAAGAATCAAAACAAATGTTTAAGAAAAAATGTACGTAGCTTTTTATGTAGAATTATATTCTGCAATAAAAATGGGGGTTTCCACTTGAAATTTTTAAGTTGCCTTCCACCCTACCTCCAGGGGGCTGGGGTGGTGGGCTAATTTTAGCACCAGCAGATGTCCCCCTCGAAAATAATCAACTTTGTATTCTATATATTTTTTCGTGTGAAGCTTATTCTTCGAGTTATTCTGGTTTGTCAACTTAAAATTTACACCCTGTATATTGAGAGGCCAATGTGAACAGGGGTCGACAAGAGGTTCGCGGACTTACACCATCTATTGCCCGAACTGCCCGTTTCTGAGCCAAAAATATCTTTTTAGAATGGGAAGATTTACTCCAGAATGTAATACCGTAAGACATAAGCGAATGAAAATGGGCAAGTTGACTAGTTTTCGTGTCGAACGATCACTTACTTCAGATACCGTTCGAATAGTCAAAATGGCAGCTTTAAGTCTTTGAACGTGAGCTTCCCATGACGGTTTACTATGTATCTGAACACCTAGAAATTTGAACTGTTCAGTTTCACTAATCGTATGCCCGTCATCTGAGCGATTATCGAGCCAGTTGCGTAAGAGTGGCGCTAGTAGCGCCGCTAAAACGATGCAAATCAGGATTCCTTTAAACACACTCTGTAACGGTCGTAAGCGACAGTTACCTTTGAGTCTGGACGTGGTGAGTTTATGTTAGTCAAGAATGCCTTTAGTCAGAACAACGTTGTGTTATAGGGCTACGAGCAGCTGGATGTTCCTTCAGCGACACTGCAGAAAGACTTGGCAGGAATGTAGCCACTGTAAATGACTGCTGGCAGCGATGTTCACTGCAGTATACGGCCGCAAGAGGACCGAGATCCGCGCAAGCCTCGTATCACTACCGAGAGGGAAGACCGTCGTATCAGGCGTATGACTAGCGTATCGCACTACATGTGAAGGAGCGATTTCAGCGCCAGTTGGCACCATAGTGATAAATCCAAGTATTACAAATCGGTTACCTCAAGGACAGCTCCGAGCCAGACGCCCTGTGGCGTGCATTCCGCTGACCCGAAATCACCGCCCTTTGCGCCTTCAGTGCTGTCAAGTGAGAGCAGAGAGCACATTGGAGGGCAGGGCGTGCTGTGTTTTCTGATGGCAGCTGCTTCTGCTTCGATGCCAGCGATAGCCATGTCTTGATTAGAGGGAATCCAGAAGACTGTTGCCTGCAACAATCCTGTCTGTGTGCTAGACACATTGGACCTACACCTTGAGTTATCCTCAGGGGTGCGATTGGAATGAGAGGGAGAAAACTCTCGTGGCTTTACCACACACCCTGAATGCAAATTTGTACGTCTGTCTGGTGAATCGATCTGATGTGCTGCCGTCCAAGCACAGCGTTCCCAGGGGGGGGGGGGGGGGGGGTATTTTCCAACAGGATAACGCTCGTACACGTAGCGCTATTGTAGCCCAACATGCTCTACAGCGTGTCGACGTGTTGTGTTGGCCATCTCGGTCATCAGATCTGTCTCTAGTCGAGCACATATGGGACATTATTGGTCGACAGCTCCAGCGTCACCCGCAAAGAACATTAAACATCCCTGTATTGACTGACCAAGTGCAACAGGCATGGAATTCCATTCCACAAACTGACATCCAGCACCTGTACCAAACAATTGACGCACCTTTGAGTGCTTGCATTCAACATTCTGGCAGCTACATCGCTTATAAATCTACCAGCGTTTCACATTTGTGGGTGGAGGTTACTGGATGAATTCGAGTACAGTGCTATATTACCCCGCCCGACAAGAAAAATAGTGCATTTACACTATGTATTGGCAGCTTACTACATTTACAAGCAATTTTAGAACACGGAAGGAGACTTGATGTCATGATCGCATGGATAGAAGTGACATAAAATCGACAAAATCACGAAAATTGACGGAAAATACATATAAATTCAAGGAAAGTACACCTCAATATAGGAAAATTGAGGATGTACTTGCTTGTCTTCTGGTTGGTGCAGATGAATTCTTGTGCTTGGGAACGAGTATGCGACAGCAAGAGGAAAACGAGAAAATGGAGACATGGAAGCATCGGGAACCAGGGAAACAGTCGGTTTCTTCGTTGAGGCAGCATCTATTGTATGTCTGTTGAGGTAATAGTGATACACATGAGTTGACTGCTGCCTTTGATGCTTTCCGAGAAAAACAGAGAACCATCTGCCTCTAAACCTACTGGCACCTGCATTAAAGGATCACAGAGAGTGGATGGAGTGATCGGTTGAGATGGAGTTGTAACGAGGTAGGATTTAATGGTAGATTGATGATGTAATCTAGAGAGAGAGGGAGACGTTGCTGCAGGTCATTTGACAATTTTTTCCGATATTCTGAGACATAGCCGGCATTCGACTTGTATTCAAATGCATGTTCTGTGTGTGTCTTAGTGCACAGTCTACTTGTGGTCGTTAACACCAAACCTCTCGGTCATCAGAGGACTTCCATCTCATATGTGATGAAACGTGACCATCCTGCTTTAACACATTCATCTGAACGAATGAAGATTTATGCAATGTACTCCGTTCCTCTGTCGCATCTTGAGTATAAAAACGAGACTTCAGATTCATAATTAAGATGATTTTAAGTTAGCAACAGGTGTCTGTGAGGCACTGTAATCCCTGTGTATACATTTGCTTGACAGATGTCCTATGTACAGAGTCAGTGGCAGTATGACGCGTAATTTCACATGTAATACGCCACTGCTATGCGTTTATCTGTTTCCTTGTAAGAGGTATCCTCCATTACTCATGTGGGCATAATATAAATTCTTAGCCTTGATCAGATGTGAACAATGGATTCTATGCACGTCTGGAAAGCTATATTGTGCATGTAGCACACAGAACCGATGTTTTAAGGATGTATTTTTTTTTCGTTTTACAGTTGGTTACAATAGTTTATCGTAGAGAAACCTGCAAGAAGGATGTATGTCATGTGCTGTAAATATATTTCTTACACAGGAATATTAACAGCGCTGCATTTCCCATGACAAATAGGTCAGAAACTGAAGCGATCTAACATTATAACACGTTTCAAGTGTGAAATCGTGTAGCCTTAGGAGTGCAATTGTTTATATTCTCTCTTATCAGTAGCCTCCTGGTACTGAAGCCAGACGCTAGAACAATACTATAGAATTGATAGCGTAGTTGATCTACATAAAATGCTTCGAACTCCATCCGTCTGGAGCTCCATCATGCATAAAAACCACCCATTTCTTGTTACTCTTAACCATCTGCTATTACATCGCAACACTTTCAAATCTGCTACTATACACCGATAAAGGGCGCTAACCTGTTCGATATGTGCGTATCTAGAGAAATCTTGTGCACTTGGATGGGTGTGGAATCAGAAAGCCCCATTCATTCACGAGACATGGAATGTAGCGGTCTGCTCGTGGTCAGCTGCAGATTAAGTCGGTAATGCTGCTGCAGGATGGATTGGTCAAAGACTGTGCGCATGGATCTTTCGGTCTCCAACTGTATCCTAAGTATGCGAGAATCCCCTGTGACTCCCATGTGCATAGAGACAGATCGTAAATTACACACTATGCTCGAGGTGTTAGAAATATGTGGAGCGCTGTCTGGTTTACTTTGATGATGTATATGCTCGAGAATTAACAATGAATGGATATACTGCCCAGTCATATATCTACATTCGCAGTGGTACTCGCAAAGTAGAAGAGGGGTTGTTTAGCGATGATACTGAAATTGGAAAGCATGCTGTTGCATCATTGCTTGGTGTTCAAATTACTGTAAAATTGTTTAAATTGTTCACACTATCAACTGTGATGCCTATTATTACAGTACATCGACGGTGTCTTTTCCATCCCATCCATCCACGGTACGTTGTTGCTTACCACATAATGATTGATTGACATCACTTGTTTGAGATGGAGAAAGAGTCTTGGTGGAGGGGCAACACTTTTTGGGGGTTGGTAGCATCGAAACAGTGATCATATACATGACTGCAATGTGAGGAATCAGTCGAAACGGAACACAGAGTCGTCAGCTATCCCTTATCTGTGACAGATGAGTTTAAATGTAGAGGTCGTCAATCACCATTGGACATGAGAATGAAAATGCTCCACAACCCTGCCAAACTCTTCCAGTTTCCTTATGTTTTGACTGTCTTTTATTTAAAATCATCCAGTATGTGTGTGTGTGTATGTGTGTGTGTGTGTGTGTGTGTGTGTGTGTGTGTGTGTGTGTGTGTGTGTGCGTGTGTTTATTGTGGTAGCATCAGCAACAACATGATCTACACCATGCCACATTTAGTTTTATGTGAGAGGCAATGGATCAGAACCTGTTAATGTCAGTTTAGAAACTGGCACAGACCTCGAAGCCGTGGTGGTAAAAACAAAATGTATGGCAGTGTACACAGCATGTTACAGCAGAAAAAAAAACAATATTTCAAACAGTGATGCAGGGAGCCTCTCTTGTGACTGACAGTATAGTTTGTAGGATGCAGTCATCCTCCTACAGTACTGACATTGACACCTTACACTGGTCTGTGCAAGTCACCTGCTGCAATTGACCAATACTTGTAGATTTAATAGGATCGCCACATGCACTCGTAGACAGTATTTGTTTTCAATATATGCGAAGAGAGAGATGCGGTAAAAATCTTGTTGAGTTCTCTATCAAATGAAGTTGGCAGAGATTTTATAGTTAGAAATTTTTCTTTGTTGGGTGGTATGGAATAACGATGACAGAATGTTGTGGTGATAGAGATGAGTTGACCCTTAGGGAAGCAGATCTGCTTAGGACTCCAGTACCTGTACGATGTCGAGTGTTCCTAGTTCTACCGATAAGAAACACTACCATAACTGTTCGCCTTTATACTACCTTGTGTTGCAGGAGTGGGTTTGCTCTGGTGCTGACCTTACACATCGTACAATGTTATCAGAGCTACAACAACATGTTCCCATTTGCAATGAAATGTCAAAACATGGTCCTGTCGCACTGACTCAGCTTAGAGTGTTTCTACATGGGCTGCAGAATGTGGTTGATATAGCTGTCTCCCACTTACGCTCAGTTCCGTCTTAAATTGGAACGATCAGATGCACAAAGCCGCAGGGTGGCTGTGCAGAGTCTGACAGTGGTTGAAACATGTGTGGGGACTATCCAAAATTTTACTGTAACAGATGGGTTCGAAAAAGGTGACTCATTTCGAGATATGAGAGTGCCAGAAATATGATTCACTAGTTGCTGTAACCATCAAACGACTTTTCCATAGGCTCCTATGTGGGTATGTGTTTGAACGGAAAGACTTGATTCCAAATCACAGACATCATTTCTACCAGAAAGTCTAACACTAGAGATCTGGGAAGCTACTACACATTTCTTACGACCTCAGTCAGCACACCATCTACTGTTTGTGATTATCAATCAACCTATAACCCAGTGGGTATATCACAGAACCTCTGACGTGACATCAAGGCAGAATGTATTACAAATACTGGAGAAATATCTAGTGGCGGCATGAGCGAGTTGCAAATCCTGGCTTCATACCGCGTTCCTTAGCTGAATAACTTTCTAAATTTGGTGATTTTATTATGAGCGAAAACCCGTTGCGACGTGTAACTGCACTGTTAGTCCAACAGTATACCTTAACTATATTCTATTTAAAAGCGAAAATGGAATGAAAATTCAGTTGGTTTAACGAAAAACTTCTCCTACTATGGATCTCAGATCGTTTTACCACCAGCTCCCTGTTCAAGTTATCACCGAGTCCGGAATTTTCATCGCGCTCTTGTCTGCTCTCCATTGACAATAGCATAATTGAGTAAACGGAGCTATTCTACGTGCGTTCATTCTCGCCAAGAAGCTGTGTGGTTCGCGAAGCAAATACAGCCGACAACCGCCCTGTAGCGTACTGAGAGTGCAGTCACGTTAACACATCAGTGACGATCTGCTGGTGATTTATTTCCAAATGGGCCTGACAATTTTTTACCTTAAACTGAAAATAAGTGACCCAACAATACGACATACATCATGAGTAAAAATACCACCACATTAATACAATGTTGACACCTCACCAAAATGGCGTGCGCAGACCGCCAGGATAAACATGTATACATGACGTTATAGTAGGCAAACTCGCATAGCAAACAATCTCCGGGTAACCTCTGTCTATATTGCAAATTGTTGCTTTCCAGTTTTCATTCATATTTTCAATGCTATACTTCGTACTTTGATCTATTTTGTAGCTCTACTAATATTTATTGACGTTTTTATATATTTCAACAAACCTTTTCACTTGTGTTTTTGATGGGATACTTCTCCATTCAAATAGAAACTAAGAGTTTTAGGAAACTGGAGACAAATAATAACGATGGTACAATATAAACTGACGGGAAAAAATCGCAGCAACGCCAAGGAGTTGTGTGACATAAGCGAAAGTCCGTAGTCGCGTTTCTACATCTGAAAGATGATACTAATCTAATTTCGCACCAGTCGCATAAGAGTAGCGCGAGAGCGCCGCTATGAGGACACAAATCAGGTTTTTTTAAATACATACTATAACGGTCGCGAGCGTTAATTTGAGATTGGTGAGTTGATGTTAGTCTAGAATGTCTTTAAGGCGAGAAAGATGTCATTATCAACACCTCACTGAGTTGGTCACCAAGTCGTGTAATAGGACTACAAGAAGCTGAATGTTCCGACTGCGAGGATGCAGGAAGACTTGGCAGGAACGTAGGCACTGTATATGATTGCTGGCAGTTGTGATTGCTGGCAACTGATTGGCAGTTGTGGTCACGAGAATGTACGGTCGCAAGATGAGCCGACTCTGGACAGCCTCGTCGCATTACCGAGAGCGGAGACCACCTTGCTCGGCGTATGGCTCTGGCGCATCAGCAGCAGCAGTTGGCACCACAGTGACACAACGAGCTGTTACAAATGGGTAATTTCAAGAACAGCTCCGAGATAGACGCCATTTCCGACGGGAGTGACGTCAAGTGAGAGGTCCGCCATGGTCGTGTGTTGCTTACAAGCAAGGCAGTTCGAAGCCTGCACTCAACCTGTTGTAGTGGGACGCGAAATTGAAGCCTCACCCATCCACCAGTGTCAGCCCAGTTTGCAGGTGAACATAAGTTTAATTTAGTTTTGTTTATGTATTTTTTGTAATATTTGTAATGGTTGTGAATTGTCTAAAGTTTGTATTTATTTTTTATGTTTCATGTACGGAGAGGGCGGCGCAACGAACGGAGACAGCATCTTCGCTGCCGGGACCAGAGAGAAAATTGCTGGCCACTATACGTCGCGGGTCGACAGCCAAAGAGTAACAGAAGATCCTGAAACCGAGTTGTTGTGTCGTGTTTCTAAAAATCGAAAAAATAGGAATTTGTAATGGTTTGTACAACAATGACGTCATAGAAAGTTTAATATTGTTGTAAATGTTCAGTTCTGTCTTGTCAAGGCTCAGGTTCACGTCTATATGTAGGAAGATAATAAACTAGTGGATGCTGCAAAAGTTTAAATACGTGTTCCGAGAATTTATTTATGAAGAATTATGTTACGTAATTCATTTGACAAGATTATTGATTTTTGACAGCGTTCATCGCGAGTTTGAGTCTTGAAAGTTTATTCAATGTGGCTCTAATATCTATTAAAGTAGATAACCTGCATTAATATAATTTCTGAGGAGAAACAAAGGACATCTAAATTGAAAAAGTTTACGCAAACCAATTGGACTGAGTGACGTAATTCTGCGCATGCGACTCAAATGATGTTTTAGAGTTTCGTTCAAGAACCATTCAGAGACAATTTAAAAGGAGTTTAAATAATTTTGAAGCGTGTTGTGACTGACGTAGGTGACGAAGTCTGCACATGGTCATATGCCCAAAGAAAATCATTTATACAAAACTTACGTCGTTACACTACACTGTCTCCGTGCTAAACACACTGCACCTACAGCTGGCGTTATCGGAGGTGCGATTTCGTATGACAACACCCCGACTGCAAAATTTTACGTCAGGTTGGTGATTCGATCTGTTGTGCTACCTTTCATGAACAGCATTCCAGCTGGTATTTTACAACAGGATAACACTCGTCCGCATATCATGCTCCACAGTGTGATGATGCGTTTCTTTGGCCTGTTCGATCATCAGATCTGTCTCCAAGCGATCATATATGAAACATCATCGGACGATAACTCCAGCGTCATCCACACCAGCAATAACTGTCCCTATATTGGCCGAACAAGTGCAACAGGCACGAAACTCCATACAATAAACTGATATCCGACGCCAGTAAAACACAACACATTCGTGTTCGCATGCTTGCATTCAACATTCTGACGGTTACATTGGTTACTAATGTACCAGCATTTCACATTTGCAATGGCTTATTTCGCACTTACATTAACCTGTGATCTAGCATTGTCAGTCGTTTAAATATTTTACCTAGAGAAATGTATTCCCAGTATTTCATTATTCTACATTAATTACTTTTCGGTGCTGCAATTCTTTTTCCACCAGTGTAGCAGCGAAGTGCAAGGAGACCTTGTTTATGCCTGGTTGATTCCTGTATGTATGTTTTGTTAGCTAAGGCGTTCTGCGTATGTTGAGGTTCCTGCCTGTGCCGCCAGTACACAGTGACTGGCGTAGACCTGTTTCGAGGCCTCGTGTCTGCTGAGAGGAGACGGACGTGCGTGTAGGGTGCGTGCTGCCTGCAACGCGGTGCGTCGCTGCCCGCCCGCCAGTGCAGCGCCAGCGCCAGCGTCCGTAATGAAAACCGCAGTGCCGTGATTACGGCCACCGCTGTAATCCCGCGATCCCTGCTCCGCAGTCCCGCTCGGCTGCAGCCGCTGTTCCAGGCCAACCTACAAAATGGCCTCCATTCGCGTGCCACCAAAAACTGGCCGAACATGTCATACATACACGGTAAACATGGAGCCACCTAACACGCAGAACACGATTGAAGACTCTTGCATATCGTATGTATTCGTTACTGAGTAACCAGTATTTTACGAGACTCCAAGTACCGTTTTGTTTCTACCTGAAGCGCTTCGTTACTGGCATGATTTCTTCCTTGCTGGCTGAGTCGGTAGTTTTCGTATTCATCTACTTCGCTACGCTCACCGGACTGGGAGGTTCTGAAACATTTAGTTACTCCACGGGCGGATACTTGTATAGGGACTTCCGGTAACGCAACTTTTGGTTTGCTGCGAGAATACTTGGATCACTGAAACCTGAATTATCGGTTTTGCTTTTTGGGGGATTTATAGACTTCCGTATTTGTTTTGATTTCGTATGAATTAAAAGCTGGTTTCATATAATGGTTTTCCTGATTGCGATTTCCTCGATATATTGTGCTCTTTAAATTGCGATGTATACTGCTCCTATTCGTAATGTTGGGTGGAGTGAATGATACCACAATTCTCTTTGTTTCATATATAACACAAGAATGTTTCGTAGCATGGTGTCCTGTGGACTCACATGTAACTGTTAGCGCTTGCGAATCTGTGTGTCAATCGCCTGGTTTAAATGCGTTGTTAAGTATGTTGTTCATATTTTACTTCACCATTGTTCGCATTCGTTCTTCGCACTTCCTCGCATATAATGGAGTACTCAGCAGCTTTCGACAGAGTTTCAGTACATCTTTTCACGGAATGAGTACGTAATCCTGCTCTGAGTGGTATTGCTTCTTGCCGCACATTTCAAAGCAGCGGCCCATCCATAAGCAATTAAAAACATTGTCGTCGAATGCCGTCGAAATCGCGTATTTGAAAGTTCACTGCCATGTCACCTGAAGCGTTGCTGTCGTTCTCCGTTTCAACATTTTAACATGGGCCTTGCACTTGTTATATTTTGGTGTTATGCGAGCTATTGTTATGTGTTCTTTCCCCCACATTCGGGCATCCTCTGTAGTCACCATATTCCTCCAATTCCTTATTTTCGGTGACTCGGAGTATAGAATATGTCTTGCATCTCACAATGTTTCATTTTGATCATGCATTTCGTATCCACCTACATATTTTCATTCCAGTGCAGATAAAAAGATAAATGGTGTCAGTCTGTCGGTGTTATGTTGACGAGACGCGCAACGGATTGATCTGACAAAGTACCATTTGGGCTCGAATGAAACGTCTTGATACGCAGAATACGATGGTGAGGTCGGAATATGTAAGAAATGAAGGTCAGGAGACCATGTCACCATACAATGGGATAAAAAAAACTGAATGTAAATACTCTATAGCGAACCGCTGTAACCCACCTGATCCTCAAAGCAAAATATACACGAAGTAATCCTGAACAAACTCCGAAGTTTTATTGTTGAACATCTCGTTCAACCTGCAGCTATTCGCTGCAAAAGTCTGTGAAGCGTATGACGAAGTGTACTTCCAATTGTTCTGCATGTTTGCGTTTTTTTCTCCACTCCATTCGCATACAGAGCAAGGGAAAAGTGGGTAAATTTCCACGTGCATACAGTAACTAATTTAGTATTGTTTTCGCAGTCCCTACATGACATATATGTAGGAGGCTGTAGTATCTAATTAGATAACTCACCAAATACTAATTCTTGAAACTTTTTAAGCAACCTTTCGCAGGATAGTACGTGTCTGTCCTTAATTGTCTGTCAATTTCAGTTTTTCGGTATCTCTGCATCTACGTTAGTACTCGGCAAGGCACGTCAATTAGTGTGGTGGAGGGTACCTCTGGCACCACTAACTGAGTCCCCCCTTCCCTCCACTCGCAAATGGCGCGAGCCTACAAGCCTCTGTATTACAGTAATTTCTCGAATTTTTTCACCGTCGTCATTTCATGAGATGTATGTGGGAGGAAGTAATATGTTGTCTGATTTCTCGCGGAAAGTACTCTCTCGAAATTTCAATGGAAACCTCTTCGTGACGCACAACGCCACTCTTGTAGCGTCTGCCACTGGAGTTTGTTGAGCATATCTGTCACGTTCCCGCGCTGACTAAACGATCTCCTAACGAAACTCACCGTTCATCAGTCGTTCTTCTGATCTTCTATCAGTCCGACCTGGCAAGAATCATAGACTGGTGAGCAGTGATCAAGAATCGGTCGGACAAGCGCCTTGTAGGCTACATTTTCTTACGTTAATTACTATGAATCTTAGTATGACGTATGTTTTTCGTGATACTGATTTTATGTGGTCATTCCACTTAAGGTCGATCTGCGAGCAATTTGTCATCATTAGTGTAGTTGTACTGTACTGTATTTATTTTCCTATATACGTGCAATATCTTACATTTATTTACGTTCAGGGTCAACTGCCAAAGACTGCGCCTTTCATCAGTCTTTTGTAGGTCTAGGTCATTTTGCAAATCAGTACTGTCTTCTGGCGTTGCTACTTTCTTATAAATAACCGCATCATCTGCGAACAATCTTAAAAAGCTTCCGACGTTTCCTACTGGATATTAATATACACAATAATATTATCTTGCAACTCTTCCATCTGGTCCGTGTTTGCATAGAAAAACAGTAATACCACAAATTGAGTCCGCCTTGATGCAAAATACCGTGTTATTTGTTTATTTCTTTATTATCCCAAACTAGTTTCGGCGACAAATATCACCATCATCAGCGTTTTTTTAAATCTAAAACATGCAGACATTGTATGGTTGTACAAACACAGTAAAACATCCAGAATGAGATTTTCACCCTGCAGCGGAGTGTGCACTCATATGAAACTTCCCAGCAGATTAAAACTGTGTGCCCGACCGAGACTCGAACTCGGGACCTTTGCGTTTCGCGGGCAAGTGCTCTACCATCCTTTTTTATATATTTTTTTAATTTATTTTTTTTATTTTGACCACTTTTTATTATAAGAGTGTGGAGACAAGGCGGGCAGGGGTCGAAACCCGAGGTCTGGCCGCGATGTCTCCCCCCTCCCGTCCCTGAATCACTCCCTCAAAGTAGCTTTTTGATTTATTTTATTTATTTATTTATTTTTTTTTTGCCAGGAAAAGGGTAAATGAAAAAAAGATCTTTATTGGTACAAACTTAAATACAACAGAAATGCCATCCTTCCGGCGAAAATATCACGAGACAATATACTCGTACAAGGCGAGGAATTTTTTTTATTTCTTTTAATTTTTTTTTATGAAGATGGTGTAGGGAAAAAAAGAATAATAAGTCTGATGTAATCTAAGAGGTGTGAAGCAATATACAGTGGAGTGAGGGAAAGACCAGTGTTGTCTGGGGTAGTGCATTAAAGAAAGGAGGCGCGTGTCCATGCGCCTATTCCACTGTGGGTTACAATGTAGAAAGTAGTGCGGGGAGTCTCAGATGTCAGCAGGGGGGGGCGGGAGTGCTGTCGGCGTGTGGCACCATCCAACTGAGCGGGGGTGAAGTAAAGATCGCGTGTAGGTAATTGGCGAAGAAGGCGCGGTAGCGCGGTTGCTGTTCGACTTCACTGTGGGCGGTTTGTAAGTACTGCCAGAAATCAAGGCGTGATTTGTCGCCACCATTATACATGTAGGTGATCGTCCATCCCTTGACCCATACAATCGCATGATTTTCGGAGGCGGGGAAATAAGTATTCTCAGGATGGATAAAAGTCCGTGGGTCAATCGAGTCCGGCGGAACGCGGAGGTAACAGGCAACGAACTGTCGGGCAAGTTTCCAGACATCACTGGTGGCAGTACAAGTCAGTTGATGGACATCGTCATCCACGAGGTGGCAAATGGAACAAAGTGGAGAGTCCTGTAGTCCGATGGCGTGAAGGCGATGATTTGTGGCGAATTTTTCATTTGCGACTTGGTACCATGTTGCTCGGACGTTGGAGGGAAGAAAAGGCTGGTGGATGTGACGCCAAACCGTTGGCCACCGCGTGGACGGATGTCTCAGTTCGATATTGTTGCTGGATATGGAACGAAGGAGAGGGGTGTAAAAATCTTTAGGTCGAGGAGAACGCGTGGTCGGTAAGTGTGTGTGAGCATAACTGAAGTCGACGATGAAATCAGAAATGTGCGTCAAATGGTGCTTGATGTGTCCTACTGGTACTGGTGGTGTTATGGTCGCGGGCACAAGAATTTCCAGCAAGCTGCGCGTAAGGGAGGTGCCCCTGTGCCACTGCTTGTGCATGGTGGACATGTACAAGGACGCCGCTCGGAGTCGCACATTGACAAGGCCGAGGCCTCCTGCTCGCGGGGGAAGGGTGAGCGTGTCGCAGCGGACCTTAAAGATCGTACCGGCCGTAAGGAAGTATCCAAGGGCAGCCTGGAGGCTGCGTCCAATAGTTGATGGCAGCGGGAGGACCTGTGCGATGTGGACCATTCTGGCCACCACATGTTGATTGAGGTACTGGACACGTTGTAAAGAATCGAGTCGTCGGAGAAGATTTTGTCGCACCGTCGTGCGGATAGTTTGGAGTGCACGCCGAAAATTGATGGCAGCGGAGCGGTGCACGGTGGAGGTGAAAATGATACCAAGATATCGTAGGTGTTGTACACACGGGAGAGGTGCTAAGTCTTCGTGTGAGAGGCCGCGTCCAATGGGCATCGCCGCGGATTTAGCCACATTCATGTTACTGCCCGCTGCAGTGCCGTACGTTGATATCAAATCAAGTACCGTGTGTGTTTCACTCCGTGAGCGGATCAAGAGGAGGAGGTCGTCCGCATACGCACGACATCGAAAACTGTGCTGTCGCAAAGTGAGACCAGAAAGGTGGCTCGTCAGACTCCCGATGAGTGGCTGCAGGCTTATGGCATACAGTAGGGTCGAAAGTGGGCAGCCTTGCCGTACGGAACGCCGGATCGCCACTGGTCCCGCCACACGGCCGTTAACCTGAATCAGAGATTCGGCGGTGCCGTACAGGCGCCGGATCACGTCGATGAAGGCTGGTGGAAAACCCATGCGGTTCATCACTGAGAACAGAAAAAGATGCCGCAATTTGTCGAATGCGCTGTCAAAATCAATGGCAACCACTGCGGCGCGGAGTCTGCACGCCGCTGCCAGTGCAATTAAATCGCGACATTCTCCTGTGGCCGTTTGTATAATAACTGAGCCGCCCGGAGTTGTCTGTTCCGGGGATAGAATGCTAGGCAGGATCTTGCGGCATCGCGTTGCCAGTAGGCGTGTAAAAATTTTACAGTCTGCGTTAAGCAGAGTCAGGGGACGGTAATGTGCTGTCGTCACACCTGGTGTCGGTTTGTGGATGGGTATAATAATTCCCGTGACGAAGGACGGCGGTACGGCGTTCCCTATCGTCAGCAGTTCATGAAACATCGTTGTCCACCGTGGTGCCATCAGTGTGAAGAAAGCGCGATAAAATTCTATCGGCAATCCGTCGACACCAGGTGACTTATTCAGAGCACTTTTTTGATTGCATCGTGGATTTCGTCACGCGTAATGGGCTCCAGCAACTCGTCCGCTTCGTCGCTGGTGAGGGTGCGAGTTACGTGTGGTAACACAGACTCCTCAGCGTGGTTGTTGGTAGTCTCCTCCTGGTACATTGTGCGGTAGTGGTCGACAAAGGCACTGACGATTTCGGCCTGGCAAGTGACGTGCTGGCCGCGACAGGTGGTGATCTCGGTGATGAGTTGTTGTCGTCGATGTTTCCTATCGGAGGCGATATGATGCATAGTCGGATGTTCTTGTTCCGCCGAATCTTGACGTCGGGTTCGCACCATAGCCCCCTGCAGTCTACGGCGTGTCAAAGTTACAATTTGCGCCTTAATCCTGCTGCGTTCCCTCTGGGTGTCGGGGGTGGGCGGTTGGGCGTCCAGGTCGCGGAGAACGGCGTAGAAATAGTCGGTAGTGTGCCGGCGCCACATAGCAACTTCCTTTCCATACTGAATCAAAGTACGTCGAATGGCAGGTTTGGCACATTCTAGCCACCAGGTCAAGGTCGTGCAGTATTTAGGTAAGCGACGTTCACAGGTGGCCCATGTTTCGGTAACACGTTGAAGACATTCGGGATCATGAAGATGGGAGGTGTTTAGCTTCCACGGTGCACGACTACGCCAGACCACTTGCTTGGGGAAGAGAATGTTGCAGATGTAGGCACAGTGGTCCGAAAAGGCCAGGGGCCAAAGTTCTGCACCTTGGACTGCAGGTGTGAGTTCCCGAGAGACGTAAATTCTATCAAGGCGGCTCGCGGAGTGACTCGTCTGGTAAGTATGTCCAGGCGCGTCGCCGTGCCGAACTTCCCAAGTGTCGCGGAGCAACAGATCTCGGACGACAAGACGCAGCTCTTGACAGGTGTTGTAGTGGGGCACTTGATCTTTAGGGTGCAAGACACAATTAAAATCACCCCCAAGCAAGTAATGGTCGCAGCGTCCAAGAAACAAAGGAGCGATTTCTTCTGAATAGAAGAGGGCCCTGTCGCGTCTGCGGGTGGAGCCTGACGGAGCGTAAATGTTGATGATGCGCGTCCCCATGACGGTGACGGCCATGCCTCTGGCAGATGGATGGTATGTGATATCGGCCACTGGAATGCCTTCTCTGGCGTAGATGGCTACGCCGCGTCCCAAGTGGTCACCAGGAGAAGGATAAGTGTTATATCCCGCGACGTCTGGTAGTGTGGCTAGGTGTACTTCCTGTAGTAGTGCGATATCGACGTCCGACGCCCATATCATCTCTCGCAGCAGTTGAAGTTTCACGGGTGAGCTAATGGTGTTAGTGTTGATCGTCGCTATTCGGTAGGTTTGGAGCCGTAACCCGCCGTGGAGGGGAACTCCACCGGCGGAGGATGAAGAGGGACGAGGCAACGGTGAGTCGTGCCGTACGCCACCTGACGGCATTATCAGCGGCGTAACGATGCTTCCGTCTGGGGTAACTCTGTCCCCAGCGTGTGGTCCGGCTCCTCATCGACGTCCTCACTCCACACCATTGAAGGCGTTGTCGTTGTGATGGTCGTACGTTCCACTTCGGTCGTAGGGGCAGAGGACGTCTCGGCGGCAGTCGCATCTGTGGAGTCCATTGGTTCAGGAGCACCTGAGCGAGCCAGTAGAGTAGGCATCGAGGTATCCACAGTCGGCGTCATGTTGTCGTCATTCATATCGTCGTGTAGGTTCTCCGAGGCCTCGTCGGGTCGGACGGCCTCTGGAGCATCGGGGGGTGGTGATCCGTCTCGTTCCGAGACCGTACGGCGCCTCCTCTTGCGCCTCTTAGGTGAACGTTGTTTGCGGGTTCGTCCCTCCGTGTCGGAAGACGGGAGGGAGTCGCGTCGCTCTGAGAGGAAGATCGTCGCGGGAACGTCAAATGAAGGGGCGTCCATATGTTCAGGCGGATGGGTGTCGGAAGTCGTCGCTGTTGGTAGTGGCGCCGGAGTAGCGTCAGGCTTTGAGCGCGACGCGTCGGCCCCAGCGGTATCCGTAGCAGCTGGAAGGGTCACCGGTGCATGGTCCGATGGGCGGCGGCCGGTGGGAGGAGAACAGAGCGCCGATGCGTAGGTGATCGGTAAAACCGTCGTCGGAGCCGGAGGTGCCACGGTAGCGGCTGGCAATTGGGTGATTCGTCGCTGAAGACACTCAGATCTGAGGTAGCCTTCTTTGCCGCACCCGGAACAGGTCTTGGGTTGGCCGTCGTATATGACAACCGCGCGGCACCCGCTAATTTGCAGGTAAGATGGCACGTGGCGATGGAGGTCGATGGTGATCTGCCGTACACCGTTAAGAACGGGGTACGTTTGGAATTGCGCCCAGCGTTCGGCAGTGTGGCCATGTACAGTGCCATAGGGGCGGAAAGCCGCGATAACGTCTTCCGCTGGAAGCTCGAACGGGAGTTCGAAAACTCGTATGGTGCGCATTCCTAATCCGGCATGGTCGACAGTGACCGCTCCGACATTGCCGTCGGCGTGGCAAAAGCGTAATCCATGGTTGGTGTCACGAAGTATTCTTTCACATACCGCGTCATTGACGACTTTGACGTACACAGTACTGCTTAATATGGACAAATGGATGCCCAAGATGTCAGAAGCTGGGATCTTAGCAACGTCGCGTAGGAAGCGTTCCACTTCCAAGGCCTTTGGTCGTGCGTAGTCGTTGCAGAAGTTGAAACGTAAAGTTGATTTTCGAAAACGGTTGGCCATGATTCTAGTGCACGTAAGCGACACGTAAGTAACGGCCGCTGAAATGTAAACAACAGCGAGCGCGCGCGCTCCGCAGGCGGAAATAACAACACGTCCGCACTGCACGGCGGCGAAAGCCGGACTGGCCATCTGAGCTACCGAAGCACGACTCACGTTCGGAACTCACAACTTTACTTCTAGCAGTACCTCGTCTCCTACCTTCCAAACTTTGCAGAAGCTCTCCTGCGAACCTTGCAGAACTAGCACTCCTGAAAGAAAGGATATTGCGGAGACATGGCTTAGCCACAGCCTGGGGGATGTTTCCAGAATGAGATTTTCACTCTGCAGCGGAGTGTGCGCTGATATGAAACTTCCTAGAAGATTAAAACTGTGTGCCCGACCGAGACACGAACTCGGGACCTTTGCCTTTCGTGGACAAGTGCTCTACCATCTGAGCTATCGAAGCACGACTCACGTTCGGTACTCACAGCTTTACTTCTGCCAGTACCTCGTCTCCTACCTTCCAAACTTTAGAGAAGCTCTCCTGCGAACCTTGCAGAACTAGCACTCCTGAGAGAAAGGATATTGCGGAGGTAAGAGACGAGGTACTGGCAGAAGTAAAGCTGTCAGTACCGTACCTGAGTCGTGCTTCGGTAGCTCAGATGGTAGAGCACTTGCCCGCGAAAGGCAAAGGTCCCGAGTTCGAGTCTCGGTCGGGCACACAGTTTTAATCTGCTAGGAAGTTTCACAGTAAAACAATATTACATTTTTACAAATCGTCTTTGGAAATATAGTTTTATATTGATACTGTCATACTACCATATTTATTGTATGCTACAGCATGTTTTAAGCTATTATTGGCGCTGTTTGTGACATATTTTCTGTGCTCTTTTTTCTGTTGCCGTCTTTATTACTTAGCGAACATCATGTCATCTGCAACCATGTGAGCGGCTGTTAGTAAACAAATATTCAAAGGTGAACTTCGTATGTCAGCAGTATGTACTTGGGGTTGTGGTAGTGTTGTGGAAACCAGTTATTTTCTAAACATTCTGCGTGGTGTCTGTTTGTTCTATATCGTGTCTCTCTACCACTTGACATGACATGTAGAATTCATAAGAGTTCAGTGAGACTAGCGATGATATAACCAAATACTTAATGATTTCAGCGTCAGCTCCACTGCACTCCCTGTAAAAGAATCTTAATACTAATTAAATTTAGTGGAAGAGGTTCAAGGCTTTCCTATTTTCAGTTAGCTGGTAAAATAATGTAGAAAAAGCAGTTAAGTTTACCATTGGAAATTTTATTCTACTCACAAAATATTGTTTATAAATTGCACTATTGATAAAAGGAAATGTTTTAATACAGGATGGTAAAAACCAACTGCGTTCAACAAAAATGTGAACGAATATTCCCTGAATGGGTTTCCAAGTCTATACATGATTGTAGGATGACCTATGCCACACCACATCTATAATCTAGGTTTAAATTAATTCACAAGAGAGAAAACTATCAAAATGGTCTACAGTGACCCTCAATTATCTTTAATTACGTATCTAACTTGTCGTAAATTACAGTGGCTGATGTGGCTTCTCAATAACTATATAACAGAAAAATCATCGTGTTTCAGATTTTTACTTCAAGTGGAAAACGTGAACACCATGAGCTTTAATTGACGATCGACACTAGCATTACGTAAAGGGGATGTAACAGATGAGAGTTCTGCAGTTCTGAGTGAAGCCTTATGCGCTCAAAAATGCGGCATCGCGTGCGTTCATTACCTTGTCAGTGTTCGTCAGGGGGCGGCGGCCGGCGCAGCTCCGATCAGCTCGCCCTCTCGGAAGCGACTCTGAAGCAACTCTCTCCTAACTTCTCATTACTACAATTTATCGAAGTTGGTTTAAAAAAACTATCTGGCTGTGTTTTCATCTGACCAATCAGGGTCTCAATGTTAACCTTAAGCTCCGCCTACAAAAATTCTGTCTATTCAATGAGAAACGTTATACTTTTCGTGGTGGGGCAATGTTTTTAAAGTTTGCAACGTAACAGAGACGCGAAAAAGTCTCACGCTAAAACTTACAGCTGGTGTGGTCCTTTTAGCGTTATCGTAAGATCTATACTGTTCTTCTGGAGGGCTCTATCTTTTAACGTGGGCCTGATGTAACAGAGACGCGAAAAAGTCTCACGCTAAAACTTGCGGGTGGTGTGGCCCTTTTTGTGTTATCGTAAGATCTATACTGTTCTTCTGGAGGGCTCTAGCTTTTAACATGGGCTGGAGGGTGGTCCTAACGCAACAGAGACGCGCAAAAGTCTCACGCTAAAAACTTGCGGGTGGTGTGGTCGTAGCGGTTAGCTGGCGACGTGGGTGTCAGTCACTTATCGTAGGGCCTTCTCGCTTAACACGGTTCTGCTCTCGGCTTCTGTTCTCGTTTCTCCCCTCGGAACTGCGTCTGTCTCATGGTGGGAAGGTGTGACATGCATTTAGGCATTCTTGTGTTAGTCTGTGGTATTCCATTTGCTCACTCGTTACTCGTATTACTTTGGTTAATTTAATGTCACATTTTATTTGGAGCTATGTGACATACTACTGGATTTGCTTATCATGTCAGGGTTTTCATGGAAGGTGTTGGATTTGCCTGACACCTTACAATTTTGCTGTGTATTTAGGTGCTTCTTGGTTATTCGTGTGCTCACGTTCGTTGGCTGGTATGTGGCTGCTTTTTACATAGAAAAACAAAACTTTTGCACTTTTTTTCTGATCCAGAATATTACGCCATCTTGCTGTTCACGTGTGTCGCGAGAGGCGTATCGCAAGTGGCGAGAAAGGCTATGAAAAACTGTAGCGCGAATTACGACGACTTCTGTTCATTACTTATGTCTCTGTGTGTGATGCGGAAGTGGTTCTTTTGCGTGTGTGTGCTTTCTGTTGCTTTACCTAGCAAAAATCTAACTGTGACATCACATTTACCGTACTGAGCAGGGCGTCAGTCAGTGCCAATACATATGACTTATTTTGTTCTCCTTAGCGCTCTGAAATCTTGTGATTCTCAAACGCGATTTTTTAAAGATTTTTTTGACAAATGGATAGTAAGGGGTATTGTATCTTATGAACAAAAAGTTTATTTTGGTTGTTAATGCATTGCAAAAATTTGTATGAAAATCTTTGGACTTAATCAATTCAATTAATATTAATTAATATTAATTCAATTTACATTAGAAAACTGCTTAAATATATGCAACAATCAACTATTAGACATAAAAACTATGGGTACAAGTGAAAGTATACATACAGATCGTCGAAGAATATAGTCCCAATGCTACATAGAAAAAAAAATGTCACTGTATTGTTCTGATGAAATAAAAAGTCGCCCATTCGACGGTGTCGGGTATATTAATATGTTACAACGCATTCTAAAGACATTCTAGTTTAAAAGACCATAAACAGATACTGGAAACATGCAGACAGAAGAGCAAATAATAGGCAAAGGGCATATGATGTGCAGAACAGAAGCAGAAAATCAACTTCCTCATGATGTTTCACTGCCAACTAACGTAGCTCGACAAACCTTGAACCACATGAAGAAAGAACTGCTACAGTGTACTGCAAAATGTAACTGAAAGAAATACGAAGTGAGATGAACAGAAATGACAGTTTTATTCAAAGAGAATAATTACACTGTAGTCGCTGCGATCTATAATACTCCCCTGGACATTACAACTGGTAGGATATAATTCTTAATAGCATGTGTGAATATCGCGGGCAACGTTGCATGTCTTGCAACATACTCGCAAGCTGGTCGCAAGTGGGGTAAGAAGTTCTTGTGACAGGGTGTGCCATTGCTTCACCAGTTAACAAGTGCTGGATAGGCCTCGGTGCATGTGGACGTGCTGCTATAATCTGCCAACGCAACCCTGGACATTACAACTGGTAGGATATAATTCTTAATAGCATGTGTGAATATCGCGGGCAACGTTGCATGTCTTGCAACATACTCGCAAGCTGGTCGCAAGTGGGGTAAGAAGTTCTTGTGACAGGGTGTGCCATTGCTTCACCAGTTAACAAGTGCTGGATAGGCCTCGGTGCATGTGGACGTGCTGCTATAAATCTGCCAACGCAACCCAAACGTAATCGACGGGATTTAAGTCGGGGAAATGGGGAAGTCAGTCCATTCGCCGAATATCCTCTCATTTCAAGAGCTCCTCCACCTTTCGATGCCCCATCCAGTTCGATCGTTATATGGATCAGTTTTCAACTATAAATGACCGTTGTTGGCAATCGGACTCGTAATTACGATGGGCGGACATTCGTGTGCAGTAAGTTGATTTCAGTAATCGCTCTAAGCACTACAGAGCCAAGCCGTTACCACACAATCCTTAATTTTGAATAATTGGAACCTATATAGTAACCTGGCAAGCAAGCTAGGGGTGGGGGGTGGGGGGGGGGGGAGCACACAATGTAAGTCATAATCACTCTGAAATGACGACATACACTGCATATGGACAATATGGATCCTACGCATGCATTACTTTCGTTACCGCAACAAAAGACACTTTCGTCAGTACAGAATAAATCTATTTCAGGGCCGGCCGCGGTGGTCTAGCGGTTCTGGCGCTGCAGTCCGGAACCGCGGGACTGCTACGGCCGCAGGTTCGAATCCTGCCTCGGGCATGGGTGTGTGTGATGTCCTTAGGTTCGTTAGGTTTAAGTATTTCTAAGTTCTAGGGGACTTAGGACCTAAGATGTTGAGTCCCATAGTGCTCAGAGCCATTCTATTTCAGGATGAGACGCCTTTATGTAAAATAACACTGAAACGTTGCGTGAAAAGATACTGCCAAGTATTGAAGATGCATAGCTACTATGATGGGGTTATTTGTAGTTTTTTAACTAATAAACACCTTTCTTTAACACTATCTTTGCACAGAATTGACCACTGACTGAAAATGAATTTTTACACCGCCCTGGTGGAGGAATGGCACACTCTACCAGAAGAACTCATCACCAACCTTCCGACCAGCATGGCTGCACGTTGCAGAACACACACTGCTGTCTGTGGCGATCAAGCAACGTATGAAGAACTGTGTCACGCCTGTCGCAGTGTCCATGGGACCTTCATAAATCGCGCTAACATCAGTGTAATTTTGTCATCAAACAAATATGTCATTTCTGTTCACCTCATTGCATATTTCTTTTAGTTACCTTGTGTACTACAGTGTGGCAGTTCTTTCTATGTGTGGTGAAAGATTCATTGATCTGAGACATCGTTCAGAAGTTATATTTGTCCTTAAGTTTTGCACACGAGTGTACATGCTATAGTCGGATATAGGGAGTTTACTTATATCCGGTGAGCTAAAAATAATTGGATGTCGCGTGTACACTGTGTAAGGACTCAAGAGGTTAGGAAACTTACGTTCGGCAATGACATTCAGGTCCTAGAATTATGAAGAAGATCGAAGGGAGCAGAGCAATCCGTCTTGTTAAACGAGCTAATAGCGGGTTACTGTGTTCAATAACAAAACCGTCAACTCGGCTGTACACCGTAGATAATGGTGACAATCACAATATCGGTAACCTCACTGCTAAATTCTTTCCACTGTAACGTAAAAGCGCTGTACTAAATAGTAAGCCAGTAACTCAGCCGTAAAAGAGTGCGAGCCATATTCATAAAAGCAAAAGCTGTAAATGGAACAGTACGGAATGCATCATAACACCAACGGCCATTACGACCGCCGTGCAGGCTCTACACCTGCTGATCTCCGTATTGGAGACGAGGCGGCATTGCGTATTCCGCACGCTCTGCCGGCATGCACGGCGGTGTTAGTCTCGCGCTAATAGGCGCTTCCCGGCTGCTGAATGGCTGCTTCCTCAGCGGTAGCTGGTAAGAGGGAGCCTTCACCCTTTGGTGTGGCGCGGTCGCCTTGCGCGGTATCCCTGGGGAGCCGCTATTAACTCGCGCTCTCATTAACCCCGCTGCTCTGTTCCCCGGCGTTAAGATTTTATCGCTAAATGGCTTACGCATTAATTGCAGCCCACGGCTATGCGTGTCTGGTATCCGGACAGCCTGTTAAGGTTGCGGGGCACGTCAAGACAGACAGCACTGAGGAGACCACCTGGATCACTGCAAAGAGAGGATCTCTGCGCAACCGGTGTTCCTCAACAAACGGCTATCCGACCTTCAGACCGTGAACACAATTCATCCTATCTGCCACCAAAGTCATGAGGAAGAATTTTTTTTATACCATAAAGGCCTTAGGTACCAAATCATAGCATAATGAAAGAACAGTCCAAAATCCTGAAGGATTGGGCCAAGTACGAAAGAGTATATTGTCTTAGCTACCTACATCACAACCCATACGTCTTATAGGGTAATCTGAAATGCTGGACGTAACCATTTTTTAAGCTTTTTTATTGGCCGTTTGAGTATACTCCATGCTGCCATTCACTTAAATAAATCCGAATGACACACACTTGATACGGATCACCAACCAAAGTGGTAAAACAAATCCTAATAATAATGGTATAAAAACGAAGGATGAAACAACTTGCCGGCCGGGGTGGCCGACCGGTTCTAGGTGCTACAGTCTGGAACCGCGCGACCACTACGGTCGCAGGTTCGAATCCTGCCTCGGGCAGGGATGTGTGTGATGTCCTTAGGTTAGTTAGGTTTAAGTAGTTCTAAGTTATAGGGGACTGATGACTTCAGAAGTTAAGTCCCATAGTGCTCAGTGCCATTTGAACCATTTTTTGAAATAACTTGAAATAACGTACTGAGATTACCGAAAATCTTGCCAAGTAGTTCATATATCTCTATTTGCATCCGTTAACAAGGAGCAACGTTCTTTGTAAAACACGGTCGTTAATGTCTGTTTAGATGTTGGTAACTGGTATTTCTTACTCAAGAAAGAAGGAAGATTGGGTTTAAAGTCCCGTAGAAATCGTGGTCATTAGGGAAAAGTACATGCTCGGATTATTTCAAGGACGGGGAAGGAAATCAGCCGTGCCCTTTCACTGGAACCATCTCAGAATTTGGAATTATCCCAGCATTTGCCTGGAGTGATATATGGAAATCAAGAAAACTTAAATTCGGATGGCCGGAGGCGATTAAAAAATTTCTTACGAATTTGTTATTAATTTTGACATGATTTCGCACTGGTACAAGCACCAAGAAGATTTGTGGACTGTGTTTTCCACATCACAGCAGTCACAAAATGGAGATGGTGTTATGCTTACGTGGCGTAAGTGATGTGCACAGCGGCAGTGGCTCAACTGCAAATTTCAGAGTAGGCTACACTTGAGTCCACAGTACCAAGGTCTGGTTGTTATTTGCATTTAGTATTTTCGGTTAGTCGACTGTGAAGCCCGTTATTCTTCGTCCTACTTATTCCGAATCCACATCCCGTGAATCAGTAACATGTCCTTCACTGACGTATGTATACCCATACACACGCACATAAAAAAAAATGTTTTTCATCACCCCAGTTCCCAGAACCCCTGAAGACAGACGTTGACTGTGTACATTGTATCACAGACACAGTCCCTTTGACTGTTACGAGCTGTCAATAAACCTGCCCAGAGATGTAAAAAACCATGCATGAGTAGCACCTATTAGACGAAGGGGGACCCACAGCAGATCAGTCGCAGTATTCCACCAGAAAGGAGGTACACGGCTCTTGTTGTCTGTAGTTCAACCATGCCTAGACGGTCAGTACCGCGATTCGATCGCGTCCGCACTGTTACTTTGTGCCAAGAAGGGCTTTCAACAAGGGAAGTGTCCAGGTGTCTCGGAGTGAAACAAAGCCATGTTGTTCGGACATGGAGGAGAGACAGAGACACAGTAACTGTCGATGCCATGCCTCCCTCAGGCCGCCCAAGGGCTGCTACTGCAGTGGATGACCACTACCTATGGATTATGGCTCGGAGGAATCCTGACAGCAACGCCACCTTGTTGAATAATGCTTTTCGTGCAGCCACAGGACGTGGTGTTACACAAACTGTGCGCGATAGGCTACATGATGAGCAACTTCACTCCCGACGACAATGGCGAGTTCCGTCCTTGCAACCACACCATGCAGCGCGGTACGGATGGCCCCAACAACATGTCGAATAGACCGCTCAGGATTGGAATCACGTTCTCTTCACCGATGCGTGTCGCATATGCCTTCAACCAGAAAATCGTTGGAGACGTGTTTGGAGACAACCCGGTCAGGCTGAACGCCTGAGACACACTGTCCAACCAGTGCCGGAAGGTGAAGGTTCCCTGAGGTTTTGGAGTGGCATTATGTGGAGCCGACGTACGCCGCTGGTGGTCATGGAAAGCGCCGTAACGGCTGTACGATACGTGAATGCCATCCTCCGACCGATAGTGCAACTATATCGAAAGCATAATGGCGAGGTATTCGTCTTCATGGGCGTCAATTCAGGCCCCATCGTGCACATCTTGTGATTGACTTCCTTCTGATTACGACGTCGCTCGACTAGAGTGGCCAGCAGGTTCTCCACACATGAACCATATCTAACATGCCTCAGATAGACTGAAAAGGGATGTTTATGGACGATATGGCCCAGCAACCACTACGCCACTACGCTGGACTGCCGTTGAGGAGTGGGACAATCTGGACCAACAGTGGCTTGATGAACTTGTGCATGGTGTGCCACGACGAAACCAGGCATGCATCAATGCAAGAGGATGTGGTACTCGGTGTTAGAGATACCAGTGTGCACAGAAATCTGGACCATCTTTGAAGGTCTCGCTGTATGGTGGTACAACATGCAATGTGTGGTTTTCATGAGCAGTAAAAAGGGTGGGAATGATGTTTATGTTGATCTCTATTTCAATTTTCTGTACAGGTTCCGGAACTGTCGTAACCGAGGTGATGCAAAACTTTTTTGATGTGTGTATTATTAAAACGGATGTACGTATATGCAGTATGTATGTGTATATGTTCGTACACTGAAGTGCTACAGAAATTAGTATAGGCATGTGTCTTCAAATAGAGAGATATGTAAACACGCAGAATACGGCGCTGCGGTAGGCAATATCTGTATGATAGAACAAGTGTCTGGCACATGGATACCCTACAAATCACATTTAAGCGCCTAAGCGCCTGGCAGAGGGTACATCAAACCACCTTCACAATTATCTATTATTCCAATCTCGTACAGCGCGCGTAAAGAACGAACACCTATATCTTTTCGTACTAGCTCTGATTTCCCATATTTTATCATGCTGATCGTTTCTCCGTATCTAGGTCGGCGTGAACAAAATATTTTCGCATTCGGAGGAGAAAGTTGGTGATTGTGATTTTGTGAGAAGATTCTCCGCAACGAGAAACACCTTTGTTTTAATATGTCCTTCGCAAATCCTGTATCATTTCAGTGACAATCTCTCACCTACTTCGCGATAATACAAAACGAGCTGCCCTTGTTTGAACATTTTCGATGTACTCCGTCAATCCTATCTGGTAGGGATGCAATACCACGCAGCAGTATTCTAAAAGAGGACGGACATGGGTAGTGCATGCAGTCTCCGTAGTAGATCTGTTACGTTTCCTAAGTGTCCTGCCAATGAAATGCAGTCTTTCATTAGCCTTCCCCACAATATTTTCTATGTGTTCCTTCCAATTTAAGTTCTTCGTCATTGTAATTCCTAGGTATTTAGTTGAATTTACGGCCTTTAGATTTAAATGGTTTACTGTGCAACCGACGTTTAACGGATTCCTTTTAGCACTCATGTGGATTATATCATACTTTTCGTTACTTAGGGTCAATTGCCAAGTTTTGCACCGACAGATATCTTTTCTAAATAATTTTGCGATTTGTTTTGATCTTCTGATGACTTTACTAGTCGATAAACGACAGCGTCATCTCCAAACAACCTAAGACGACTGCTCAGTTTGTCTCCCAAATCATTTATATAGATAAGAAACAGCAAAGGGCCTATAACACTACCTTGGGGAACACCATAAATCACTTCTGTTTCTCTCGATGACTTTCCGTCAATTACTACGAACTGCGACCTCTCTGACAGAGAATCACAAATCCAGTCACATAACTGAGACGATATTCCATAAGCACGCAATTTCACTACAAGTCGCTTGTGTGGTACAGTGTCAAAGCCTTCCGGAAATCCAGAAATACGGAATCAGTTTGAAATCCCTTGTTAATAGTACTCAACACTTCATGCGAGTAAAGACCTAGTTCTGTTTCACAAGCACGATGCTTTCTAAATCCGTGTTGACAATGTGTCAATAGACCGTTTCCTTCGAGGCAATTCATAATGTTCGAACACAATATATGTTCCAAAATCCTGCTGCATTTTGACGTTAATGATATGGGCCTGTAATTTAGTGAATTACTCCTATTACCTTTCTTGAATATTGGTGTGACCTGTGCAACTTTCCAGTCTTTGGATACGGATCTTTCGTCAAGCAAACGGTGGTATATGATTGTTAGGTACGGAGCTAATCCATCAGCACACTCTGAAATGAGCCTAACTGGTATACAGTCTCGACCAGAAGAGTTGCTTTTATTGATTCACTACTCCAGGGGTATCTACTTCTACGTTACTCATGGCAGCTGTTATTCATTCGAATTGTGGAATATTTACTTCTTCTTCTTTTGTGAAGGCATTTCGGAAGGCTGTGCTTAGTAAATCTGCTTTGGCAGCACTGTCTTCGATAGTATCTCCATTCCTATCGCACAGAGAAGGCACTGATTGTATCTTGCCGCCAGTATACTTTACATACTATCAGAATGTCTTTGGATTTTCTACCAGGTTTCGAGAGAAAATTTCGTTGTGGAAACTACTATAAGCATCTCACATTGAAGTCCGAGCTAAATTTCGAGCTTCTGTAAAAGTTTGCCAATCTTGGAGATTAACTTCTGTTTAATTTTGGCATGTTTGTTTCGTTGTTTCTGCAACAGTGTTCTGACTCGTTTTGTGCACTAAAGAGGATCAGCTCCGTCGTTTGTTAATTTATTTGGTATAAATCTCTCAACTGCTGCCGATACTAATTCCTTTAATTCAAGCCACATCTGGTGTACGCTTACATTGTTAATTTCAAAGGAGTGGAGACTGTCTCTCAGGAAGACATCAAGTGAAGTTTCATCAGCGTTTCTGAAAATTTATATTTTTTGATTACTTTTGTAGGATTTGGGGCTACACTATTCAGTCTCGCAACGACAACAATATGTTTACTAATCCCTGTATCCGTTTTGATGCTCGTTATTAACTCAGGATTATTTGTTGTTAAGAGGTCAAGTCTGTTTTCGCAACCGTTTACTGTTCGCATGGGCTCATGAAGTAACTGCTCGAAGTACGAGGGTTGTTCGGAAAGTAAGGAATGATCGGTAGCGAAATGGAAACCACAGTGGAAATCAAAACTGTTTTCTTTGCACATTTAGCTACACCTTCCAGGTACTTCTCTACATAGTCGCTGCTCCGACTTACACATTTGTCGGAGCGTTATACCGAATTTCCAACACCATCGTCATAGATGGCAACCGTCTTTGCTATCCGATAATTCTCTACGCTGGTCTATAGCGCGCAGCCTGCGCCCAAGTGTTGTCTTCGTATCCAGCGTTTCGAGTGAACAGAGATGATACCCAGGACGCGCCAATTAGGGCTGTGGGATAGGAGATCGAACACTTCTCATCGCAAAGGCTGCAGGAGCGTCTCCACTGCCCCTGCAGAGAGTGTCAGAAATTTCCACGAAGAGGGAAGTGCGTGGCAGTTTTGTTAGGTGGGCTACAGTCATTAAGGCGAAGCCTCTCAGCGCGCCCTCCTACTTGGCGGGAGACCTTTACTCATTCACAGTGCCCTCACAACTGAAAAGAGCATCTTGATGCGATCGACGGGCATTCTAGAGACACTGCCCAAAATGTCTGTGAAAAGTCTTGTCGGATTTTTACAGTGGTTTCTATTTCGCGACCGATCGTTCCTCACTTTCCGAATAGCCCTCGTAATTTTCATGCGTTTAGCACAATTTCGGATGATGTTTTACGCGTGCCTCCTGAATTAAACATGTATTTTCGCCAACATATCGACTGTAAATTAAAGTCGTCACCAGCTGTTGCTGTGTGAACCGGGTACATGTTCGAAATCACGCTCAGGTTTCTTTGAAACTTTCAACAACTGTAACAACTGTATCATCTTAATTGGGAGGTCGGTAAAATAATCCAATTATTGTTTTATTCTGTTTACTAACAATGACCCCTGCCCATGCTATCTCACTGGAAGTATCTACTTCAATTTCGCGACACGATAAATTACTTCTAACGGCAACAAACAGGCCACCGCCAACAGTGTTTAGCCTATCCTATCGGAACACCGTTAGGTTCGTCGCAAAAATTTCAGTTGAACTTATCTGCTTGAGCCAGATTTCAGTAGCTATGAAGATTTGAGCATCAGTATCTTCTATTACCGATTGGAGCTCTGGTACGTTCCTAAACTACGGCATTTTATAACTGTTATACCGATGCTTCCTAATGTAAGTTTTCCCTGTATTCAGCCTGCACACTTTGTGACTGAAGCCCAACCTAAAATACCGCCCAGTCCACGCCTCACAGCTCCTGCTATCCGTGTACCTGTACCCTGTGTGTAGTAGAGTCCGAACGTATTCAGCGGAACCCTAAACCCAACCACCCTATGTCGCAAGTCGAGAAATCTGCAGCCTACACAGTCGTAGAACCGTCTACGCCTCTGATTTACACCCTCCAATTGGCTCTCTACCAGGGGTCCGCAATCGGCCCCGTCGACTACGTTGCAAAGGGTCAGCTCTGCTTTCATCTTGCAAGCTAGACTGGCAGCCTTTGCCACTTCTTTTAGCTGCTCGAAACCAGAGAGAATCTCTTCTGATCCAAAGTGACACACACCATTGGTACCGACGTATCCACCACCTGGAGTTGGCTGCACCCTGTGCTGTTCATGGCAACTGGATGGACCCATTATGCACATAGAGTGCATATTGGCTTTCTTCCGCTTATTGGCTGCCATGTCCCTAGGGGTCCCCATAGCGCACCTAACGTTGGAGCTTCCAACTATTAATAATCCCAGCCCCTGTGATTGTCGGGATTTTGCAGGCTGAGAGGTTTCTTTTGAAACGGGGCAGGCAACGACATCTGGCTGTGTGACAGTGTCAACCACATACAGCAACTGGAACCTGTTTATCAGACTAACCAGGGAGACTACGCGTGGCCCCCTGGGAAGTCTTTCGTCGCCTGCTACGCCCTGGAGCGACCTCCCACTCGACTTCAGGTGAGGGGTCAATCTCAATGCAAGCAGTAATTGGACTAGCCATCGGTGAGAACCGATCGGAGGATTTGGACGTGCTGGACGTCCGTTGGGTCCCGAAGACATCATAGCCTGGAACTGAGAGCGAAGTGTCACCAACTCGGCTCGCATCCGCACACACAGATCACAGTGTTAGATCTGTTACTGCCGCTACAATCGCAGGTTATCAAGGTTTAAGTGAGTTTGCACGCGGTGTTACAGTCGGCGCACGAGCGATGGGACGCAGGATCTACGCGGTAGTGTTGAAGTGGGGGTTTCTCCGTACGACTGTTTCACGAGTGCACCGTGGATATAAGGAATCCCGTAAAACATCAATTCTTCAACATCTGTGCCGCCGGAAACAGATCCTGCAAGAACGGTACCAACGAGAATTGAAGAGAATCGTTCAACGTGACAGTAGTGCACCCCTTCCGCATATTGCTGAAGACTTCAATGCTGGACCACCCAAGTGTCAGCGTGAGAACCATTCAACGATACATCATCGATATGGGTTTTCGGAACAGAAGGCCCACTCGCGTACCCTTGATGACTGCATCAAATAAAGCTTTACGCCTCACCTGGGCCCATCAGCACCGACATTGGGTTGTTGATGACTGGAAACATGTTGCCTGGTCGGACGAATCTCGTTTCAAATTGTATCGAGTGGACGGAGACATCTTCATGAGTCTACGGACTGTGCATGTCAGAAGGGGACTGTTCAGGCTGATGGAGGCGCTGTAATGATGTGGGGCGTGTGCAGCTGGAGTGATATGGGACCCCTGGTGTATCTAATTACTACTCTGACAGGTGACACGTACGTAAGCGTTCTGTCTGATCACCTGCACCTATCCATTTGCATTGTACATTCCAACAGACTTGAGCAATTCTAGCAGGACAATGCGACACCCCACACGTCCAGAATTGCTACATAGTGGTTCCAGAAACACTCTTCTTAGTTTAAAGACTTCCGTTCACCACCAAACAGCCCAGGCTAATTGAGTATATTTGGGATGCCTTGCAACATGCTGTTCAGAAGAGATCTGCGCCCCCTCGTACTCTTACGGATTTTTGGACAACCGTGCAGGATTCATGGCGCGAAATCCCTCCAGAACTACCTCAGACCTTAGTCGAGTCCATGTCACACTGTGTTGCGCCACTTGTGCATGCTCGAGAGGGCCCTTCACGATATTAGGCAGTGGTACCAGTTTCTTTTGCTCTTCAGAGTATATTACGCACGTATGTTCCACATATCCTACTACACCAACGGACCTATTTAAAGCGATCTTGGTACATACATCACTTACGGTCTGGATAGAATCGCTGTGGCGGTAAGAACGTACTCTATGTGATCAAAAGTATCCGGACACCTGACTGAAAATGACTTACAAGTTCATGGCACCTTCATTTGGTAATGCTGGAATTCAGTATGGTGTTGGCCCACACTTAGCCTTGATGACAGTTTCCACTCTCGCAGGCATACGTTCAAATAGGCGCTGGAAGGTTTATTGGGGAACGGCAGCATATTTTTCACGGGGTGCTACACTGAGGAGAAGTATCGATGTTAGTCGGTGAGGCCTGGCACGAAATCGGCGTTCAAAAACATCACAAAGGTGTTCTGTAGGATTGAGGTCAGGACTCTGTGTAGACCAGTTCCTTGCAGGGATGTTACTGTTGTGTAACCACTCCGCCACAGGCCGTGCATTGTGAACAGGTTGTCGATCGTGTTGAAAGAGGCAGTCGTCATCCCCGAATTGCTCTTCAACAGTGGGAAGCAAGAAGGTGGATATCAATGTAGTTCTGTGCTGTGATACTGCCACGCAAAACAACAACGGGTGCAAGCCCCCTCCATGAAAAACGCGACCACGCCTTAACCCACCGCCTCCGAATTTTGCTGTTGGCACTACACACGCTGGCAGATGATGTTCACCGTGCATTCGCCATACCCACAGGCTGCCATCGGATCGCCACATTGTGTATCGTGAATTGTCACTCCACACAACGTTTTTCCACTGTACAATCGTCCAATGTTTAAGCTCCTTACCAATCGAGGCGTCGTTTGGCATTTACCGGCCGCTCGACCATGAAATCCAAGTTTTCTCACCTCCGGCCGAAGTTTCGTAGTACTTGCAGTGGATCCTGATGCAGTTAGGAATTGCTGTGTGATGGTCTGGATAGATGTCTGCCTATTACACATTACGACCCACTTCAAATGTTGGCGGTCTCTGTCACTCAACAGAGGAGGTCGGCCTTTACGCTTTAGTGCTGTACATGCCCTTTCAAGTTTACATTTGACTATCAAATCGCAAACAGTCGACTTACGGATGCTTAGGAGTGTGAAAATCTCGCCTACAGACGTATGACACAAGTGATAGAAAATCTCCTGACTACGTTCGAAGTCCGTGAGTTCCGCAGAGAGCCTCATTCTGCTCTCTCCCCATGTCTAATGACTACTGAGGTCGCTGATATGGAGTACCTGGCAGTAGGTGGCAGGAAAATGCACCTCGTATGAAAAACAGATGTTTTTGGGGGTGTCCGGATACTTTTGAACACATAGTGTATGAAAGGGGCAGGGGTGGGGATGAAAAAGTAGTGTAGCTCACTACGCGCGAATTCGTTGATTTTATTCATTGAGTGTTGGAAAACGAGAACACTTAGTGACTCGCAAAAAACTTTCTAGATAATTTTACACCGTTATGGAACTTTTTTTCACTGAAAACCCCCACGAAATGATGAAAGTAATAAAATATGTGCTTATTATATTTTCGCTTTTTATGCTGTAACATTGCCGTATTAATCATAACACTTCAATTGATTCTTCCTTCACTACTAATTGTGTTCACGAAGCATTTTTCAGACAGTATCCACATACACCACTGAATGTACCTGCAAAATTAGATTGACGAGCCAAAACATAATGACCATCTGCTTATTAGCTTGTTTGTCCATCTTTAAAACGAAATAAATCACTGATTCTGCGTATCAAGGAACCGGCAGTTTATTGGTAGATTTGTGGAGATATGTAACATTAGATGTCTACGCACAGGTCGTGTAATTCGCGTAAATAACGAACCGCTGACTTGAGTACGCGGTGATGGTGCCCGATAGCCACCCAGACGGGTTCCATAGGATTTACATCAGGCGAATTTGGTTGCCAATACATCAGCTTGAGTTCACTATAATGCTCCTCAAAAAACTATATTACTGGAAGATAACTTTGGCGACCGGGAAGACATCAAGCATGAAGGGATGCGGGTGATTCTCAGCTGTCTGCATGTCTTCGATTACCACCATAGGTCACATGGAAGTGCCGGAGAATGTCTCCCATAGCATAAATCTGCTCCCACTAGCCTGCGACCGTAGCGCTGTACGTTTCGAGCCGCTGTTCACTTCGATGACGGCGTTTGTGGCGTAGCAAATTTGTGATTCATCCGAACAGCCTACACGCTTCCATTGATCGAAGGTCGAATCCCTATGGTCCCGTGCTCATTGCAATCGTAGTTGATCAAGTCATAGGTCAACATGTGAACACTTAGGTGTGGTCTGCTGTGGAGCTCCATGTTCAACAATGTACGATGAACGGTGTGATATGAAATGCTTGTGCGTGCACCAGCATTGTGCCTATTCGGCATAAGGGCACAGATCATCATATGTAATACTTTACATGGCAGACAAGCCTTCGAACCCCACGTTCCGTGAAGAGTCGTGGACATCCAGCCATTAGTGCCTAGTGGTAGTTTCACTGTCCTTCTGCCTCTTTTCGTAGACGCTCACGACAGTAGCACGTGAACATTCGATCAGTTTCGCCGTTTTCGAGATACTCTGCTTAATACCAATCTCCTTAATACCAATCTGCCCAAGTTTCATTTAAGTAGGTAAGGAGAATGTAGAAACATATCAAGAAAATCGTTTTCATGATGTACTATGAACTCCGAGTCCACTCCCAAGCAGCTCTTCGACGAGGTCGGTCGTTTGCAGGACATAGGAAGGTTTTCATGCGAATCAGAGTAGTCTTAGTCGCAGCACGCTCTGGACTTCATTACTTTGAATCTAGACGTCACCAAGAAACACATCATTAGAATCCGACTGCACTTCTAGAACAGCCACACCAGGGTCATGATCGCTGCGTGACAAACGCCCTGCGGCTGTTACGTTAAGCAAAGCGCTGACGTGTCAGCGCTCACGCGTTCGCGCTCTCGTTTCCTCGTTTAAGTCTCTTTCATAGCTCACTGATTATGTGTGTATCTTTTCTCGAGTGGTTCTCTCTAAATAATGCAAATATTTTTCATGGATAATTTGCTGGGGCCAGTTGTATTCCAGAATTGTGGCGCCATTTCGTGAAGGCTGTCTGGCCTTTTTCACAGCTCTTGAGAGCAGTATACAAATTTAATTCAACTTGCAGTGTGCTACTTCTGTATGCCTCCCGCCGTCCTTACAGAACTTAATCACGCTTCAAATGAAACAGCTTTCCTCATCTGTGAGGTCCAGTCCTAAAAGTCAAGGTGGCAGGCAGTATTACAGGAAAGCTACATTTATCTGTGGAATTGCAAGAAGGAATAGCCGAGCTGGAGTACCCGATCTTTTCTTCTAATTAATCCATTCACGAAGAGTGACGATTCAGCCAGGTACTTCCCTCCAAGGCTTGACTAATCTGCACTGTCTGAAGCATTCACTGCTATTGCAAGGCGCTAAAGAGGAATGTGTTTGTCCTTGTGGAGGTCTGTCTACATCTACAGGTAGTTACATACTCCGCAAGCTACCCTATGATGCGTGGCGGAGGTTAATTTATACTATTTCCTCACCTCTTCCACTCGCAAATAGAGGAAAAAACGACTACCTATATGCCTCCGTACGGGCCCTAATTTCTATTATTTTCTTCGTCCCTACGCGAAACTTACGTTGGCCCCAGTAGAGTCGTTCTGCAGCCACCTTCAAATGCTGATTCACTAAATTTTCTCAACAGTGTTTCGAGGAAAAAAAGTTGTCTTCCCTCCGGGGATAGCCATTTGGGTTTGACGAAGCATCTCCCTAATACTTCCGTGTTCGTTCCCTAGATCCAATCTTGTGGGGAAGCCAAACCCTCGAGCAGTAGTGAAGAATGGGTTGCACTAGTGTTCTACAAGCGATCTCATGTATAGAGGAACTACACAGTCTTAGAAATCACCCAATAAATCGAGATAGATTATACGCATTCCGTACTGCTGTACTTACGTGTCATTGCCATTTCATATCATTTTGCAATCATACTCCTAGATTATAATCGATGTGGCTGTACCAAGCAGCAGAGTACTAAAGCTGTATTCGAAGACCAGCTAAGTGGCGCGGCATTCCCCGCATATTTATTTAACGCTTTGCCACAGAATTTCAATGCCTGGAAATTACTCTTGATTTATATCGCTTATATGTGTACGACGTTTGATTGTTGACAAGAACGAAGAGCTTCTTTGCTTCACCATCATGGGAGAGAGCAACATAAATGACTGCGAAAAGCGACTGTCGTTGAGGTTCACGCTCGCAAAACGCAGCGTCTCGTGCCTTGTTTATGGTAATGGAATAACGTAAGCTCATCGACAATTTTAAAAATTAAAAGTGAAATGCTAAATTGTCAAGTGGGATTCAGGGTGTGGGAACTCGCTCACCTGCGCAATTTCCGTCAGAATTCTATGATATTCCAGCAAGTCTCGCTTCACGATCTTCATTGGATTCCTGAGACTATTTAGTCTTCAGTCTTTTAGCTATTCTGGTGTATTCAGAAAGACACGACCGTTATCTATGCATTTCTATTCATAAATAATCCGAAATGAAAATGCAGTGAGTATGCACCCAAACCACAAAGCAAACTTAAAATCCGTTTTTCCTAGAAGAGAATGTAAATAAAACCTATCGAAAGATGTTCTTAATGCAGATAGCAAAATCAGGAAGTCCGTGTACCCTACCCAAGCAAAATTGCTGTCAGTTTGCAATTATAGAGATGACATCGTGAAGCTTAATTCTTCCACTGACGTAAACTTCCGAAAATACATCTGTCAGTTGAGAGGATTTAACACGACCATCTGTTGCTTCTTTGGTGTGCTACAAAATTAGTAGCGGCATCTATTGGTTCTTAGGTGTGCCACACCACGATGATAAACATTCGTACTACTAAGATGAGCAGACGGTTTTAGATACAAACTAAATCACTACATCTACTACTTCCGTGAACCAGTTTTCATGAAATAGAACCTGTACGTTGCTCCAATCTACGCTCAAGTTACCTGTAGAAAACCCATGAAAATGCATCTGTTAGTTTTGGAAATTAGTGTTCAAACAGAAAGGCACGGGAGTTTTATGACAAAACTTAAATTGAAGGTAAAGGCGGGAGGAAGGAAAGGGTAGGGAAGGAACTGATTATATCAGATGCTCCAGGACTTTGTGCGGAATCAGCGGTGACGATTGAAAATGTGTGCCGCACAGGAATTCGAAACCACGATCTCCTGCTGACCAGGCAGTTCCGTTAATTACTGCGCCACCTGAACACAGTATTTATGGCAACTGCGGCGACTGCCTCGGTTCGTGCCTCGGCCGACCCACACTCCGCGCCTTGCGGCACCTATCGGCAGTCCCCGTCCACGTCATCCAGCTCGCTACTTTGAGACTCCCGCAGGGGGTCGAAGGTGACGGTGCATCAGCACTGAAGGTGACGGATTCATTGCCCATCTAGGGGAATCAATTATATAAACGCGTGGCGTCCGTTCCTTCAGCCAGGTCCGAAACAACAGACACCATGCATTTATATAAAAAATGTAAATGTCGGTATCAATTTTTCCGTGATCTGATTATGATGAAACAGAGCCTCTAGGTAGCCCAATGCTACGCTCAACTTACCTGTGAAAACCAAATGAAAATTCGTCTGGTAATTTTGGAAATTATGAGGTTAAGTCAATTATTATCCCCAATTTAGATATGTTTTTGTTTATTTTGGTAGTACTGTCGCTTTTCGTTGATGACGCATGCTCTGTTTATTTGTTGCTATATCTTTGCAATATTAAAGCTCCAAGGTTAGTTTCATTGTCGCTGCCGTGCTGTTAATCACGGCTGCTCCGCTTTCTATTTGCACCAAAGAAGAGCAACTTTCAGTGATTCGTTTTTTGTGGTCTTCGACCAAGACTTTCGGTACAGTACAGGAACAGTGTTTTGCCACAACGGAGTGTCTACGACTGGATTGAAAAATTCCGAAATGGTCGCACAAGTGTTACGCACGATGAGGGAGCCGGACGACCGTTTACCGCCACAAATGAAGAAACCATTGAGCGTTCACGTGAAATGATTCTCTCAGATAGACGATTAACTATTGACGAAGTGGCACATCGTCTGCAAATTAGTCACGGTTCTGCCTACGAAATCATCCACAACAGACTTCAGTTTCATAAAGTTTGTGCGAGATGGGTCCCAAAACAACTCAGACAGTTGCATAAACAAACACGCTTGGACATTTGCAAATAACATTTGGGTCGCTATGGTAACAAAGGGGACAGCTTCTTAGAAAGGATCATTACTGGTGACGAAACATAGATCTATCATTACAAGCCGGAGAGTAAACGACAGAATATGGAATGGAAACATCCAAATTCGCCGTGCAAGAAAAAATTCAAGACCCAACCGTCCGCAGGAAAACTGATGCTTACGGTTTTTTGGGACGCACGAGGTCCATTACTGGAGCATTATGGGGAAAGGGGCACAACAATAAATACTGTACGTTACTGTCAGATACTTACTGCCAGGCTAAAGCCTGCAATTTGAAGTAAACGCCGAGGATTTCTGTCATAAGGTGTTGAGTTGTTGCACGACAATGCCCGCCCGCATACTGCTGTCCACATTTCTGAAATGCTCCAGGAACTCAAATTTGAAGTACTGAATCATCCTCCATATAGTCCCTATCTTGCCCCTTGTGACTATCGCTTATTTGGTCCACTCAAACAGGCATTAAGGAACCGTAGATTTGCCTCGGACGAAGAAATGAAAGGAGCGGGGCATTCCTGGCTCGCAGTTCAAGCGAGAACCTTCTTTTATGAGGGCATCAGGAAGCTTGTACAACGATGTACCAAGTACGTTGAAACGCAAGGAGACTATGTCGAAAAATAATGTTCTTGTAAGTTTCCTATTACAATAAAATACCATAACTACTTTGCGGATAATAGTTGACTTACCATCGTAGATTGTTCAAACAGATAAAAAGACACGACGGTTTCATGGTTTCATTATTGATGCAGATTGTGGGCAATATTTTTTTCATATTTATCAGGAGAAACTTACGTTTTTCTACATTTAGGGCAAGCTTCCATCCATCGAACAAACGAGAAAATTTGTCCCTCAACGACGACACCTTCCCACACATCACAGTGTCATCACTAAACAGCAGTAGATTGTTGCCCACCTGCCCCTCACACGTCATTCTGGAGTTAACGTTGGACATGAGGTCTTAAATCACTCAATACCCGTTATGTGATAAACACAGAGTCCGCCAGAAAAATGTATGCGCACTTTAAGGAAGGAAACATATTACTTATGTGTTTATTTTACATTTAATAATTGATCATGCATGTTCTACAACCTTCAGTTTAGCACATGGTTACTTTAAAATGTTCCAAATGTTCACCGTTGGCGGCTATACACAACAGAACGGCGAGCAATCGCAGCAACTACGTCAGTCGAAGTTACAATGGAAATCGCTGCACATGTCGCTGTAATCAGCTGGCGAAGTTCCTCCAGTGTGCGTGGCTTACGTGGATAGATTTTATCTTTCACAGTTCCCCACAAGTTAAAGTCCATAGGTGTTAGATATGGCGACCGTGGAGGGAACTGAAAGGGGCCCAGTTCATCCAATCCAATGCCCCGGAAAACTGTCGCCCAGGGAAGCTCGTACGGCCAGACAGTAGTGTGGTGGCGCCCCGTCTTGTTCGTAGAAGACCTCTTCATCGGCTCCATAAAGCGCACATATACGTGGAAAAACTGATGTGCGTAACATTTTCAGGTACACTTCTCTAGTGACAGTAGCATTAAAGAAATAGGCCCCTACAAAGCCTAGATGATAGTCCACGCCATACATGAACCCCTGGTAGATTGACAGCTTTATCCACATAAAAACATGCGGATCTTCCAGTGCCCAGTACATGATGTTATGCCGATTCACGGTTCCATAAAGTTTAAGTTGTGTCTCGCTACTCCACACTACCTTCGTCACAAACTGTTCGTCTTCAGTTACCATTTGCTGATAAGATTCGCAAAATTGCATTCGGTGATCAGGACCGTCATCATTAATCGCTTGCAGTAATCGTCGAATGTAAACTTTCCACTTAGCAGCTTTCATAATTGTTCGTACACTTGTACTGCTAACTCCCAATTCACGTGCACATTGCGTAGCAGACTTACGTAGATAATTAACAAACGTTTCCAGTACAAGAGCCGACAAAGCAGGACTTGTAGCTGTACACTGTCTCCCTGATTTTCTTTTGTGAATATCACAAATCGTTCCACTCAATTCAAACTTGTCAATGATGCGTTTAATTGTCAGGCGGGTTTGCGGTTCTGTTTCAAACTCCTACCTCCACTGAAGTTGTATTTCAACGGCATTATCAAACTTGAAAAACCACTTCACAATACATTTTCGTTGCTCAGTGTCAAGTGTGGTCCAGCTATCTCGTTTTCTACATCTACATCCATGCTCCGCAAGCCACCTGATGGTGTGTGGCGGAGGGTACTTTGAGCACCTCTATCGGTTCTCCCTTCTATTCCAGTTCGTGGAAAGAAAGATTGTCGGTATGCCTCTGTGTGGGCTCTAGTCTCTCTGATTTTATCCTCATGGTTTCTACTCGAGATATACGTAGGAGGGAGCAATATACTGCTTGACTCCTCGGTGAAGGTATATTCTCGAAACTTCAACAAAATCCCATACCGAGCTACTGGGCGTCTATCCCGCAGAGTATTCCACTGGAGTTTATCTATCATCTCCGTAACGCTTTCGCGATTTCTAAATGATCCTCTAATGAAGCGCGCTGCTCTCCGTTGGATCTTCTCTATCTCTTCTATCAACCCTATCTGGTACGGATCCCACACTGGTGAGCAATATTCAAGCAGTGGGCCAACAAGTGTACTGTAACCTACTTCCTTTGTTTTCGGATTGCATTTCCTTAGGATTCTTTCAATGAATCTCAGTCTGGCATCTGCTTTACCGACGATCAACTTTATATGATCATTCCATTTTAAATCACTCCCAATGGCTACTCCCAGATAATTTATGGAATTAACTGCTTCCAGTTTCTGACCTGCTATATTGTAGCTAAATGATAAAGGATCTTTCTTTCTATGTATTCGCAGCACATTACTCTTTTCTCAATACCGAGATGAAAGTAGTAACATCTGTTGACCCAAAGAACATACTAGAACACACTCGTAACTCAAATCGAACGACATTATTGGTATCTCAATAGAGCCTGACGCAGAGTGTATGCATTTTTCGGGCGATCTGTATGTCCACAAAGATTGATAAATATTGGCGCCTTGCTTGATGGTGTAACACTTTCCATTTCTGCCTGCGTAGTTTCTATAGTTTTGTGATACGATGCTGAAAATGGCCTGTGGCCGGTGCGTCACCATGACGAAATGAAGTTAATGCGTGGCGTTACGCTCGGTAACTCATAAACGAAGCGTGAACGCGGCGCCAGTAATTCGCGCAAATGAAAAAGCGATCTGTAAGCGAGCGGCGCAAAGCGGCGCGTGTGTTGCCTTTCAGCCCCGTGTGACGGCCGGATTAAAAGGGCCGCCCCCGGCCGGCCAGGGGGCCGCGCCGCCGCGCCAGCAGCGGCTTAGAGCCCGCGCTTCACGCTGCGCCGCCAAATTCCCGCTGGCGCCAGTTCGCCCGCCCGCGGGCGCGCTCTGGATTTTATCTTAATGCGATCGCGCCGCTCCGCGCTGAGTCGCGGCAGGTTACGCGCAGCGTGCGCCGAAAATACGCAGTCGCGCCGTTTCGTTTCGCCTCTGGCGAATTTTCAGTAATAGATATTAATGGCGGTAACGGGGAGGAGTGCGGGAGGGGAAAGAGGTAAGAAATTAAAAACTGCGCCGCAACGAAGCCTGCGGATGGTCGCTGTACATTTTGTCTTTGTTAGCGCAATCCTAGAGTCGCTCTTCGTGATAAAAAATACTCCGTTAATTAAACGCTTTGCTGTTTTAAAGACGATTCTTCGGGAACGGGAACCGGGCACTGTGGACGGAGGAAACACCAGGGGAATGCTCTGCCTTTTTTACTTTTGGAGATGAAGTCCTTGTTACCGTAATTCTCTACACTCGTTGAAAGCAAACGACAGTCTCCCCTCTATGGCCATAGTCTTTAATTTTTGATACTACTCATGTAACCAACACTCGCGTCGTACAACCAATCCATAAACGTTTGGTTGTTGTACTATGTAGTACACTATTGCAAAGCAATAACAAATTTGGACGAGAAACGCAGAGACGCCCGTTTTGTTCTCTAATTGCACCAGTTCTCGCAGAGATTGGTGGAGAATTCAGCTTCAGGCAAGAGGTTGGATCTGTTTCAGTAGACAAGAGAAATAGAGTAAAAAATAAGTAAAAAATTAAATTAAATAAAAAACAGGATCCACCAGAGACCCCAAAATCTTAATATGTTGGCCCCTCCATCAACTTTATTGTCAGCGACTAGGTTGGGAAATCTGTGAAGCTTACATATTCGCGTACTTCCATATTAGCTTTTGCCTGGCGCATGTGCTTAGGAAAAGAAAAAGAAAAAGAAAAAAAATTTAAAGCAGTCACATAGGTAGAGGAGGAAAATAGTATAAAAGCTACTCCAGACTGATATATGGGGGAGTTCACTAGTTAATAGGAATCTATGCAGCCCATGTCATATGGATAGCTTGTAGAACGACGGTGGAAGTCATCATAATTCGACACAAGAGCCTATTTGTCTCTTTTGAACGTACAGTGTGAACATAACGAAATATTAGTGCTAATATACGATTTTCCTTTCCCTCCCTCTAACGGGATGGCTGATTTAAAGAGGACAAGGACGTTTCCCTCCCTGCCCTTTCACAGTCTGAGCTCGTGCTTCCTCTCTGCTGGTCTCGACTCTAATGAGAAGTATCGTAGTAAAGATACAAGTAATTATAGGTATACAGGGTGGTCGGAAATCCCCGTTACAAACTTGTAGTACATGTAGAGGGTAGCGAGTACAGATCATTTTGAATAGGAGCCCATGTCCGGAATCGTATCGTTCTACGACAGATTCAGTTCACATGCGTACCTCGTCAACGTCTGCTTAGGGCAAGACAAACGTCTCAGAGTTCCCTGTCCTGGTATGGAACAGGGTAGACACGATGACGTGTACTACGTCAAACGATCCCCAGATGTCACTTACTGTCCGCTTTGCTGTGAGACCGAGTCAAAACCTGTGCATCACCGACAGAGGAAACAAGGCGCAGTACACGTTTTCGGAATACACAGACATGCTCCTTGCGTATGGCGAAGCTGGAGGTAACGGAAGAGCTGCTAGTCGGCTGTATCACGAACGTTTTCCACACCTTCACACTCCATCGCACAAAGTATTTGCCCAAGTTGCACAACGGCTACGAGAAACGGGTACCTTCACCTTGAGGAGGCAGGACTGTGGTGCTCCACGGCGACGCCGCACTCCCGAATTTGAAGAAGATGTACTGCGTCGCATTAAAGTAGCCCGTCAACGAGTTTGCGAACAATTGCACGTGCAATGGCTGTTAGTCACAGTACTGTCTTGAACGTCCTGCATGAGCAACAATTACACCCGTACCACTTACAAAGGGCACACGCTATGGGTCCAGCAGACTCTCCACAACGCGTCGCCTTCTGCACATGGTTCCTGCACCGTTGCATCGACGCGCCCCTGTTTCCACGCCTGGGCGGACGAAAACCCTCATGCCACGCATGTTCAGGGATTTCAAGACAGGTTTGTAATTAACGTGTGGGCAGGTATTCTGGCCGGCCATGTGATTGGACCATACCTCCTTCCATCCAAGCTCACGGGTCCCGCATACTTAGTCTTCCTACGACACGTAATGGACCCGTTCTTGGAAGCTGTGCCATTGAATGTCCGTCAGGAAATGTGGTTTCAGCATGATGGAGCACCACCTCACTTTTCACTGGCTGTCCAAGGACATCTCAACAGACGGCATGGTGAAAGACGGATAGGCCGTGGTTGTCGAACAGCGTGGCCGCCACGATCGCCGGATTTAACACCTATGGACTACTTCTTGTGGGGTCGTATGAAGAGCCTAATTTATGAGATACCTGTAGAGACAGAGAAACATCTGCTGGCACTAGTTCTGGCCGCTGCACAAGACACTGAAGAGACACCATGTGGAATGGAGAACATGCTTTGGAGTTACAATGTGTGTAACAATGTTGGTGGTCGCCACATCGAGCCGCTGTTGTAACGCATCGGTACGTTGCGGCGGGTGCCGTAAGTGCTGGGTTCTTGTTGTTGTCGACTAATGTAAACCATAATATGTAAGAGGAGGAGGAGGAGATTAGTGTTTAACGTCCCGTCGACAACGAGGTCATTAGAGACGGAGCGCAAGCTCGGGTGAGGGAAGGATGGGGAAGGAAATCGGCCGTGCCCTTTCAAAGGAACCATCCCGGCATTTGCCTGAAGCGATTTAGGGAAATCACGGAAAACCTAAATCAGGATGGCCGGAGACGGGACTGAACCGTCGTCCTCCCGAATGCGAGTCCAGTGTGCTAACCACTGCGCCACCTCGCTCGGTGTAAGAAGTAATGCAAATGCGTAGGTAATAACGGAACGAGTCAGTATTCTTTTCAAATGTATTGAAACAATTGTACTGGGTCACGCCCAAATACATTCCTCACGTGGGTGTGGATGAGATAATCATCTGCGTTCAAACTGTCGTAGAACGTAAACGATACGTTTCCGGACATGGGTTCCTATTCAAAATGTTATGTACTCACTACCCTATACATATACTAGAGGCTTGTAACGGGAATTTCCGGCCACCCTGTATATCCCTGACGTCAAACAGTTGTAAAGTTACGGAACACAAACTTCCGATACCCCCAAAGTACCAAGCATCTTCCCACGGTGGGGTGGCTTGCGTACGTCAACAATACACCTGCACTCTGTCTGCAAACTCAAGAGCAATCAGCGCTAATTATGGGGGAAGTGGCCTTTCCCGGAAGAACACCAGAAATGCCGTACAGGATGACTGACGAGGAGAAGACAAGTGTCACGACCCGATTTCCCAGAAACTTGGCTTAATGATAGAGGGGTCTGAATAAGCGAATACGTATACCGTTATATGCGTAGATACTCGATTGTTTCTGAGGAAATGACGGTCAACGTTTTCGAAGTACTTAAGATGCCCTTCAGCTGGCGATAATATCAACGGAAAGGCTGACACAGTGGTTTACGTCGCAGTGTCCCACTTTTGCGTTATGTAATTTTATTTATTTATTTATTTTTTCGTTTATCTGTCCATGGCCGAAGAAGTTGGGGATATGGCCGGTGTACTAATTATAAAATTACAACTCGATTTCACATTTATAACATAATATACTCACATCAAAAGAAGTTTTGCATCTCAACGGTTCCCAGAACTCCTGAAGACAGACGCTAAGTGTGAATTTGTATCACAGACACAGTCTCTTTGACTGTTCAGAGATGTCACTAAACCCGCCCAAAGATGTAAACAACCATACATGAGTAGCGTCCATTACACAGAGGGGGTCCGACAGCAGGTAAGTTCAAGCCATTCCACCAGGAAGGAGATACGCGGCTCGTTTGTCTGTAGTTCAACCCTGCCTAAACGGTCAATACCGCGTTTCGATCGCAGCCGCTTTGTTACTTTGTGCCAGGAAAGTCTCTCAACAAGGGAAGTGTCCAGGCGTCTCGGGGTGAACCAAAGCGACGTTGTTCGGACATGGAGGAGATTCAGAGAGACAGGAACTGTCGATGACATGCCCGACGGCCACTACCGCAGTGGATGACCGCTACCTACGGATTATGGCTCGGAGGAACCCTGACAGCAACGCATAAGTACAAAGCTGTAACGCTAGGCACTGTGGCACCGCTTCGGCTGTGTTTACTCACTAAAAGGCACATAAAGTTTCTCGAAAACTTTGACCGTCATTTTCTCAGAAACGGTCGAGTATCTATCTATAAATCGATACACGTGTTCTCTTACTTTGACCCCTCTTCCATTGAGCGAAGATTTTAGGAAGTCGGGTTATGGCATAGCCCGTTTCCTCCTAGTGACAACCAGTTTCCTGACTCCTGGACAAAAACAGCGTACAGTAATTTATGTAGAGTCTGTTCCTATGCGTTTCAGATATTAATTATAATTAACAGTACCTGTATTCTGTACAGTGGTAACGCAGTTAGTGGAAAGTAAACACTTATTGGACGTGTTTACGCACTACGTGTCCACTTACTCAAAAGACATGCCGTGGAAGCGTAGTAATAGATTGTGGAACAGCTTGTAGTTTCCTTGCGGCGTTAGGTGGGTGGACAGAGAAGGGACTCGCCAGCTTGCTCTTCAGTTTGCTGACAGACTGCAGCCGTACCGTAGGAGGGTTGTCCACTCGGCTGTAAAAGTTGTCACTCTGATGATCCAATAGCGGCCATCAAATATTCGATAACCCTAGGGCAGTAAAGGGGGAAATATGTTACATTGCTATTACACCATCGCAAAATTTACTACTTCACATTTTATTCAATGAAATTCGTAATTTATGAGTTATGCATTAGTTAATTACAGTTATTAGGTCTCCAATAGTATATTGCATACCAAATTAAGTACTAAATGTTCTGTTTTATGCCCTACTGCAATCTTAAATTTTACTATGGTTTGGTAACCTGGAATTAAATGATGTGAAATATTGTTCATGCTTACGCAGTCGACGTTTCAGCAGAACAATGCTCTCCTCTGTAGAGATCAATATTAATTCTAAAGAGAGATCTTGTCAAATTCAGTTTATACTGTTCGCCCAAGAGAGTCACAACGCCGTAATCAATGTTGAGAGTGTACTAACATGCAACTTCGTCTAGTATGGGTCTTACGAGACGTCCACGACGAGAAATTAGATCTCATACTGAGGTTTACGGACAATTCTATTTCGCGCGAAAAATTCGTCGCTGGAACAGGGAATGTGGTGAGAAAAGACACTGGTATCAAGAAGTGCCCTTCGGAACCACTTGCGAAATATAGATATACAGGATGACTCAGCTGCCCCTACCGGGCTGTCGTTTTGTGCTGCTCGCAATATTTTATCTGGCCTTCATAAACCACGCACGAGACTTTCATATTGTCTCGCTCGCTAAAAGCAGATTAAAATTATTAATCCTACAGAAAAAATTAACAGGACCTTATTGTAGGAAATTAAATGTGTTAGATTTTGCACTGGGATACGTTTATGGTGGAGGCCACTGTTTTCGCGTTATCCAAGGAAAACAAGCAAAGTTACCTTCTGATCCACTTCCACCCCCACACTCACCCGTCATCAGTCCTCATTTCTAGTATGTTGTTCGTAGTACTCCCTCCTATTACTGTACTCCCTCCCATCACTGAACTATTCCGTGCCGATTCACGATATTCCACTTTTTTGGTCTCTGTTGAGTGAAGATAGTCGGCTACTCCGTTAACATTATTAGTTTAAACTTGCCCGTGAGGATAATGAAAGGAAAACGTAAGTAAAATTTACGCTAAAAGTAATTACGTTGACAATCCGATACAAACTTAACCCTTGAGAGCACAGTAGTTCCGTAGTCAGAAGGCCTGACGAATGCAACGACGTAAATATTTATTTTATGCTGTTATAATTCACAAAATCGTTAGATAAAATTTACACAGGTATTAGTGCTACAATTTGTAAGTGTTCGACTAAGCTGGCGGCATAATAAGGCCAGTAAATGAAGAAAAATAGAGGTCAAATTCGTGCAGTAGTAGGAATGAGTGCCACGAACAGAGTACTAGAAATGCTGAGAGGCGGTGGCTGACTGTGTGAGTGTGGATGCGTTTGAGGGTCACTTTTGTTTGTTTTACTTGAATAATTAAAAAATACGACTTCTAATGAAAACGTATCCCAGTACAAAATTTAACTACATTAAATTTTCAAGAAAAAGAGATCCTCTGCATTTTCCTGTAGGGTTAATAGATTGTTCGTAGAATATGAAGAATATGAAACTCTCACGCATGACTACTGAAGGCCATATATAACATTGTGGGTTGCGTAAAACGGCAGCGGGTGTTGTTGCTGAATCACTCTGCATATCGTTAAACTCAAATTTTCCGTCCTTTCTACTCTGATCCAAATTAGTGGCGCAAATTAAAAGTTGTCTTATCCAAGAAAACACCGCTGAAACTATTCTTTACGCGTAGACACTAATCTTTGTCAGCCATATTACATCTCCGTCTATTCCTCCGTATTACTGTCCTTTCTTTCTCTTACTCTATCTTTGTTCGGTAGCTCTGCCTCCCTCCCATTTCGCAACACAACCTTCAATGAGTTTACCCCATGTAGCCCAGGCAACGAAGACCAAAAACGAGCGGGTGGAACTGACTCGAATAGTCTCAAAGTTTTGAACAGAGGTCGAATGAGTGATACGGACAACACATTAAAAAGCCTGGTCGGCGGAGTGTGGGAGTTGGGGTTGTAAGTAGGCTGTTTAGGTTCTTATATTGGTAGCGCCGCCGCCACGTAGCGCTCTCTGTATGAAAATCACTGGCTGTGCTGTGTGCAGTCCGTGGCTAGTTTGCATTGTTGTCTGCCATTGTAGTGTTGGGCAGCTGGATGTGAACAGCGCGTAGCGTTGCGCAGTTGGAGGTGAGCCGCCAGCAGTGGTGGATGTGGGGAGAGAGATGGCGGAGTTTTGAAATTTGTCATGAACTGCTATATATATATATATATATATATATATATATATATATATATATATATATATATATATATATATATGATGATATTAAGGTAAATACATTGTTTGTTCTCTATTAATATCTTTCATTTGCTAACTATCCCTATCAGTAGTTAGTGCCTTCCGTAGTTTGAATCTTTTATTTAGCTGGCAGTAGTCGCGCTCGCTGTTTTGCAGTAGTTCGAGTAACGAAGAGTTTTGGTGAGGTAAGTGATTTGTGAAAGGTATAGGTTAATGTTAGTCAGGGCCATTCTTTTGTAGGGATTTTGAAAGTCAGATTGCGTTGCGCTAAAAATATTGTGTTAGTTTAAGCACAGTCTTGTATAATTCTTCAAAAAGGGGACGTTTCAGGGTGGAGGTTCGTGTATAGGTCCATGTTTTGTTACTGCAATAACTAGAAAGCTACGGCCTGTACCGAAAACATATCCCCATATACATTGAAGCGTCAATGAAATTGGTGTAGGCAAGCGTATCCACATACAGAGATATGTAAATAGGCAAAACACGGAGCTGCGGTCGGCCTATATAAGACAACAAGTGTCTGGCGCTGTTTTTAGATCGGTTACTGCTGCAACAATGACAGGTAATCAAGATGTAAGTGAGCTTGAACGAAGTGTTATAGTCGGCGCACGGGACACAGCATCTCAGAGGTAGGGATGAAGTGGAGATTTTTCCGTACGACCATTTCATGAGTGTACCATGAGTATCAGAAACGCGGTAAAACATCAAATCTCTGACATCGCTGAGGCCGGAAAAAGATCCCGCAACAACGGGACCAAGACGACGGAAGAGAATCGTTCAACAGAAGTGCACATTCATCCGTAAATTGCTGCAGACTTCAAAGCTGGGCCATCAACAAGTGTCAGCGTGAAAACCATTCAACGAAACATTATCCTAAAGGGTTTTCGGAGCCTAAGGCCCACTCATATACCGTTAATGACTGCCGATTCAAAGTTTGGCGCCCCCCCCCCCCCCCCCCACTGGGTCCGTCAACACGGACATTGCACTGTTGATAACAGGAAACATATTGCCTGGTCGAAAGAGTCTTGTTTCAAATTGTATCGAGTGGATGGACGTGAACGGGTATGGAGACAACGTCACGAATCCATGGACCCTGCAAATCAGCAGGGGATTGTTCAAGCCGATGGAGGCTCTGTAATGGTGTGGAGCGTGTGCAGTTGGAGTGATGTGGGACACCTGATACGTCTAGATACGACTCTGCCAGGTGACATGTATGTAAGTATCCTGTCTGATCACCTGCACCCATTCATGTCCATTGTGCATTACGACGGACTTGAGCAATTCCAGCAGGACAATGCGGCGCTCCACACATCTAGAATTGCTACAGAGTGGCTCCAGAAACACTCTTCTGAGTTTAAATACTTCCGCTGCCCACCAAACTCTCCAGACATGAACATTATTGAACACATGTGGAATGCCTTGCAACGTGCTGTTCAGAAGAGATCTCCACCACCTCTTACGGATTTATGAACAGCCCTGCAGGATTCTTGGTTTCTGTTTTCTCCAGCACTAATTCACACATTAGTCGAGTTCATGCCACGTTGCGTTGCGATACTTTTGCTTTCTCGCGGGGACCCTACACGATATTAGGCACGTGTACCAGTTTCTTTGTCTCTTCAGTGTAAAATCAAAGTACGTTAAATTTCCTACAACAATGCCCTATTCATTTTTTATCTCGGACTAACAGTTTGTGCGGTGCAGTGTACGGAAAAATCGCAGATTTATCGTATAAAATAAATGTTTACCGTAAAATAAATTGGGTTAAGAAGGAATGGTAGAAGACTGTACCACATCTAAGTGCAGTGGACCCACGTTAAGGGATAAACTGACTTCTGGACGGGTGGAGGGTCGGTAGGGATACGGGATAGAAGCGTGAGGGAAGACGGCGCCGGAATACGATCTAGCACTTAAACTCGTTTGCGCGTCTTCAAACTGAAGAGCGAGTAGTGTGATATTTCTGGGTTTAGCAGCCGTCGTATCTAGCTCCTACATTCTGTCCTCGGAGTAGTTAAATGTAAATGTCGTGTGACTAGTGATTCCCGTCGGGTAGCCCGTTCGCCGAGTGCAAGTCTTTCGATTTGACAAAAAAACACCCAGTCCCTGAGCGGAGAAAATCTCCGACTCAGCCGGGAATCGAACCCGGGCCCTTAGGAGTGACATTTGTCGCGCTGATAACTCTTTTTTTGTGTGTGTGTTTGGTCGTTGCGTACGTCACAATGACATCCTTTCAAGTTCGTTTGTTGATCCTTCCACTCAGTTCTTTTATTACAGAAGCCAACCGGCTCTCTGACCGAACACGCTGACCTGCTGTGCCGGCACCACTCAGCTACCAGGGGCGCACCTCAGAGTAGTTACGGTTGCAGCATTATGCATACGACGTAATAAGTGATGTGACGTACCGGTAGTATACGGTACTTTTCTTGCCGGAAAGATTGCTAGATTCGTAGTCTATCAATATGGGTGTATTGTGACCTTCCCTCTCTTAGTGTATGTTTTTAATTGAATTTATTTTATATATAATGTTTAAAAATGAATGATCCTGTTGATTTTAGTGGGTAGGTGGTTATGCGACCGGAATTGCCTGTAATGATTCTCACACACATGCGCGCCGCAGCCGCTTGGCGTGTGAAAACAGTAAAATGAATATAGCGGCAAAGTACAGAAAAAAACCTTATATTTGTCACTGTTAATGATTTGACATGAGCAAAAGATTTTGAAATGTTGTTGAAATTAATCTTGCGAATCAATATGTCGGATAAAGCTTCGCGTATACGACGCCAGTTGTACGATCGATATTGTTTACTTTTGCCCGTCATACAACGTACACTATCAAGGGCGGTTGCCAGCATAAACACGTAACAAAATACTGTTGTAATAAAGTAATTCTTACTATTTGTCCATCCAGAATGAAAAAATTCGACTTCAGTTATCTGTCCAGTATTTGTCTTCAAGTAAATTCTTTAATAAAACTTACACTATTAGAAGATGCCGTGAAGCGAAATCGATCAAGTCAGAGCATTTTATTACGTAAGCTGAAAAAAAATTATTTCCGAGCGCTCTTGTGTTATGGCATCATTAAAGACTCAATATTCTACTGATTTTTATTCCTGTAATATTATTCAATAAGACAGGTGAAACCAGCAAATTATTTTGCTTTTTCACCGTCAGTCTTCTGACTGGTTTCACGCGGCGGTCTAGTACCATGGAAGTCATTGCCTCATGTCTTAACATATGTCATAACATTCTGTCCCTTCTCCTTGTCAGTATTTTCCACATTTTTCTTTCCTCCCCGATTCTGCGCACAACGTGCTCATTGCTTACCTTATTAATCCACCTAATTTTCAACATTGCACATCTCAAATGCTTCGATTCTCTTCTATTCCCGTTTTCCCGCAATCCATGTCTCACTAACATACAATGCTGTGCTCCAAACGTACACTCTCAGAAACTTCTTCCTCAAATAAAGGCCTATGTTTGATACTAGTAGACTTGTCTTGACCAGGAATGCCCTTTTTGCTAGCGCTAGTCTGCTTTTGATATCCTCCTTGCTTCGTCCGTCATTGGCTATTTTGCTGCCTAGGTATCAGAATGCCATAACTTCAACTACTTCGTGACCATCAATCCCGACCGAGCGAGGTGGCGCAGTGGTTAGCACACTGGACTCGCATTCGGGAGGACGACGGTTCAATCCCGTCTCCAGCCATCCTGATTTAGGTTTTCCGTGATTTCCCTAAATCGTTTGAGGCAAATGCCGGATGGTTCCTTTGAAAGGGCACGGCCGATTTCCTTCCCAATCCTTCCCTAACCCGAGCTTGCGCTCCGTCTCTGATGACCTCATTGTCGACGGGACGTTAAACACTAACCACCACCACCTTAATCCCGATGTTAGGTTACTCGCAGTTCTCATTTCCGCTATATTATTATTATATAAATATAAAGCTATAAGTGGTTTATGACCGCGATCCAGCGATGATCTGCAATGGTTTATGGCCGTTAGAAAACTCTTACGTATTTACTTAATAATTCAAGGAGACGAGCTTTTCTGAAAAGGACACAGTAGCTTAATATTTTAAATATTGAATTACCTTCAGAATTAAGCACAAAGTAATCTATTTACAGTATATACGATTCCGCGTTGCAAGTAGTCAGACCAACAGCGTATAGCGTACACCGAGACGAAAGGGAGTTAGTCGATTTTCTCTGTGGCGGCGCTATATATGTTTATTACGCCAGGGAGTCTATATGTTTATTATGCCAGAGAGTCTATCCAAAGCAAACATTAGCTTCTGCTATTCTATATACATTGTATGTGTTGTGGACACGCTGTATTGGCTTTGATTTCACACTTCGCCATATTTTCACAACTTGACGCTGTTTCCTGTTTTATCGCCGTGGCATATATAAGACTTAAACATAATTTGCTCATACGTTCGGAGGCTGGGCGCCAAAGTGCCAGTTTTCTTGCATTAATATTGTAATAAAGGTGGATTAGACTTCATTAACATTCTGGAATGGGTATCTCTAAATAGCAAGCTATCGTCTTCTTATTTCGAAATACAGAATTACAAGTAAAACTAAAATCATAAGATAAACGTAAAGGTGGAAGAAACTCTTCGGTTGTCTTCGAGACTCATCTAGGCCGGGCTCCCAAGCAAAGTAGCTGTGCGGCCTAAACAGATCGGAACAGGTAACCATGGGAGACAGACGTGTTGTCTGTCGTGGCCAGTTATGCTCCAGTTCTATGTAAATACGGTAATGAGTTAATCAAATCAGAAGGGACAGTCATTGTAGACAGATGGGTGCGCTGATAACCGTGGCGTTGAGTGCCCATTAGCTTTTCCTCCTAGACAGATGAGTGTCTGAAACGTACAATTATATTTCAATTGTGTGCCAGTTCAGTAATGTGCTAACCAGATCATAAGGGTGTCATGGTGGCAGACATGTTTTCTTGTGCGGTCGGCTGAATCTTAATTTTGTGCAGGAATAATGAAGTAGAATATTTTAAAAATCCGTAACATGTAATCAATTACTGGTGTCGTAAGATAAAGTTAGTAGATAGATTAATAAATTGTGAGTTATTCAAAAGACAGTGGATAGAGTTTGTAACTTCCAGTTTCTCATGTTCTACTTAAAGAAATATGAGTGGTAGCCCAGAATAGTGAACGAACCAGTTATTTACGTAATATCAGTTCCTCCTCACTAACAGTTCATTATAGCCTCAACATAACGGATCTACGACCTACGTGCTGCCGTTTGCGCAGGGGACATTTTTGAAGATTGCAGGTTGGTCAAAATTAACAGAAGTCTGTGCATTTCATCCAGTGCGGTGTTAGCAACTAGGCACCTCGCATGGAATGCAATCCCAGAAAAAATGGGATCTGTACCACGTAATCTGTATCTACACAGAGGTGCCTGATGAGAATTCAACTAATCATATTATGTTTCATCTTAAAAACCATTCAAAAGCTTTGATCGCACAAAGTATTTTTTATTCAAGACACCCGATTTCAACAGTCTTTGCTGTCACCTTCAGGACTTAAACTTCTTTTTGGAGTAACACATGATCATTTTATGCTGAACCTAGTGCACAAGATGTCAAGTGGATGAAACTCACTACCTTACACTCTCGACATCTTGTGCATCAGGTTCAGCGTACAATGGACATGTTTTAATACAAATAGCTGTTTAAGACCTGAAGATGATAGTAATGATTGTTGAAACCGATTGTCTTGAATAAAAAATATTTTGTGCAATCTTGGTTTTTGAATGGTTCTTAGCAGTTAAAACAGATTGCCCTTCAGTATGCTCATAATGAGAAAATTCCACCATATGATTTACGCTGTAGCAGGAGAGTCCCCACTCTCTTGCCACACCACGGCACAGGAAGCAGCTGCGCACTGTGTCATAGTTTCACCGACGTATCCGCAGTTCGCTTTCCTCACTGACGAGCACGGGGTCACCGGCGCAGGCAGCGCAACCTCGCACCTGGTGAAGTGTGCTCGCAGGCTACCTCATTGCCAGGCCAGTTCAGCTCAACACAAACATACGTAAATCACATAAAATAAAGTTATTTTGGTCCTTCGCTATTTGTACAAGTCCCTTATAGCTCAAAATTTCGGAAGAAGTGTGTAGGATCCCTGCATACACGTCACTTATCTTTGTAACATGTGAACTCACTGTGCAAATGAGGACGCAAACTGCTGCAGGTCAGTTGTTACACAACGAGAATCAGAAACAATGATGCTCTGAATAGCAAGGTAGCGAGAGCCATTTGTTGCAGGTTTCACCGAATGTGACTGACTTGGCCTCTCGTTTCAAAACCTCAGTACTTCCACCAATTTAAGTTTCACATATTTTCAAGTACCACTACTGGCTTTTCTTTCGTGCTTTTCTATTTCTGCTATACAATACAAAAAGTTAGGTGGGATGTACATATACAGACAAACAAATGATTACAGTTTCAGAAAAATTGAATGATTTGTGCAAGAGAAACGGCTTAAAAATGGAGCTGGTCGAAAACGCTTTAACCCACCTCTGGCCCTTACGCAAGCAGTTATTTAGATTAGATTAGATTAATACTTGTTCCATAGATCATGAATACGACACTTCGTAATGATGTGGAACGTGTCAGGTTAATAAAAGATGTCTGTACAAGATAATACATTACACAAAATATTGCATGACACTAATGTTTAAGTCTTTTTTCCCCCCTTAATTTATATCTAAAAATTCAGCCAATGAGTAGAAGGAGTTGTCATCTAGAAATTCTTTTAATTTATTTTTAAATGTTAGTTGGCTATCTGTCAGGCTTTTGATGCTGTTTGGTAGGTCACCAAAGACTTCTGTGGCAGCATAATTTACCTCTTTCTGTGCCAAAGTCGCATTTAACCCTGCATAGTGAAGATCATCCTTTCTCCTGGTGTTATAGCTATGCACACTGCTATTACTTTTGAACTGGGTTGGATTATTAACAACAAATTTCATAAGTGAATATATATACTGTGAGGTTACTGTGAGGATCCCTAGATCCTTAAATAGATGTCTGCAGGATGACCGTGGGTGGGCTCCAGCAATTATTCTGATTACACGTTTTTGAGCAATGAATACTTTTCTACTCAACGATGAATTAACCCAGAATATGATGCCATACGAAAGCAGTGAATGAAAGTAGGCATAATTTACTTGGGTTGGAGAGTTGTTGGATATCCTCCTGAGGCACATAATGCGAATTTTTATCCAATTGGCGCGTTAGATCTTCAAAATCCCGAGCTGGCTGGAGGGCCCTGCCCGTAGTGTACCAAATGATCTCAACTGGAGAGAGATACGTTCATCTTGCTGCACATGGTAGGGTTTGACAAGCACGAAAACAAACGACAGTACCTCTATCTTTCTGAAATGTAAGCCGAGGATGTGTCCAGTCACGTTATTACGATAAACTTTACGTTCTCCTTAGAGACCATAGTATTAGCAGCTTGCGGACTGCAATATGCAACTACAGAATGGACCGAGTGTTTGATCCTGTGCAACACTGCTTAAGTGTTTTAACTCTAACAAATAGTACTTATAATGTGCTTCTCTGCACATTCCACCAATCACAACTATGCAGTTTCAGTTAACAAATACCTTATCGAACAGTTGTGGCTTGGCTTTTAACAGCATTCTGCAGCATTTCTACTGAGGTAATAGAAATACATGCTAGTTGACTGCTGTCTTGGATGCTTTTCTATAAAAGAGAACCACCTCACTCTAAATTGACATGGATCTGCGTTAAAGGATGATAGAAAGAAGATGGAGTAATCGGTTGAGAGGGGATGTAATGAGCTGCGACTTTATGGTTAACCGATGATGCATTCTAGAGAGAGGGAGATGTTGTGGCAGGTCATTTAAAAAAAAAAGGATCAAATGGCTCTGAGCACTATGGGACTTAACTTTTTAGATCATCAGTCCCCTAGAACTTAGAACTACTTAAACCTAACCAACCTAATGACACCACACACATCCATGCCCGAGGCAGGATTCGAACCTGCAACCGTAGCGATCGCGCTGTTCCAGACTGTAGCGCCTAGAACCGCTCGGCCCCCAGGCCGGCGCAGGTCATTTATAGAACATTTAACCATTTCTTTCCTTTGGTCTCTTAGGCTGTATAAATCGTGTGGTATAACTTGCCTTCGACTCATATACAGCTGTATGTTCTCTGTGTGGCTTCTATCTACCAGTAATCGTTAACAGCAAATCTCCCCATAATGCAGTCAGCAGAGGACTTCCAATACATGCGTGATATGAATCATGTCCACCAATCTGATGGAAAACATATTACATCATCCTCCTCTAGACAAATTACGATGTACATGAAGTACTCCATTTCCCTGTCACATCTTGGACAAACATCGATCTTTAGTTTCATAACGGCAGTGATTCTAAGTCAGTGACAGCGGTTTGTGAGGTACTGCAATCCCTTGTGTATGCATTTGCTTGACACACTGTGTAATTTTAGATATCAAACTCCTCTGCTACGCATTTGTCTGTTTTCTCATAATATGTCGTTATTTGATCCATTTTCAGTTGCTGACGATCATTTTGTAGCACTGATGCAAGCGTAGCATATTTTCTAAACCATAATCAGACTTGAACAGTGGGCGCTATATACCTCCAGAAAGCTATAAAGTACATGTGTCACAAAGAATCTACATTTGTTTTTTTCCTTTCGTGTAAAAGGTAGTGGTTTTATCATCTTAAAGTTTCTCGTCATAGTGTGTGGGATAAGCTTGAAAAGCCAATGTATGTCAGGTGTTCGAAATATATTTCCTGCATTGTAGTGCTAACAGCGTTACATTCCGTAAACGTAAAAAAAATTCCGCCCGAACAGGCTATGAAGACCCAAGGGGTACTGACCAGTCGCCGTGTCATCTTCAGCCCATAGGCGGCACTGGATTCGGATATGGAGGGGCATGCGGTCAGCATACCTCTCTCCCAATCGTAGATCAGTTTCCGAGACCGGAACCGCTACTTCTCAATCAAGTAGCTCCTCAGTTTGCCCGACAAGGGCTGAGTGCACCCCGCTTGCCGCTCAGCAGATCGGATGGTCACCCATCCAAGTGCTAGCCTAGGCCGAGAGTGCTTAACTTCAGTGATGTGACGGGAACCGGTGTTTCCAACGCGGCAAGGCCGTTGGCGCGTTGCATTTCACGTGCCTAATATATTGAAAACCCCATCTTTAACATTACAGTGTGTTACGTCTAGAACTGTGTAGCGTTAGGGGTGTGTGTTTATGTGTCATGATCATTTCTCTCTTCACAGTACCTTCTTGGTATGGAATCCAAACACCACAACAGTACTACCGAATTGATAGTAAAAGTGATTTGTGTAAGATCTTTCAAGCTCCTTCTGTCTGGGGCTCCATCTTCCATAAACCATACATTCTCCTTCTTAACTGAATGTTATATCACCTTAACACTCTCCAGTGTATCAGGCTCGTCTCTTGTATACACCAGTAAGGAGTGCTAACCTCCTCAGCATGCATGCATTTAGAGAGATCATGTGTAATTGTATGGGTGACACAAGTAACATTGGTATGGAGCAGTCTTCGCAGAACGCAGTCCACGTCACTAGCTTCGGTCATTTGTGCAAGTTTGGAACATGTATTATATGCTTGCCGAAGGTAAAATATCGAAATGTGTTCATTAGGTGAAATGCAATTCGTTCTGTTCCTTCACGAGATGTCGAATGTAGCGGGTATAGTGCCCTTCAACTTCTGGTCAGTTCTTAAGTAAATCGGAGACAGTGTTGCAGGGAAGATTGGTTAAAGACAGGGGATCAGTTAAAAATGCATAGAGAGATCATCTAGAGTTTTATCAGAATCCTTAGCTGATAGATTCAATGAAAGGACAGATCGTTCCCAAATAGAGGGCAGAGTGCTGCTATGTATATGATTTGATTGTTGGGGTGATAATAACTGTGTTGGTAAGATACTCCAATTTCATATTTTATACAATGTATGCGAGATACTCTGTGACTCTCATCGACCTAGGGAGAAATGGACAATCGTAATAAAATCTTATCAAGTTTATTAAGTGTTTTGTCCAAAAAACGTAGTTTTTGAACCTACTCTCTGCTGATGGCTATATCCTACACTAAGAGGGGAAACGACCCGTCGCACCTTTCTCGGATTTAGTGGTACCATGGCCCAGTGGATAGCTCATTAAAAACTGAAGACAGATCAAGCATGAAAACAGGAAGAAGGTGTAATGGACTGTGGGAAAGAAAGCAAATTAGAAACAGTGAACGGTCCAAGAACAAGAAGTGCAGTATAGAGGAGTTGGGTAGAGAAATGGCTTTGTGGTGAAGTGGTAGAACTGACACGAGGGAGAGCATTGTTCAGACCTCCCTAATGACAATTCTTTCTTTTTTCTGTTCGCTTTATTCAGATTTCTGTCTGTGAAGGTGTAATGTCCGTTTGCAACAGTGAGGTGTGAGGTAGTTTATCCTGCACAACTATTCTATTAGCGACCAAAAGGAAGTGGCTTTCGAATGGGAACTGCAAACGTTTGATGACAAGGTGACAACTCAACCAAATTCTCCACCGGAAAACACGTCCGGTGTGTCATACATGGCATTACTGACAGTACGTGTGTCAAATGATAGGAATCTCTTATCGATGCACCTAATTTTTACGACTTGCAAGTGAGTGAGATGTGCCTCCTTGCCTGTTCGTATGCATGTGAATGTGATCACTTCCAAGGAAACAATGAAACCATAATAGTTTCGTCACATAATATGCAACAAATGAACGCAACAGTTTCACAATCACACAGTTTCTTTGTGCTCTGTCGAAACATATATTTTTAACGTTTTTGAAGTTGCGTTCGTTTTGGAAGTCTTGACTCTTGAATTCCTTTGATGTAACATGATTCACAGTCGTCTATTTGTTGTTTTCATTTCTGTGAGACTTCTATATGTTATCTCGCCTGCTCTCACTCATTATTCATCACATTTACCTATGATGGTAGCGTATTCTTACGATATGACTCATATTCTATTACTGATGTATAGTATGACAACTGCCAAGACTACAGAAAGAGATCAGTCATTTCAATGCCCGGGCAGACAGTTCATAATTTTGTGCAGAAAAATAAATAAAGAAGGATATTTGAACATGGCTCACTGACTTAGCAGTCAAACACCATGCCCAATTACCTACGACGCTCTTGCTTCAGGCTGCTCTTTACTGCACTTATTATTCATGGACTGTTCACTGTTTCTATTTTGACTCTTCTTTCACAGTTCAGTACATCTTCTTCCTGTTTTCACACTTGATACGTCTTCAGTTTTTGACGGGTTGTCCACTGGACTGTCTTACCACTAAATCTGAAGGGGGTTGTATGGGGAATTTCCTGTGTAAGAAACAGTATTTGTATTACATGATGTAGGCAGTGTAACAGCGTTCTCGATATGTTCACATGCATATAGCACACGCAATGTAATGAAGGGCATGGCTTAGTAATAACACAGAAATTAAGAACCAAACTGCAGTGTCATTGTCTAATAGCCTCTTGCGATGAGTCGTTTTCTTGACGTGACAAGTCTTCGGGAGTGGTGATTTGGAAATTGCATAGTTTCGCAAAGCATGTTTAAATTACGGAAAACCTTGTAAAGTAACGAAAATTGATGGAAAATTCTCAAAACTGAGAAAAATAAGCCAAAAATGTGGATGAATGAGGGTACTTACATGCTCGCCTGGATGTATGAAAATCACTGTGTTCCTCCAGCGGTGCGATTGACAGCTCATGATGCATATTATCGGTGCTCTATGGGCTTAAATCACACCGAATACCCCCTCATTCCACATGTTGTTATGTGTTGTAAGTCATAAAATTGAAAGATGCAGTGTCAAAAGATTTGGAGATCATGATGACTACTCTGTCACTGTGGAACATGAGTTTAAATGTATAGTCCATCTTCAGCAAGCTTCTTGGTAACTCTAAAAAATGCTGCAACTCTTCCAGTTTACACTTGCTGTGATGTCTTCCCCATTTTTCTTAATAAGAAATGCCGCCTCTGTCTTTTATTTCAACCATCCCGAGTGTTGTGGGGGCAGCTTATCTTACACCTTTACAGTGTCCAGCTTTCTGTGAGAGCTGATGGATCGAAAAATGTTAATGTTGGTTTAGCACCTGACACAAACCTCAGAGTCATGGTAGGAAACCAAAATGGATGGGTATGTACAAAGCTGTAGTCATACATTGCTTCGATGTGTTACAAAAAGGAAAAAAAACGTATGAAACAGCTTCTGAAACAACAACGCAGAAACCCTCCGGTGTGATTGATAGTCTGTGAGATATGGACTTCCTACAGGTACATGCAGATCTGTGGAAGCAACTTCGATCACTGGTCACCTGCTCCAGTCGACAAATACATCTATTTTTAATGGGATCACTACATATACTCGATGTCAACATACAGACATAACTTGTTTTCGATATATCGGAAGAGAGAGATGGAGTAAAATCTTACTGAGTTCTCTACCAGGAGGCGTTAGCGAAGTTTTTGTAGTTCATAGTTTTACTTCATTGGATGTTATAAAAGTAACGAGAAGACTGAGAGAGAGAGAGAGAGAGAGAGAGAGAGAGAGACACTGTGCTGTCAACGAAGACTCTGACGCCATTAGCTTGTCATATTTCTAGCGTAATAATTACAGGACTATCATAAAGGAGATTATGACATGTAAGGGTAGAGGAGGGGACTATTTATAGACAGTCTTTCAATACAAATGACTTGTAGGTGTTACATTTCTGAATTTATTTTTGCAGTCTGTCTGTACTCTACATGCTTGTGAATTTCCTCCTATGAGCTCTTGTTGTAGCTGTGATAGATCTCTATCTAGTCACTGATGGGTGGATAACTAGACAGCCTTTTAACTAATGGAACAGTGCTGTCAGAATGCAGTGGGATTTAGAGAGAATTAGCAAGGGTCTGCGACTTGACGGGGGTCATCTCTTACTCATTGAGATACGGTAGATTCGTGCTATAAATCGAAGACTGGAAGATTGGTGAGAATATGGCAGGTAAGTGATAGTCTGACGAAAGGGGAGTTGAGAGGTGAGCTCTATACTACTGCTTCTAAGTGTTGTGGGCAAGGATATTATAGCCTCTCACGTAAGTCCCATGAAGCGACTGCAGTGAGAAAATTGGAGGGAAAGATTTTTACCAAGAGACATTTAACAGCAGAACTTACATCTTTTGATTTCTCGATAAGTAATAGACAAAATTCGTCTATGAGTTCTGCGTGCCTATAAATGGATGGAGTGACATCTCAACCGGTAGACTAAATTTATATCTATGTGCTTATTTTGGAATTCATCACACAATGTGTGGCAGAGCATACCATGTGCCACTACTGGCCGTTTCCTTTCACATACCACTGGCAAATAGAGCAAAGGGGAAAGGACTGTGTATATGCCTCCAGAAGAGCGCCAATTTTTCATATCTTATTTTCGTGATCTTTATGTGAAATTTATGTTGGCGACAGTAGAATCCTTCTGCAGTCAGCTTCAAATTTCAGTTCTCAACTGTGTTCCTTGAAAAGAACGTCACATTCCCTGCAGGGATTGCCATTTGAGTTTTTGAAGCATCCGTCCACTAATTTGGCTGGAGCCAATAGGAATGCTTCTACAAAGCTGTATTCTGAGGGAAACCCATGTCGGTAGGCTCATACAGGACTGGCAGTGTCTGCAGTGTCGGCATTTTGCATGTGGGACGGTAGCGGCGGCTGGGACAAAGGCGGTGGTGTTGCAGATGTGCCAAAGAGAGTGAAACGTCCTACTACTCCCATATAGTGACAGGGCTGAGCAGGATTGGTTTGGAAGCAGTATAATGGAATTCTAAGTGACTTACTCCCATCAACTTCATAAGGCAACCAACAGACAGAACACGATTAGTGTTAGATATCTTCAGCTATTTGATGACAGTTACCACTCATTTTGGTATCAGAGGAAGTTACTACCGAGCCTGTAGGAAATCTGCTGAGACCTCACAGAAATGGCTGCAAAGGTTACATGGCGAGTGTAATCCGCCTGCATGAAAGAAATTACTCGCCATACAAAGGTACTCTCATGATCAACTTAATTAATTACTCAATCAATTTGGTATCAATAAGAAGCCATTCAGTAGTTAGAGCTGAGAGTGAGAGCACCACAGACATGATTCGTAAGTTGGAGGAGTAATCAGGCGTTCTTTCGTTGTGGCAAGATGTATTAACGAAATTTCAATATCCCATCTACACAGGGGCGGGGTCCATCGTAATAAAATCAGTTATATTACCCAATTTATAAAGTTACGCGTAGTATTAACCTGTAAGTGATGAGGCATTTGGCTACTTGAAGATAGTTCAAAAGTAAGAAGACCCCTGTGTCAGAGGTAGAAAATGCTCCTAATACTCTGCCATGAGCCAAAAATGAGTTTCATATTCTAGTCCTGTGATGCAGAATGTGACAGATATTAAGTTAATATGAACAGATTTTTCTTTTACGTAATGAGGAAATATTTAGAGGAAATATAGCCTATGTCATACTGTTGTACAGAATTTTCACAACATGGCACAATACTTCAGCGATGTGAAAATATTTGTATGATTCATGTTTGAAAATTACGTGTATAAAAGGAATGAATCTATATTTTGCGTGAGAAATTCGAGGTTTGTAGATAACAACATTCGTGTCTCGGATCGGGTGAAATGGATTTTTTAAACTTGGGAGAGTCTATGTCAGGGGTGGAATTTCTGGTAGAACTATACGTCCAAGCAACACCTCATTCTCTCTCAGTGTGTGGTCATGGGGCTTGGCTGACTGAAAGCTGCAGCTTACCCCATGATGAACATTTAGTTACAAAGAATCCTCCAGCCTGTCAGCTCTTATCCATAGCTGTTAGGACAAGTCACAATGGTGGCGCCCTTTGAGTGGTTGAATAGCAATGTAGCCAATATGGTGACAGAAGTGATTGTACGTGTTGTGTCGAGAAGATTCAATATCGCGAGTGTTTGTGCTGTAAATTGATTTGTTGATTGCTTGGTGGTCACTGTTACAGTCTCTTTGGGCTCTGAAGGTCGGGTACAGCTAGAGTGCGTACAGCTAGAGGTGTGCATACAAGTACCAGCTTGGCTGATGTGAGTGTGGGCATCTCCGACTAGTGCAGCAGTGGCTCCCTGGCAGTCAGTAGATGGTGCACAGTTCCCAATCGCGAGTTTGTGCGATCGGAAGGTTGTATTTTCCAGATATGTTTACTGGAAACATTGTGGTGGAGGAGGGTGCTTGTGTCCTCAAATGTTGGTGCATACAAAACCTCTGATATATTTAGTGCCATGATCTATTTGTGTTGGAGATTTAATTACTTGATTTGCAAAATGTTTTGTGTGGTTCTCAAACATTGAAAATATGTTTTATTATGAGGAAGAATCATCATAGAGTACTGATAAGTGTTTTGTACAATCTGACTCCTGTAAATTGTTGGACAATAAATTTGATAGTGTATTGCAAATGGGCTATTTTTCGCCATTTTTGATATCTCAATTGCATCAGCTTTTTCCTTGTTCCCAACAGGATCCAACAGGCACACAGTACTCTGAGCAGTGGTGAAATACTCTATCTGCGTATTTGGACATGTTAGTTCATGCATGTGTTCACACAAACAGGAAGTAAATATTTGAGAGAGACAGAGACTGGAAGAGAGTCTGGAATTTCTCGTTCAAAGGAATGCCACCACCTGATGCTTTAATCAGGATCCATGAGATCAAATGGAGGTCTCTCACGTGGGCAAGCATGTCACCACAGCCCACAGGTTTGAGGCACAGGTGTTACAAAAGGAAGTTGAGAAAGTGAAAGTGGTTTACCGAGTACTGATTTATCAAGACACCAATGCCTGGTCTGCAGTCGGTGGTGTATAGTACCAAAAACAGTGGCTAATGTACTGCAATTAAGTCCATTCCTTGGTGCTTACAGAGATGTGGGGGCAGAGGGTACAGACATGAGCTCTACCCAACTGGGGGGCGCGACCGCTATGGTCGCAGGTTCGAATCCTGCCTCGGGCATGGATGTGTCTGATGTCCTTAGGTTAGTTGGGTTTAAGTAGTTCTAAGTTCTAGGGGACTGATGACCTTAGAAGTTAAGTCCCATAGTGCTCAGAGCCATTTGAACCAACTGGGGGAGTCCTGGCTCTTGCAAACTGATTAAATAAAAACTCTCTTTTCCCAAAGGGATGAGGAGGATGAGGGGAAGGGTTAAGAATGATGGGGTTTCTTAGAAGGAGAGATTACCTGGGTGATAAATTAACTCCAGGGGTTCATAAATCAATTAGCATAACAATTGGTTAAGGGGGGAACACTTAGCAGAGCAACAGTTTAAGGGACCCATGGGGTGAGAAGGGTTAGGGGTTACATGGTAAACCACTTAACAGAAAAGGGATTAATGGACTCCAAGGGCGATGAGGGGTAGGAGTTATATGAAAATCCACTTAGCACAAGAGTATGTTAAGGGACACCTGGGGCAATGATGTGTGGGGCTTGCATGAGAAACCAATTTGAAAACCAATAGGTTGTGGTCATTAAGAAATCAGCTGTCACAATTTAATTAATTTTCATATCAATTTGATATTAAAACTGCACCAGAACCCCCTTTGCCCCACTACTATTGATATGTCTTTCAGCGGCCTTGTGGCAATCAACGTGTTAAACGTGCAAGGGAACGATCCTGTCTGACAAGTCAAAACCTACCCTGAAATTTTTCGCGTAGGAAGAATACACCGAAAGATACATACTGTCAGATTTGTATCTGATAAGGCGCACTGGAAGCACTTTAAAATGTGGAAAGGTTACACATATGTCCTGCGAGAAGACTCGGTCCTAATAGCGACTTGTACAGCAGTTCCTGCCAAATGGGTGAATCATCGAAGAAGCAGATGCAGCCATGACAAGAGAATATTGTGCCACCTAGAGCCCATTCCAAAGTGCTCGCTCACGAATTTTAAACACTTATACCAAAAGAGCCTCATATCATTAATTTTTTGATTAACTTGCAGGTTAAGCATTTCCTGTAGCGTATTTTTTGTGATAATTTTTAAATAATTGTGTTACTAACAATGAAACCGTTGCTTGTTTAAAACAACTGTCGACTGTATAAGAGAATCATGACAGTGAAAATTTGTGTCCGACTAGGACTCGACCCAGGACTTTCCACCTTACGTGAGCTTTGCTTAACTGTTTTCGCTAACCGTGTACTTCCTATGATCGGACCCAAACCTCCATATGTCGTCGTTCCTGCATCACAACCTGTAATTATACGTACATTATGTAATTCACGTACAATTTTAATTGATAGTCATTGAGTGGAACCTCTTCCAGACCTCCCTTTTCTTTTTTTTTTCTGTCTGTTTCTTCGTCACGCTTCGTCAGTCCCTCAAATATCACTGACGCTAAACTTCACCCAGCTCTTTTTTTTTTTTTTTTCCTCCAGAAGTTGACCAGTCCCTGACTAATAAACACGCTGAGCTACTGTACCGGAACCCGTTCAGTGGCATAGGCAGTCAAGACAGAATTTTATTTCTAACTTCAAATTGTGTTTATCATTAATTTTATACTGGTGAAAGGTTGTTTTTATATTTCAGGGATTTTACATCGTCCTAGAGAAACAGTTGACGAGAAAGGAAATTTGATGTAGTTTAATTTTTCACAATGTTATATTTCCGCCATAGGCGGCTTTTTCTCTTTATTCCACAAAAAAGCGATCTTAAAATGGACCCCAGCTCCCGCGCTCATCCCCAGGTTGCTTAGCAGCTACGTTCTCACGGAACTCTCATCACTGTACAAACATTTGCGACTACGCTAGTTCTTCGCCCTACTTTTCCTACGTTGACTGAACTACTGGGGAAGAATGCTGTGCCACGAGCATCGAAGTTGTCAGTAGCTACCATCAGCAACCATTAAATACCGCAGGACTGATTCTCTCGCAAGACGTCCAGCTTGTTCGGACCCCTGCCACGCACAGATCTTCTGCATGCCACATTAAGGGCATGCTTGTGACTGTTGATTCTTCTCGGAGTGCCTCTAATGGCCGCATTTGAAAACACCGACCTGCCATGTCCTGTAATGGTGTTCGTGGTGTCTCTCTCCCATCTGCTCCTCCCACGCCCCTCACTCTTCCCTCTTCTGATGCCGTTTAGTCGCCGGAGTAGCGGCATTCGACCGCTCCATTAAGGCGGGGCTGGCGACGCCATGCATTTTAACGAAGCTCTCAGGACGTCGACCGTGATAAATGCTTATGTCCGTTGCCTATTCGCTGAGCAAATGGGTCTTCATTGTTCCAAGACGAGACAGGTGTTACAAGCCAATAGTGCGCTTCGGCCGCACCCTCCCATTACCGTCGTTCCAAATTCCTGAGAGACCCAGACCGAGCGTGTGCAGGACGTGACACACTATCTAATACGCATTGCAACGAATGGTGCAGCTCTTCCTCGTTATTTAATTCACTTACAGATTATTCTCTAAAGAGAACCTGTTTTCCCTCTGTGAGACCACAGTCGACTTTTTCTGAGGCCCACAAAGTTTTAGATTAGCAACGGCACCCTGAAAGTTTCACTCGCAGAAGAAAAACAGAAATGGTGTCAGAAGACTCACTGGTGAAAGATGTAAAGAATGTCCAAAATAATGTCCATTCATTTACCATCAGTATAGCCATCGTCAGCTATTTTGCATTCACCGCTATATGAATGCCACGTCTGTTCTTTTCAGTGCTATACTCTCTTAATGCGTCCATGGTGCTACAGCATGTCCAGCATCACTACTTCATTCTCTCGGTATTTTCGGTAATTTGGCAAAGAAGTTCCTTGGTCCACCTACCACAAGTTCACCCCACAGGTTGCAGACACCTCCTCTTCACTTTTAGTACGGTCGTATTTACTTTTAGTTTTCTCACCTCAGTGTTTTCACCAGTTTGTCTCTCCCACCCTACCCTTTGTCTTTTCCTCTCTCTCTTCCCAAAATGCAAGGTTTTTTTTTTTAAATTTCCTTCTTAATGGTCCATGTTTCACTACCATAACGCCAAAATGGTGCTGACCGTCTCCGTTACCGAACGCTTTGTGTAGCTGCCCTCGGTGTAGAAGGACACGGATTCGATTTCCGGGGTCCATTCACCCGCTTGAGGCCAAATTATAGTAAAGCAACACCTGTGAGAAATTAATTTAGCCAGGTACCAGAGATCATTTCTGCACAGAGCAAGCATTTCCACATTTAATCTTGTTTAATATTGCTTACATATATGTCCAAAGCTTGATAGTGAACTATTCTAGCAAAAGCTTCTGCTTGGGTAATTTTAGATATTTATATTAGGCTGCGTTTTTATCTTTGATTATTTTACCTACTTTTCCATTTCATATCATTAAGCCTTCACTTTCGCGAATTTTTGTTATTTTTCTCAAGACTTCATTTGCATTTTACTTTACATATGTCACTCAATATACTTTCCCCATCATCTTTTGTTATAGCATTAGCTTGACAGTCTCGTATAAAAACTTCATAAACTCTTCTTGCCGAACATATTCTCCATAAACATCTTCATTTTTATTACATTTTGGTTTCGCTAAATACTCTAGTGCCTTTAATAACGTCACTCTTCTTATTGTTGACAACAGTATTTTCAATGAGTGATCGTTATCCTCCAGCTGTCCACATATGTTTGTGAATGTCTCTCTTCCTAAACTAGATATTTATTATATTCAACTGATTAAATATTGGTCACTGTGGAATTTCTTGTTCATCGTTATTTAAAACAACTTCCTCGTAGGTGCCACCACTTTAGCGATAGGGATTTTCCCACTCTAGCTTTCACGTCTCCGGCTGTACATGCAGATATGTTATGTTTTTACCGCTTTATTCAATAACTTCTGGAGTGGATCACAGAATGTTACCGTTCCGTCTATTTTTTCCACTTTTCTAGAGCATAAACGCAGATAATACCCTTAGGTTAATTGCCTATTATTGATCTCACAGTTACAGTACTTTGAGGGACGCAGGAGTAGCTTATTGTTTTCGATTTCCAGGTATCATTATTGTAACTCAAGAAGAAGGCCATTCTATTCTGGGGAACTACTATACATCATGGTGTATTCTTCAAGTTCTTTTGTACCTTTTAGTCCATTTTCGTTTCAGTTATCGGAACTACATCAAGTGAATTTCATTTTATTCATTGGTTTAACTCCTTTATTTTTGGGCACTCTTACATTTCATGTATCTGTCTTAATTATTCGTGAAGAGACAAGTCCCTTGTCCTTTTCTTGCCTAGTCAGTCGTGTTCATAATGCGATTAATTTTCTCTGCATGAAGTTTATGAGTATTTTTGGGTATTATCTGTTGATGAGGCTGCCAACTTGAGGCTTCATAACCCTGCCGGTTTTTGTTCGAGGCTTCCTTCCTCTAAATGAGTAGTCGAATTTAAAGCTCCTCATACAGTGAAGCGCGAAAGAAACTGGTACTGGCATGCGTATTCAAATACAGAGATATGCAGACAGGCGAAATACGGCGCAGCGGTGGGCAACGCCTATAGAGGACAAGTGTCTAGCGAAGTTGTTAAATTAAAAATTAAAAAAAAAAAAAAGCTTCAAATGGCTCTGAGCACTCTGGGACTTAACATCTAAGGTCACCAGCCCTTAGAACGTAGAACTATTTAAACCAAAGGACATCACACACATCCAAGCCCGAGGCAGGATTCGAACCTGCGACCGTAGTGGTCGCGCGGTTCCAGCCGAAAGCGCCTAGAACCGCTCGCCCACAACGGACAGCAGTTGTTAAATCGTTACTGCTGTTACAATGGCAGATTACGAAGATGTAAGTGAGTTTTAAAGTGGTGTTACAGTCGGCGATGAAGTAGGGGTTTTCCCGTACGATCATTTCACGAATGTACCGTGAATATCAGGAATCTCTTATAACATCATATCTCCGACATCGCTGCGGCCGGAAAAAGATCCTGCAAGAACAGAACCAAAGTCGACTGAAGAGAATCGTTCAACTTGACAGAAGTGCAACCCCTTCCGCAAATTGCTGCAGGTTTCAATGCTGGGCCATCAGCAAGTGTCAGACTGCGAACGTACAACGAAACATCATTATTGATATGGGCTTTCGTAGCCGAGAGTCCACTTGTGTGTCCTTGTGACTGCACGACACGAAGCCTTACGCCTCGCCCGGGTCCGTCAACGCCGTCATTGGGCTGTTGATGACAGGAAACATATTGCCTGGTCGGACGAGACTCGTTTCAATTTGTATCGAGCGGATGGACTTGCACGGGTATGGAGACAACCTCATGAACTATGGATCCTGCACGTCATTAGGGGGCTGGTCAAGCTGGTGGAGGCTGCGTAATGGTGTGGAGCGTGTACAGTTGGAGTGATATGGGACCCCTGACACGTCTAGATACGACTCTGACAGGTGACACTCATGTAAGTATTCTGTACGATCCCGTCCGCTGTGCCTTCCTACGGACTTGCGAAATTCCAGCAGGATAATGCGACACCCCACACCAACAGAATTTCAACAGGGTGGCTCCAAGAACATTCTCCTGAGTTTAAGCACTTCCTCTGCCCACCAAACTCCCCAGACATGACCATTATCGAGCATGTCTGGGATGCCTTTCAGCGTGCTGTTCGGAAGAGATCTCCACCTTCCTCGTACTTACGGATTTATCGGCAGCCCTGCAGGACTCCTGGCGTCAGTTCCCTGCAGCACTACTTCAGACATTAGTCCAGTCCATGCCACGTCGCGTTGAGGCACTTCTGCGTGCTCGAGGGGGCCGTACACGATATTACGCAGGTTTACCAGTTTCATTGGCTCTTTAGTGTACATTAGCTGTGGTTGCCTCTTCCGCCAGCATCACCGTATCAGCAGTCCTCTATTCCGCCGTCACTGCAGCTGACGTCATCGTAAGGTCGGCAATGAACCATTTCCTAGTACTAGCACACAGACAAACTAAGTTTTCTGTTTATTTTAGCGAAGTGTTACTCGGACTCTGCTTCCTTTCTCAGCCAGGAGGGTTTTGATACTTTTTAGTCATCAGTCTTTAGACTGGTTTGATGAGGACCGCCACGAATTCCTCTCCTGTCCCTTTTCAGAGTAGCACTTGCAGCCTACGTCCTCAGTTATTTGCTGGATATATTCCACTCTCTCTCTCTCTCTCTCTCTCTCTCTCTCTCTCTCCCTCTCCCTCTCCCCTATATACAGGGTGAGTCACCTAACGTTACCGCTGGATATATTTCGTAAACCACATCAAATACTGACGAACCGATTCCACAGAACGAACGTGAGGAGAGGGGCTAGTGTAATTGTTTAATACAAACCATACAAAAATGCACGGAAGTACGTTTTTTAACACAAACCTAGGTTTTTTTAAATGGAACCCCGTTAGTTTTGTTAGCACATCGGAACATACAAACAAATACGTAATCAGTGCCGTTTTTTGCATTGTAAAATGTTAATTACATCCGGAGATATTGTAACCTAAGGTTGACGCTTGAAACCTCCGACGTTCAGTTGCGTGTTGTAACAAACACGGGCCACAGTCGGCGAGCAGCATCTGCAGGGACATGATTACGATGACGACCGTGTTTACGAGTGTGGCTGTAGTGCACTGTTGTGGTTTGGTCTAGCTGTCGCAGTGTCCGCATGTAGCGCTTGCTGCTAATGTTATTCTGCATTCGTGGTGGTGGTGGTGGTGGTGGTGGTGGTTAGTGTTTAACGTCCCGTCGACAACGAGGTCATTAGAGACGGAGCGCAAGCTCGGGTTAGGGAAGGATTGGGAAGGAAATCGGCCGTGCCCTTTCAAAGGAACCATCCCGGCATTTGCCTGAAATGATTTAGGGAAATCACGGAAAACCTAAATCAGGATGGCCGGAGACGGGATTGAACCGTCGTCCTCCCGAATGCGAGTCCAGTGTGCTAACCACTGCGCCATCTGCATTCGTCTCCGCACACAGACCAACTGTAGTACACCGTGTTACCAGACGTCTGTGATAGTGTAGTGTTGCAGGAACTGTGACCATGGTGTATTCGAACTCTGAAAAGGCGGAGATGATACTCGTTTATGGCGAGTGTCGACGAAATGCAGCTGAAGCCTGCAGGGTGTATGCAGAACGGTACCCCGACAGAGAGCATCCAACGTGCCGCACATTGCAAAACATCTACCGCCAACTGTATGCAACAGGTATGGTCGTAGCACGCAAACGGGTCCGTAACAGGCCCGTCACAGGAGAAACGGGTGCAGTTGGTGTGTTAGCTGCTGTTGCCATGAACCCACACATGAGTACACGGGACATTGCGAGAGCCGGTGGACTGAGTCAAAGTAGTGTCATGCGCATGCTGCATCGTCACCGCTTTCACCCGTTTCATGTGTCGTTACATCAGCAATTACATGGTGATAACTTTAAACGTCGAGTACAATTCTGTCAATGGGCATTAACAGAGAATGCGTTGCAGTTACATCTGTTTACCGATGAAGCGGGTTTCACAAACCACGGGGCAGTGAATCTACGGAACATGCATTACTGGTCCGTGGACAATCCTCGCTGGCTCAGACAGGTATAGCGACAGCGACCGTGGACTGTAAATGTATGGTGCGGAATCATTGGCGACCACCTCATTGGTCCTCACTTCATTGCAGGGGCCAAAACAGCTGCAACATACATCGCTTTTCTACAGAATGATCTGCCAACGTTGCTCGAAAATGTCCCACTGGAAACGCGTCGACGTATGTGGTATCAGCATGATGGTGCACCTGCACATTCCGCAATTAACGCTAGGCTGACACTTGACAGGATGTTCGACGGGCGTTTCATAGAACGTGGAGGACGCATAAATTGGCCAGCCCATTCTCCTGATCTTACACCTCTGGACTTCTTTCTGTGGGGTACGTTAAAGGAGAATGTGTACCGTGATGTGCCTACAACCCCATAGGATATGAAACAACGTATTGTGGCAGCCTGCGGCGACATCACACCAGATGTGCTGCGGCGTGTACGACATTCATTACGCCAGAGATTGCAACTGTGTGCAACAAATGATGGCCACCACATTGAACATCTATTGGCCTGACATGTCGGGACACACTCTATTCCACTCCGTAATTGAAAACGGAAACCACGTGTGTACGTGTACCTCACCCCTCATTGTAATGTACATGTGCGTCAGTGAAAAAGACCAATAAAAAGGTGTTAGCATGTGGACGTAATGTGCTGTTCCAGTCTCTTCTGTACGTAAGGTCCATCACCGTTCACTTTGGATCCCTACGTAATTCGGTGCTCTCCGATACACACGATCGAACAGCGGAGGAGAGGTACTCAAGCGTCAAGTTTAGGTTACAATATCTCCGGATGTAATTAACATTTTACAATGAAAAAAACGGCACTGATTACGTATTTGTTTATATGTTCAGATGTACTAACAAAACCAACGGGGTTCCACTTAAAAAAACGTAGGTTTGTGTTAAAAAACATACATCCGTGCATTTTTTTATGGTTTGTATTAACCAATTACACTAGCCCCTCTCCTCACGTTCGGTCTGTGGAATCGATTCGTCAGTATTTGATGTGGTTTACGAAATATATCCAGCGGTAATGTTAAGTGACTCAGAGCTGGTCGTAGGTTGTGATTCAAAAATAAATGAACAGCATAAAAGTGATGACACTTTACGCAGGACCTGACCACCATTTTGCAGGATAATGCTCAAGCACGTACTGTGCAAGCTGTTAACTGATTTCTTCGACTGATGGGGCTGCTAAGTGCTATACCAGCTGTTGCACTCCACTCATTTAAGCCCTCGTAAGATCAACTCGATTTCTAAACTGAAGGAAACACTTGACGGCATTCGCTTCAGAACTGCTACAAATGCGAAGCGCAATAGACAGCGCCGCTCGAACTGTCAACACAACTGGCACTGCTAAGAGTATCCTACGACTTCCACATCGCTGGCAACTGGTTAAACACAATGCTGGTGGCTACTCTGAAGGTCAGTAAAACTTTGAAACACGTGTCTATTTTGTATGAGCTGTAAATAAATAGTTGTCACTCCGTTGCGAGGAAGTGTGAAATTCAGAGGCTAAACAAAACTGGAGGGATGACAAAGCAATAAACTACGAACTACCCAAGGACTCAGACAAATCAGGTTACAGCAATAAATGCTTTACTGTTTGCGGATTATTTTACAGTGACACAGAAAAGAGAAGATAATGTTCAAAGATATGTGTGTAGACTTGAACAAACTGTCAAAGAATGTAGCTTAGAAATTTAGACAGGTTGCTAAAACTAGAGCAATGGCATTTCAAATGAGATACGCAGTCCGATAAACTACAATCATCAACAGAATAGCCACTGAATAACTCTCACATTTCTGCTCTATACGAGTAGAGATAAGTCACGATAAAGACAGAAAGATAGAAACAAGGTTCAACATTTGGAACAAAAATGTGGTACGGTAAACAGAACGTTGTATAATAACACAAGTAAAGACATAATGGCAACACCAGCTTTAATGAATAGTAGTAAGACTTGGAAATCTACACTTGAGGATATGATTAAGATCCAAACAGCAGAAATGAGATCCCGAAGAGCGGTTAAAGATTGCTCCAGATTAGAATATGTAACAAAGACACAAAAACAGAACACATTGTTATAGTACAGTGAAAGAGTGAAGAACTAGAAAAGGAAATACCAAAACAATAAATGAATTTGCTAGTGTGGTAAGGCTTGTTAAGCAACAAGAACGAAGGAATCCTTTCCGGTAATGTTCGATCAGCAGTTTATAACGAAGGCGAAGATAATATATTACTAGAAAATACAGTCGACGCTATCGATCGGCAAGTTTTACAAATGATTGACCCTAGTCTAGGTTAAACACAAAACAAATTGTTGTAATCGGAACTATGGCTCCATAAAACTGCAATCAACTACACCACCCATCATACAATAAAACTAGGAAAAAGACGGGGAAAATTCTTAATGTGAAGTCGGTTCAGACATTTGCCTAGACCATAAAATGCCGAAGAAGACGTATAAATCCTTTGGTCTGTTATATATTGGTAACTAGGCTTACATACGGAGAAAAAAATCATGACCAGCAAAAGATTTTCTTATGAAAAGCAAAAGGGAAGTGGCACACTTGTAATTATTCACAGAGCAAGGTTGTACATAGTCCTCGAGCTGTATTCAGTTCATAAAACTCCGGGAAGCTTTGTAGTTTCCAAAAAAGCTACTAAATTGAATAGCATACAATTCCTGCCTGTACACCTGAATATTAATTGCAATTCAGCATAGCGAAACCAAAGATTACATTACATTCGGTATCGAGATCATTCTCGTGGGTGTGGAACATGTGAGAAAGTGTATCATAAAAACATAAACATTTGACTACAATACTTACTACCCTGATCATCTGTCAGCATATTATCGAAATAGGTGATTACAATGCGGTAAACTGGAACAGCTAATATTTACAGAATTAACACGCTGTCAGAATGAAACATTGTTCTCTATCGCTGTATTCTAAATAAATAAAACTGACGAACTAAATGGGAAAGAGACGACATCAACGGGACCCCAAACGACTTAGACATCACGATGATTAATATAAGCTAAGTATCACATTCCTAGTTTTCTGCAGTGAACATAAAAACGTTGCACAAGAATACTGACGAAGGATCGAAGATAAGAGCTGCAGCATACAGGGCTGTCTAAACATATTCAATATGAATGGTGTTTGCTGCCTTCCCCGAACAGTTCATTTGTTTGCTCTCTGTCACTTCTGTACACACGAGGAACACGTTTACAGTTAAGACTACTTCATCGCGTAGTATGATCAATAACAAGAAGGTGGGAGGGTGAGAAAGGAAAAACAAAACAAAGAACCAGGCATGTAAACGTCCTGTTTACTTAAAGTCCTTGCAAAAATCTCTTTGTCAGACATTTCAGCTGGTTCAAGGAGATGGAAATTGGTCTTTTATCACACTGGGTATTTTTTGACGGTTCTCATAGTTCTTAAAAAATGTTTTAGGCATGCTTCAGGAATCACGAAAATCGTGCCAGCGTACCGTGTGCCTTACTGCAAAGTAATAAAAATCTAGAAATGTTTAGATGTTATAGAACTTTTATAAGCTAGCGGCTCGATGGGTACAATAATTATAACCGTACAACAGCATGGTCTAGCAGTATTCACGCATTTTTTGCAGGTTGCTGAATCCCAGACAAAGTGTAAACAGCATACAGTAGAAATCAAATATCAGTAACAATCAAAAGCTTCTAAAATGGCAGAACACCTAGGACCATTCGTTTCAGATCGTAAACCGTCATAGGTGAAGGGAATCAATATCCTCTAATTAGACGTACTCAAATACCGTGAACAAAAAATTTTAGATATCCATCGAGATCAATGTCTGTCGAAAACAAAAGAATTGTGGAGAAAATAGGGTAAAATGCTTGAAAGCAGCACTAAATTGACCAGACAGACTTGTCTCTAACAATCGTCGCTTGCTATCCGTACGTCCTGATACATTAATACTTCATTCCATTTAATTGCGAGACGTCTGTCAAATTTCGTAAACTAGATTCTACATCAGCATCTACATACATACTCCGCAAGCCAGCGTAAGCCGTTGCCCGGCGGAGGGTACCTAGTACCGCTACTAATCATTTCTTCTCCTGTTCCTCTCGTAAACAGAGTGAGGGAAAAACGACTACCAACATGCCTCCGCACGGATCTTAATCCCTCTAATCTTCTATTGGTGGTCCTTACGGGAAATACATGTTGGCGGCATGAGAATCGTTCTGCAGTCAGCCTCAAATGCCAGTTCTCTAAATTTTATCAGTAGCGTCCCTCGAAAGGAAGGTCGCCTCCCCTCCGATGATTCCCACTTGGGTTTCCGAAGCGACTCCGTAATATTTGCTTGTTGTTCGAACATACCGATAACTGCCGATAGCACCTCGCCTCTTAATTGCCTCGATGTCTTCCTTTAATACGACGTGGTGCTTATCTCAAGGAACTGAACAGCAATGGGCAGTACTGGTGTCTCATATGCGGTCTCCTTCATGAATGAAACACATTTTCCTAAAATTTTCGCAATAAACCGAAGTCGATCATGCGCCTTCCCTTCTGCAGTTCCTAAATGCTCAATATATTTCATATTCCTGTGCAACATTACGAACTGATATTTAATTGACGTGACTGTGTTAAACAGCACATTACTAATGCTGCATTCGAACATTATGGGTTTGTTTTTCTTACTCATCCGCATTAGTTTACATATTTTACGTTTATGACTTGGTGCCATTCATCACACCAACTAGAAATTTTGTCTAAGTTATCTTGTATCTACCTACAATCACTCAACGGTCACACCTTCCCGTATGCCGCAGCAGCATCAGGAAACATCACAGACTGCTGCTTACCCTCTTCACCATATCATTTAAGTATATAGAAAATAACAGCGGCCCTGTCACACTCCCCTAGGGAATTCCTGACGATACCTTGGTCTCTGATGAACACACGCCGTCGACGCCAACATACTGCGTATGGCGCCGTGCCAAATGCTTTACGGAACTCTTGGAATACGGAATCCGCTTGTTGTCCTTCATCCTTAGTTCACAGTTCAAGCTGAGCACGAGCGATGCTTTCTAAAACCGTGCTGATTTATGAACAGAAATTTATTGCAGCCGAACTGAGATCATGTTCAAAGATTCTGCAGTAAACCGATGTTAGGGGGATAGGTCTGCAATTTTGCATGACCGTTCTTTTACCCTCGTTGTATAGAAGAGTCACCTCCGCTTTTTTCAGCACCCGCGCTTTTCTCCAGTCACCTGGGGCTTTGCGCTGCATGAGAGATCCGCGATAGACCCAAGCTGAGTAAGGGACCTGTGCTGTAGGGTACTCTTTGTAAAACCGAATTGGGATTCCATCAGCACCTTGCGACTTGTTTGCTTTCAACTGTTTCGGCTGTTTCTCTGCGCCAGCAGTGCTTACCCCTCTCCTCCATAAGGGAGTCCGTGCGATGGTCAGACGGTATGTTTGTGCGATTATTCTGCGTGAAAGATTACTGAGCGAAATTTCGAACCTTGCTTTAGTTTCTCTGTCTTCTACTCCCACACCAGACTGGTCACATACATGCACGGAACGAGGGAAAAATATATGTAGCAATGCCTCGGTAAGGTTCCCGATCTTTCTTAATCTCGTAATTTCTATACTAGTTAAACGATGGAGCCGGCAGAATTGTAACATGTCTTGCTCAAACATCGCTTTTCGACATGAATCCTACAGGAATTCGCTGCGAGAATTTACGGTATCTACCGCTTAAATTACGTGATCAAAAGTATCCGGACACCTGGCTGAAAATGACATACAAGTTCGTGGCGCCCTCCATCGGTAATGATGGAACTCAGTATGGTATTGGCCCTTGATGACAGTTTCCACTTTCGCAGGCATACGTTCAATCAGGTGCTGGAAGGTTTCTTGGGGAATGACAGCTCATTCTTCGCGGAGTGCTGCACAGAAGAACGGTATCGATGTCGGTCGGTGAGGCCTGGCACGAAGCCGGCGTTCCAAAACATCCCAGAGGTGATCATATGATTCAGGCCAGGACTTGTGCAGGCCAGTCCATTACAGGGATGTTATTGGCGTGTAACCAATCCGCCACAGGTCGTGCATTATCAACAGTTGCTCCATTGTGTTGAAAGACGCAATCACCATCCACGCATGGCCCTTCAACAGTGGGAAGCAAGAAGGTGCTTAAAACATTAAATGTAGGCCTGTGCTGTGATATTGCCACGCAAAACAACAAGGGGTGCAAGCTCCCTTCATGAAAAACACGACCACACCATATCACAGCCGCCTCCGAATTTAACTGTTGGCACTACACACACTGGCAGATGGCGTTCACCGGGCATTCGCCATACCGACACCCAGATTTCGGATGGCCACATTGTGTACCGTGATTCGTCACTCCACACAACGTTTTTCCATTGATCAATCGTCGTTTGCCATTTACCGGTATGATGTGCGGGTTATGAGCAGCCGTCCGACCATGAAATCCGAGTTATCTCACATCCCGCCTAACTGTCATAGTACTTGCAATGGAGCCTGATGCAGTTTGGGATTCTCGTGTGATGGTCTGGATAGATGTCTGCCTATCATACACCCTCACACTCTTCAAATGTCGGCGGTCTCTGTTAGTCAACAACGAGGTCTGTCTGCACGCTTTTGTGCTGTACGTGTACCTTCAAGTTTCCACTTAACTATCACATCGGAAACAATGGACCTAGTGGTGTTTAGGAGTGTGGAAATCTCGCGTACAGACTTAGGACAACAGTGACACCGAATCGGCTGACCACGTTCGAAGTCCGTGAGTTCCGCGGAGCGCTCCATTATGCTCTCTCACGATGTCTAATGACTACTGAAGTCGCTGATATGGAGTATCTGGCAGTAGGTGGCAGCACAATGCACTTAATATGGAAAACGTATGTTTTTGGGGGTGTCCAGATACTTTCGATCACATATTGTATATCCATTGGTTGTTGTCTGAGTACCTGTTTCTTTGACCGTTTAGACCCACTTAGGATTTTACGTAGGACCAGTATTTTCTCCGGTGATAGTTGTTGCAAGCTTCGAGCATTGATCTTTTTACAGGAATCACACAATTCTATTAACTTTCGACTGTCGTCATTTCCACCTAGGACATAATCTCTCTTCATTCCCAGTGAGGTAATGAGAGAAATTAGTAAATCAGTATAAGATTATTTCTTCTTGAGTATGAATAACGGTCGACAAACTCCTGGCCGTACATATCTCCTCTTCCCCGTCAATAAGTATCTAGGGATAGGCCTACAAGTGAGGCGATGTATGAAAACTTTTATTTTCTGAGTTATCATCAGTATTCGGACTGGTTTGTTGCGGTCCGCCACGAATTCCTCTCTTGTGCCAACCTGTTCACCTCAGAGTAGCACTTGCAACCTACGTCCTCAACTATTTGCTGGATGTATTCCAGTCTCTGTCTTCCTCTACAGTTTTTATCCTCTACAGCTCTCTCTAGTACCATGGAAGTCGTTCCCTGATGTCTTAACAGATGTCATATCATCCCGTCGCTTCTTCTTATCAGTGTTTTCCACATACTTCTTTCCTCTCAGACTCTGTGCAGAACCTCCTCATTTTTTACCTTATCAGTCCATTTAATTTTCAATATTCGTCTGCAGCTTACATCTCAAATCCTTCCATTCTTATCTTTTCCAGTTTTCCAACAGTCCATGTCTGTCTACCATACAATGCTGGACTCCAAACGTACGTTCTCAGAACTTACTTCCTTAGCTTAAGGCGTATGTTTCATACTAGTGGACTTCTCTTTACAGTTAATGCCCTTTTATCCAGTACTGGTCTGCTTTTGATGTCCTCCTTGCTCCGTCCGTCAGTGGTTATTTTGCTGCATAGGTACTAGAATCCCTTAACGTCATCTGCTTCGTGACCATCAATCCTGAGTTAAGTTTCTAGCTGCCTCCATTTCTGTTTTTTGTCATTACTTTCGCCTTTCTTCGATTTACTATCAATCCATATTCTGCACTCATTAGACTGTTCTTTCCATACAGGAAATCCTGCAATTCTTCTTCATTTTCACTCAGGATAGCAATTCATCCGCGAGTCGTATCATTCATATTCTTGCATCTTGAATTTTTATTACACTCTTGAACCTTTCTTTTATTTCCATCAGTGCTTCTTCCATGTACAGATTGAACAGGAGAGGCGAAAGACCACATTCCTGTCTTACACCCTTCTTGATCTGAGCACTTCGTTCTTGGTCATCCACTCTTATTATTTCCACTTGACTCTTGTACGTATTGTGTATTACTCGTCTCTCGCCCTGGCGGAACAGCACAGGCCGCGGAACCTCAGCGCCCTTCACACACACGCGAAACAACCGCTGCAACAGCCACACAACAGCCACAGACAACACCTGAAACCCAACAACATCGGTACCAACACCTATGCCCCCAAACAACACGACCCCACTCCCGGAAATCACGTGCTGCGAAGAAACGCACCATATACAGGAAAACACATCCACACAAGAACCCCCCGAACCCCAAGCCCAGAGGAGGAATAGACGTACACGCAAACACAGGGCGGGGAACACGAAATCACCACAACAGGCCACGCAACAACAACAGAACAGCAACACACAGGAAAAAGGTCAACAAGACACCGAGACTGTAACTCACACTACCATCCCCCTCACCACAGAAGTAACACAGGCGCCACAACCTCTGTCACAAAACACAAATGCCGCTCCTAACAACACGCCAATACCCGCACAAGCGGCCGCTAACTCCACAACAGCACCTCAGGCTGCCATACCCAACACCAACACACCACCTGGGGGAATACTGGAAACACTATTCCCTCGACACACGACCGTTCAAATCCTTACCAAGGTGCTGACGGCTGTCACTACACTCATCACCCAGCTCATGAGCGCCGAACCTGGGAAATAGTGGGCTGTCATACACACTGCCATCACAACACTCTTTCACACTCTTACATGAATAATATGCCACACCCGGCCCATAACGCAGACCCGCACACACTATCACAGATCCTGTTCTGGAATGCAGACTCGATCCACAACAAAAGGGCAGAATTTGCCGCGTTCATGGAGCGCAAGGGAATCCTTGTCGCGCTACTGAGCGAGACTAAGCTTAAACCGCACAAGCAATTAAACTTTCCTGGCTACTGTGTCTATCGTACCGACCGACCGGGAGACGCCGTGGCAGGTGGAACTGCAATCGTCATACACAAAGACATTGAGCACACAAACATAGAGCTCCCTGAACTGGAAAAAATCGAGGCTACGGCCGTCAGAGTCAAGTTCAACGGAGCCTACACCACACTGAAATCGGTATACAACAGCCCTGTAGGCATCTCAACACGCGATATCAGCACATTATTCAACATTTCACCGCGAGTAATAGTCGCTGGAGATCTGAACGCAAAACACCCAGAATGGAATTCATGCATACGAAATCCCAACGGCAAAAAACTGTACGAACATTCACCAGGCAGAAACTACATTATACTAGCGCCGACTGAACCGACGCACATTCCCTGTCAGAGGGGACACAGGCCAGACGTGATAGACATGGCCCCCTTCAAGGGCATTACAGCGACACTCAACGTTGCCGTTGAAAACGATCTGCCCTCAAACCACCAACCTGTAATACTATACATTGAGGAAACACTGCAGCATATGGAACAACGCAAGATGTTGGACTACGGGCGTGCGAATTGGACATTGTTCAAGCAAACGCTCGATAGCCACATCCCACCTATACGCGAAATGAATGAAACAGCACAAATTGAGGAGGCAGTAGAAACCCTTACTAACGCCGTCCAGGACGCAATGGAAGGCACCATACCTGATCGCACCTCACAACAACGCAGTGCGGCCCTGCCCCAGGAAATCCTGGGCCTAATCTCAATGAGGAATCTCCTCAGGAGACAATGGCAGCGCACCAGGCGTCCGTACTTCAAACGGCACATTAACAGACTACAGGGCATCATACACGATAAAATACAAACACACAGAACACAACAGTGGAACCAAAAACTCGAAAGGCTGGACACCGCACGACCTGGCGTGTGGTATCTAGCCCGACACTTCACCAGGGAGAAAATATACACTCCAACGCTTCAAGGGCCTGACGGACCTGCATACTCAGCGGAAGAGAAAGCAGAACTAATGGCCCGAACACTCGCAGCGTCATTCACACCGAACCTGGTACCATCAGATCCAGTGTTCACACTTGCTACTGACCAAGAGGTTACACGCATTCTAGCCCAACCATCGCGCGACGACATTCGACATGCTAGCACAGCCGAAGTCTCCTGGGCTATAATGCATTACGCTGCTAGGAAAGCCCCTGGTCATGATGGCATTCAAAACCGTGTCCTCCAGGAGTTCACGGATAAAGCAACTGAGTACCTAACACACATAACGAATGCCATACTAAAACACCAACACTTCCCCGCCTTTTGGAAGACGGCCAAGGTCCTGATGTTCAGGAAGCCGGGGAAAGACCACAGCCTCCCACAAAATTACCGACCCATCAGCCTTCTGAGCTCGCTCAGTAAGATTGTTGAGAAGGTGATCCTCAAACGCATCACTAGGCACTGCATAACAAATGACATCCTGAGACCGGAGCAATTCGGCTTCAGGAATCACCACTCCACAACACAACAACTCCTACGGGTCGTTGAACATATAACACATGGCTTCAACATAAACAAAGCTA